>NW_026575036.1:600000-1200000 GCF_905146905.1 Nyctereutes procyonoides
ATCAACAGCAGGATCTCTCTCATTTTTTCCTGTACAAATGATACTGAATTGGTTGCCACCCAAACCACCCACCGCCTTCGATGGCTTCCATATCCACATAGAAAGAGAAGGTAAAGTAATAGGAAGTCAGCAAAAATAAGATATGGTGTGGAAAGGAAAGGACATTGAAAATAAAAACTAAAATAAATAGAAAACTAAAATATTTAGAAAAAAAAGACTGATGGCAGGCAGTTAATATTTAAAGAAAAATTGTAAAGAAAGGGAAGAATTTAATTGAGTAGCAATGCCCATGAAGACTAGAAAACAAAATTGCATAGGCAGAATCAGAATTCAAGGTTTGGGTAGTTTCTACATTGCAAGTACTAACAACTTGTGTACATTTCACTACCCAATATGTCATGGGCCCCAGGCCACTGAGGAAAACCTTATGTTTGGAAAGATTTTGAATTAAAGTTCCAACCATCACAAATTACAAAATATGCTAGAGAAGTTTTCTGTTTTCTGTTTTCTAATACACGATTTATGAAGCATGTAGCAAAACAATCTAACAAGAAGGCTACTTTCCCAAGAGCATTAGCCCTGTGTCCTCATCTAGCCTTAGGGTGTGCCTCTGGGGAACCAGCAGCACTCCACAGTTTTCCCAAAGAGGAGCTGGTAGTAAAATAGAAAATGCACAGCCACTAGTATTTTCAACATAGCTGCTGTGTATCATATCCATTGATCCAGCATCTGAGAGCCATTCTTTGCATTTTAGCCCACTAACTTCTGAAAACCAGGGCTCTGGCCTTTAGTTAATTTGGGTCACAAATCACATCTAAATTATTGTTTGTTAGGTTTTTATAGTTATTTGCTGTTTGTTTTGTTTATACAATAACATATTTCATTTTATACTTTCCAGTCTAGTAGTTCGGGTGGCAAAGTTGTCAGGTTGTCAATATTTGCAGTTCAAATGATAGCTGTTTTTTTTTTCAGGGTAGGACATTAGTACCATATAGTATAATATATTACATATTGTTTGCCTTTATTTTATTTAATAGAATAAGACACCAAAATCTGTGGATTCCTCTATACTGGATTATAGAGCAATCAACCATATTCAAAAACCGTATAAAATTGAAATCCTTAAAAAAAATTGAAATCCTTTGTCATTTCCAATTATTTGAGTCAAAAGTTTTCACATTTACCTGGAATTACTTGTATAAAGATGTCCATCTTCATCTGCTTTTAATCTTTTATTTTTCTGTTCCACAATATATTCTGTGGGAAAGAGGTTCCTGTAACTCACAATTTTTTTTAATGAGTATTTCCATGAAGGTTCAATCATGCTTTTATCTGACTGCGGTGTGTTCTGTTGAAGGCTCTCGTAGTCACCAACTCCTGAGAACAACTTCAAATGAAGTAATAAGCAGCAGGAGATGGACTTTGAAGCATGTAAAAACCATTTTTACTTTTAGAAAGTAAAATCTGGAAGAAGACAGATGAACAAGTATTACTAGTGTCAGAAAACCTACTCAGAAGAATTTCCAATAAGAAATAATTCAATTCATTCTAAGGCATTTCTGGATATTTAATACTACCACAAAGAACTGATAAGATACTTAATGCTGGTTATTTTTTTATTCCTTATATTCAGATGAGAAAGTCAACTATCGTAATCTTCTCCTGACAGTCTCCTTCTGTTCTGTGCATATAATGTTGTTGGGTGACATTAGATAAGAATATGCAGTATATACTCATCTCTAAGTTTTATTGATTTGGATGCCATATTTTAATTTGGTTATTCGAAAGTATCCTGAAAAACAATGTGAATACTCGATCATGTTTCTTTTCTAGTACCTTTGATGAAGATGTATAATTGAACTTGGCAAAAAGGAAACAGTATAAAAAATACTTATTTTTAAAATTAATTGACTTGTCCACATTCAAGGCCCTTTTGGGTTTCAATTCATATATATTCTCCTTTTTTTATATATATTCAGAAAACTTTACTGAATATTTGACAGTGGATGAAGAAGCACATGAATTTGTTGCGGAACTGAAGGAGCCTGGGAAATATAAGTTATCCGTGACAACCTTTAGTTCCACAGGATCTTGTGACACTCGGAAAAGTCAGTCAGCAAAATCACTCAGTTTTTATATCAGTAAGTACCAAAGAGACTATTTTGCACTTACAGGGGAGCTAGGACAATGGAACTGGGGAGATTAATGATGCTCGGGCATCAATTATTCATCAAACCTCAGAGACCCTGAGAAATTGTCAAGGTCAGAAGAGGCCCAGATCCATGAGATTTAGACAGCAGAGGAAATATATGTATGTTTAATAGTAGCAAACCTACCCAGAGATTTAGCTTATGCATTTTTTTATTATTGTGATAATTGAACATTTATTAAGCTGACCTTCCACAATAGCCAGAACAAACTCTCCAAGGACATGGACACACTGTTTAGGAAATATGACTTTTGTTTGAGGACTTATAGAAAATTGATGTTGTTGGACTGTGGGGAAAGTCTCATTAGAATATTAGCTGAGATAATTCAAAAGAAAAAATAGATTTAAGTGTAGTAAGACCTAGGTTGTCACCATAAATTTGGCATAAGAAAAGAAGGCTAGAGCATCCTAAAAGCTCCACTGTCAAGTCTTAGGATGGTTTCTACTGATTCTATGAGGGGCATTAACAGAGCAAATAACTAGCCTCCCAAAACTACACAAATCATGCATATCTGTAATGGTTTCAGCTTATCTGAATATGTTCACTAGAGGTTTAGAAGCCAAACATCAGTTAGCTAGTTTATCAGCAGTTAAATATGCCTCCCATCAGCAGAAAGAAAAAAAACCAGAAGGCAATGGATAAAAATGGCTCTTCAAAAAAGATTATCGCCATATACTTTATCACCTTCTCCAAAGGCAAAATACCACCTTTCACCAAATAATTCTCAAAAGGGTAGGTGGGAGAATGAGAAGGGGGACAGAAGGAAGAGATCAGTTTATTTAACAACTGAAAAATGTTCAAAGCGTTCTATGTAGCATTTCTACTTAAGAACCTAAAAATATCACTACTGGTGATAGAGGCCTAAAGATCCATTAGATATACAAAAAGAATAGTCATGATTGCTTGCATGTCTTTTGGTTATAGAAGATCTCTGATGTGAGGTCACTAGAGAATGAGAACAAAGTTTAGTATTCGGTTTCCCCCATTAAGTTTTTTTTTTAAGATTTTATTTATTTATTAATGAGAGACACAGAGAGAGAGATTGAGAGAGAGAGAGAAGCAGAGACACAGGCAGAGGGAGAAGCAGGCTTCCCGCAAGGAGCCCGATATGGGACTCGATCCCGGATTCCAGGATCACACCCTGAGCTGAAGGCAGATGCTCAACCGCTGAGCCACCCAGGTGTCTCTCCCATGAAGCATAAAGTGTTTTATTAACAAAAAGATTTCCCTGTCAGTAGAGGTCCACCACAAGTGTCAACAGCTCTTGGCAAAGCTCCTTCAGCTATTCTGGCCATGCTGGCCCTTCCCTTCTCTGAATTTCTACTGAGTTTCATAGGGAACAACACAAAATACAAAGCTTATTTGTGTATAATAGTTTTCTAGATTTGTTTTATTTGTGTATGTCTTGCCTCTTATACCAATTATAGAGTCTTAGCCTAGGGCCCATATTTATACTATTTTATTAATTCTGTTATACATTTAGCAGATATTCACTGAACTACTTTCATGTGTTGGGCACTCTGCTCTAGAGTATCCAGACTGACTAGTACTGTTGAGAATGTTGTAGAATTGCTAAAAATATGATTATTTCAAGTAGATGTATATTAATATTCATCTAGAAAAGTATAGGGCACTAAAAATTTTGGTCTTTTTAATTTTATTTGCCAATAAAATAATGATACTTTTAGTGTTTATGATATTCCCCTCTGCAATAATGAATTATTCAAGTGTACTGTATATACATACCTTTAGTTTAAAATGGGATATTATAGATATAAATACTACACTCAACTGAGTAAGCCCCCTCAACATAGTGCGGACTCATGCCAGCTAATTATATTAGCAGCCCATTTTCCTGACCAAACTGTTCCAGTGTTAAGCTATGACATTAATATTTATTAAATTACATCAACATTTATGTTTGTCTCGTTGCATTATGACTTGTATTTACGCAGTTTTGAAGGCTATCCTCAGAGATGCAAAGGAAGATAAACATTTACCTTAGCCTCCCAACAGCTTTATATTTCAGTTATCCCCATGTTTCAGGTGGGAAAAGAAAACTGAGTCACAGAAAGTTTAGTGGCTTTCCGTGCCCAAATGAGGACTGGAACCTAGGAATATTTGACAGCAAAGTCCATTTCCATGTAGCTTGCAGCGACCCATTATCTTGGCTTGATTAGCAGGTTAGTCCTAACATTAAAAAAAAAAAAAATTGAAGGAGAATTCATTTTGCTTCCTTCAACCATGGCTCACTGTGGTCCTACGAATCTTCCTCACAATGATGATAATACCTCAAATTTACATAATTCTCTAACACATGTGATCTCATTTGATGCCAGTGATAGATGGCATCCTGATAAATTGTCACAAAACTTTGATCTAGGAGACCAGAAGTCTGGGTTGGGCCCCAAGCACTTACTAGCTCTGTGACATTGGACAGGTCATACACATTTCTGGGCCTCAGTGTCCTCATCAGTTAAATGAAGTATTGGATCTCTCAGGTGTTCAATTCTAACATTCTATGATTTAATCCATCTGGCCGGTACATTGGCAGAGTCAGAGAAGTTAAATCATTTCCCCAAGGTTACATCACTAATAATGAGCAAAGTCGAGTTTTGGTCCCCTTTCCTGTCTCCAAACCAGAATTTTTCCCAGGTTCCTAGTGTCCCCAGAGGTTTCATGCAGGGGTTGAGAGCATGGATTCTGGAACCAGCCTTCCTGCGGGTGAATCCCAGCTCTACTTACCCTATCTCTGCCCCAGCGCCCTCATCTGAAACTGGGATTAATACTCATACTTATCTCATGGGTCTGTTACGAAAGTTAAAGGATTAAGTATGGAAACATAGGTAAGCCTAAAACAAAGCCTACGACATGCCGAATGCTCTGTCTCTTTGCCATCATTATTATTATCATTTTTTTATTGTCATGATCTCCCTGGCCCCATTTGCTGTGAGCCTGAGATGGCTGTCCCCAGCAGAAACACTTGCTCCTTTTCCCCTCCTGGGTTCCAGCCCAGGAATACTGCTCCCTCTTAAGACACTGAGAAGCATATCCTCAGTGAATAAAGGAAGGTTGCACATGTGCATTTCAACAAGGAACTTCTGTAGATAATAACCACCTCACCCCTTCTCCATCCTTCCTATGTGTCAGGCACTGGGCTAATAACCACTTGAGCAACTTAAGAGAACAAAGCTAACAGTGGGCACTTCTGCGGAGACACTTTATAATGAGGAACCCACCATGACCCTCAAATTATCACCCGGATCTCAGGCAGCTTCTGTAATTGAGTCGGCCTGCTGCCTATTTCTTCGCTAATATGATCGCACCCCACCTCTTTGATCCTGCTGTTACCAAATTTAAAATCTTTTCACAGGATGGCAGTAGAGGCTAATTTGAATCTCAAAGTAATTATTTCTAGAGATGGAAGATCCTAACGGCAAAGGGATTGTAAACACTGATGCGATGCCCCCCCCCCCTTCCACACCCTCCCTTCTTGAAAAGAAGTAAATTTTCTCTGGTGGAGAATTTACCGGGCTAACCTCCGAGGCACAGGACAGCTCAAGTGGAGCTTCTGTCTGTCTGTCTGTCTGTCCATAGAATGTTCCCGTTGCTGCTGCCACCGCTGGCGTTAGATCATCCAAGGGTGAGGCCAGCTGGGCAGTGGCCAGAGAGCCATGCCGGCCCAGCTGCCAGTCTTACTTTGATCTGTGTAAGGGCAAAAAGGGAAACAACCTGAGTTTTGAAACTAGACTCTGTGATCTCCACCAGCTCAGCATGGAACCTTGTGCTCTTATTTGAAATGTCCAGGCCCTTTGGGAGAGTGGATCGAAGAGCTGACCGAGAAGCCCCAGCATGTGAGCGTCCACGTTTTAAGCTCAACCACCGCTTTGATGTCCTGGACGTCTTCCCAAGAGAACTACAACGGCACCATCGTGTCTGTGGTGTCACTCACCTGCCAGAAACAGAAGGAGAGCCAGAGGCTAGAAAAGCAGTACTGCACTCAGGTAAAGGCGCAGGGAAAAAAATAGAAACAAAAAGCAAAACAGGCCGAGGGGCGTGCTTACCCCTGCAACCCAGGAGACCATGGCAAGAGGGGGTGCCGGGGTCTCCCCGCATGCTTTGTGAGTGGGAAATGAGTGTGCATGGTTCTCCAGTTGCAGTCCTCTTCCCTCTCCCTCTAAGGACCACCCGCTTCCTTTTATTTTCACGCCTCGTTCAAGACACCTACAATGTGCCAGGTACTCAGATAGATGTTGGGGATCTAGGTGATTTTTTTTCTTTCTTTCTTTCTTTCTTTTTCTTTTTTTTCTTTTTTTTCTTTTTCTTTTTTTTTTTTTTGATCTAGGTGATTTCTGTGTCTGCCTCTTGCAGAGTCTGTAATCTAGTGAGAACTATGTGTGAGGGAGCATACAGTCACTGCTGAGCATAAAATAAGGCCTAGGCTAAAAGGAAATGATTGAGAGGCTCTAGGAGTTGATGGAAAGAAAGATTTGGGGAGGAGTAAATATGGAATTGGGGCAAGAAGATTTGGAAACTGGTCAGGAAAACTTTTCCCAGGGTAGGAGACAACCAAGCAGAAGGTTCTGGGGAAGTTTTGTTGGCTGGTTGGTTGGTTTTATTCTTTTCCATTCTTTTTCTTGTTACTTGAACTATAAATAGGGTCATTCATGTGCACTGAAAAAATAATTCAAAAATTAAAAGTACTAAGGTAAGAAACTCCCTTTTCACTAATCACAGCTTAGAGGAGCTTTGAAGGATAAATAGGAGTTAGGTGAGCATGAGGGAGCCTGAGGGGCAAGCGAAAACGGGGTGCAAATCAGTAGTTCTAGAAATGGCTACTAGGATGAATTTCCATGCCCAGCCACCAGTCCTGAGCAGAAACCCTGCCACATGCCCCCAGGGCAGACCTTGCTTCCCATCACCCCGATTATCCACGGGGAGCCTGGAGCTCAGCCCTGCTTTCCTAAAACCTTGTTTTATTTTTTTCCTAAGATCAAATTCACTGATTCCTGGTGTCTTAAGGACACAATATTTACTTCCCTAAAGGCAAAAAAAAAAAAAAAAAAAAAAAAAAAAGAAATTATCAACTCGTGTGTCATGCACTGGAAATATAATACTCAAAAACGTTTGGCACATGAAAGCTTTTTGGAACGTTTCCATTTATCCCAGGAAAGTTAGACAGTTAGTGAAACACAAAGAATGAGGAACTTTGAGTTGATAAGATGAACTCAGGAGTCATGGCCTTTGGAGTGCTAGAAGGGCTTAGGAGTGTTGAGATAAGCCCTTCCTTGAAGATGAAGCTACCCCTTGACTTGAATTAAATTAAGGAGTAAATATGCTAAACCGATTAACTTGTAATCAGGACTCACTATGCAGTTTAGTAGATTCCTTTCCTGAGGAGAGGAAAGATGGCTGACTTGTCACATTGGTAGAAAATGGGTTTCTCTTATAGAACATGACACAGAACTTGACCTCTCCAAGATACATTTCTTCGCCCCTCATCTAATGCACAAATTACATATCTTTTGCACAGAAGCCAGAGGCTAACGGTATTGATAGAGATTGTAAATTATAAATGAGCCAGGAAAGACCAGTCTCAGTGCACTTTGACAATGCCTTCTTGAGATGCAAACATGAAATGAAACTGTTCAGGATTATAGGCAAAGAAGCCAATATTTAAAATGGAGGGTGGGATCTAGAACCCAGTGTGAGGTGTTATCTCAATTACAAGAACATTTTGAAGATTGTGTTATTACACCAACATTATCCATTGCCCTACTACTACTACTACTACTACTACACACACACACACACACATACACACATACATTTTTAGATGAGGAAACATCCATTCAGAAAATCTCAAAAACGAGTGCCTGGGTGGCACAGTTGGTTAAGTGTCTGACTCTTGGTTTCAGCTCAGGTCATTATTTTAAGGTCATGAAAACGAACCCCTCATTGGGCTCAGCATGGAGTCAGCTTGAGATCCTCTCCCTCTGCCCCTCCGCCTGGCTTGCGCTCTCTCTCTCAAATTAATTAATTAATTAATTAGAAAAAAAGTCTCAAAAACTGGCCTGCAGTCATGTGGCCATTAATCAAAAGAGCCCAGAAAATATTATCCCAGTATTTGGTCTGATTTGGGCTTATTTCTCAAAGCAACCTTTATCCAAAAGGAAAAAATAATAGTATTTCTTTAATTCTGTATTCAATGGTACTGTGATTACATTAAAATTCAAAATGCAGCTCAAAACTAAGAGTGATTCTAAAGCCAGACACATACAGTAGTATTCACCCCCTTATTCATGATTTCACTTTGCATGGATACAGTGTCCCATGCTCACCTGTGGGCCAGAAACAGATGATCCTCCACCAACATATAGTCAGAAGGTCAATAGTAGCCTAGCAAGGGGTCACAAAGTCTATTTCATTCACCCCAATTCATCTCATCATGTAGACATTTTATCATCTCACAACATCATAAGAAAGGTGAATACAGTACAATGAGATATTTTGAGAGAGACTACATTTACATAACTTTTATTATAGCATATGGTTGTAATCCTTTTTATTATTGGTTATTGTTAATCTCTTACTATGCCTAATTTATAAATTAAACTTTACAGCAAGTATATGTGCATGTATAGGAAAGGACATAATACGTATAGGGTTCAGTACTACCCATGGTTTCAGACATCCATTGGGGGGAGTCTCAGAACAACATATCCCTTGCAGATAAGGGGACACTATGGTATTAACAGTTAATATAATGTTTCACTATTTTATACTTTCACTTGCCCTACTTTGCTTCTACCAGTGACTATACCACAGGATCGTTGCTTTATACATTAGATACATCATCCATGAGACTCGCGGCTAGTGCTTCTACTCTTCTTTACACTACCACTGATTTCTGTGTGCTAGGCGGGTCCTGCATAAGATCCTAGAAATAAAACAGATTTGACTTGAACCTTAAGTTTATGAAGCTTAGAGTCTGACCTTCCAAGTAGGTACATTGTACCCATTAATTTGAATTTTTCCTCATCATGTATATGCTCTTCACATCTGGTTGTTGTTTTGGGTATGAGTTTGCATGCAAATATTCATAGAAAAGGATGTTTTGTGATGTATGCCTCCTAACCATTTCAGTGCTCTTCATTAATAAATATATGTTGAACATGAAGTCTGTGCTCTATAAGTGTTATATACATAAAGGATCCGGTCAATTCTTCAAAGTAAATGTGCTTTCAGTACTTTCTCCAAAGTCTCACACACAATCATAAATTTCAGGATTAAAAAACATCATATATGAATGTATATTTATTTTCACATGTGATCTGCCTTGGTCCCCGAGTGTTTTCTGACAATGTACATACCCAGTTATTTAAGTCTGTCATGTATTTCCTATGCTCTCTAAGACATCTTTCCTCCTATTTCTTTAGCTGGGGAGGAACAGGACTGGTGCCTCATCAGAGGGGTGTTGGGCTGAACTAAATTCTCTGGAATGGCGATGGAGCCAGTTGGGAATGAGAGAGAGGAAATAGTGGAATACAAAGGAGGGATAAAAATTGGGGGAGAAGGTGTGGAATGATTCTCCTCTGGAGAATAAAATATGTGTTATTTAGGAGGGAGAATTCAGGGGCATTTCTCTTGCCTGCCTTACCTACCCAAAGGTGATCCAGGATAAATACTAGGGTATGGAGGGATGGAAGCTCAGATACAGGCTGGTGGTTCAGTAAATATTCAAAAACAAGACAGCAGGAAGGAATTAGGGTTTATTATTTGTTACCAAGGTAATTTTTTAAAATAGTGTGATGTATATACACATAGTTGCTTCTTTATGAAAAAAAAATAGGGGTGCTGGGTGGCTTAGTCAGCATCTGACTTCAGTTGAGGTCTTAATCTCAAGGTCCTGGGGTTGAATACTCTATGGAGCCTGCTAGGAGCCCCACCTTTAGCTCCTCCTCAAGCCCTAGGTCAAGACAATCGCTCTGTATTCAGTGGGGAGTCTGTTTGTCCCTCTCCCTCTGCCCCTCACCCCGCTCATGCTCTCTCTCTTTCTCTCTCAAATAAATTAATAAAATCATCTTAAAAAGAAGTATAATGTCCCTAGGATGAATTTATTAAGATGGCATGTTTTATTTATCAAGGTGTAATTGATGTATAACATTATATTAGTTTCAGGTGTATAACATAATGATTCAATAGTTGCATGCATTGGGAAATGATCATCACAATCAACCTAGTTGCCATCCATCACTGTACAATGTTACAAAATTTTTTTCTAATGATGAGAAATTTTAAGATTTATTCTCTTAGCAATTTTCAAATATGCAACACAATATTACTGACTGCAGTCACCATAGCGTAGGTTACATTGCTATGACTTGTTTATTTTATAAGTGTAACTTTGTACCTCTTGACCCTCTTGACCACTTCCCTCTGTCATCCACCTCCCACTCCCCTCCCCTCTGGCAACCACCATTCTGTTCACTGTACCTAAGAGTTTTGTTTTGTTTTGTTTTGCTTGCTCATTTGATTTGCTTTTTTTGTTTCCACACAGTGAAATCATACAATATTTGTCTTTCTCCAACTGATTTCACTAGCATGATATCCTCAGGGTATTAAATATGATGGTATATTTAAGTGGCTACGATTTCATGTAGTCATTTGAATAATCAGAATCAACCACTTGCTTAAAATATTATCAAACCAAAGAAACTTTACCACCCTGAAACAGTCTACACTTTTTTTGTCCTGCTATGCTAAACATTCTAAATGAGTGATTAATGAGCTATGTTAGCATTCAGAGGTATGCCTGCCTAGATGTCTATGATGTGCTGTTAGGTTTTAAAGAAAAGTTTGGAGCAAGTTAATAATTAACACCTATATGGGTCAATATAATGTTATTTATGTATTGAGGAGGGTCTGCAGATTGCCTACCAAAAGGTTGGAAATGAGGGGAGGAAGACCAAAAAATTGCCAGTTTACTTCATTTGCTCTTCTACTGTGCAAATAATTTCCACAATGAACATTTACTAGTTTTATCATTTAAAAATTTATTTTAAAGAAGTAAGACAGCATTACTTAGTTTTGTGCAACATACACGTCTTGTTTATGGTTTGTCTCTTTGAGAAAAGCTCTATCAGATTTCTAGTTGGCTAACTCTGCCTAGATGACTGTCAGCAGAATTCACATTTGAAAACATGGGTAAAAAATTCTTACAGGAGTATAAATAGGAAAGAAAGGAGGGAAATGCTAATGTATTCATTCAACTTAATTTTATTTTGCTTAAGTTATTGGAAAAGAAATTATGATATGCTTGTCTCCCTACTTAACTTTTAGAGCAAGTTCTACCAATTCAAATTATACAATTTTTATTGTGTAGAATCAGTTTCCAGTATCAGAAGATTTTAAAATTCATATCATATCAATTCTGTGTTTATTCTTAAAATCACAATGAAGCCGAATTAAAAAAAAAAAACCTTATAGCATAGGTAAGCTGTCAACGATACTGTTCTTCATTGATTTATGCTCCTTTCCACAGCAAATTATATGTTATGTACCCTAGAAGCCAAAAAATTGCTGAGTAATGAGTTACCTCTATTGGTACTCTAGTTTAAGCATCCTCTGGGAGGTATATATCATAGTATTATCTATAGTTTATCAATCAGGAAACCAAGGTAAGAATTGTAAATAAATTATAAATAAACTTTCATGCTTACAAAAGAGTAGAGGCAGGATTTGATTTCAGGCAGTCTGAATAGAGAGAGAGCCTGTGTTCTTCCTACTAAGCAAGACTTTCTTAAATATTAGAGGTACTAAAGGTCAAAGTCACACACTTCTTGACCTGTAAGCTGAAGTATCAATCCTAGTGCACACCAACATTTTAAACTTTAATAAGTACATTTCATTCATCTATCTGTTCTGTCTTTCTCTATATTGTATTTGTTACCAAAACAAAAGTTTTTTTTTCTTTAAAAGAACAGCAAAAGAGAGCTCATCTAAAGGAGAAATATTTTCTTCAACATTATTTTATAGGGTCACAATAGCCTTGAGAAGCACTTATCAATGTACTCCGTGCTGAGTCCCGTGACTTGCCCGGAACAGGCGTTAGAGGTCACAATACTAGGCTTCCAGTCCCAGCGCTGAATCTAAATATGTGACCTTGGCCATTTCCTGGCTTTACTTTCTTGATCTATTAAATGAGAGATTTGGAGCAGATAATCTCTGAGGTCATTTCCATCTCTATAATTAGATATTTTATGCTTCTAAGTGACGAGAGACTAAAGACATTCCTGTACTGATCTTTGTATGTTTTTAGCTGACACCACAGTTTAGGATGTCAGACTCCCCTTATGGTATTGCTGATTTGATTATGGTTAGAGGCTGATGTGTCTCTAGTGTACATAGTTGAAATTGACATTGATGGGTATAAAGCAGTTCGCGGGGCTTATTAAATCCAGCCATAGAATTTGAATGTTCTGGGTTCCCCTCAGTGTTCACATAAACTATAAATCATCCTAATTTTGAAATCTGACCTTCCCCAGAACAAGCAAAGGCTTCTGGATTTCAAAGGCATCCACAAAGAGTCCCTGAATATGATATCAGCCTTTGTGTCACGTTATGAAAGCCCAGCTCTATATAAATCATATCGGGTGTTTGGTTTAAAGGTGAACTCAAGCAAATCTATTATTGAAAATCTGGTTCCCGGTGCCCAGTACCAGGTCGTGATGTACCTAAGAAAAGGCCCTTTGATTGGACCACCTTCAGATCCTGTGACATTTGCTATTGGTAAGTTGCCAGCCTCAAGAATAACTATCAGAGTACTGTTTTGTTGTTTGTTTGTTTGTTTGTTTGTTTTTGCGGCTTGGGGGTTCAATGCCTACGCCCAAATCATTATCATCATAAATGGGGGGGACCCATACTCACCCAATATTCTACATTCAGAGTAATAAGTGACTATAGTTGTATACCTGGGGAATATCGTTAACATCAATGACTCAGGGAAAATATGATTTATTCAGTGACCATATCAGAAGAGCAAAAACCCTAGTTATTAAGTTTGAAACTGTTGCTAAGTTATTAAATATTCCTTCTTGGCTCTCTCTTTTTTCATCCCGCCCCACTTCTTCTTAAGTTCCAACGGGGATAAAGGATTTAATGCTCTATCCCTTGGGTCCTACGGCAGTGGTTCTCAGCTGGAGCAGACCTTACTTAGGAGTGTTCAGAAAATATGTAGTTGAAATGTTTTATTTCAACCCTGCTACCATGACATCAGAGTGGACAACGTACTATGAAATCGCAGCAACTGTCTCCTTGACTGCCTCAGTGGTAAGAAGCTGTCACACTTCCCTGTGCGAACAGATGAAACTTTCCGTATCAGAAAAATTTACCTGTAAATACACGAGTGGCTTGCTACTTTCAAGAGTTTGGTGTGGTTTTTTTTGTTTGTTTGTTTGTTTTTTAGTCATTTTTGTTTTCTGGACTCATTTTGTCTTTGAGAGAGGTTGAGAGAGAAAGAGAAAAAAAATATGTGAAACATGTTTTCACCCCTAATTGCACACAGCCACATTTTAGGAGAGCTATCAAATGCTCATTGTTTCTCTCTGCTTCCTGAGGAGGAAAACACAAAAAATTTCCTTTAGTCATTCAATAATTAGTTGACACTGTTTAACGCTAATGATGAGTATTCTTAACATCCATGCATCTGTTGAATACCTCTAATGTCAGGCCGTGACAGGCTCCTCTTCAGGAGAGCAAGTCAAAGATTGCTTTTTCTGGGACTGGCTTCTAAAGTGCAGTTTCCTACAGGTCACACATGAAGTACACAGCTGCCCTATACCCAGCGGACGACTCTGATCTTTGCCACCCAACAAG
This sequence comes from Nyctereutes procyonoides, assembly GCF_905146905.1. Lineage (NCBI taxonomy): Eukaryota > Metazoa > Chordata > Mammalia > Carnivora > Canidae > Nyctereutes > Nyctereutes procyonoides. The sequence continues at coordinate 614,088 of NW_026575036.1, forward strand.
GACGCATGCTTACGGTCCAAACTGGGAGAATAGAGTTGGGAGAGGTCGGTTTTCTTAGAAATAGGGGGATGCATACGTACAATCACTGACAAATAAGGACTGTTTCACTGTGTAATACAGCTTAGGAAACTGCAAACGAAGCCAGTATTGGAAATATTTGACTCTGTACCTGTGAACCACTTTTTAAAAATTATGTTTGTATACCATTCTATTTACACCTTACCTCAGTGCAGAAAGAATTTTTAATGAAAAAAAATTGGAAAAGAGAAAAAGGCACAGAAACATAGATAAAAAATACTTATTATTTTCATGACCTAATAAAAATAACTCTATTCCAAAAATATGATTTTCCTCCCCTTAGTCTTTTGTCTCCTTGATCTTTTCAGAGGATAGCCAATCTGTTGCCAGCGTGGTACTACAACTTCCGAGTTACCATGGTAACATGGGGAGACCCGGAATTGAGCTGTTGTGACAGCTCCACCATCAGCTTCATAACAGGTGAGTGGTGTGCGGGAACTGCCCCCATGGGGAGGGAACACTATTTTGAAGAGTTTCTAAAGAGATACATCTCCAGAAAGTGCTGGTTGTTCACCCAGTAGTGACGGAGCGTCAGTTTCATGGATGGCAGTATGCTTGATTCTGAAAACTCATTATTTGTTTAAATGATAGTCTTTAAAAATTAAAATATGTTTTTAATCCTGAGTTATTGTCCTCTATTGTGTGCTCCTGTTTGGAATTGATTAGAACAGAGTTGTAGCTGACAGAGCTTTCAGCTTCACACTGACATGAATTGATTATACCCATTCGATGATTATATTTGCTAGAGTGTCTCCATCTCCTTATTAATTAAACCATTTTTAAAGTCACAGGCTGATGGCAGTGTTGTCCATTGTGGGAGTTAAAATAGGCTTTGGAGACAGGTGGGTTTGAATCACGGATCTGCCACCTATGCTGTGTAACCTGTGCATGTTAACTTTTCAAAGCCTCAATTTTTTTAAGTGTAAAATGGTTATGGTGATAGTATCTGTTATTTTTTTCCATTTAAATACATTACTTAGGAGACACCTGAGTGGCTCAGTTGGTTAGGCAACCCACTGTTTGTTTGTTTGTTTGTTTGTTTTAAGATTTTTATTTATTTATTATTATATGAGAGACACAGAGAAAAAGCAGAGGCATAGGTAGAGGGAGAAGCAGGTTCCCTGCGAGAAGCCTGATGCAGAACTCTGTCTCAGGACCCCAGCATCATGACCTGAGCCAAAGGCAGACATTCATCCTCTGAGCCACCCAGGTGCCACAGCATCCCACTCTTGATTTTGGTTCAGGTCATGATTTCAGGGTTGTGAAATAGAGCCCGGAGTTGGGCTCCACTCTGGGCATGGAGGCTGCTTAAGAGTCTTTCTCTCCCTCTTCCTCTGGCCCTCTCCCCCTAAAAAAATACATTGAAATATTGGCACAAAGTTTAAGTACTTAAACAACAGTTAGTTCATTATCATACAGCAGAGATAGCAGAGGTGGTCAGAGATGACAATGAAAAGGGGAAATTCATCAGAGAAACACTAACCCTTTTGAACCTTATTTGAATGAAAATTCTTCTGGAACTTTTGGTTGGACTGCAAGGCTATACTTAGTGTTATGCTGAGAGAAGAAATGTTAGCAAAATAATGTTAACAAAATATTTTCTTCCAGGGTCATCTAGTTTTACTCTATCAAGCTTTATCAAAGAAAGAAAAAGAAAAGAAATTAATCATGTGGAGGTGCCTGGCTGGCTCAGTCAGTAGAGCATGCAACTCTTGATCTTGGGGTTGTGAGTTCAAGCACTACAGTGGGTGTAGAGAATACTTAAAAATAAAATCTTTAAAAAAAAATTCATCATGTGAATTCTTACACTACCGATGTATGTAGTTCATCTCCTTCCCTTACGAGACAATGTCTAAGAGCTCTCTGTGTTCCAAATGTTAACAATAATACTAGAATAAAAAAGTGAAAAAAGTACCAAAAAGGTAGAAAATACCAATTATGTCATTAGTACTGTATTAGCTTCTTGACTGTGTAAATAATTGCATGTTTAATTTTAATTAAATTTTATGGAGTAAATAATTCATACAGCTTAACTTTATTGACATTGCTTCTCTGAGAACACTCTTTCTTCTCAGACAGAGCAGATGTCTTGGAAAAGCCCAGACTTTGCATCTGAACACTTCACTGAGCAGACCTGGCTCTGCAAAATTCTAGCTGTCGAGCTTTAAGCAAATCATCTCAAATGATCCTGGACTTCTTTTTTCTCATTGGCAGAATTCAAAATGCTACCTAACAACTGGCTAACAGAGCAAAAGCAAGTGTAATAGAACTCATTGCAATAAGGCAGAAAACTGCCTCAATAGGCTCTTTGCAGTGTCTCTGAGGGGAACATCAGAAATGAAAAATTAACAGGATTTAGGGTTCTGGACTCAAGTGGCTTGGGTGTGCCTTTCAAAGCTGGAAACTTACTGGGTTGTGGCAAGAGGGGTGATGGGCCTGGCAAATCTGAATAGCCATAAGGTTAATAAGTGAGCTACTTGCCGAGGTGAGCAATCTATTGTCTCCAATAAATTGATCTTTGGGAATTCCTTATCTTTGCCTGAGATAATCAACTAAGTCGTGTCAACACTAGCAGTTCACTGTCTCAGCTAAGCATATTAACACAGTCTCAAGTCTCACATCTATAAAAAGAGTACAATACTATTTCACAGGTAGTATGAAAATTAAATTATGTAACATTAATCATTATTAAAAAATATATGGTAGCTGACTTTTATTTTTATACTTATTTTTAAAAACCAGTTGAAATTTTAGCCTTGCCTTGTTTTGTTTTTCTTCCCTCATTTCAAGTTTAAAGCAAACAAGGATATCATGTTTCTCTTACCTCTGCTTTTAGCTGTGAGCCTAATGCCAAATTGTGTGAAATAAAAGAATATAGGGGAAAAAAATCTGAGTAAGGTGTGATTTATTAGGATCTCCGGTCCACCGTCTTTGTTAGGCAACTTTGTCTGCAAGTCAAATGCATAGTCATTATGCTTGTATACCAAATAATGTTTAATAAACAAATAGTGACATCTTGTGGCCTTTCAGCAACATGCTGGATTTTAAAGCAGAAATACGGAGTATAAAAATCTAGACTTGGTTAATACATGTGAGGAAGGAGCCATACACTTCTGGGTTTTAAATAAAAATACACCCCTGCAATTTTAAATACATTTCTTGTCCTTACTGAATTAAAACATAAGAAAATATCCTTTTGAAGAATTATAAGAATAGATACATACATATAAAGAAGTATACAGAAATATAAAGGAAGCCAAAGGTATTATTCTCTTTATTAGATAATTCTGAAATATGATGTGGATTTGTGTTACTTGCTAGATACATTGCTGGTATTTCAAGGTTTTATTGTCAACCATATATATAAATACTACTATAATTTCACATGAAATACAGTTTTTAAAAGATTTTATTTGATAGACAGAGAGAGAGAGAGAGAGAGCAAGCACAAGCAGGGGGGAAGGTAAAGGAAGAAGGAGAAGCAGATTCCCCACTAAGTAGGGAGCCTGATGTGGGACTTGATTCCAGGACCCTGGGATCATGACCTGAGCTGAAGGCAGACCCTTAACCAACTGAGGCACCCAGGTGCCCCAAAACAGAAATGTTTTTTACTGTATATATTACAGATCTCTTCAGAGAATAATTGTTCTTGAAAGTATAGTTATGATTGCTTGTTATGAGTACCAGTAGCATATTGGGAAAATGAATCTTCATGGTTTATAGAAATTCTCCTCCAAATATTTCAACTGGTTTTGTGCTCTCAGAATGGATCACCAGCTTGTCTTCAAACTAACATACACATGGACTTTAAATTTCCTTGTGTATGTGTTTCCTAAAATCTTCAGAATTATTGGTTAGTTTAAAAAATAATTAAATATGCTTTCAGAGCTCATGTATTATAAAGCTTGTAATGAATTCTCCTTTCCACTAGAAATAATTTAAATTTAAATGTGTAAGAATATTTTAAAAATTAATAAACTCAGTCTTAGAATTTAACAAAGAGCCCTTCCTGTGTTCCCTTACTACTTGCTTCAGCAACATTTATTAAGAGCCCATCTTTTGCAAAGCACTGGTTAGACACGATCAATGACATTGTCTTGTTATTTTATAAGAACAATAATTATATTCTGTCCCTATAATTGTTGACCCTACTGTCCTTTACTTCCATAAGCACCTTTGCTGCGTCACAATAAAAAATTTACTTTTACAGGACCCCAAATTTTCCAGTACTGCTTGGAAAATAAGTTCAGCCATGCTTTATATTATCGATGCAACAAGCATATTCAAAGAAGTGAACATTTCAGGAATCTTGTACCTGTGAAATTGGTATAAAAGACCCAATATCCTCAGGTAGAGATGGGTCTGGCTGCCTTGTGTCTGAGCCATACAAGGTGGGGTCCCAGGAAACAAGTGCCTGCCTTTACCACCAATCTTCACTGTATTACAGAGGTCCAGGGATCTCCAGGACCATCATACAGTGTGAATTTTAATTCTCTAAATTAACTCTGCATGAGATTGGATGCTCTGATGAGAGGTACGTTAGTTATTATTAGTCTCTTAAACTAAAGTCCACCTCTTTCTTTCTGTGTAGCCCCAGTTGCTCCAGAAATCACATCTGTGGAGTATTTCAACAGTCTGTTATATATCAGTTGGACATACGGTGATGACACAACTGACCTCTCCCATTCTAGAATGCTACACTGGATGGTTGTTGCAGAAGGAAAGAAGAAAATTAAAAAGAGCGTATGTTTCTTTGAATCCCAATATTGGGCATCTGAACACTCATTTACATAAACTATTGAAAACCATTAAACAAACATTCATTGAAACATTAAACAAAAATCTAATGCCGGTTGGCACTGTTTTAGGCTCCGGTGAGAGGACAGTGAAGAAAAATTGAATTCTTCCTTTAATAGAGTTTACCTTTTAATCTTTAATAGTGAGCTATAATAGTTATAACTAGTAAATTCATTTATATTTGAAGTTATGATTTGAGCTTTTTCTTCAGGATGTGAAACATTGTCAAGAAAACCACAATTAATGTTTTGATATTTTCTCTATATATCACCAATGCCTAAATATTTGGGTACATTGGGAATGTTGATTTCTTTTCTTTTGCTCTATTACACTCTTTGACTTTGCATTAGTTAGGGAACAGACTAAATTACTTTAAAAAAAAAAAGGAAACACCAAAGATTGGGCTCATAGAAAATAGAAATTTGTTAATCTCATGCTGACACAGGTATCTCTGCTGTAAAGGTCAACCATCCAGGGGTTCAGATTCTATTTTGTTGCTTCATCTACTACTGTATAGTCTTTATTTGCATAGGTGAACCTTCAGTCAGTATGTCCATATTCTAGCCTGTGGGGAGAGGAAAGGAGAAGATGTGGAAGCCTAGCACTTACAGAGTGTGGACAGAATTATAAGATGCCTTCCACTCCCAATCAGTTGGTCAGAGCTGGGTCAGATGGTCCCTTCTAGCTATAAGGGAGACTGGGAAATTTAGTCTTTAGTAGACTATAGCCAGATGGCTCTTCTGAGCTTCCCAGCAAGGGCTGAGTAATGTACACATCAATAGCAACCTAGCAAATTGCCTCTTCTAAAACTTGTGAATATAAGAAAAAATATAAGAGTAATACATATTCCAAGTAGAGAATTCATTATAAAAATGTTCTGATATGTATTATTCATGTATAGAGCTACCTTGTGTTTAGGTCAGTTGAGGAATTTATATAAATTTCAAAGGAAATAAAGTATCTGTAAAGTTGTAATCAACTGTAGATTGATTGCACAGAACAGAGGGTGAACGCCTGCTACAAACCTGTAGTTGTTTGTAGTGGTATTCTAGTTCAAGTTCATTAGAAGTTTGCACTCTTGATTTTGATGGATCTTGCAGGTCACACGCAATGTCATGACTGCAATTCTCAGCCTGCCTCCAGGAGATATCTACAACCTCTCCGTAACTGCTTGCACGGAACGAGGAAGCAATACCTCCATGCTCCGCCTGGTCAAGCTAGGTAAGAAGAATGCACATTGCAGTGTGTGTGTGTGAGAATAGTCATGTCCAGAGAACTAGTGTTTGCATCTCTTGATTTGTCATGGTCTTCTCAATTCAATGAAATAGTAATAGAGAAAAATGATTCTCTTTCTAAGTGCCAAATAAAGACGTACACTACTAAAAGAGTTGGGTTCAACTTAATATAAGTTTCTGTGAATGGAATTTTGACTATGTTGGGAGACAGGACCATTTACCATCCTTAGTGAGATTATAGAAACAAAGGAGTCTGAGGAATTTAGAGAAGACAAGACTTTGAGACATTATCTAGTGCAATGTTCTCAACCCTGTCAGACACCATTCCCTTTTCATAGAAGCATTATGTGCTGCCCTCTTTAATACCTCAAATTGAAACTCGAGCATAAAATAACCCAAATATTGGTTTTCTAAGTTGAGATAATGTCTTAACTCTGATATAAGAACAAGATGAAAGAAAAAAAATTATAAGACAATCATATGGGGAAAAAAAAAGACAATCATATGGCTCAGTAGTTGAGCATCTGCCTTCGGCTCAGGGTGTGATCCCAGGGTCCTGGGATGGAGTCCTGCATTGGGCTTCCTCAAGGAGCCTACTTCTCCCTATACCTCTGTCTCTGCCTCTCTCTGCATATCTTTCATGAATAAATAAATAAAATCTTTAAAAAAATAAAATCATACTGATTCCTTATGTGTTTTTTCAGATCCAGTTCTTCTGCAAGTCGTAATGAAATTGCCTCCTTACGACAAATAATTAAAATGAACAAGTTAGAGTTTACAAGAAGTAAAGGAATTGGTAGTTCTTCCATACAAATATAAAAGTAAATGAAGGCATGAATAAAATAACTGGGCAAGCATAAGTACAAGTGGACCCTTGAATGAAACCTAACGTTATAATAATAAGACATGGGATGTATTTGCATATTATGGGAGAAAGAGGAAAATAACCTTAATTAAAGTAAAGAGAACACTCCAAGAAAAATAATAGGCTGTGGATGAGGGAAAATGAGGAAAATATAATATTCTTGCAAATGAGCTAGAAATTATTGTGTGGTGTCAAAATAATTATTTTTATTATGAAATACAACTAGGAAGTGACACTATTTAACATTTCTAGATTCAACAGTCTTCCATGTAGTGAGGTATACATTTAGTTTCTGAGACATAAAGGGAACACAGAGATAATATTCCATAATTAGCAGTAGGCTAAAGAGGATAGATTGGCAAACAGTTGTGGGGTAGTATCAGTGTGAGAAGGGCAAGCTACAAAGGAATGCACTCTAGTGTGTCATATTCACAGCAGAGATCTCTTTTGTATATTTTGAAGATGAAAAGTATAGAGAAGAGCAATAAAAATATTTTCAAAACACTTAATGCCACTTTCTTGACATCACTGTTTCAGATGTCTGCTAATTTAGACTCTGTATCTAAGTCTATTCATAAGAGTGTCAAATTGTCACTGTTATTATGTGTATTCAGATGTGCAGCCATAAGTAAAGACTGATCCAGGGTGAGGGGCATCTGGGTGGCTCAGTCAGTTGAACATCTGACTCTTGGTATCGGGTCAGGTCATGGTTTCAGGCTCATAAGATCGAACTCCACCAAGATTGAACTCCACCTCAGGCTCTGCACTCAGCACAGAGTCTGGTTCATATTTTCTCCCTCTCCCTCTGTATTTCTCCCCCATGCACATGCACCCTCTCTCTCTCTCTTTTTCTCTCTCAAATAAAATAAATAAATAAAATCTTTTAAAAAAGAAAATAAAGAAAAAAGACTAAAACAGGGTGTTTTATTAGCAGTTTAAACACCCTGAGTGACATTGCTGGTAGTGACGTACCTTTAGAAAACTCTTAGAAAATCCCAAACAAAACAAAACACAGTCTTTCCTCAGTTTCTCCAATAGTTGCATTTCTCTATAATTCAGTGCATAAGACACTAAGTCTTAAATATTTTTTTGTGTGTGTCTCGTATTTGCCATGTCAAAAATTAAATTCTTGCACTGGAACCCTCTAAAATTAGATAGGTAGTTGGAAATACATAGTGTATTAAATAGACTCTATGGGCAGAAAAAGTAAATTATTGAGTAACTTGTAATTCTTCTTTGTGACAACTTTCTTCCGAACTATTTTACCTAACTTGAAAAAAGTGTTTCAATGTTATTATGTGGTAAAGAAGTTGCAGTTATATTTATGGTGGAGCTATACTGGTGTGACATCATGAAAGTATATGGGACAGTTTTTCTGTTTGGAGATTTCTTGATCATTTCAGGACATCTAGCACTTCTGCTTCCTGTCCACAGAAGTCCGGTTAACAGCCTTCCTTGAGACTATTAAAAACATTCCTGCAAATTTACAAACACCCTCCCACTGAGAACCACAAGTTCAATTGCATTCACTGCAGGCAATCTGCTCTTCTTCCCCAGCACTCTATAGGTCAATGCCAGGAATGTGGAGATCACCAGCTTCTTCCCTTGTGTGATCTATTAGGAAAAAATTGCCTGCCTATCCATTCCAAGTGATATGTCTGATTTTGTCCTCTGTAAATATAGAAATCAGTTCAAAACTTGTTTCCAGGTAACTGGAATTGCTTCAAAATTATGCTTCCTTTCCCCATGACTCTCATTTCCCCAGGTTTATAAGCACGGGAGGCTGTGTGTATTTCTTGGGTCCTAACTCCCTTTTCAAACTCTTTTTTTTTTGTTCTGTTTTGTTTTGTTTTTTTAAGTCTCCCTGGAAGTTCAGAGGTAGGTCTTATCAAAGTAGCATTCAGTGAGCCTATTGAAAGCTTTACCGTTATTTTTATTTGACATTATGGTTGATATATGATCAGGAGAATGAGTTAAAGTCATGAGCTGCTACAACTATACTCATACTCTGTAGGAGTAGGAGTAGGAGTAGGAGTAGGAGTAAAAACCATGATAGTTCTCGAATTTATCATGAGATTTTTGACCCTCCATGGCTCCCTGTTAACAGACAGGACTGTTAACCATTTTAGTAAGGCCCTTTACACTTTTCAAGAAGAGAAGGCAAGTTTCCATAGAAATTATTTCTTAGAATCAGTAAGGTTTTCCTTTTTGTCAACTAAATGTCAGACGAAATATTGCCTCTATATTATTCCTCTCTGAAAACAAGACAATCTCTATACAATGTACTTGAACTCAGCCTTTTTGCCCCCCCCTGAAAACTAAATAACTCACTTTCTATCTATTTGTCTTAAAGTCTATTTTCTATTCTACTACATTTACTATTTACTATTCTACATTATTGTGTTTTTTCAGCTCTTCCAATTTTCCATAACACACAAGGCCTTGCCTGCTGTAGATGCTTGATAGATATTCATTGCATCGAACTGCAACCACAGATCTCACAGCTGAAAGTAGTATCACAAGTTTTACCTTTTGGAGAAGTAAAATAACATTTCACTTTAGTAATAACTGATTGTAGTTATTTTTTATTTCATAAAACTTTCATTCTCATCACTTTATGTTTCCTTACAGCATTCATTTGGTATATATAGCAGTCATATTAATGCTACTTTAGAGAAATATACAACTTTGGCACACAGATTATTAGGGCTTGTTTGAATCAGAATGATGTTGTTAAAACTGGAACCAAAACTAGTTGGGCTGGGGTACCTGCATGGCTCAATTGGCTAAGATCTGGACTCTTGATTTCAGATCAGGTCATGACTCAGGGTTGTGACATCAAGCCCAGCATGGAGCTACCTGATGGGCATAGAGACTGCTTAAGATTCTTTCTCTCCCTCTCTTTGTCCTCTCCCCTCCTTATCTAAACAAACAAACAAATAAACTGATTGGGCTAACCTTGAGTTCAGTCTCTCTGTGAGAAAAGCCTCTTTGCAGTGGCTCTACTTGTCATCATGCAGGGCAGGCTCTACATCTGTGGGAAGAAACCAGGCTACCAGTGAATCCACTATAATATAAATTAATCCAAGATGGCATGTGCAAGGAGAGAGAGCCCTCAAAACAATTGCCAAGGATTTTCAACTATTATGTCATCAATAAGCATCCACGAGAAGATGTCTACCAACAGTGGTGCTATTTGCAGGGCATTGAGCCAGTCATCCTACTAAGAATTTTAGGTTGCCAGCAGTTTCATGGTACCATGGTGGGATGTGATGACAAGTTCCCTTTGGCAGTCAATACAAATGTCAATCAAATTTGCACTAAGACATGTCATTTTACAAGAACTTATTGGTTTACATGCAAGTGTGGCTTCAACCAGCAACCAGTCATGACTTCTGGTCCTGGTGAATCCACTTAAAACTCTGGGCTAACTTTAAGAGAATTTGGTAAGTTTACATCAGATAATCAGCCATTAAAAAAGGAAAAAAAAAAGGAAAGAAATAAGGGTGAAAAGTGTTGGGCATATGACAAAATAGCTCAATGGTAGTAGAATATCCATTCATTCATTCATTCATTCACTTAACAAATACATACTGAGGACCTTCTCAGAATTGTCCAGATGCCAGACTACTTGTAGTAATGAATTCAAAGGGCTACTTTTTAGTTTCTATTCACAAGGAGCTTGTGATATACTGAAGGGGGAGATGGTAAGAAGTGCTGTATAGCATATTAAAACAGGGCAGGGTGGGACAGATTATGTATGCAGCCAAACCTTTCTCTGAGGAAGCAATGATGCGAAATATGAATAACAAGAAAAGATTTGCCATGAAAAGTTTGGGAAAGGGCATGCTAAGTGGAGAGACTAAGCAGAGACCAGATTGTATAGGATTTTTAAGAAGATGGAGCTGAGGTTTTATGTTGAGTGCAATAAGAAGGCATGTAGGGAATTAAAACTACACATTTAAAATAATATCTCTGGTTGCTTAATAGAGGAAGGATTGTTAGGTCACCAATGAAGACAGGGAGACTGATTAAGGGACCATGTGTCCTAAGTTTAAAAATAGCATTCTAGGGGCACCTGGGTGGCTCAGTCAGTTGGACAGCTGATTCTTGACTTTGGTTCAGGTCGTGATCTCAGGGTTATGGGATCAAGCCCCGTGTTTGGCTGTGCACTCAGTATGGAGTCTGCTTGAGATTCTCTCTCTCCCTCTATCCATCCCCCTGCTCTCTAAATAAATAAACAAATAAATAAATAAATAAATCTTTAAAAATAACATTCTAATTCAATAAGTTCCATGGGAAATGATGGCAACTTTGACTTGAGTAGTAATAATGGAAGAGAAAAATGGACAGACTGCAGGAGTTATTTTGGAGGTTGTGTCCACAGAGCTTTCTTGTGGGGTAAAATAAGGATGACTCCTAGGCTTTGCTCTTGAGCAAGTAGGGTGGATGGTGGTGCAATTCACCAAGACCGAAGACTAAAAAAACTAGAAGAGGAATAAATTGAGGGTAGGGTGAGAATCACAGATTTTTCTCTGGTCATAAAAAAATTGAGAGGACATCCAAGTACAGTTGTCAAATAAAATGATTATTGTTATGGGTCTGGAGATCAGGGGAGAATTCTGGACTGGAGATATAAATTTTGGAGTGTCTGGATGAGACCACTGACTAGTAAGCAGAAATAGGAAAGAACCACTGCAGTGCTTAGATGCTGAGCAGTAGAGGAGTCAAGAAAGAGACTGGGAAGGTATAGCCAGTGAGGTCAGAGAAAACTGGAAACAGAATGTATACACCATCTTTGTCAAACTTCTACGGTAATTCAACCACCATTGTGTTCAGACAGGTGCAAGATAAGGAATCAGGTAACTTTAGTTCTTTAAAGTGCTAGGAGAGATTCAAAGATAAGTTAGTGCAATGTCTTCATTTGAACAATTGGAACCTAGAGAAATTAGACTTTACACATTGCTGAGCCTGGGTGGAGAAACAGTGATTCAGCACTTTTCATCCATCTGCTGCTTATGTTTTGCTGAGCCTGGGTGGAGAAACAGTGATTCAGCACTTTTTATCCATCTGCTGCTTATGTTTTCCTGATTTTGGAGTGTATTTTTTTCTAAAAACTTCTATTTTTTAGTGAACACTTCTAACAGAGCAGGGAGGAGTTTCATACCCACTTGTGTGGCTTTCTCTGTTCCTCTTTTGGAATGTAGGTATTAATAATTAGTTTGATTTTCTTACTCTCAATCATGAAAGGTTTTATATAGATTAGAAATCTTTAAAACATAGTCTGACAGTTTGACTATAGATAAGAAGGAATACTTTCAGATGTCAGGAATTAGGAGCATTTTACAACCTCTCTCTTTCTCATAACATTTCAGATTACAAATTATTATTTATGCTTTGATGAAAAGTAATCTCTGACTTTATAAAAGCCCAGCTATTACATAGTACTACCCTTCATGATCTCACTCTCAGTTGAGAAAATTTGTTTATTCTTATGTTGAAATCATTGAGTTTAAATTTTAGAAATAGTTGCTTGGATAGATGCAGTCCTTATTTTTGGTAGGAAGTGAGTTAAGTGAAGTCTAAAATACCTCTCCCTATCCACCCACGTCCTTTTCTTGGATCCTCTCCTAGTTATCCCTCTCACCCCCCAACAAAAAAGAAATGAGTTTAATAAGATACAAGTGTGAATAAATTGTGTCAATGTAGCACAGAGAAAAGGAAAGAAAAATGGATGAATGAATGCATGGAAGCAAAGGGAAGGAGAAAGTGAGAGAAGAAAGAAAATATGCACATCCATTCTATCTATCCATCCATCCAACCATATTTATTTATTTATTTATTTATTTATTTATTTATTTATTTATTTATTTATTTATTCTTAAAGGCTATCAGTAAGAAAAAGTTAATAAATTAATTAAGATACTATACTTTAAAAAGTTAATTTATTCTATCCATCCACAAATATTTATTTAGCATCTACTATGCTACATACTAATCTAGATGCTGAGAATACAGGAATGAACAACAGGTGAAAAGCTCCAGAAGCAATAGTGTATCTCGAAGGCTCAAGGAAAAGTCAGGAAGAAGATGACTGTACACCTGAGGTACCACAGATAATACGAGCTTACATCTGCTACAGATCAGTTAAAGGCCAGTCACTCGTTTTTGTAATACCTTTCTTCCCGAAAAAGTATTCCAATTTGGATACTTTAAAAAATATATCTATTTGAGAGAAACAGAAGTAGTGAGAGAGATAGAGAGAAAGCTCACAAGCAGAGAGGAGAGGGAGAAGCTGGCTCCCCACTGAGCAGGGATCCCAGAGCAGAGAGGCAGATTTAGGTGAAAGATCAGAAGCTGAGGCTTGGAAGTGTCAACATTTGAAGGTCCCTGTTAAACATTTAAGAACAAATGTTGAGTGTGCAGTTAGATAAAGGAGCTTGGATTCTGGGAGAATTCAAGACTGGGAAGTATAAATTTGAGGGTAGTTAAGAAACAGACTTGATGAGATTATCACGGAATTGATTAAGAAAAAAGAATGTTATCCAAGGACTGAGCCTTGGCACCCAAACTTTAAGAAATGGAGGTGGTGTGAGGGAACCAGCAAGAAAGCCTGAGATGGAATGACCAGTGAAGTAAGAAGGAACACAGAAAGGTGTGATGTTCAAAGAAAGTGCTTGATTGATCAACTTGTCAAGCCTGCTGGTAAGTCAAGGAAGATATGGAATGAGAATTGACACCATTTATTGAAGAGACTGTCCTTTTTCCAGTAGATATTCTTTCCTGCTTTGTCAAATATTAGTTGACTATAGAGTTGAGGGTCCACTTCTGGGTTCTCTATTCTGTTCCATTGATCTATGTGTCTGTTTTTGTGCCAGTACCACACTGTCTTGATGACCACAGCTTTGTAGTACAACCTGAAATCTGGCATTGTGATGCCTCCGGCTCTGGTTTTCTTTTTCGATATTTCCCTGGCCATTCGGGGTCTTTTCTGATTCCACACAAATCTTAAGATGATTTGTTCCAACTCTGTGAAGAAAGTCCATGGTATTTTGATAGGGATTGCATTAAATGTGTAAATTGTGCTGGGTAGCATTGATATTTTCACAATATTAATTCTTCCAATCCATTAGCATGGAATATTTCTCCATCTCTTTGTGTCTTCCTCAGTTTCTTTCAGAAGTGTTCTATAGTTTTTAGGGTATAGATCCTTTACCTCTTTGGTTAGGTTTATTCCTAGGTATCTTATGCTTTTGGGTGCAATTGTAAATGGCCTTGACTCCTTAATTTCTCTTTCTTCAGTCTCATTGTTAGTGTATAGAAATGCCACTGATTTCTGGGCATTGATTTTGTATCCTGCCACGCTACCAAATTGCTGTATGAGTTCTAGCAATCTTGGGGTGGAGGCTTTTGGGTTTTCTATGTACATTATTATGTCATCTGCAAAGAGGAAGAGTTTGACTTCTTCAGTCTCTTCCACAAATGGTGCTGGGAAAATTGGACAGCCACGTGCAGAAGAATGAAACTAGACCATTCTCTTACACCATACACAAAGATAAACTCAAAATGGATGGAAGATCTAAATGTGAGACGAGAATCCATCAAAATCCTAGAGGAGAACACAGGCAACACACTTTTTGAACTTGGCCACAGCAACTTCTTACGAGATACATCTGTGAAGGCAAGGAGAATAAAAAGCAAAAATAAACTATTGGGACTTAATCAAGATAAAAAGCTTCTTCACGGGATCCCTGGGTGGCGCAGTGGTTTAGCGCCTGCCTTTGGCCCAGGGCGCGATCCTGGAGACCCGGGATCGAGTCCCACGTCGGGCTCCCGGTGCATGGAGCCTGCTTCTCCCGCTGCCTGTGTCTCTGCCTCTCTCTCTCTCTCTCTGTGTGACTTTCATAAATAAATAAAAATTAAAAAATATATATATCCCCTTTAAAAAAAAAGCTTCTTCACAGTAAAAGAAACAGCCAACAAAACTAAAAGACAACCTACAGAATGGGAGAAGATATTTGCAAATGACATATCAGATAAAGGGCTAGTGTCCAAGATCTATGAAGAACTTATTAAAGCAAAACTTTAAACTTATTAAAAGCAAAGAATCAAACAAACCAATCATGAAATGGGCAAAAGATATGAACAGAAATCTCACAGAGGAAGACATAGACATGGCCAACAAGCACATGATAAAATGCTCCACATCACTGGCCATCAGGGAAATACAAATCAAAATCACAATGAGATACCACCTCACACCACTGAGAATGGGGAAAATTAACAAGGCAGGAAACAACAAATGTTGGAGAGGATGTGGAGAAAGGGGAACCCTCTTGCACTGTTGGTGGGAATGTGAACTGGTGCAGCCACTCTGGAAAACTGTGTGGAGGTTTCTCAAAGAGTTTAAAATAGAGCTGCCCTACAACCCAGCAATTGCACTGCTGGGGATTTACCCCAAAGATACAGATGCAGTGAAACGGCAGGACACCTGCACCCCAATGTTTCTAGCAGCAATGTCCACCATAGTCAAACTGTGGAAGGAGCCTCGGTGCCCATCGACAGATAAATGGATAAAGAAGATGTGGTTTACGTATACAATGGAATATTACTCAGCCATTAGAAACGACAAATACCCACCATTTGCTTCAATGTGGATGGAACTGGAGGGTATTATGCTGAGTGAAGTAAGTCAATCGGAGAAGGACAAACATTATATGGTCTCATTCATTCAGGGAATATAAAAAGTAGTGAAAGGGAATAAAGGGGAAAGGAGAAAAAATGAGTGGGAAATATCAGAAAGGGAGACAGAACATGAGAGACTCCTAACTCTGGGAAATGAACAAGGGATAGTGGAAAGGGAGGTGGGCGTGTGGTTGGGGTGACTGGATGATGGGCACTGAGGGGGGCACTCGATGGAATGAGCACTGGGTGTTATTCTATATGTTGGCAAATCGAACTCCAATAAGAAAATACGCAAAAATAAATAAAGAGAGAGAGAGAGAGAGAGAATTGACTGCTTACATTAGCACCCAGAAGTCAATGGTGGTTCGGGGAGGAGGCATTTGGGTTGGAGTGGTGATGGAAAAAGATGTTATTTAAAGTAATTCAAGAGAGAATAAAAGGAGAAAAACTGAAGACAGCTGGAATAACAAAACTTTTGAGGAGTGTGATTATAAAGAGGAGAAAAGATGAGCCGGAGCTGAAAATAGAATCCAGGAGTTTTTATTTGTTTCATTGGATTTGTGTACTTTTTCGTATTCTTCCTATTTTTTGAAGTGGGTCGGAAACAGCTTTGCAATGGACTAATCAACATGATTTAACAGAACAGGGAAAATTGATGGTGCAGAATAATTAAAGGTGACATTAAAATGACATCGTTGCCTGGGTCAGAGGTGGGAGGACCCTGGGTGCCACTGGAACAGGTGGCCTTAGACTGGGTGAATCTGTAGTGATGAAAAGTGACAGAGTATAGGGGCACCCATGGGGTAGAGGAGGCTGGTGGGAGTGATCATGGAAGCTTGTGGAAGATTTCTTCCATTGCCTTCTTACAGAAACATGTTCTTCAGGTTTTCGGAGGATCATGGCTGCCATGCTACCCTTCTTGTACAGTCCTGCAGGACCAGCGACCTCATGCGAGCATTGTCTTCTGGGTTGGGCTGCCAGACATGTTACTGTTTCATGACTCCATCCCTGGTCCCAAGACTAACTGGATGCCTCTTCTTAATCTCTTTCTCTCTCATTTCTCATTGTGGTCTTGTGAGTTTCACTGCCATTTGCCAGCTGCCCACAGCCAAGCCACACAACTTTATCACTTCCTTAAAAGCACTTCTGCATGCCATCAAGTGACTTGCAGAGTCTGTAGGTTTTTACTCAACATATTGGAAGGATCTAGATGATGGACAATTCGGGCCATGATTGTGATATCTGGCACTGATCTCAATGTATGAGCAAGTGCCCACTCTGAAAAAGTTGGTCTTCTAGAAAAGGGAACTTTTCAGGAGACCCCTTATCTTCAATTATATGGAAATAAGTGCCAAACACCCACAGTTTTAGGGAAGAATCCAGGTGTACAAACAACCCTTAACTAGATGTCCAGAGGTCTGGATTCCAGTTACTGCTTTCACAGACAAACTGCGTTATCTTTGAAAAGTGAATTAGGTCCTCTGGATTTCAGTCGCCTCATCTATAAAAATGAGAGTGTGGACTAAATGATCTTTAATATCTCTTCCAGTTTTAGAACTTAATTCATACCCAAGTTCAGACTAAAAGCAATAAGGCTAATGATACAATAAGAGTAGTGACCTTTTTCTAAGAATTTGGCAAAAATAACTCTTAACCAAATAAAAATGCTAAGAAAAAAAAAAGCCATATTCTTGGAACCAAAGAAAGGAAGAAGTTAGATATGTTGTTTTGAAACTAAGTAAAGTTAAATGAGAGCTTTTTTTGGAAAATTCTACTAATCTTTAGAAGTTTCTAGAGCTAGCAAAACCATAAAAATGCCCAATGACTCACAGAAGGGGATATTACCCTTTCTGTCATTAAACCATAAAGAATTTATTTAAGGGATTCCTGGGTAGCTCAGTGGTTGAGTGTCTGCCTTTGACTCAGGTCATGATCACAGGGTCCTGGGATGTGAGTCCCACATCTGGCTCCCCACAGGGAGCCTACTTCTCCCACTGCCTATGTCTCTGCCTCTCTGTGTCTCTCATAAATAAATAAATAAATAAATAAATAAATAAATAAATAAATAAATAAATAAAATATTTAAAAAAAAGTTATTTAAAATGTAATAGAAATCACAGGTATTTCTAATTTCTGAGAAAATTCTATGTTTTGAATATGGAAAGGGCCTGATTAAAATGTAATATTTGCTTGAATATTTTTTAATATCTCCCCAAGATGTTTTTATTCTTTTTTAATTTTATTTATTTATTCATGAGACACAGCGAGAAAGAGAGAAAGGCAGAGACACAGGCAGAGGGAGAAGCAGGCTCCATGCAGGGAGCCCGATGTGGGACTCGATTCCGGGTCTCCAGGATCGCACCCTGGGCTGCAGGCGGTGCTAAACCACTGTGCCACTGGGGCTGCCCTCTAATATGTTTTTAAATTTTCTCATTACTTATTAAAAGAATCTCCCTAAATTGACAAGACAATAGGCTTAGTAAACTTTGGATCTAGCACAGGTTTCTGTTATTTAATATAAATTTTCAACTTCTTAATTTCACTGCGTACCAACCTTAACTCACCATGAATAATTTCTCTAACTTTTTTTTTTACTTTCAAATAGTGCTTTTTTTTTTTTTTTTTGAAGATGTTGTTTTTGACCAAGTTAGGCAATGATTTATGTGGCTTGCACTGTTTAAGTCACAAATGTTTTCTTTGACCAAGTTGAATATAAATTAGGCTTACACTGCTTAAGGTAGAACTGCCTGTCTTGAGGAAAATTAAAAAAAAAATGGATTTAAAAGACCTATAACATAGACCTTAAAGGTCATCCTTTGTGTATGAAGAGGACACTAGCAAATTTCTGTCAGCGATGCTGAGGATTGAAAATAGATTTTATAATAATAATTTTTTACAATATTTTTCTGTTGAATTCCCCTTATCACCAGTGTCACAAGTTTGTAAAATGACTCACCAGGTCTATAGGTATAAACTAGAAACAATGAAACCAGTGGGCCCTCGTGGATATAATCTTGGCCTCATTAACATCATTCTATCAGCAGCTAAACTAATGGGTCACATTAAAATAAGAAAAAATGCAATAATTGTCAGAAAAAGATGGATTTTAGACAATAAATACATTCTCTTTGGCTCCAACGTGAAATATTACACCTGACTCCCTTCGGGATTTCCTAGGAAAGGAAGAAATTTGCTGCCAGAGCAAAGAATAAGAGTCAGGCACCAGCTCATACTTTACCCAAGGTCACCTTCACTCCCGCAAGATCCTAGGGAACAGTTTGAGCCTCTCATAATCCAATCTAAATTAAATGTAGAGATAGCCTTACAACTTTCCTTTCTGCCCATGTTCTGGGCCTTGTACTGAATTTCCTTATAAAATTAAGTTGGATTCCCCACTCGAATAAGAGAGACTTGAAAAGGAAAGAAGAGAAAAAAAAGAAGAGGACCAAATAGTTGAGTATGACCCTGGCAATGTTAGAAAGCTCTTAGAGGGTATTATAAAGCAAACAACCCTGTATTTACATAGGAGTAGAAAGTGATAGCAAGAGGATGTTCTGTAACTAATATCCACTTGGCCATTTATATCATATAAAGTGTTTTGTGCATATTCTCTTAAAGCTCATTTGCTCTTCATAAATCATTGAGGTCTTCCCACCCCTGCCTTTGATGAGCTGGACTATATTTGATTTTTTTTAA
The DNA here is from genome assembly GCF_905146905.1 of Nyctereutes procyonoides. Lineage (NCBI taxonomy): Eukaryota > Metazoa > Chordata > Mammalia > Carnivora > Canidae > Nyctereutes > Nyctereutes procyonoides. The sequence continues at coordinate 633,444 of NW_026575036.1, forward strand.
AGATTTTATTTATTTATTCATGAGAGACACAGAGAGAGGCAGAAACATAGGCAGAGAGAGAAGCAGGCTCCCTATGGGGAGCCTGATGGAGGACTCAATCCCAGGACCCCGGGATCACACCCTGAGCCAAAGGCAGACACTCAAACACTGAGCCACCCAGGTACCCTTGTATTTGATATTTTGACTAGTAAGGGCCTTTATTTGTTTGCTAGAGCTGCCATAACAAAATATCACAGATTGGGTGGCTTAACCAACAGAAACTTATTTTCTTACAGTTCTCAAGGCTGAAAGTCCAAGATGAAGGTATCAGCAGGTTTGGTTTCTTCGAAGCCTTTCTCCTGGGCTTAGGTGGCCACATTCCAGCTGTATCCTCACTTGGTTTTTCTGTTTCCACTCATCTTTGGTGTCTCTTTGCCCATATTTCCTGTTCTTGTAGGAACACCAGTCAGGTTGGATTGAGGTCCACCCTAAGGGCTTCATTTTATTTATTTATTTATTTATTTATTTATTTATTTATTTATTTATTTGAGTTCAATTTGCCAACATATAGCATAACACCCAGTGCTCATCCCATCAAGTGCCCCCGTCAGTGCCCGTCACCCAGTCACCCCCACCCCCGCCCACCTCTCTTTCCACCACCGCTTGTTCCTTTCCCAGAATTAAGAGTCTCATGTTCTGTCTCCCTCTCTGATATTTCCCACTCATTTTCTCTCTTTCAACTTACCTCTTGAAAGGCCCTATCTTCAAACACATTCACATTTTTGAGGTGCTGGGGGTTAAGACTGCAAGATAGGAATTTTGGGGAACACAATCATCCCCTAATAGAGGTAGAGACCAATAAAAAGGCTTTTGCATGTCACTGCATTCCCTATCATATGAAGTTGCCTGAACAATATTTTAGCCACTACTCCCTTTTGGTCTTCTGCCTGAGGATGGGAAAGAGGAATTATCTAAATCATACTAGGCCAAGGAGTTTAGCTGACTTTGCCTTCTTATGAGAGGAGATAGATAACAGAAGGGGGAAAACTTCAACCAGCTTCTGTCAAGAATTTCCACACTTCTGCTCTACCAAACGGGAAGGAGTACTCTAACTCTGTACTGTACAATTGAAATATAATGAGAACTATATATGAAATTTAAAATTTTCTAGTATCACATTACAAAATGCTAAAAAGAGAGAGATGAAACTGAGTCTAATATACCTTATTTAACCAAATATATCAAAGTACTATCATCCTAACATGTAATTGATATGTGAAATTATAAATGAGATATCTTTATTCTTATTTTATGCCAAGCCTTCAAAATTCAGTCTGTATTTCCCTTTTTTAGCTCCTTTCAATTTATACTAGCCACATTTCAAGTTCTCAGTAGCTACATGTGGCTAATAGCTACTGTGTTGGACAGTACAGTCCTAACATTTTAATACGTTTCCTGGGGCAGATGTTGTCTTGAGTAGTGAAATTTAATTAGAAGCCCTTTCCAATCCAATTACACCTCCACTTATGAAATATTGCAGTGCCTTTCTTTGTTTCCCTTGGACTAGCTGAGTGAAAATTCTCTCCAGTACATCTAAGAAAATATACCTATCACAAAGATCCTAACCAGTCCCCAAGCAGGTGATTTGTGTATGTTATTCATTGACCTATAGAGCTAATATGCATATGTCTTTCAGAAAAGGATACAGTGGTAATGGGGAAAGTGACCTTGGCATAATCTGTTGCCCTTATATATCACCTGAAAAGAAAATTCTGTCATGTGGCTGGTCAAGGGTCCCAGCCCCTTTGGAGATCTTCCTGAGGATCCTACTTACCACGTAGATCCATATTTTTAGGCAGACCCACAGAAACCATTCCTCTAGTATCCAAGTCACATTCTTTGGACCACTGAGAACACTTGCAATTCATGAGTCTTACTCTGCCACAAAAAGCTGATAATTTTACCAATTTGATCACTGTAGAAAAGACAGAGGACATCAAAATTTAACTCTAATGTGTCTGGTCTTGCCTGATGCTTAAATACTAATATCTCTGACTAATTAATCTTGACTATGGTTTAAATCAGTCAATAGAGGGATGTCTGGGTGGCTCAGAGGTTGAGCATCTGCCTTCGGCTCAGGAAGTGATCCCAGGATTCTGGGATTGAGTTCCACGTCAGGTTCCCCCCACAGGGAGCCTGATTCTCTGCCTATGTCTCTGCCTCTCTCTCTCTGTGTGTGTCTCTCATGAATAAATAAATAAAATCTTAAAAATAAATAAATAAATCAGTCAATAGATAATATTTATTGAACAATTGCAGGTGGCTAGTTTAAGGTGAAAGCAAAATAACACATGGTCCCGATTCTTAAAGAATCTAATAGGACCTAGAAGAATCAGGACTTTGCTCACATAGATCTAATAGGGTGATTAATAGAAGGTCAGCGAAGAGATAGATCATCAAGAGACAGAGTCAACAGATAAGGCTTCAGGGAGAAGGGAAGACTTTTTCTTGATCTCAGGATGATCCAAGGAGAAGAAAAAGTACACAGAATTGAGAAAGAGTACTGCTGGTATGAGAAAATTGGCTCTACCAAAGCAAGCATTTCTTATTCGAGAGGGATGGTGGTGAAGCTGGGTAGATAACATGCGGCCCATGTGAGTAGGATCTTTAAAACTTGGCATATTTAAGTTCGGTGCAATAGACATCGATCACAATAGATTATTACACAGATAGGATTTAACATGAGCAAAGTGGTATTTCAAGATTATTTAAGTCTTTGTTGACAAATGAAGAAAGAACTGATTAAAAGCAGGAAAAAGGATTAAGAGGCTGTTGTAATGATTGATAAAGTGTGATGACAAAAGCCTGAACATGCAATATAATAAAAAGAATAGATAAAAGGAAGAGATGACAAGAATTATTTAAAAATATGCTGTGTAGGGTCTGAGAAGCCAGAGGAGAACCTCAAACAAGGAAAGGATGGTAGTGCTCTTTAGGAAGCCCAGATGGTAGGTGATTGCAAATACATATGTAAAAAAGTTGGAGCTGGAGATTAGGACTTGGGCAATGTTCATATTGGATAGCTAAACTGAATTTATCTAACCATCAGGAAAAAAAATACATAAATATCCTAGGGAATCTAATCAGTTCAGGAGACTCACGGTGAGGGGCATTTCTGTCATGTGTGATTTGAAAAGAGAAATAACCAAGGTTCAGCCTAAAAATCATCCATCTCTACCCCAGACAACCTCACATTTGCCTCCAAAGATTCAAGATCTGCACAAGTCAGAATCACTGGAGAACCTACCCTCTCTCACTCATACCTAGTGACAGTTATAAAGGATGAGGGAAATGGAAGCTGACCTCATGTTTCATCAACAGTTTTCATCAGAGGGGAAGTGAGACAGTACAACATTTGGAGGAGTATATGATTCATTGCAAATGAGAAAGGGGTCCTGACATCTGTTGTAAATTATGCCCACCCAAGACTAAACCCCTCTCTTTCCTCCTTCAACTTTTCTGCTTAACCTCATCAAGTTGCCTCTGGAAAGAAAAGAATGTTTCCTTTTTTAGTTGGGCACAAAATTTAAGTTGCCTGTGATAAATCAGGTGAAGAATGTTCCAACATACTACCTGGTTCTGAATAGGGCCATGATGATGATATTCTAGAAAGACGTTCCAAACCTGCCCACACAAAGATGCCCACATGTCAAAGAAGTGAAATGGCCTTGAGGGCTTCTTCAAGCACTACTGAAATCCAGGAGCTAGAGAACAGACTTGGGAGCATGGGACAAATAATTTAAAAAAAACAAATCCAAGTAACAGGCAAACAGCAGGGATAGTTGTCTGACAGGGACATTCACGTGGGCAAAGTATGATGTTCCATGAACCTGACAGCTAGATATAATATGTCCAAACAAGTGATGTTGAGGAGGTCTGACAGGATAACAGGGACTCTGGCTGCTGTGCTGGGGTTCACGCATAGTGCTTTGTGTACTGGAGGAATTCAAGGGGGAGATAACACCCAAATGACAGGGCATGGGGAGGAGAGAAGAAGAGATTGAGGAATATGGGAACAAGACACAAGGACACTCCCTAACACTGAGGAACAAGCAGGGGTTTGGTCTTAGGCCAACAAATCCCTTGGCTCACTTACTGGAAATGAGTATGAAGGGGCATCGTTTATTTGACTAATGGACTAATTTATTGATCAAGATTAATGTCTAAAAGAATATGATAAAGAAATCAGTCCCCTAAACATTTTATTAACTATCCAGTCTCCTTCCATGAATCCTTTTCTTAAAAAAAAAATCGTATCTATTTAGCTTTACCACTCTTAATTTTGACTACATTTTCAAGAAGCCATTCCTCTGACTAAATTATTCCAAATGGTCTCCAGAAAAGGAAGACAGGTTTTTGGCTAAGTACCAGACTGGATGTCTCCATTAGGTGGGAGCAAACCATTTTCATTTGTGTTAGCCATTTAAGTACAAATTTTTGTTTCTCTTGCATAAAGTTCTGTCTTATTAGGGCAGTGTAGCTCCAGTGCAGATGAAACAAAAACTATTAATAGATTATGTATATATAATAAAGCTGAAGTAGAAAACAGAAGTGTTCCAAAAAGAGAAGTATAAAGTGGAAGGGAGAGAAGAAGGCAAAATATTCTGTCTTCCAAGTTAGGTGACAACTGTGTTTGGACATATTTCAAAGTAATATAAAATTTCGATGGTGCTCTTAACTACTTGTTTTTGGGTTGGGTTTTTTTTTTTTTTTTTGGTCTATTTTATCCTGCCAATCAATGAAAGAAGAAAGGATGCATTAAATTAAATGAAATTTTTAAAACTCTGTCTTTGCTCAGAACCAGCTCCTCCAAAATCCCTGTTTGCTGTGAATAAAACCCAGACTTCAGTGACTTTGCTGTGGGTGGAGGAGGGAGTGGCTGATTTCTTTGAAGTCTTCTGTCAACAAGTTGGCTCTAGTCAAGAAACAAAACTCCAGGTACTGTACATTTTTATTCTCTTTGTCTGAGTTCATTTTGGTTAAGGCTAATTATCTGAGTAAATCGAAGTATTTTATTTGTTTAAACTACGGAAAATGGAAAGTGTTCATTTGCACTTTTGTGTTTCAGTAACAGAAATTAACAATAGGCTTACAGCAAGACTTAAATATAAGAACCAATCTGCCAAATTGCAAAGTTTAGTTTCATCTTTGCATTTATCTTTTGTCCCTAACCCCTAGTCACCCCGGGTCATACTGAGAACTGAAATGGATTCATTTTTCCTATTGCCATTAAATCGATCAAAGGGATAGACACTGCCATATAAAATACAGTTTAACAAATATGAACTGATTGCCAGTTATGTGAAAGGCACTATGTGTGATACAAATGGCAGAATCAATACTTGGCTTTAACATTTTTTTCGTGCAGTTATAGATATTGCATCAGTCTAGAAATAATTAAAGTAAAATGCAAGTGGCATAGAGAGATCCATTCTACTAAGAGAATTTAAAGAAGGGACTATTTCTAGTCAGTAAGGAGGACAATTTTGCTTGGTAAAATGAAGGCTGAGAGAAATGATTGTTAAAGCTTTAAAATCGTAAATCGCAGATAAAATTACTGCTGAGTTATTCACCAGGTCAAACTGAAGGAAAGGAAAGAGATGAACCAGTAGCTCCAAATGTAACAAAGCCACCAGAATAAAATATTTTTCAGCCAGACATGGAAGGAAAAGGTCAAGTTTGTGAGGGATGTCACAAAATCCAGTGTACAGACTAATTCTATGAACATGAATAATTGATGCTTTTTAATAATGCAGTTCATAAGATTGAAAAGAAGAAAGGATTTCTGGGGAGTGGGAATCTTTTCATACGAGTGTTAAGATAATTTGCTTTGATTTCTTTCCCCTTTTGATATTTTCTTGTACAAACTTATCTCTTTTTGATCTATACTGAGCAGCTTATCTTTTTTTTTTCTATTCTAAGAATGCTTTATGGAAATAACTGCTTTGCCAGTAGCGGATTTTCTTCTCTGCAGCTATAGCAATGTCTTCCCCTAAGAAAACAATGGTTATGCAGCTACTTACTACAATGAGAGTCTTGCTAGCAAAAGTCTTTCCTTAGAACCATTCTTTTATAGAACAGTAAAAGAGGTGGAATTGGAAATAAGTGCTGATGTCTCTCTTTTATTTAGGCAGGAGTGTTTCACATCCCTGTTTTGAAAAAGAATGTTATGCTGGCTCATCTTTTTATATTGTACTGTGGTACTTGTCACTGGTCTAACCATTAGCCCATCAAACTAACAATCTGTTCAGCTCAAGAATAGTTTAATATTAAATGCTTTTGAGAACAAAGTCACTGTGCCTTTGGTGGATGCTGTTTAAAAGCTGAGAAAACAGGGCACCTGGGTGGCTCAGTGGTTGAGTGTCTGCATTTGGCTCAGGTGGTGATCCCCTGGTCCTGGGGTTGAGTCCCACATTGGTTCCCTGTGGGGAGCATGCTTCTCCCTCTGCCTATGTCTCTGCCTCCCTCTCTGTGTCTCTCATGAATAAATAAATAAAAATAAAATCTTTTTTTAAAAAAAGCTGAGAAAGCAGACAAAGGGGGTAGTGTCCTTAATATACAAAGAGCAATTACAAATAGAAAAAAAATAAAGACCAAGAACCCAAAATAAATATTTCATAGAAAAGAAACTCAAAGATTCTTAAACATATGAAAAGATAATCAAGTTCACTAGCAGTGAAAGAAATGCCAAATAAATCTACAATGAGGTGCAATTTCCACTAATAATATTGGAAAAACTCAAAGAGTTTACAAATATATTGGATTGGAAGGAGTGTAGGGGAGAACAGGTGTTGTCACACATTGATGGCAGCAGGATAATATGGAAAATTATAGAAGACAATTTGTCAGGGTGCCTGGGTGGATCAGTTCGTTAAGTGTCTGCCTTTGGCTAAGGTCATAATCTCGGGCCCCTGGGATCTAGCCCCCGCTTCTGGCTACCTACTAGGTAAGGAATTTGCTTCTCCCTTTCCCTCTGTCATGCACACTTGTGCTCTCTCTCTCTCTCAAATAAATAAATAAAATCTTTAAAAAATGAAAAATAAAAAAGAATTTGTCAATAGCTTTCTAAATGAAAAACATAAAACTTTTGGACTCATCATTTAACTGCTGGGAATACGAATACCCATATATATGTGTACATTCATGTGCACATGCACACACACACTGGTTTTGTGTATGAATATGTATGTGTAGGGGATCCCTGGGTGGCTCAGCGGTTTGGTGCCTGCCTTCGGCCCAGGGCATGATCCTGGAGTCCCGGGATCGAGTCCCACATCCGGCTCCCTGCATGGAGCCTGCTTCTCCCTCTGCCTGTGTCTCTGCCTCTCTCTCTCTCAGTCTGTGTCTCTCATGAATAAATAAATAAAATATATTAAAAAAAAGAATATGTATGTGTATACATGCATCACATATAAATATATTAAGCGAGTGTGTGTCCATATATGTTTGTTCCCATAACCTAAAATTATGTTCACTGTAGCATTGTTTGTAATAGCAAGAAATCAGAGACAACTGAAACATTCCTCAGTAGGAGACTGGTTTAATAAAGTATGACCTTTCAGTAAATGTCTACACAGCACTTAGGAATAAATCAGCTTCTCTGTGCTGATGTGAAAAGAGCACCAAAATACACTAATAACCAGGTAAAATATAAGTAGCATGATGTGTAAACCACATTATCACTTAGGTTTTGTTTAGTTGTATCTAATGTTTTTACATCCATAAAATATAGATGGGAAGGGAAAAAAATCCCTAATAACCACAGCTCCTTCCATAGAAGAGAACTGGATACATACAAGGCAGGAAAAGAAGGAAATGTTTTTCACTGTTATCCTTCTGCATCTTTTAAATGTTTTCCTCTACTTGTATATTACCCACTCAGCTCTGAAAAAGACTCTAAAAAAAAAATAGATGAAGATGATATAACAGCCATCTTATGTTCTGCATCTCCAGGAACCGATTTCTGTTTCTTCTCACGTTGTGACCATCTCCAGCCTTCTTCCTGCCACTGCCTACAACTGTAGTGTGACCAGCTTCAGCCACGACAGCCCCAGTGTCCCCACATTCATAGCCGTCTCAACAATGGGTAATTACTTGAGTTCGTGGGATCTGGTGTCTTTGGAAAATTTATCTTTCCAGGTTTTCCTCCCATTTTCTTTTCAAATATATGTACTTTATCCTTTTAATAGAACCATGTTCCACTGAAGCAGTCCAGGCTTTGGAGTCAGGGAACCCTTCACTGCACTTACTATCTATGTGATTTAGGGAACCATATTTATTGTCTCTGAACCTCTGTGTTTTCATCTGTAAAACTGGAATCATAATATACGTACCTCGTTGAACTGTTCTGAAGCATAGAAGTGAAGTGTATAAAGCCTTAGCACATGCTGGTGAGCGCTAACTGCTACCATCAGACCCAAGGTCCTCATCTGCCTCTCCAGCAGTAACCACAGTGTCCTGATGGACTCAGGCTCATCCGTTGTCGCCTTGACCCTTAGCCATCACTGATCAACCAATGACAGTACTAAATTCCTGAATTAAAGCAGGAAAGTTTCCTATTAAGGCAAACTACAAGTGGGGAAATTTGCAATTAATGAAAGGTCTAGAATAATGGTGCTTCTTTTTTCTTCTTCTGAGTTAATATTATACGTGTTACTCCCCCATTTGTTGGGGTCTGACTCTGCAACCTGAGACCCTCCATGAAGTCACCTGTAATATAACTACTCTCAGTGTCACATGATCCCTTTACTGGGTGTTTTTTTTTTTTTTTTTTCATTTCTGGCACATTCATCATGTATTTAGGCACTCTATTCAGTGATGACTAGACTGGCCTTTTGTTTGTTTATTTTCTGTTTTAAATTTTTATTTTTCCAGAAAAGAGGACAAAAATGGACCTGAAAAGTGTATTAGTGGTCTCTCACCTCTATGTCCTTGTACATCATCCTAAGTATCCTTTCCTGCTCACTGTTCCTTGTCATTACTAGAGCAACCCAGTGAAACAGGTGATATTATTCAGCTTATTTACAAGTGAGGAAAATGAGGCCCAGAGAGACAGACAAAATAGCTTCTCCAAATGGCAGTCAGTAGTCAAATGAACTTGAAAAAGATCTCCTGACCATGAGTCTAATGTTCTTTCTGTTCAATTACTCTGCTGGTGAACAGGAGTCGTGCTGGCCCAAATAGGCCATGGCAAATACAGAAAGTCTTAGAGACTGAACGTACCGGCCAGTTCTGTGATTTTATGATCAATGCAGAGGATGGTATCATGATGCCTTTTTCTGGTCCATCTCTGGTTAGGAGTTTTACAAAAACATTTGACATGTATTCCCTCTTTTAATACCTCGCTCTTCCATGTAGGGTGATGAACTGCACAATGTGCAGGTGCCGTAGCAGTCCTCATATCAAGTACCTGGAAGGGACGCAGTCCCTCATCTTAAGGGCCCCACAACTTACTAATAGGTTTGATCTCTTGAGTTGTGCAGATGGAAAACCTCTCAACATATGGTTACAGATCGTCAGAATGCCTGCTGCTAGCGACGTGTTAAGTGCTGCGGCAGATGGTAGCTCGCTAATGCCTTTTTCATACACGTTATTAGTTGTGAGCGAAATATGCAGTTGTGCTTTCTGACTTTAAAGTCAGAGGCGTAAAATGAAAACCAGACACTCTCTAAACTTCTGGAAATATTAAACAGTAATAATACATGATGATGACTTCTAGATTTTTTTAAATTTTCAAATGAATTTAAACTATGGTACAGGCATTATTCATAGTTTATAGTTTTCCTTTTTAAGAACATTCTGAATGTAAGCCTTTGATGGATTCATTGTGCCAAGCACCTGAACACCATTTGTCAGTCTACTTTACTAGGTTATATTTGACCAGGAGGAGGTCATTGTCGGCTTGGAGGAACATCATTGTTGCTGTTATTGTCATCATTACAAGTCCAGTGCTGTTGAAAATCAATGGAAAATGATGAGCAGTTCTGTTAATTTCATGTAATAAAAATGCATGGTTTTTCTCTTTAGTTACAGAAATGAACCCCAATGTGGTAGTCATCTCAGTGCTGGCCATCCTCAGCACACTGTTAATTGGACTGCTGCTCGTGACCCTTATCATTCTTAGGAAAAAACATCTGCAGATGGCAAGGTAAATTTGGTTGCTCTTTTACCCAAGGGCTTTAAAATATATTAATTTATCCTACATGTCTGCTTTTGCAGACCTAAATTGTATAGCAGTAAGTTCAATTTCAGTTTCCAGTGTCTGTTCTGTGTGTTTTCTAAGTAGACTTTTAAATATTATTTGAGGAAACACTGCCACTGAAATGACCATGCAGAGGATTGTTTACACTGATTCAGACAGCTTACTCTCAATCTTGTCGTTTTAGGAAACCCATACAAAGGGATCCATTAATGCAATGGATTATTTCAAACAGATTTTGGAGTAAAATAAAGATCTCTGGCTACTCAGTATGATTAATAAAAGGAGTGAATATAAGAGACCACAGGAAAGAAAAAGAAATCCCTCTCTTCATCAATTCTGCCAAAGCTGTTTTATCAGAAGACATTTGTAGGGTTTATGATTAGGTCCATTTGAGGTCCCCTATTAGTTTTGTTCCTACTACTCAGAGTTCAGGCAGTTCTCATTTTTCTTGCAGCTAGAAGAGACTTCTGATTTATGATTTTAGTGATTCCCTATTCCTTTAACCACTGATGCATTTCTTATCAAAGCACTTTCTCAAGTACTTTCCGTGGTCCCCCATATTATCAGAACAATCCATCAATTCTCTTAAAAACTGTTGCTTAGTCGAATACTACTGGGCTTGGGAAATTTGATTTGAATTTATTTTTACTCAGCGTTAGCCTGCTGAACTGTCAATCAACATCCTTCTTCTTTCTCAGAGCTCTATCATTTACCTGTTCAAAAATAAATTTATCCATCCAATGTTCTAATCAGTGTCTTAGATGGCACATTTAAGTAAAAATCAGACATCCAAGCTGTCCACTAGGAACTTAGAATGTAGCTGGAGATATATACAGAAATGAATATATTTAAAGGTATAAACTGGCCTGCCCCAGAAAGGAGATAAAAGTAGTAGTCTATGAATATAGAGAAATTAGTTCTGAATATGAAAATCAAGCTTTTTGAATGTCAGCTTTTAAACAAACCTTAGAAGTATAGGGAGGAAGATGACCAGAGTAGAGAGCTGTAAAATTACACTCCTTGGGATCAAATCCTAATTTACAATCTATGTAACCTTGTGCAGTCCACTGAAACTTCATTCATTCATTTAATAAATATTAATGCACACCTGCTGTGGGTCAGACCCTTCCAGATGGTTGGGATACGACAGTACATCAAACCGACAATAATTTCTGCCTTCATGGAGCTCATAGTCTAGTGGAGGAGATAGACAATATATAACACTGATAAAAGTAAAAAGATTGCTTGGTATGTTAGCAGACAGTAAGAGAAAAACAACAGAGCAGAGTAAGGGAAATTAGCAGTACAGGTATGGAAATTAGCAATACAGGTATGTGGAGTATAGACAGGAGCTCTGAGAGGTGCATAGGTCTCACTGAAAGGATGATATTTGGGAAAATATTTGAAGAATATGAGGAGAGTTAGCTACGTGTTTTCTGGTGGAAGGGTATGCCCAGTAGAGGGAAGAGCCAGTGTAAAGGCCCTGAGGTAGGAACATGTTCAAACAGTAACAGGAAGGTTAGTGCAGCTAAAGCAGAGGAAATGAAGGCAGGAATAGCAGGAGATGATGTCAGATCGCATAGAGGTTTGTAAGCCCTAAAAAAGACTTTTGCTTTTATTCTGAGTCAAGCCATTGCAGAACTTGGGGCAGAAGAGACAACTTACATTAGAAAACAGTCTGTGTTTAGGCAAAGCAGGCGTATTGACGGCGGCAGCCATTACAGTAAGCAAGAGATGGTAACGGTTTAGTCTAGGGTCATGCAATAAAGGTAGGGAGAAATGATCAGATTCTGGATATATTTTTTAAAAAGAGGCATTTGCTAAGGGGATTTGTTAACAGATTGCATGTGAAATGAAAATGAAGAAGGCTTAAAAGTGACTCCAAGACTTTTGGTCCTAGCAACCGAAAGGATGGAGTTGCCATTAACAGAAATAGGAAATTGCAGATGAGGATTTCAGAACTGGGGGGGGGGGGTGGGGGGGTGGGGAGCAGGGAATGTTAAGACTTTGGTCTTGGAAATGTTAAGTTTAAGATGACTGCAAGTGTAGGTGTGGAGTAGGCAACTGAACATGAAAGTCTGGTATTCAGGAGCAAAGTCTGAGTTGAAGATCTAAATTTGGGAGTTATTAACATATAAGTCCTATTAAAGCTACAGACTGGATGAAATTCTCCATCACTGGAGGGAGAGCATGTAACTGAGGGAAGAAGACCCTGGATTAAGCACCAGGACAATCTAATATTGAGATTTTCAGGGAGGAAAAAAAAGTTAAGAGCAAAGGAAACTGGCCGGAGGCATCCGGTGGAGCTCAAGAAAAACTAAGAGTATATAGCCTGGAAGCAAGAGAAAGAATGTATATCAAGAAGAAATGAGAATAGCCCCTGCATTAGTGGATGGTTAGGAGCAATAATGCTGTAATTGGGAAGCATGCAACAAATGTTAACTTTAATAGTAATCGTGGACGGGGTGGTAGTAGGTGTGGTAATGGAAATCATGGCATTTATGAGGGTACTATTATTACAGGAGCGTTCTTTGTGGTGCATACAGCAAGATACTTAGAAGTGGTTCTACTTCAGCCAGCTGGCCATCAGAGCAGAGATTCTTAACATTTTTCGTGCCGTGATCCTTTCTGGCATTCTGAATAAGCCTGTGGCGCTCTTCCAAGAATAATATTTTCTTTCTAAGTGCATAAAATGAAATACATAGGATTAAAAAGAAATTGCTTATATTAAAATATAGTTATCAGAGTACTTAAAAAGCAAATTCATTACATGCTTTTTTATTAACATGTTAGATAATATGTAGTAGGGTGTCTAATAACTCAAAATTTCATCAGAGTGATAAATGTGAACAATATTTCCATATCTGCAGCAGGTCCATTACGGAATAACATCTGCAGTTTCCATGGTTAGCAATCTCGCAAGTACTGATGATATTATTGTGGCTTGTTGCCTACTTTAATAATTAAAGGAATTGCTAAATTTCAGTTAGAGGTTGTGAAAACAAGATGTGCTTTTCCCCCAGTATGTTCATGGAGTCCTAAATTCTATCCTTGAACCCCAGAATAAGAACCCCTGAATTACAGGGCAAAGTAAATCTTATATATGGGAAATTGACAGAGAAAAATTGATGATGGGTAGCGTATAACACAGCATGATATAGCAATATATTAGCATAATTTTCAAAGAAGAAAACTGTTTTTAGAACATTATAATAAAAGGCACCTGGGTGACACAGTGGGTTAGGGCTCTGCCTTCAGTGCAAAGTCGTCTTAAGACTCTCTCTCCCTCCACCTCTCCGCCCTGCGTGCTCTCTCGCTCATGCTCTCTCTCTAAAATAAATAAATAAATAAATATTTAAAGAACACTGTAATGAGAACAGGCAGGTAGCTAAAGTGATTAGCAGATGTGCCAATAGTGGCAAAATCTCTACTTCAATTCTGAGGAAGTCAATCAATTTCATATTGGGGGAAGGAAATGAGATGCATGCGCCCCAGTGAGCTGTGTTGTTTGTCTGTGACGTTAGGGAAAGGGGAAGAAAGCCTGAGAAGATGTTTAGCTTTGTTCTCCGCTTCTGGGGGAAAAAATTAACAATATTTTCTACTGGAAGCTTAATTAGCAACCTTTTGTGTAAGAGGCACTGCATAAGCCAATCTGTTTCAATATGTATCACTCTTTTTACTCTCATTTCAAGTGATAAATCACATGGGCATCCCAACATGAGGGGAATATGTGTGGGGGAAAAAGTAATCCAACTTGATCCATCATCATTTTAGAGAGGAAATCAAAATGCTTTAAGAACCACCCCACAAAGAATATGTGCTAAAAACAGAAAATCCTCAGTCTAGGAGGCTTTGTAAAAAATATTACATCCCAAGTAGTTCAAAGATTTGTGTTAGGATCATGAGTGCCCTTTGGAAAAGATTGTAAACCAAATCCTCTTGGCCTCAACTAACTTGATTAGGGCATGTGCAGCCTTATGAAAAAAAATTTTATCTTTCTATTTTGCATTGAACATGAAAGAGCAACACATGGAACTTATATTTGCTTTTTTAAAAAAAAAATTAATCCTATGATGATAAGCCAGTAAAAGCTTTCTTTTATGTCAAGGTCAAAGAGTGCTTTGTCAAGCAGTAACCTTGATTTTGTGGTTCCTTTCAAACAGGGAATGCGGAGCAGGAACTTTTGTCAATTTTGCATCTTTGGAGAGGGATGGAAAACTTCCATACAACTGGTGAGCATTACCTTGGAACAAGCCTCTAGATAGGTTAACTATTCTGTGTGTGCTCCTAACTTTATTTTACTATCTTTTGAGGATAAACGGTTTTGTCTGATTCTCCTTTCACAATTTCGGTGATAGCAGACTTTTAAGGGTTAGATTTTCTTCCCTGAATGTATTAGTATATATAGGTTTACGATAGTTATGAAGTGGAGAAATGTCTTAGTCTGCTGAGAATACGAGTCATTGCTTCTGTTCAAAATCACATAGACATATACAGCCCCAGGCTCTCAGCTCTAACACTTACAGGTAAATAAGTATCAAAGCCAGTAAAGTCCCATAGGGAAAACCCCCTATTTTTCCCCCATGCTTGAGTATTAAGGACCTAGAGGGAGGAAGTATTTGGAGAATTAAGAAAGCATTGTCAGGAGATTAAATTGCTTGACATTATACCTTAACAATGATACATGAGAATTACCAGTCCTATCCACTGCAATGGATACCCAACAAAACGGCTAATGAAGTAACCGTTTAATATAAAGCCAGCACTGCTTACATGGTCAGGGTGGTTTCTTTTGCAAGCCACCATGCAAAGCACATTTACTTAAACGTATACATTTCATGTTAATCCTTGGCAAGTGATCTCTTTTTTCCCCTTGTTTTCCTAATTCCCCCAAATGGAGATCTTAAAGAAATAGATATGTGAGACTAGAAACTTTATGGAATCAATGAGGGAGGGAGGGCTTTAAAAGGAATATAAATTCTGCTTAAGTGGGCATCTAGCAGTGGAAAGTCTAGTTGACCTAGGATTCTTTTTTAACAAGACAATATATTGTACTATTTTTTTAATTTTAGCCTGAATGGGATTTTGCTATTAAACTATAACTAATCCAACTGTGAAGAAAGAGAACCCATAAACCCTCAATGGTAAAAAGTTAGTACACATTTCTAGGTTTGCTCAAATATATTAACACCCTTGCCAAGATGAAGAGACTGATTCACCGATCCTTGTATCTTGTCTGGCTCACCTTTTCAAAAGGCCCAGTCACAAAGCAGGGGAAAACAGCCCATCAAGGAACTGATCCAATATTTGGGACTCAGGATGGCTATGTATTGACTAACTACACTGTCACAATTGATAGAATATGGGAGACCAGCTATAGGAGAGCTAAAGCAAAAGAAAATTCACTTCAGGACCTTTCTAGAAAATCTAGAAAATTCTGTTCCTGCTCTTGGCAAAGGCAGTTTTGCCAGCCCCAGCATTTTCTGGATGACAGAGTAGATATCTCAGTGGGAATTTATAGTATCTAAAGTGACAAGGTAACAGCATTCCTCCCCTCCCCCCCCCCAACTATCAGAATAGCCATAGGTGCAGCCACAGGACATTTTAAAATCTACATTAACGAATCTTCCATGTGACATGTGGTATGAATACCTGAAATTGGATACTCAAACCATGCTTTTTTAAGTTTTTTTTTATTTATTTATGATAGTCACAGAGAGAGAGAGAGAGAGAGAGAGGCAGAGACACAGGCAGAGGGAGAAGCAGGCTCCATGCACCGGGAGCCCGACGTGGGATTCGATCCCGGGTCTCCAGGATCGCTCCCTGGGGCAAAGGCAGGCGCCAAACCGCTGCGCCACCCAGGGATCCCCAAACCATGCTTTTTAAATCAACAGACTGAACTAGAAGTAAAGAACAACAAAATAAGTTTGTTCCCACTCAGCTCAGTATTAGTCAGATTATGGACCAGGCAGTCTCATGAGCTACTTGTCTTGAACAAATGATACCAAATGAGCATCTTACCATAGCTCTGTTTTTAGGGTTATTTTTCTGCAATGGTGTATTAATTAAAACTAAAAATAATATAGAATGTCACACCTAAGAGTGAAATTTTATAAGAATGTGTCCCAGAAGCTTGAGGTCTTTACCAGAATCCGTATAGGCGCAAATTGACCGTTGGTTGATATTTCCTCACACAAGCTGCTGTTAGCGATCAAATGATGTTATAATGGTTCCTTAAAATAGTTTAAGCATGGAAAGGGTAATAATATCCAAGAATAAGACTGGAGATAACTAATGAGGCACTTAAGAGCCTCGTTTAACTGAATGTAAAATGTAATCACCTAATAGCAGACTAATTAACACAAAATAAGTTGAAAGAAATATATCTGATTACAATACGGATGCGTGTGAAGAAAACTGGTGTTGGCAATATGATAGCACTTAAACCCTCACGTTTCAATTTCACAGAATGGAATAATATTTAATTGTAATTAAGATGCTTGTCATTTTAATTGATCCCAGTAGGTAATTTACTGATATCTGTTCACAGTTTATGTTACTAACTCTTGCCACTTTTTCATCTTTACATCTGTTATATCTATTAATGCTCACAGGCGTAGGAGTATATTTGCTTTCTTAACCCTGCTACCCTCATGTCTTTGGACTGATTATCTTTTGGCATTTTATATTAATCCTTGGTAAGTGATTTTTTTTACTCTTTACCTAACACAAAGTCTATAAAGTTAGCTCTTCAGAAGTAAAACCAAAAGGAAAAATTCTTTTTAATTATTTCATATGTTTGGGCAACATCTAAAATTATTTATCATGTATTGAAATGGATTACAGTAGTTAATGGTACCAAGATGCTAACTAACTATAATGTTTTTCCAATTAAAATTTTCTTCTTGGGTTGTTCTTGGCAAGCTTTTCTTGCACTTATTACTAGTCATTTGTTTCTTCATTCAGTCAATGCATTGGCTTCTCATCTTTGTAAATGATGCTTCCTATTTTCCTTATCATCTCCATCCGTTAGAGAGCTCCATGTTTCCAAAAAGGAAGAAATGCATTAAGGTAGAGAAGCCCATAATACTGTACTCTGTGTTTGGGGTCTTAGTGTTTTCATAGTAATGCTAATTCAATGAATATTGAACAACTGACTATTTGCAAGCCTCTTTGTATAATTATCTTACTTAATTGTCCCCACAACTCTACAGGAAGTATCATCAGCCCCATCTTAGAGACATAGAAATAGAGGTTTAATAAGACTATCTTAACAACATACTACTATATAGAAAATCCAAATTCTAACCCCAGGTATCTCTGAAACCTATTTTCTTCTGCAAAAAGCAGCTTCCTTTAAATTCTTATTTTCTTAACTTTTAAATCATTTTAATTATCAAATCTCAAAAAGTATCCTTTTCAGTTTGTTTACAATAATCTACAATAATAATTGTTCAACAATAATCTTGAAATCTGAGACTAACAAATCTAGGAGGACTATTTCCTTTCCTGAGGTGCAGGAAAAAAGACAGTGGTTTCCTAACCAAAAACAAAAATCATTGTCCTGACTATCCACAGTGTTTAGGTACTAAATTATGTACAGACGGATCCAGATATATGGACAACTTTAGAAGGACTCAGAAAAAAATCAATAAAAATAGTTCATGAACTGGAAAAACGACTCATGGGTGGGGAGAATGGGGGAAGAGTGAAAGATGAGACGCAATCTGTAGTTATTTATTCAAAAGAGAGTTGATCAAATGTTCTTTAGCTCCTCCAAGGACAGAATAAATATCTGGCCAAGTTAGGATTTAAAATTACAAAAAAAGGACTTTCTCACAGTAGAGTTTGTTAATACCAGAATTTGTGGGGCTTTTTTTTTTTTTTTTTGAGACAGAGACTAGAGGAAAATTGTTGCAATATGGGATGTGTTAAATAATGAAGTCAGGAATGGGTCCTGGATGATGACGACCCATTTGCTGTTATTCGAAGTTGGTTTTAGTAGCATTTTTGGGTATAAGGCTTCATCATAGTCAACACAATATTTAAAGCATTTGACATCAGACAGTACTCAGGAGTGAGTAGTGCATATAAATTCCATCTTGACCTTCAAAATATGCATCACTTTTTACTCAACATCTACTAATCATTCTGAAGTAGTCTACCTATCATCAGAATACTTGTAGCCAATACCCTTCAAGTACTCACCACAGATTTCAAACAAGAGAAAGATGCATTTGGAATCATATTAATTTTGCTACTTAATTCTCTGACTTTCCCACAGTTTTGTTTTTAAGCTTCTATCAGGCCTGTGCTTTTTTGCATGTCTTTCTTAATAGGTCCTCCTGATGAACACATCTTCAAATTCCAACAACCTTTTCAAGGTCTGCTATAGTACTGATCAAATAGCATGAGACCCAAGTTAGGGAGAAAAAAAAAACCTTCAGTAGTGTGTTTGGTTGGTTGGTTGGTTGGTTGGTTGTTGTTTGTTTGTTTTTTTTAAAAAAAAAAAAAAAACCCTTCAGTCATCTTTAGAAGAATGGTCTTGAGACTATAAATGGTTATCTCCAGGTAAGAAGAGAAGGCAAAACATAGAGCTGTCAGTTGTCAGGCTGTCACTTTCAGTAAACCATATGCTTATCAACCAATGAAAATAGACTGAACATAAACTCTGTTTTCAGCCTTCGGCTTGAGCTATGTCAGATATAAAAGAAGTAAAATATATGATCAGCTAGCCTGGTACTTACAAAGCCACCAGGATTCCCTACTGTTCACTGCTTTTCTCTTCATCTAGTAAATTGTGCATATTTCCACCTACTTTCATTTGCTAGATAGCCATTTTTAATCCTCCTCCAGTTGTGTTTGTCTTCCTATATCACCTAATCTGTTAGGAACCACTAGAAATATCAGAGCCACCCGTCCTACCTTTTTCCTCATGCATGGCCTGGTTCTTCTCTAAACTGCCAACTTCATGGGACTATATGCTCCTGTTAATTGTCAAATCCTCTTGAAGAGTGGTTTGTGCGGCAATCAAGAGACTCTTTCTCTCTCATAGTGTTGCTCAAATCTCTTCCCAGGTGGTAGCAAAACCAAAACAGAGCACCAGTGCCCAAGTGGCTTAGTCTCAAGATGGTACTTTGCCAGGATTTCTGGCTACAGTCATCTCAAATCATGTTTCCTATTCAGAGAAAAGCATTTCATTCTGACTAGCACAACCTGGATTCATTGTTTCTACTCTCTTTTTATTAACGCCATAGTCACCTCATGCTCTCTTCAAGTATTTATATACTAGCTCTAAATCCTCAACAGTTGTCATTTTTAAGCATGAAGCCACATTTAGTTCAAACTGCTCATCTTTCCTCCTGGTTATTGCATATTTTATTCCGAAAATGACATAACTCTAAACGCCTTTTTAAGCTTTGGGGACGATTTCTGATTAGCTCATGAAAGCGTAAGTAGTGCTTATGAAATTGGAAACATTTAAGGTGTTTGGAGTTTGTGTTTCGGGGAGTTTGTTTGGTTGGTTTTAGTCATTGTAAATCCCATGTCTCTGCCATTGCCTCTTTTCATATACCTCTTTGCAATGAATTCCAGTCTGGCCAACTTTCCAAGATGTCATAACCATAAAGAACTTACACCTCTTAACTTCTTGAAATCGTTAGGATTTTGAACCTGACCT
The DNA here is from genome assembly GCF_905146905.1 of Nyctereutes procyonoides. NCBI lineage: Eukaryota > Metazoa > Chordata > Mammalia > Carnivora > Canidae > Nyctereutes > Nyctereutes procyonoides. The sequence continues at coordinate 653,363 of NW_026575036.1, forward strand.
AGCTAATACAAGTGAAAGAGAAAATGTAAAGATCCGCAAGATTGTGTATACATGTGCATTAACTGTATGTCTGACATGTGTTATCATTTATTCAAAAAATCTTTTGTGATGACAAGATGACACCCTAAACCTCACCTCAAGTGTTCTCTGTAACATGCATACATACTAGCTCTTTTGTAATGCGCTGAAGCTAAAATGGCTGGCAAAACTTTAACTTACATAGTGAAAAGCGAATTGCCCCCCTGATTTTAGCCCTAGAATTTGCACAGTAATTGAAAATGTAGGGAAGCTCCAGCAGCATTGCTGTGCAGTCTCATAATTCAGTCCTGTCCTTGTCCCACCCCCTGAGGGTATGAGAACCCTATGGAACCTTTGGAAATTCTGCAGAATCTAAGCAGAACATAAAGGCTGTACCCACATCATAAAGACATGCACTTAAACATACACTCATGGCCATAAGTCATTCAAAACATGTGGTAGAATTTTACATTCTATGGAAAGTTCATTCAATCAATGAATGAGACTGAAAGAAAAATAAGTGCCTGTCTTCCAGGAATCAGGTTTCTACACAGCTGTTGAATAGTAGCAGTTAAATATTTCAGTGCTGAATTTATTCAGTGTCACTCTCCCACATATATTTGTTTCTTTCCAGTTTCCCTTAGAGTGTATTTGGATAGGAAAGGTTTGTTTTGGGTTTTTTTTTTCCCCACTCCCAATCACAAAACATGTTGGCAGCCTCCTGATTTCACCAAACTGTTAGTTCTCTCAGCTAACATTCCTCTGTCATAAAGCACCGAAGTCATTAGCTCCCACTATACAAAGTGAATGTGGCATTTCTAAAGTTCACTACCTTACTCCCATAAGAGCTGAGTAAAAATTCAAAAGGTGTTCTTTAAGGTTCCTAAATGCCTAGATGATACAGCTCTTTCCAACATTACAGTGGTGTTTTGAGAGGATGAGGGTGAGGCAAAGTAAAAACTGGAATGTCTATTCCTTCTCAACCCTAAATATGGATGACAGAGGATGAGGGAGAAAAAAATAAGATGGGAGCTATTAAATGCTTTGTCGTCACTCAGAAGTGGGGAGAGATAAAAACTACCTAAAACCAGGAAGTGAAAACCAGAAACACCACTTGCCCGAATGGATATTTCCCTGTGTTCTCTGCCCTCATTACTTCCTGTCCATCCATCAGTTCCAGTTTCCGAATCTAGTACCAAACTCCTCATTAACTAAAACTGGGGGCAACATGGCAAAGATGCTTTGTTTCAACCTGATTAAATAAACATTTATTGAGCACTACTGTGTGTCCTATTAACTGCACTCAGCTCTGGGTTGGGGGTGGGGAGTGAAGGACTGACTAGCACGAGCACATATGCAACCAACAGGCACTGGGAGAAATACTCCATGAATAAAGTGTTATGAGAGCACAGAGGAAGCAGCGCTTCATCCTGCTAAAGCCTTTCTAGAAATGAAGGTACCTGAACATTCATAGTTTTTTTTTATTTTTTAAAAGATTGTATTTATTTATTTAGAGAGATAGAGTGAGCATGAGCAGAGGAAGGGGCAGAGAGAGAGAGAGACTCTCAAGCAGACTGCACTGAGCTTGAAGCCCAGTTCTGGCATTGATCCTACGACTCAGATCATGACCTGAGCTGAAATCAAGAATCAAGAATTGGGCACATTAACTGACAGAGCCACCCAGGCTCCCCCACGATTTTCAATATAAATAAATGCTCTGGCACATGAGCACACTCAGATCACACTGGTTATTTACTATAGATTGTTTATTTTCTGAAAGTTTGAGTGCTTCCATCCAATATTTAAAGACCTTGGAAAACTTAATAATAATTGTCACATAATAATATCAATATTTATCATTTATATAAGACATTAAAAATACAGTAATGAAGTGTTTCAGCAGATACCATATTCTCATTCACTAACTTAGGTCAGTTACCTTACTTGTTGGTTGAAAACAATTACCCTAAATATCCCCTAACAATGTAATTAATTGAAGCATACATTAGCATTACATGTGTCTGACTTACAGAGTAGTGATGAATATAGACCTAATAAGTAATAGGTACAGTTCTTCAGATAACTTAAAATACGTCAAAATTGAATAAGAAAATGCCGTAGTAGAATTCTATAAGATACCTGCCTGGGCTTCTGGGTGGCATAGTTAAGCATCCAACTCTTGGTTTTGGCTCAGGTGGTGATCTCAGGATCGTGAGATTGAGCCCCACATCAGCCTCTGCTCAGCACAGAGTCTGCTTGAGATTTTTCTCTTCTTCTCCCTTTGTCCCTCCTAATTGTGCACTCGCTCTCTCTCAAAATAAATAAATAGATCTGTAAAAAAAAAAAAAAAAGGAAAAATGATACATGCCAACGCTCATAGGACAAACTTAAATTCCTAGGAAAAAAGGCCAAAAGGTTCTTTTAGTCTTTGACAACCAACATGTCCACCCTCCCAGACATTAGTTCTCTCTTTTATTCCCCAATTCTTTCCTTCTTGCATTTAGATCCTAGAGTTTTCAGGCAATAGATGCTTCTAGATATTTATAAAACACTTCAGCAATCTAACCACTAGTTGTAAGAGATTATATTTCTAGAATTCAGCATTTGGCAAATCTGAGACATAAAGTGTAAGTATGTTCCTGTAATCTAATGGAGTTTTTAAAAAGTGAATCTGAAATCATTATCTTCTCATTTAAGGAAAAGTAAACACATCGGAGATATGTTTAATGAAAATTAAATAAAATTGAGGTACCTGATGTAATGATTTGAAGTTCTCCAAGTTTAGTCATGATGTCAATCAATTCTTTTGCCCAGATAAACCTTTCTTTTTTTTTTTTTTTTAATTCTCAGGAGTAAAAATGGTTTAAAGAAGAGGAAACTGACTAAGTAAGTTTTTTTTTATTATTGAGATATAACTGACATACTACATTGTTTAAATCTAAAGTGTGCAATGTGTTGATTTGATACACTGATGTAATACAGTATGATTCCCACCATAGCATTTAGCCAACACCCCGATCATGTCACATTAATTATTGTTTCATTTTGTGGTGAAAAATTTAAGATTAATCTTAGAAACTTTGAAGTATATAACACAGCAAGTTTTTATTATTTCTTTTTTAAATATTTGATTTTAAGTTCTTCATAAGATCTTAACTTTGCAAATTAAAATGCCTATCTTCTGTGTCTCTCATGAATAAATAAATAAAATCTTTAAAAAATTTTTTAAAAATAAAATGCCTGTCCTCAAATAGAAGGGATGCTTAAAAAAGAGGCAAATGTAGGGGTGCCTGGCTGGCTCTGTCAAAGGAGCATGCGACTCTTGATGTCAGGGTCATGAGTTCAAGTCCCATTTTGGGTGTAAAGATTACTTAAATAAATAAAACTTTTTTTAAAAAGAAGCAAATGTATATTACAATAGCTAGACTATTATGTGTTGGCATGTATACACATATGGACGGCAGTGACCACTCAGAAAGTGTATCACAGAGAACGAGTCAGGAGTAAGGAAAATTGCCATCATATGAAAACTGAGAAAGAAGGCATTGTTAGGAATTACAAAAAGTCTTGTAGAAAGAGGTCTGTCGTTCTAAATCTACAAAAATATCTAATAGCTACATCAAAGTTGTACAAAAACCTTTGCCATTTTATACTTTGAAATGCTGTGCTTGGTGCAGGGAAAGACTTTTACTCTATTTGATATTATAATAAGTACTTTGAGAAATGCTGTCTCAGGAAATCTCTATAATAAATAGAAAAGAATAATTACTGTAGCTAGCCTATAGTTTCGCTTATCTACCGAACTGCGAAGTCATAAGAATTAAGATTCTGATGGGCGAAAATTACCCATCAGTTGATTTCAAAAGCCTAATTAGACTGTCACCTCCAGGCATATAAAGAGTAGAGCATTTCCATACATAGAGTTCATCCTTGATACTTGCCAAGGATAAAATGTTGGTGAATTAATAGGAGGCGAATAAGAGTTCCAGCCAAATCTGTGGCATTCGTGCTAATGGAGGGCCTAATGCCCAAAAAATGTTGATGCAGAATATTTCTCTTTTTTTTTGTAAGATTTGTTATTTATTTATTTATCAGAGACACAGAGACAGAGGCAGAGACACAGGCAGAGGGGGAAGCAGGCTCCCCACGAGGAGCCCAATGCAGGACCCGATCCCCAGACTGGGATCACGCCCTGAGCCAAAGGCAGACGCTCAACCCTTGAGCCACCCAGGAGTCCCCAGAATATTTCTATTTAGCCTTGATGGGCATACAGATATTTTTTTCGGCACATACAGATAGCAATTTTTTTTTTCCTAAATCTATTTCAAATCAGTCTGTGTTACATTGACATGCATCATCTGACGGGGGAGAGATAAAGGCAACAAACCGGAAGAGAGGTCCTGTCACCCGGGAAGAATGATCTGACAGCAACAGAAAGATTTTGTGGCCCCCAAATCGTGGTTGCATTGTTGGGTGAGGCAGAGAGGCATAGACTGGAGCACGTAGACAACCAGCTCTGTAGCTCAAGAGGGGAGACTTCTCTTGGACTTCCTCCTCTCCAGGCCTGGCAGAGAGGAGAAGGAGCAGGAGAAGCAGGACATGGACAGACGTCTGGGTAGAGCATAGGAATGGGAGAGCCTGTGCCCAAGCCACAGTGTCATGTCACGTCACGTCAAACCAGCTTCCTCCTTCCTTCTTCTCATCTTCTTTCTGATCCTCCCTCCTTCTCTAAGAGCCAGTTCTTGAGGGGCTCCCCCCTACACATTTCCATTTGCTTCTTTCTCTTTACCCTTTCTCTTTCCTTCCCGAAGCCACCCTCCTGCCCCCCACCCCCTGCACCATATCTCCATGGCTCCTCTTTCCTATCTGTACCCATCCTCTTTTCACCCCTCTTTTGCTCCACCTTCTCTTCTCCCTCTTCCACCCAAACCTTGGTCCTCTTGACCTCTGTTCCCTCCCAGTTTGCTTTTGCTCCTCCTCACCATCCCCCTCCTCTCCCTGATGTTCAGTCTTCTGTTTCCTGGCCCTTCCTCTGTCTCCCTTTACCTTTTGCTTTTTCTACACACAAATATTTTCTCAGCCTACCTTCCTATTCGAGCTTCTGTTCTCCTGATAACAGGATGAAAATTGGGATCATTAAATCAATGTGCTGCTCAAAGACAACAGCCAGAGAGTGCAGGTGCAGGTCTCATGGGGGGTTCATTCTAGGATAGGAGCCCCCATGTTTAGCCTTTCTTTTAGAAGGATAGCAAGTTTGAAGGGGGAACAGCTTTTTTTTTTAAGATTTTATTTATTTATTCATGAGAGACAGAGAGAGAGAGAGAGGCAGAGACACAGGCAGAGGGAGAAGCAGGCTCCATGCACCGGGAGCCTGAGGTGGGATTCGATCCCGGGTCACCAGGATCGCGCCCTGGGCCAAAGGGCAGGCGCCAAACCGCTGTGCCACCCAGGGATCCCGGGGGAACAGCTTTTAACCAGAAGTCATTCTCCCTGGGTGCTAGTCAGCGTTCTACTGCTGAGTCGCCACATGATCTCGGACTATTCATTTGACTGTCTTAGCTTTGGCTGTCTCACCTGAAGCCTGGAGCTAATGTTGCCCATGTCTACCTCGGGGAGCAACCGTGCAATACAACATATGCAAATATGTATGCACTGTGGTGTGTTGACACAAGACATTAATGCTATTAAGTAAAATCATTAGAGTTTAATTATAACTCTGGGAGGTGTAATACCCTTTAAAATGTCCCAAAATCTTACCATAATCAGTGAGATTGGCTAATGAACAACTTTAAACAATGACTATTAAGTACTATGTATTTGCTAATAGGACATAAGATCACAGGGAGAGGATATAAACTGAGTAATTTGCAACAAGACTAGGGAAAAGGCCAGCTGTGTGGATCCTGCCAAGGTGGAAGGGCTTGAATTAGATGACAGGGTACAGCATCCTGCAGAAGCTGAGGGAACACGCTGGCATAGGAGACTCTGGGAAGGATAGGCAGCTACAGAAAACAATAGGAAATAAAATATACTTCTTATTCACAAAAAGGAGGGAAGAGATAAGAACTTTGGCTATAGATACAGAAACATAAGCTCAGATGTGTTACCTGATTGTACCTTTGAACCATTTTGATACTTTTATAGATACACAAGCCTCTAAACATGGCTCTCTAAGAGGGAGGCCCTAGGAGCTCTCTAGATATGTGCTTCATCACACTGACTCTGCCTCTGCTCTGAAGAGACAGTGTAGCTAGCAATACAGTGCCCTATAGTTGCAAAAACGGTTTAAACTTATAAGATTCTTGGGCAGCCCGGGTGGCTCAGCGGTTTAGTGCTTCCTTCAGCCCAGGGTGTGATCCTGGAGACCTGGGATCAAGTCCCACGTTGGGCTCCCTGCATGGAGCCTGCTTCTCCCTCTGCCTGTGTCTCTACACCTCTTTCTCTCTGTGTGTGTCTCTTGTGGATAAATAAATAAAATCTTTTAAAAAATAATAAACTTAAAAGGTTCTTTAACATACTGTGTGTCAACCTTGTAAGGTAAGTATGACCACAGTATTTTATGGATGTGAATGTTGAATCTCACAAGAGTTAGGTAAGTTTTCCACGATCATAGAGTAAGTAAAGTAAAACCATGTCTCAAACAGTTCTTCAGATGCCAATCCTTTGTTCTATCCCATAAATCAGTTTTCTAGAGACAATATGCATACATGTATATATGTAATATGTTATTGCTAGCTAGCATAAGAGCTGATTGAAAATCTAGAGATCTCTCCCATGTCGAGGAAGTGTAATATATAAGGCTCTCTCTTTAATCCCAACATCTTAGGGACTGGTGACTTTAACACACCAAAGCAAGATGAGTGCTTAACCTTGGAGAAGTAAAGTTTCTTTTTTCTCCAAGAAAATTGTTCATGTTCAAAAAGTGTGGCATGAAACAGTCAAAATATCTGTCAGCCAGATTTTTAAAACATACATTTTTTGTGTGTTTGATAAAGCCCAGTTCAACTGGATGACTTTGATGCCTACATCAAGGACATGGCCAAAGACTCTGACTATAAATTTTCTCTTCAATTTGAGGTGAGTGGACCAAGTATTTCCTACTTTCTATGGTAGATGAGGCATGGGACTTGGCAGATGGGCACTGGTGTCATTTCTCTGTTCACTGGGCTGTACTTGTCATCTGGTTCATGATGGTAATTGCACTAGGGGTGTCTCACCTGCTGGTTCTGACTGAGGACATCAACCCTTTGCAGGTCAGGGCTAGGGTGACACCGTGGGAGGAAAGGAGAACAGATGTGGGTAGCAGGGTGAACAAACACAGTTATAGGAGAAACCATCACTGAACATCAGTGCAATTGAGTGTGCAGAGGAAAGCAAGGCAGGGATTTAGGTGTGAAAGAGAATTTCATTTTCAGGGAATTTTTAGTGTGTCTCTTATATGTCACTTAGGCCACAGTAAGGGTAGGTGGTGGTTGAAATGGGCTCCCTTTGTCTTCTGGGCACAGAAGAGCCTGGGCAGGCTGGGAAGGGGGTGGGGATCCTTTTATAGCAGTCGGACTCCTGGTGTTCTGCTTCATATTTCTTTGTGAGGTCTCCTTTACTTTTCTTGGGGAAACTGGGAAGAGACTTACACATGATTAATGTGCAAGAAGGAAAAAAATGGCAACACCCCCTTTCTCTGAAGCACGTGTATTCTTTGAGTCCAAGACCACGTTTCAGAGTAGGTAGAAATGAGTCAGCCTTGGATCTCAGCAGTGTGAGGACTATAACTGGTCCTCAGGTGTTCTTCCCATATATTTCACAGCTCAGGACAGTCTGGGTGGCCTCATCCTTCAGGGTCCTACAGCAAGGCTCAGGTGGTCTGTGATTTAAGGAAACCAGGGAAAAGAAAAAGATAAGGTGATAAATTTGGAAATGTTTTCTTAAAAGTGTTTTGTGTGAAATGCCAGGTTGTTGAATGTAGCTGCTTTCCCCTCATTATACATATTCATTTCTTCTTTCCCCTCATCAGCTGATAGCCCCTCATATCTTAGGTCTGCAAGAAGCAGCGGAAGTCCTGGTGTGTATGTACTAAGAGGGAATTTAAGGATGAGAAGAGCTTTACACATAACCAAATACAAAACCCCCTAACTACCATCCATGCCATCAGAAATTCAACAGAGAGCCTGGCTCAGTTATCCATTGCACACAAGTGTGCAAGAAGTTGTAGATGCTACACCAAATGCTATAGCTCAACTTTGGTATGAACTAGAGATCTATGGCAAGTATGGCATTTCAGGAAAAAAAAAGGAGTCTTTCTATAAGAACACATATGCCAAAACTCAGGGAAAAAAATAAATGTCTGGATAATTCTGATAATGGTGAGGAAAATTATGATGGGTATACACTTTCAAATTCATTGAAGCCTCCAGCTCTTAATTCCTACAAGATTCATGTTACCTTGGCGACACAGCTAGCATCTATGCCCTCCCTGGGAGGATTAGGAGTACCTCTCAGTTTATGCCATCAAACCTCAGTGTAATTATTACTCTGCTTCTGAAGTGCATCATTATAAAGAAAATTCAAAGAGCCATCTTTTGGTAAAAAGAAAAGATGATTTTAGTTGTGAATGACACGCCATTCAAACTAGTTTAGATCAAAGAAAGGGAATTTGTTCAAAGGATGCTGAGATATTTAATCAAAGGAGCCATATAACCAGAGCTAAACCAGAGGGAGTAAAGGGAACAGCTCAGTCTTGGGAATGACTGGAATCAGAAGCCACACCTTGCACAGACTCCTTCTTTTTTTTTTTTTTTTTTCCCCTCACTTCTGCTTCTCTCTCTGTCTTGGCTCTTTCTCTGCAAACCAACTTTTTTCGCACAGTGGAAAACACAGCCACCCACAACCCTTGAGTATCACATCCTATAGTTTCCACAGTTTCCAAAGGGAACTGTTGACTCTCCTTCTTATTCAGAACAGGAAGCTTACTAGAACCACTTAGCTAAACCAAAAGAGAGCATTATTCCCAGGAAAAGAAAGGGCACTGGAGAACCAAACAATTAGTGATCAGATCCTAGCTTCAGATGCTTCAAAAATGTGAAAAGTAGAATAATAAATTTTATGTCCTAAATGTTTAATTTATAATATGCTGAGAGCTTTTATCCATTCATTATATAAATGAACACATTCAGGCTTATTCCATAAGAATTATAAAGGAGGTGGGAATGTACTAAAGTGGGAATCCAAAACCTTTTGTCCTGACTACCATTTTGCCATTACTTAATATTGGAAAAAAGCCATAATTCCTCATCACCTCAATTCGTTGATCCATTAAATGAGTGGGCCAAACTAAATCAATGTTTCCCAACTGGGCCAGTACCAAGTAGTCCCCTAGGGTGAGTTTGGGGGGGTGTGAGGAGCATATTTTGTTCTCACAATGACTTGGGAAGAAACTACTCATGGTATTCCATAGAGAAAGGGACAGGGATGATGAATGTTCTGCTGAGTGGGAGTCCTGCACAATAAAGAATTGACCCAGGCCAGTAGTATTCCATTGAAAGATACTGGACTAAATCTGGGACAAGGGTACATCCATGCTTTCTGACTCATGTGTATTAGAATTCTCCAGAGAATCAGACCAATAGGAAATATATACATATATACATAAAAACACTAATACAATATAATATAGTAATATAATTCATCCATAAGTTCATTACATTATGTAATTACACTTTATAATTCTTATATAATTCTTATGTATATCCTATATATGATCATATAATAGAAGAAATATATATAGAAAGAGACAGACTTATTTTAAGAAACTGGCTCATACTGTTGTGGGAGCTAGCAAGTTTGAAATCTGCAGGGCAGGCTGTGAACCGAGGGAAGAATTGAAGTTGCTGCTCAATCCAAAGCAGTCTGGAAGCAGAATTTCCTCCTCCTCAGGGCACTTCAATCTTTTCTCTTAGGGTCTTCAACTGATGGATGAGGCCCACCCATAGTTATGGAGAGTAATCTGCTTTCTCAAAGCCTACTAATTTAAATGTTAATCACATCCAAAAAAAAAAAAGACCAAGCACTATATAGCCTAAGCAAGTTGACACATAGAATTAACCATCACACCATAATTTGAAGGAGTGTTTAGTATCATTATTTATTCCAAAGCTTTTTTTTTCATATATCTTTGTTCTTAGAACATTGTTGATCATACATGTAATTTATTTGGTGCCAGAGATATTGCATCTCTGCTCTAGTGAGAAAATTCAAATGATTCTCCAGAAGTCTGCCTTAAATCACAGGCTCAGGCTGTATTTTTTGAGCTAACATTTGCCAAAGCAGTGACCCAGTGATCTAACTCACTTCCTTTTGCAACCATCAGCCCTCAGGCACTGCCAGCCTCCAGCCCAACCTGCCTCCACCACCCCCATTTGGTGGTTCCATGTCAGGGCTCCTCATCTGTTTTCAAAGACTCATACCCTTACCTGATTTTAGGACGCATGTCAGATCTTTCACGTGGCAGCCCTCAAGTTTTCCTGAAATTGATAATTAATCAAAACTTCTGGGGAGAAAAAGGTCCCCTGCTCTAATAGGAACCCAAGAGAGTATTAATTAAGGTGGCTGAATCAGCTGATCTAGCTAACTTCAGTAGCTGAACAGTTACTCGTTCTGTTTGTATGAATGCTTAATATTTGTATTCATTTTGATACTGACATTGAAAGATCCTACTCATCCTGAGAAATTACATCATTTGTAAGCATTATGCAAATTGAAACTAATGTCTGGATTTACATCTATTACCAATACAGCTATAAGTCATACAAGAAGCAATATGACTTGCTAATTTGCACTCACTAAATACATTCCTTATTCACCCAGCATTTGATTTTGGATCTGCTGGAAAGATTGATTATCCTGATGAAAATGTGCATCTTTTCTTAAGGAGGTTTGGGACTTGGGGATTAGATTCAATTCCTCATTTCGTATGTCTCATATGGAAAGGTTTTGAAGAGCCAGACTTTAGAGCTCGAAGTTTGAGAGCCCACGAGACATGCCATATATTGCTCATTCTGCCATTAATTTCTATGTTTTATATTTGTTTGCTCAGGATGCTAGTGAAAGCCCTCAACAATCTTTGTTCAGAAATGTGGTTGCAAAGGGAAAAGCAAACTGCATCACTTGCCGTGTAGTTTATGAGAGATGAGCTTTGATTTCGGATAGTAACTCCCATTTGCAGCTGTTCCAGTCCAGTTCGCTGGAGACCTACCTGCAGTCTTTGAAATAAGGCACCTCAGACCCTCTCCAACAGTTCTGACTCCAGGAGTCTTGCTTGATTCCCAGACCTGAGTTTTCCTTCCTCTTGTTCCTCATCTTCTAGGTTTGGTCTCTGTTTCCAAGTGCCAGTGCTAGCCATCTGTCCAGGGGCTAGAATGGTGCCCCTAAATCCTACCCTAGTGACCAGGGCCCTGCTAACTACTGCTAGACTTTCCTGAGGTTGGTATCCTTCTGCAGTCCTCCATCACCACCCCCAGATGCCCATGACTGCTGCACCCCATTCTTCCTTTAGAGTATCTGCCATGGGTGGCATCATGTCCCCCAAAAGACACGTTCAAGCTCCCGCCACTCAGGACCTCAGAATATAACCTTATTTGGAAACTCAGTCATTGCATATTTGGTTAAGCTGAGGTCATACTGGAGTGGTGGGCTCTTAGTCTGGCTAGGGTCGCAGCAGAAACACAGTTGTGTGAAGACACAGAGACAAACAGGGAGAATGCCATGTGGTGACGAAGGCAGAGATTAGAGTCAAACAGCTGCAAGTAAAGGAATAACCAAGATTGCCAGCAAACCATCAGATGCTGGGAAGAGGCAGGAAGGTTGCCCTCATATTCCTCTATAAGTGACAGAGGTCAGAAGTCTCCACTGACACCTCAATTCTAGATATATAGCCTCCAGAACTATAGGACAATGAACTTCTGTTGCTCTAAGCCACGCAGCTTGTGGTACTTTGTTATGGCAGCCCTCAGAAATGAGTACAAAGCCTCACTAAATACCTTGTTCTAAATCCTGTCTCCTTTTATGTTCACCTGAAAACTAGCCAGACCTTGCCCAGTTCCACCGAGCCTTCTACTTGGCCCAGGTGGCACCACTGCTGTCAACCCCACTGATGACTCCTTATTTGTTCTGTAGTCTACTAATCGAACTCCCCTGACTCAGATGAGTTAGCACTTGAGTGACACTAGAGTGAGAATACAGTTTGTGCCCTTCTCAGATTACTGTGCATGTTAATGGACTGAAGGTGCCCTCTCCAAATCGATATGCCAAGGTGCCCTCTCCAAATTGATATGTCAAAGAGATGGAGGCTTGGGAAGGAAAGCAGGGTTAGACAAAAATGGGTCATGTGAGCACACAGCGAGACGATGGTCACGTGCAGGCCAGGAGAAGCCCCAGAATGAAATGAATGAAATCCACCTCGTCAGCCCCTTGATCTTAGACAAGTCAGCCTCCAGAACTGTGAGAGACACATTTCCATTGTTTAAGGCATCTGGTCTACGGCATTTTGCAATGCCAGCCTGAACAGACTAACACAGCGCATATGTTGCATGCTTCAAACACAGCCAACCCAACATAGACTGCCATCGGGCTTTGGTGACTGTATTAGCTTCTTAGGGCTGCCATAACAAATCCCCACAGTCCTGGTGACTTAAAACAACAGAAATTTTTCCTCTCGTAATTCTAGAGGCTGGAAGTCCAAAACCAAAGTGTTATCAGGGCCATGTTTCCTTTGAACGCTCTAGGGGAAAAACCCTTCTTTGCTTCTTCCAGCTTCTGGAGGCTCCAGGCGCTCTTTGGCTTTACTGCTGCCTGATTCCAATCTCTCTGCCATTAAACAGCCTTCTCCTCTCTCTTAGAAGGACATTTGTTCCTAGTTTCAAGACCCACTCAGATAATACATAATAATCGCATCCGATGATCCATAACTTAATTATATCTGCGCAGCAGCTTTTTAAATAAGGCCACGTTCACAGGTTCTGGGGTTTAGAATGTGGACATATCTTTTGGGGAGTCACGACTCAACCCACTATGGATGAACTACATGGCCCAGAGAAAAAAAAACACACAATGATAAATCTTAACAGAAACAGAACTGGCAATGGAAAATGCAAAAATGATTTATGTCGGTTTCAGGCCATCACCTCGTACTTTGCCTTTACGAAGATTTAAGCCTCTGGAGTTTCCATATGGTCGGAAAGAGAATGACTGCAGAGCTACTGAACTGGAAACTTAGTATTTGATTTTCCACTTAGTGACAGACTAAATTACAAAAGATTGTGAGGCATTTTGTGTATACCCTCTGTTCCTGATCTGCTGAGGTTCAGCTTTGGCAATTTACATTTACAGTGTTCAGCCAATTAAACCTCTCTTATCAACTAAGGGCATTTACAGCAGGGAGGCAACATACAATTAAAGTTCTATCAGTTAGTCGGCTTCCATATGTGCTCCAGCTCTCAATTCCAATCTGTTTCCACACTTTTCTTTTGTATCTGAGGCCTCTTCCTGTGGCTCATCAGTCTGTCCCCAAAGCGGGGGATTTGCAGGGAAAGTTGTTGGTCTGTTAGGACAAATGGCAGAGGAGGGAGATCGCATCCAGGCAAAGCAAAACAAAGGATCCTAACAGGAGTATTCCACAGTCATTTTCGATAGTGCTGTATTAATATTTGTTAAGTTTAATCATTCTGTTGTATTGCATGATATGTGGCTGGGAGATGGAAATATTGAAAGCCTTATCTTACCGATAACTAAACTGATGTTACCAAGAGTTGAACTACGTTTCCAAGACCCTACAGTTAATGAGTGGTACACCAAAATCAGCCAGATGTTTTGACAAACTATCTCTAAAGACACCCTCTAAAGGAGGTAGACTTCCAAAATATTTTAAGCAATGGGAGCATCATTTAAAATTAGTTTATAGCTGCCAGGAAGAACTAACCTAAAAATAACACTGATTTGGTTGAAGTTTGCCAAAAATAAATTTTGTTACTTCTAAGAACAACAGAGTCAGTCTTTGAAAACCTTTTAAAATGGAAGAACCACTTATAAAGTGACAGTGACAAGCTTCTGGTTAAAGGCATTTAGTAAGCAAGGATTTTGCCTGAGGCAGAACAACTCACTTTGTGAATTGAGGATTAAAGGCAGTATAGTTTGTCTTTAAAGTTGGCATCAACTTGAGCCCCAAGAGCCTGAGATCTTGTGATCTCAAAAAGCCCAAAGTATTGCAGGATGAAAGGAGGAGAGAAATCTAAATGATTCAGGTTGGCCTGTCCATCCATGCTGACCACAGCCTTGCATCCCAGTACCAGTAGGCGCATTGTGCTGGCAAGAAACTTCTATGTGGAAGCAGTGAAGACCCAAGAACTCAGTCTCTTTAAAGCATATGCTTTGCAAAGAACACTGAAATACCCAGACAGAAAGGCCATGAAAGAGATATGCCAGCTCAGTCTCTCAAAACATCACCAATGTCTCCAAGCCCTTTGAAAAGTCTTTCAAAGACGCTCCCAAACTCTTCCCCAAGATATGACGTATTCTTCCCATGGATGATTTACAGCAAGATTTACAGCAAGTAGTTTCTCTACTGCCTCAGTTAATATTACATAGGGGTGGATACTATATAGGTAATTCCATTTGTAGATGGTTATATACACTGTTTACTCGTATTTCCCTGACATTTGTCCAGGAACATAACCAGATCTGCAGTGCTGGTTGTGCACTGGCCAATTCCAGAGAGCTATTCACAAGCACCACAGCGTGAACAATGCCTCCTGGGAAGCCCAGGTGGCCTGACCCTAACTGCTTGTTTCCTATAAGATACATGAGATGAAAACTTAGAAGCCCCCACTGTCCCGTAATATAATCTTTTTGAAGTGTGAGGGTTGTCTGTTTGTATAAAAATTGCCCTACCAGTGCACATCCTGATAATAGGATTTATAGGGGTACTGATACATATATACAGATATTTGTACTTTCCTATTTTCACTGGAGGGTTTTGCCTACCCACTACTGATTCATCCTTACTGTTAAATTTATTTTCAGATATTTAGTGCCCATAGATCTTAATTCTTGTAACGTGGGGACTATTCACTAATCATTCTTCACTCTTTCTTTTACTACTTTTACTAATGCCTATTGCCTGCAGGAGAAATACCTACATTTCCCCACAGAATAGAAATATTTATACATATTGCATAAATTTCAGTTAATATATACCTCCAAAAATCTGAAATGTGTCTCTGTTTTCAAATTTTCCGTACCTTGAATGATACAGATAATTCTTTCCTTCTCTACATGATCACTAAGCTATTCAGAGTATTTACATATGATATTAGCCAGTTATTCCTGCAATAATGCTATATAAGCATCATACAGTGTAAATCTCAAAATCTCAGTGACCTGCTACATTTATTTATTTTCCTCCTCAAGTGTCTGTAGGACAGTGGGCTCGTCTGCTTCAGGCAGTGGGTCAGGGTCAGATTTGCTCCAAGCATCTCCTCATTCTGAGACTAGCAAATTCCCTGAGCCTGTTCTTTTCATGGCAGATGGCAGGAGTACAAGAGGGAAACCAGACTGAGCAAGCACACTTAGAGCTTCTGATAGGAACGATTTCTACCCAAGTTCATTGGCCAAAGCAAATTGAGAACAGTGGAGTAGAGAAGTACTCTCCATCCCAAAGAGGAGCAATTGGAACATCACGTGGAAGAGGGAGTGCTAATTTTATTATAGGCAGGGAGTGAGGAATAATCCAATTGTGAACAATGAGCCACCATGAACAATAATCCACACTGAGTGCAGAAATCTCAACTCTATTCTCTGTCATTTACAGGAGTTGAAATTGATTGGACTGGACATTCCACACTTTGCTGCAGATCTTCCACTGAACCGATGTAAAAATCGTTACACAAACATCCTACCATGTAAGATTGTCACTAGAGCCTATCTTATTCATGTCTCTCAAAGGCTGACAGACTGTTGCTGCAGATTGATCAGTTTCACCAATCTCTGGCTGAGCCCAGTTGTAGTCTGGATCCTCAAGGCCATCTCTGTGATTGCATTAATCCCATTCATGCTTTGATGTTACTAGATCCCATCCTATGTAGGAATATTGAATTTCTTTGAATTGTGTCCAATGATCTGGGAAGACTGACCATTTGGTTCTCCGGAGATCAAAAATCTTAGCCAAATTAGGATAAGATAACCCAAGCTCTCATAAATTATTTTCAATCAAATCCCTGACAAGGGAAGGAGGGCAATGTACTAAAATGTCTCCTCTTTCTTACTTCTGCAGAGTCTCTTATTGCTTAGCATTTGTGATAAAAGCAACATTTGAGAAAAAAGTAATATGAAACACTTACAGGAATTAAAATATATTCCAATATAGACTTAACTGTCCTCTCTGCCACACTGGGTGGAGGTGTGGGCTGGTGCTGGGAGAAGTGGAAAAGGAAGGAGGGGAGCTGAAAAAGCTCTAGAAGAACTCTCTCCTTGATCAGCCTTCTTGATAAAATCACATGGTGTCATCATTATAACACTTCACATCTGTACACATTCCAAAATGTGCTTTTTCTCATCTGAAGTCTGTTTACACAAAGCCTGTGCAACTCCATCTTCTCTGGATTTCCCAAAAGTAGTGGGTTCTCTGGATGTACTAGGTGACATGGAAATCATGGATTTAGGCTACAAATCTAGCCTTCCATACAACCAACCAGATATTTTAGTTCTTCTGAATATTCTGCTCCTGCAAAATGCCCCCAAAACTTGGAGACAAGCATAGGGGAGCTGATGGAGAGGAAACGGTGATTGAGATGTGTTCTTATATTTATTTAAACAAGAAACTAAGATTGAGGTGTGGCTGTAATATCAGGCTAAAGTAAACTTGATCTACCCTGTCACGGGCTGATCTGACTTGCTATTTGGATAGAGAAGGTCAAGACAATTCTTCTTTCCCTTCTCGTTTTCAATATTTCTTTTCTTCTTGTTCTTTACAGATGACTTCAGCCGAGTGAGATTAGTCTCCATGAATGAAGAGGAAGGCACAGACTATATCAATGCCAACTACATTCCCGTAAGTAAAAGACAATAACAAATTTCTTAAAACAAGGCATCCAAATTCTACCTCAGCCAGAATTATTAGGGCTCCAGGGATGCATCAAACAGCCCTAAAGAGAGCCATTGTCCACCTGGCTACCCAATTCGCAGGGACCGTTCCCACTATTCCTCTTCTGAATGACGAATGGGGGGAAGAGCCTATTGATGAGTAATGTTCGGATTTCTTTGTAAAGATCTGGTGAAAGTGAAAGTAAATAATTACACTAAAGATCATTTTTCTTGTGTTGAAACTTCAGTCTTGGCAACCCAACTCAAAGGTCTCCACCTGAGCCCCCTGTGCTTTAAAAATAGTGACTGTTCTTGTAAAAAGATTTTTATCAGCTTCAGAGAACAGTGCTTACAATCACAAGGACCTGCACGGGTCAGTTACTCTGATTACTTCTTTGATGAAAAAGGAAGAGAACATTACCCAGGTGTGTGATCCTTGGCCAGGGTTATTTCTGGTAAATTTTCAGTGTTTCCTCATTCCTGTGGAATGGTATTTGGTGTTGGCGGTGACTCCTTAGGTGACAACTTTGTCACTTAATCTTTCAGGGATACAATTCACCCCAGGAGTACATTGCTACGCAGGGGCCACTGCCTGAAACCAGAAATGACTTTTGGAAGATGGTCCTACAACAGAAGTCCCAGATTATTGTCATGCTCACTCAGTGTAATGAGAAAAGAAGGGTAAGTGCCTAATGGGGCTGTCCCCGCTGGCAGCAAAATCAGCAGTAGCCATGGCCTGAGTGTTTCCTATGTACCAGAAACTTCCATTTGCTTCATTTTTCATCCTCACAATAGTACTATACAGTTCTTCAGAGGGAAGTACTTTTGTTTCCCCTAAGTAAACACAGACTGTTTCTTCCTTAGCCTGTTTGTTTGAAAAGGTTTTGCCATTGTCACCTCAGGTGAAATGTGACCATTACTGGCCGTTCACAGAAGAACCCATAGCTTACGGAGACATCACCGTAGAGATGGTCTCGGAGGAAGAGCGGGACGACTGGGCCTGCAGACACTTCAGAATCAACTATGTAAGTCATGAAGCACAAGTTCGGATACTGTCCTCGTGCTGTGGAGACACCCACATGTCAGGGACCAGCCAACCCACCATCAGGTCAGACTGTGAGCTCCTCAGGCTTTGGAATCCTGCTTTCTTCAAGAGATAAATCCCACTTTTAAGGTAGTTATTTCCTATTTCATCCATAATGGTGTGGATGAGATGATTAGCCTGGAGAGCACCAGGAAAGAATAAAATGTCCTCAAGTTTCCATTTCAGGTTAGCCCAGGGCGATAGAAGCCACGGGGAATTATTGCTCATCAGGTACAATTGAGGAGAGAAGTTCTCATGACTTATGCTAATTACATGTAAGTATAATTAGGATACATAAGACACACTTAAACTTGAAGCACTTAAACAAGATTTAGTAGTTTTGGTTTGGTTTTGTTTGGCTTTTTCCCTTATTTTTAGATCTGGTTTTATTATTATTATTTCAAATGTTCTTCTAGGCCTTTTATATCATGGTTCCATCCCTCTTAAAATACTATTGATTTCTGAATATTAGTGTATCAGAAAAAGTCAATTTTTCCAGGCCTGCTACCTCTCTGATGATCAGCCTTTGAGCTTATGCTGAATATTTGTCTGCTAGGCTAGGTGCTGACATCACCAGTCACCCTGTTGCCTTCTTTCACACACCATAGCCCCAGAAAAATAAGAGGGCAAGTTTACTAGTGGTCACTTGAACATGCTCTCTGTCGAGGGCAATGTTGAATAGGAAAGTCCTCATTACAGTGTTCTCTGCTTAGAAACAACACTTCCTGGGGTCCTGAGTGGCTCAGTCTCATAAGCATCTACCTTTGGCTCTGGTCATGATTCCAGAGTCCTGGGATTGAGTCCCGCACCTGGCTTCCTACTCAGCGGGGACCCTGCTTCTCCCTCTCACTCTGTCCCTCCTCCTGCTGTGCTCTCTCTCATTCTCCCTCAAATACATACATAAAATCTTTATAAAAGAAAAAAGAAAAAAAAAAAGAAACAACACTTCCTAGCTGTATGGGCTAGCAATTGCCTAGCAATTGACCATTGCTTTGTTTTGTAAAGCCTGTGAGCCAAGAATGGCTTTATATTTCTAAATGGGTGAAAAAATCAAAAGAAAAATAATATTTCACCCAAAATATGGAAACTATATGACATTCAAATTTCAGTGTCCACAAATAACATTTTGATACAGAGCCATGCATTTGCTTACATATGGTGCATGAGTATTTTTGTGCTGCATCAGGCTTGAGAAGTTGAACAGAGACCATAAGACTCTTAACACCTAAAATATTTACTACCTGCCCTTTACGGATAATGTTTGCTGACCCTTAATATGGACAATGGAAATAAAGATTGCCCATATCCATATAGCATCAGCAATCATTAACTAGTCATTTATTGATATTTGCAAGTTAAATCACTTCTTAACCACTTATAGTTAACAATGGCTTTTGCTACAAGGGGAATTTAGGCAAACCCCTAGCAGACCATGCTTCATGCTGTTCCCTTTTTTTTTTTTTTTTGGAAATGGCCATCTCCTCCTGTTCCCTAAACACATTCCCTCTCAGAATTTCAGCTCAAAGATCACCTCTTTTGTTAAACTTTCCCTAACCTCAAGACAGCTTTATTCCTTTCTCTCAGTCTAGTCTCACATAGATTATTCTATCACAGGACATCAGAGATGGTTATAATTGTCTCTCTTCACATCCTCCTCCCCCAGCATGCTGTGAGTTTGGGAAGCAAGTACCCTGTTTTAATAAGCTCTGTAATCCCAACCCTTAGCCACTTATAAAAATCTTTGCAGAATGAATTAATGAGTGCATAAGTGAATGAATGATTTCAAAAACAATAAAGCACTTGGAAAGCATCACAGATATTCCTTAGAGAAAATATTTGACAATCTGAATGCCATTTGGGCCCCGCTTTCTTTCTTGGCTATTTCAACTGGTGAAAACTTCTGGCAAAGTTCGAACAAATGTTTCTCTGGGTTTGCATTCAGGAGAAAAGAGACTACAGAGCACAAAATAAGGCCTGTTTCCTTGACACAGTCCCATAGATCATTGTATGGTCAATACTATGCTTCTTGTCCTTGGTCTTAAATGATGACCTTTCAATAACAATCATGTGAAGGGCTTGAAACATAAGAATAAAACTTTGAGCCATGGTCTTTTCTGGTCAGATGTGTAGATGGTAGTTACAAGTACTTGGTCCTAGAGTGCCCCCTTTTGGTCATAAACACAAAATCTAAATTTTAAACTTCTGCCACAAGAAGCTTCTTTTAAGCTATTGCCAAAGAACATTGTGTGAGGCGAATGGATATATTTTTCTATTTGTTTTGATTTTTGTTTACACTCTTTACTCCCTCCATATTGATATATGGAAACTCTCAGAGTACAACCAGATAAAAGTACATGAGTGAGGAAACCAGGGTAAGAGAAAGTTTGGAATGGCTCAGATGTAACAAGAAGGGTTTTCTTGTTTAACAAGAAAGGAAGTAAATGACCATAACACACAATTTGTCACTTTCCAGTGCTTGAATACTTGGTCTGAATTCAGTAAGAACTGGAGACTCAAGCCAGCAAAAATTTGTTTGTTCCCATTGACATGTGCCTTGCTATTTGGCTGACAGGGACCACCCTGATACTAAGAACTCCGTCCTCCAGCTATAGAAAGAATAATGACAATTTAAGTGTTTCCTATTTTTGAACCACTTTGTATATTTTATCCAGCTACATTTTCAGATTGATTATGTATATACGCATAAACATAAATATATGTACAAATTATATTGCCCACAATGAACAAGTCTTTGCACTAAACCTGTAATCAGCCTTTGAAGAGAGTTAATATTTTTGTGAGCTTTTCTGGGCAACCAGAGTTATCTTTGTGCTTAAATCTTCATGGTGTTGAGTTATGGAGTCATTCTGCACAATTTATCATGCTTGGGTTACTTTCTTGCCTCCTGAAAAGGGTAGTGAGAGGAGCCAGCATCTTTGCAGACTTTTGCAAACATGCTCCATGTGTCTAAGAAAGAGCCATTGAAGGCAGTGAGGGAGGCACTGCATGTGGCTGGGGTTGTATAGCCTTAAGCGCCTAGAGGACAGTGGGTCTAGTTGAAGTGCAGATTTATTTATGTTTACAGAACTCTTATTATGTATTTATTCATATACTTTATTTATGCATTTACCTATATTTATACAAATTTTACTTCACCCAAGACCGCTGACTCTTTGGAATTCAATTCTCTTGAATACCTGAACCTAACTTTCATTTCATAACCAGGCCAAATTCTTCCAAATCATGATACAGTATTCCATTCATCGAGTGGATTCTAGGTTCTTAGCAAGTTTGAGGGAAGAGGGATGAATTAGATCTTTGTGAGGCCTGGATTTGGAATATTTATGACAGTTGATAATAAGAACAGAACAAATCTTTATGCTTACAAATTAGTAGATACTAAAGAGGGTGAATCTTGGGGTGCCTGGGGGGCATAGTAAGTTAAACGTCTGACTCTTGGTTTGGGCTCAGGCCGTGATCACAGGGCCGTGAAATTGAGCCCTGTGTGAGGCTCTGAGCTCAGTACAGAGTCCACTTGAGACTCTCCCTCCCTCCCCCTGCTCCTCCCTGCTTCAAATAAATAAATCATAAAAAAAAAAAAGGAAAGAAAGAAAGAGCGAATCCTCAAGGCCCACATCCCAAATGATAATTACTCAGTCCAGAGGGGACAAGAATATATTTGACATATGGGTTAATAATATGAAAAAGATGATACAAAATATACCAACCCACTGGGATTCCCAGAACCAACCATACAAATGCACAGAGCTGGATGGGAGCGCGTGGTGGTAATTATGGCAGCAGCGATGATCAGATCTAACAGGTCCCATCCTTCACAGACATGAGCACAGCTAATCCTCACAACAACCCTTGTGATGGGCTGTTTTATAATATCAAAAGGACTCATTTTAGACATGAGAAAACTGGTGTTCAGGGATTTTGTCTTGGGTCAGAGCACAAGACAGAGATTGTCATACTGGTGAGTTTTAAAAGCATAATCTTGGGTAAAATCTTTAAGGGAACAAGGGAAGCAGGACAGGACAGGGCAGGGAAGGAGCACACACAGCTGTGGCTTCAGCAGAATTCTGGTCTCGACTGGGTCCCCCAGAGAGTGCCAAGGGAGTGAATGGTGCCAAGCTGATATGGATGCCACCCTGACATAAGGGGGGAAGGCATTTTGCACCCCAGTATCCATCATTCCTGCTCTCATCAGGAGAACACATCCCTTTGGGCATGCTCCAGCAAGACAGTTCCCTTTGTGGAGAAGAGTGGAGGGGAGGGCACAGCCATATGCTGTCTAGCAGCAACTGGAAAAGAGGTGCAGCCTGGTCAAGGGGACCCAGATGGGGCACCAAAGCACCTTTCAGGGGATCCATGGGCCAAAGCTGATGCAATTGCCAAATGACAGAGTCAGAATGCACACCCAGATGCTTGAGCTCTGATCTCTACAAAGACCTGGATTAGCCTATTTATACTATGCTTTGAAGTTTTATACAATTAGTACTTTTTTCAGGGCCTGCTTTGTGCCAGACACAATCCTCAGAGCTGGAAAGGGAAGGGGCCTAGACGGGGAGGGGCACGTGGCTTTAACTTCTTATGCTGTTAACTTGCGAGCAGCCGTGGAGGCCTGCTCTGGGCCGATGCCCTGACAGATTTTAATGCTTGTGTTGGCTTTTTCTCCTAAAGGCCGATGAGATGCAGGATGTGATGCATTTCAACTACACTGCATGGCCTGATCACGGGGTGCCCACAGCAAACGCTGCAGAGAGCATCCTGCAGTTCGTACACGTGGTTCGACAGCAAGCTACCAAGAGCAAAGGCCCCATGATCGTGCACTGCAGGTAACCTCTTCAGCCGTATTTTCTGTTAAGGCACCACAGGCTTTGCTGTATAAAGGGAAAAGCCCACCATTCCATTTTTCCCAGTCACACTGAATTAACAATAACACGAACTATGATTTTTTTAAAAATTAACAATTAACTGATATCTTACTAGATATGTCATTTACTTATACTATGGTGTTTCTTATCTCCATTAGCCTATGAGATAGATGTTATTATTCTCGTTTTTAGGTAAGAAAACAAAAACAACTGAGAAGAAGGGAGGCAAAGGGATCCACACACATTCATGCAATAAGAAAGTGGAGGGGTTGGGGCTCAAATCCGTGCCTTTAGGTGCTGTGTGGTATTATCCCAACCTATCAGTGATTCTGAGTGCTTTATAACATGGCCAAATACAAAGTCAGATTAAAAGTAGCAAATCACAACCCTGAATAATATTAAATAGACATAAAAACAAGATGAAGGAAAGGAGAAATAAAAGTATTCAGCTCATTAAGATAAACATTTGGTATGATTGCTCTTTGAGATTGTCTCTAAACTTCCAGATGGTTAAAATGAAAAGGGCCTGTATGATCTATTGCATTATCAAAAACAAGGATCATGTGAATTCCTTCGGGAGAACATTTATTTGAATTTAAGCTTTCCTTCCTACCAAGTGAACCAAAACTTCATCAAAATCCATCATCGTGACATAATTTTGTTGCAAAATTTTTATGCAACCTCCAAAGAGCAGGGGAAATGAACATGCTCCTATTGTGTGCCAGAGGCAGGAGTGGGGTGACAATGTTAGGGGAGGCATTGACAGCCATGTCAACCTAAGCAAATAAATCTATAATCCTGGATCCTGACTTTGGTGTTTGTGAACTGAATGGCTGGGGGAATGTGTGTGTATGAGAGAGACAGAGAGACAGAGAGACAGACAGACAGAGACAGAGATAGAGAGAGGAATATGGGTCTGTCTGGAAAGAAAAACACTTGATAAGCTACCGAGCTTGGGATCAGGGAGGATATATACTTGGGTCCATTCACTACACACATTCACAGGTTAAAAGTTTTGCATGACCAAATGACATCTAGTCTCAAATGATTCTTTCTAAGAGCAGAAAATAAAGCTGCTCAACCAGGTGGTCAAACTCCTGGTTCCTTTCCAAGTCAGAAGCAGCCACAGTCCTGGATGGGACTTCACAGGTGCTCACCCAGAGACAGAATGTTTTATCTTAGACCAACAAGTCCTAGGAGGCAAGAGTTGTCTGGTAGAAAAGCAATCTCTGAACTCAAAGCTTTTAGTATTGAGTTTCTCTCCAGCAAATTCTGGATAAGCACTGGTTTTGACTTTCTCTTTTCTCATTTTACATAATCTAGAGTTTGAAACCAGTTGGCACTGCAGCCTCTGAGTGACTGGAAGAGAAGAGCTGACTTAAACATATAGAGCTGGGGGTTGCTGGTGGGCAATGGTCAGTGCCATTCATTCCCTCCACTTCCCTCCACTCTCTGAGCACTGGGATATGGGGAATGAAGAGACTGCCTCCAAATATCAAATTTGATTTGGAGGCAACTATCTAAAATTTGGCTGGGAGACCAAAGCAGGCCCGAGACCCACTAGAAGGGCAGGTGTGCTGGAAGGATGGTCCAGGGGAGTGAACTCAACCTAGGCTTGACCACATTCAAATGCTATAACTCCAGAGCAAGCGCTGGTGTGTGGCATCTCAATCAGACTTTCCAGCAGAGGGTGTGCAACTAACTCTGAGGCTACACAGAAGGCTGGAACTGGTGTGTGTGTGTGTGTGTGTGTGTGTGTGTGTGTGTGTGTAACAGCTCTCTGAGAGCACAAGCAACTCCCAACTCTCCAGCAAGCTCAGGCTGGAATCCTTACATTCTGCAGGAGACAGAGGGGGTGTGGCTAAGGCAGTGCAGACCTGCACGTCTTGGAGGTAGCAGGCCAGTCAGAAATGTCATTGAAAGACACACCAACCACAATCACATACTTCAAAATCAGTTAGGAAAGCATTGTCAAGAATATTTCTCCTTTAATCTCAGTGGTGCTACCTGTAGTTTGGGGGCGGGGGTGGGGTGGATTTAGCTGCCAATTTGTTTGCAACTGTGTGAAAAGCACTATCTGAGGAATAGGCTGCCTGCATGCTCTTTTGCAGTGCTGGAGTCGGCCGGACGGGAACATTCATTGCCCTGGACAGGCTCTTGCAGCACATTCGGGATCACGAGTTTGTCGACATCCTAGGGCTGGTGTCCGAAATGCGGTCGTACCGGATGTCTATGGTGCAGACAGAGGTAGGAACGGAATCAATATGCATTTTCAGAAATGCCCCGGACTGAGAAACTTCCCATTGTTTGATTTCATGTTTCAAAACAATTGTCTCATTTTTTCCTGCATCTGCTATTTCCAGTTTCTTAGTGTGCATGTTCAAACTGCTTCAAGGTACCCCCAAAATAGATATTATCCTCTAGAAATCCACTCAGTGTATAGTGCTTGCACCGTTGTTGGCATCATATGCCCTTTGGTAATCCAGAGCATGTGGATGTATCTATAATAGAATAAAACCTCTTTGAGCGGATTGAGAGTTCAGTGAAGGCGACAGCAATCTGGGTAAATGCCACCAAGTGGAGACTGTGGAACGGACATGATTGAATTTAAATTTGAAACACTAGATGTGATTCAGTAAGTTTGGCATTAGTTTGTCCTCCATGTGACTCTGTCCCAATGCACTTCTGATGATGATCAGGGGTTGGACTTACGCTTTCTGTCCCCCTTATGATTTTAAGGATTTCCAGCTCCCAACTGAGCAGTGCTGCCAAGTCCCTTGATCTAAATGAATGGAGTTACCATTGTAACCACAGGGGAGCATGCCCAGAAACATCCAGTACTGTGATGTGCTCCCTCCTCCTCCTCTTTGTCCAAGCCCTCTCCTCCCTGGAAGCCTCAGAATGCACTCTGGCTTCAGTGCTAGCCCGGGGCTGCTGTGCACACAGCATCACACCGCCACCCAGCAGCCCCAGGTGTGCACCTGCGTGCCCCCAAATCTACGCACAATAGCTAGTTCATCATCCTAGTCACCAAGCCGTCCTTGCGACTTCTCAGCTTTGAGCATACAATAATCCTTTTGGCTCCAGGAGTGTGTGTGGGAGGAACACTTGTAGAGAGGAAAACAACCTGGCTTGACCTCTGACTCAGTTTCCAAGACATTAAACGCGACCTTAGTTTTCCCCATGCTTTTCCTACTGAGCACCACTAGATGTCAGTGTAACTCAAAAAGCCTGCAGTCATGGCTGCTATGGGTTTGCCCCACTGGTTTCTCCTCTCCCATTTTTTATTTTTCTCTCCTGCTTCCCCACTCCCATCTGACCTATGCTCCACACTATAGATAATAGATGATTGATGATAGATAGATGATAGATGATGGTAGATAGATAGGTAGATGATGATTGATAGATGATAGATAATAGATACATGATGATAGATAGATGATGATGATAGATGATAGATAGATACATAGATAGCTGGATAGATGATAGATAATAGATGATTAATAGATAGATAGATCTTGCTATATAGCAAGATCATACCACTTTGGAAAGAGTGACCCATTCACATGCACCTGTCTCATTGATGATGTGTGTGTTCGCTCACTTCCTTGACCCTACTCACATCCCAGCCCTGCTACCTTCTAATTTACCGTGATGGGGACACGAACATGACCTCGTTATCGTGAGTTTAAAACATCCTGATTCCCCGGAGAAACGCACTACCTAGTGATTAAACACTGCTTTATGAATTGGTTCATATTTTTGGTTTTCACTTCCATAAATGTACATGCTAACGTGTGGTTAAAGCTCCCCATTATGTATACTAATCCCCAACCTTCAAAGGGCCACTCCTTATTTTAAGTATTTTGGATCTGATGAATGGTCTGCCTCATTGACTTAATTTATGCCTCTTATAACTTTATAGACTTTGATTATAGCCTGTTTGCCTTTGGCTTTCCCAATTACAAAATCCTAATGACTTTTTAAAAACTACCTTCACACGGCAGACCCTCCATCCAATTCTCAACACCATTATCTTTCCTGGAGCGTGGTAATCGCACCAAACCAGAGCAGCCACCATGTGCCTCTCTGCAGAGCTGAGGAAGTGTCCTGTGTTCTCCCTGACTTTCTGGCTCCACATTTTGGTTTGTTTGGCTTTTTTTGTTTATAGTAGCATTTTTAGGTTGACATCTCCAGGGAAACAATCTTTTTAAAGTACAATATCCCTTCCCTGAACTCTTGTGGGAAAACTCAAAGTGAGCAAAAGAGGAGAGGTCACCAAAGGTTACTGATTTTTTTCCAACTGTTCCGGCTTCACTCTCGAGTTCCCTCAGGATTCTTCAGTGAATGCTCTCTATTTCGAGTTATTTATTTATGTCTGTTTTGTTATGTCTGGAACATTTTTCCATTTACCTTTGTTCTTCCTGGTTCTTATGCAATTCATGGTTCAACCTGTATTTTGAATATTAGGATTTTCCTAACATCCTCCTTGATCCCATTCATATCACAGTCCTGCTGCCTTCTACTTTACTGATGCTAATAAGGAAGGAGCAGAGCAAACAAATTTTCTTCGACTTTATCATCCCACAGTGACCCCTTTAACACTAGTGATTTTCAAGAGGCCAGAGTGATTCTCCAGCTGATTTCCGATTCTCTATATAAACCACTTGTGTGTTGTATACCAGGTTCCCTCCCATGATGGGTTTCTAATTTTCCTACCTCCTCTAGACTGCCCATCATCTCGACTCCACCACCTTGCCCCACTCTAGAAATAGCAGAGCTAACTGATTAAAACAGCCTGTCCTGAGATGCACGTTTCAGGTCCCGGCAACAGGCTGCATGGACTGTGTTTCAACATGCCCTCTTCCCTTTTCTCAGCTGCCTGGGCACACGGTCTGAGCCTCTCCGTAAGAACAGCAACGGGTAGTGAGAGAGTAGGGGTTGGCAGGCCAGACTCCGTGAGTGGGCCTGGGTCACTTGCGGCCTCTGTACAGCTTCCTTCACCTCTCCTAGCCCCCCGTCCTCATCTGTAAACCATGAATGATGCATTCATGAATTGTTGTAGAGTTTACATGATGTGAATGATATAATCTAGACAAGTACTTTGAAACTGTCAAGTGCTCTATATGGGTGGCATTCACCTCTCTTGGGCTCTCTTCTATTTTTATCAAATGTTTTATTTGATTTCCTCTAATAGGCTTTCCCCGGAAAGCCTTTTTGCTTTGAGCAGCCATCATCCTGCTCAGCAGCTTAGACCTCTCGGGGTCTCTCAGGGATATGTCTGTAAATAGTCTTTTATTTACCTTGCCTGTGGTCCAGCTACTTTTTTTCCCTTTTTGACACGAAGTTTGGCCACTGAGTAGTTATGGGTTGAAAAACCAGGTCCTCTCTGGCCCAAACCGTGCTCAGTGCTTGACACAACACCAGAAACAGTGGAGTGATGTGTGACGAGAAGAGGTAGGCAGTTATGAATGTGATATTATCACGAAATAAGGGAATGAATTTTCTCCAAAGCTTGTTGAAAATACAGATTAGGCTGATTATCAACCCAGTGAGGTTTGAAGTATTAACCTAACCTTTATAAAGTTGTCATACAAAAGACCCCTTAAATCCTGTGAATAGCATGACTGGCTTTTTTTTTTTTTTTTTTTTAGAGGTTCATTTATTTATTCATGAGAGACACACAGGGAGAGTCAGAGACATGCAGAGGTAGATGCAGGCTCCATGCAGGGATCCCGATGTGGGACGTGATCCCAGGACCCCAGGATCCTGCCCTGAGCCAAAGGCAAATGCTCAACCAGTGAGCCACCCAGGCGTCCCTCCATGACTGGTTTTTATGTCAAGGTTATTTCTAATGGTATTACTTATAGAGAAGCTCTAAGGAATAAAGAAGAAAGGTAAAAGATCGTGAGGTTACTTGGATTTCATGGCACCAGGACAGCTACTCTCAATATTTTGAGGTATTTCATCTCCATCTGTGTTCAAGTATAACTTTTATATGATTATGCTTATATGCTATATATGCATATACTAATTTTACAGTGTCGTTTTCCACTTAACATTTTGCTATACATATCATCCCAAGTCGTCCAAAACTCTGTAAATCTCATTCTAAAGACTGAAAAATATTTCAGTATAGATCTGTTGTGTCTTATTTAAACCATCCTCCTTTTCTTTTCTTTTTTTTAAAAATTTTATTTATTCATTCATTCATGAGAGACACACAGAGAGAGACAGAGACACAGGCAGAGGGAGAAGCAGGCTCCATGCAGGGAGCCCGATATAGGACTCGATCCCAGGACCCGGAGATCATGCTCTGAGCCAAAGGCAGACGCTCAATCACTGAGCCACCCAGGTGTCACCATGCTCCTTTTCATAGAACAATTAGTTGGATCCTTTTCCACTCATTTATTATTTGTGTCCTCAGCTAACACTTTAGTAATAATACCTCCACCACCAACAGAGAAATGACAGCTTCAACAAACTCAAGGCATCATTGAGTGTTACCTTTTTCCTTTAGCTTTGCCCATGTCATGGATGAAAAACAGTTGTGTCAACTTACATGTTTTATTATGTCACCACTTTTTGGGTATGTTTTAATATTTCCTCAGTTTACTTCAGAAAACATTACAATAAGCACAAACTGAGTGCTAGGCATGAAGAATAAAAAAAGACAGGGGTGCCTGGGTGGCTCAGTGGTTGAGCTTCTGCCTTTGGCTCAGGGTGTGATCCTGGAGTCCCGGGATCAAGTCCTGCCTTGGGTTCCCTGTGGGGAGACTGCTTCTCACTCTGCCTGTGTCTCTGCCTCTGTGTGTGTGTGTATGTGTCTCTCATGAATAAATAAATTAAATATATTTTTAAAAAGAATATAAAAGATACAGTTCCTGTCTTCCAGGAATATTTGGTCTATTTGCCTATATATTTTATTTTTCAATTTAAGTATGTGATTGCTGATTGAAGGAATTTTAAACAGAAATAAAGATATTGAGATGCATTCATTAGATGACTCCTTTCTGCCCACCGAGTAAGCATCATTAAAGTCTCCCCTCTCACCGCCATTGTATCTAAGTCAGAGCCTCCCAAGAGCCAGAACAGCTGCAGAAGCTCTTCATTGAAGGTTTGAGCTTTGAAACAACTGATGAGAGACTGAGGAGCCATTTTGAGCAAAGGGTAACACTCTGACTCATGACTGTGTGGTCATGAGAGATCTGAACACCAAGTGCTGGAGGTGGAGGCAGCCATGAATGCAAGGCCACACAAGGTGGATGGAAGAATTGTGCAAACAAAGAGGGCTGTCCCAAGAGAGGATTCTCAAAAACTTGGTGCCCACTTAATTGTGAAAAAGATTCTTGTTGGTAGCATTGAAGAACCCCTGAAGAACATCATCTAAGGGATTATTTTGAGCAGCATGGGGAAATTGAAGCGATTGAAATCATGACTGACTGAAGCAATGGCAAAAAGAGAGGCTTTGCTTTTGTGACGTTTGATGACCATGACTCTGTGGACCAGACTGTCATTCAAAAATCCCATACTGTGAATGGCCACAACTGTGAAGTAAGGAAAGCCCTATGTAAGCAAGAGATGGCTGGTGCTTCATCCAGCCGAAGAGGTCAAAGTGGTTCTGGAAACTTTGGTGATGGTCATGGAAGTGGTTTTGATGGGAACGACAACTTTGGTCATGAGTAAACTAGTGAGGTGGCCATGGTGGCAGTCGAGGTGGTGGTGGCCATGGTAGCAGTGAGGATGGCTTTGATGGATTTGATAACGATGGAAGCAATTTTGGAGGAGGCAGAAGCTATGATAATTTTGGCAACCACAACAATCAGTCTTCAAATTTTGGACCTTCAGATTCTGAAGGGAGGAGATTTTGGAGGCAGAAGCCCTGAGAGCCCTCCACCACCGTAGAGGCCAATGCTTTGCCAAACCACGAAACCAAGGTGGCTATGGAGGTTCCAGCAGCAGCAGCAGCTAAAGTGGTGGCAGAAGGTTTTCATTACCTCCAGGAAGCAAAGCTTAGCAGGAGGCGAGAGCCAGAGAAGAGACAGGGAAGCCACAGGTTACAACAGATCTGTGAACTCAGCCACGCACAGCGGTGGCAGGAAGATGTGCTGCAGAGAAGACATGTTTTAGACAATACTCATGTGTTTGGTAAAAAGCTCGAGGACTAGATTTGTGACTATTTGTATAACAAGTTATTATAGTTTCTGTTCTGTGGAAAATGGAAAGCATTCCAACGAAGGGCTTTAATGTAGATATTTTTTTCACTCATGCTGCCGACTTGCTAATCAAGCCTAATCATGATGCTAAATAAGTGGGTCTTAAATGCCCTTTATTTTATTCATTTTATTTTATATATAGTAGTTTGAAATTTTTATTTGTAATTTATTGCATTGCTTTGAAGTTTAGAAACTCCTTCTTAAAACTAATCCAAAAAAACTATCCTGTATTTCCCCCCTATATTTTTATGGCTTAATTTATTAAACTTTCTGGAATTTATTTGGGTATTTAAGAGATGATATGCTACTTTTTTTTTTCAAAATAGGCCCATGATTTATTGATTGGCTATTCATTGCCTTACACATTAAGTTGTGATTACCTAAGCTCTATTATTAATCAAAATATTTTCACAGTTCTCTTGGATTTTCTAGTTATAAAATTATCTCATAAATAATGAAAATTGTCTCATTTGACATTAGATCATATCTAATCCTGCCACAGAGTGAAAATATTATATTTTTGCATGTGTCTTGCACAAAAATATCTTGCTCTGAAACCTGCTTTTGTCTTTTGCTCTAGGAGCAGTACATTTTTATCCATCAGTGTGTGCAACTGATGTGGATGAAGAAGAAGCAGCAGTTCTGCATCAGTGATGTCATCTATGAGAATGTTAGCAAGTCCTAGTCCCGAATCCAGAGCAGTAAGTAAGCTTCTTGGGTGCTCTGTCTGCGAACCATGCGAGGAGACACAAAGTGGGAAGGGATAGGATACAACAAAAGGCAGCACTCACCAGTTGTATTGATTCTGACCCCACAGATGTGGTTATAGGGAGAAATGAATACCATGCCCATCTTAGAGCTTCCATGTGCCTTGGTCAGTGGTATGACACACAGGAGCTTCAGCAACTCATTATGATTTGAACTTCCTTCCCTCTACTTGGAACCTTAAACTGTTCCGATATTGGATCTGTGCCTGAGATATCAGGATACTGCTCTTCAACTCTATTTATCCAGATATTTTGTGCAAATATTTTATTGATTACAAGGATCATACAAGGGGTCACAAGGAGACATGAGATGGACATGAGCTGTCTCCCAAAGGCAGAAAACAATATTAACATTAGTCCCAGGATAGTGGAGTCGAAGAATGCCTTGATTCCATCCAGTATGTGAACATTTACTTGAGAGCTTCCTGAAAACATTAGTAACATGTTCAATGCTTTGTGCTCGGCTTTGACTAGATCAGATTTTGGAGGCATAATAATCTTAGTTGAAGTCACAATATGCCAGTTCAAGTCAGTAAACAGAGTGTGAAATGCATCTGGGTACACTGAGGTGGGGGCGGCCACTCCCTGGGTTGGGAGAGGACAGGGGTGTGTTCTGGGATTAATATGGAAGGATAAATAGCATATAGACCAGGGGTAGCAGATAGGATTAGTATTCCTTTACAGCTATCAACAGACAGAAAGCTCAAGGAGGCAGGAAGGGTAAAGGCTGAGGGACAAATTCACTGAAAAGGGGAAGATATTTAGATCCACAAAAGGGACTTACAGAGAAAGATGCATAGACAACCTAGGTCCACATGGGCTGTGGTGTTGAGTGTAAAGAGAGCAAGTAGTGGAATCAGGAGGAAGTTTCTCTACTTCCAGCCACAGAGCTGTCAGTGTGTGGCTTGCCCCTCCCAGGCTGCTTACTCTCTCTCTCTCTCTCTCATCCACAGGACAGGATATGGTGTGCACCCATCCTCCCTTGCTTCCAGACATTTTTAGGGGCCCTGCTAGCCATTTTGCTAAGAAGAGCCCCTGCTTTGTAGTATGTGGCCAAGGAGATAATCTATCTCATAGAAGCACCGGGAAGACTTAGCCTTAAAGAGCCTACAGTGTCTTTTGGACTCCTTCACTTCTGGACATAGCGGACCAAATTCAACTGAACACCAGAAACAGTCCCGACGCCCTGCGAAGGGCAGGAAGCACAACACTTCGAAGAGTTTCCTTGGCCCTTGGCCGGTTGGGCTGAGTTTTTGTTGTTGCTGTTCTTGTTGTTTTTAAGTGCAATAATTTTTGTATGTGTGATTTTATCTGAAAGTTGAATTGTTTTCTACCCACACGACTGACCAAGCCCGTAGCCCAAGAGGGAACAGGAATTGTCAGTATCAAATTATACCTCATCGTTAAAACGTGGCATGGCCACACATGAGGACATGTTAATTCTGCTTCAAGGAAATCGAACCAGCGATATCTGTGCTCCAACATTAAGCTGCTGGATCAGGGGTGGGAGGGGGGGATTGAGAGAGAAGGTTTGTACCCACAGATCAACTGCATATCTTTGCCAGCTATGAAAGAGCTGTGATTCAGCTTCAAAGTAGAGTAGAAAAAAAAATATTTAAGTCTGCATTGTTCTAGTTCTTGATGGTTTTCTTCCTTATTAACACTTAAGTGTTTTTTTTTTTTTTTTTCCCTGGGCCCTCTGGGACTAAGGTCACCGTCCAGATTGTTTTTCAGCAAACCAGATCTGCTTCGGAACAGTTTGAAGGAGGACTCTTAAGACTCCACTTCTGTCTGAGCAACCTTGGTGCCTAGACTTTGCATCCCCTTTCTCCGTGGACCTGCACACATGCGAAAGCTCTTTCTTGGAGCACTGCAGGCTGTGAAAAGGCACTTTCCTTCCCACGAAGAGCTGGGGCCTTAGGAAGTTCGGGCGATGAACTGCAGCATGCTGGGGCGCCTGTTTGGCTACCGTCGGGCGTCTCTAACGGATCCCAACAGAGATTTCTTTGTTTGGTTTTGTTTGGTTTTGGGGTTGTCCGTTCCCTTTTAACCAGTGTAAACTAGTAACGTTTCATTCTTGGGGTGTTCCTATCATTACAGTACATGAGTGTGTATCGTGACATAAACGCTGTCCAGATGGGCACTGCGGGCCCCGTGAAGCCTGTTACTCTGTGTCACCTCCTTAAACAGTCAGAGGTGACGGTGGGCTGTGGGAGGGGGCAGGGGGTGGGGGGGGCGCGGCCGCCGCGTGCGCGTGGCGCGTCCTGCTCGGCCTGGGCGCGGGCATCGGGTGGCCCGCCCCGCCCTGCCCCGGTCGCGCCGGCCGTCTCCGCGGAGCCCTGCACCCAGGGTCGCTCAATAATTCATCAGTGACCTCAGCGGCGGCCAAGGGCGCCAGGTGAACGGCTCCGCGCCCCGCCGTCCCTGGCCCCGAGCAGGCCCGGCCCCAGCAGCCCCCGGCGCGGCTCCTGCAGCCCCGGGCCGCGCGTCTCAGGTTCACCCTGGGGGTGGGGGTGGGGGTGGGGGTGGGGGCGGCAGGGGCGCCGACCCGCCGCTCGACAGCTTGGGCGCCCCAGGCGGCGTCAGTTCTTCCTCGCCCCCTCCCCCTCCCGCCTCCCCACCTGCTCTCCTCGCCCCCCACCCCCGCCCCGCGTGGCCCGCTAACACCGCAGCGCTGCACCCTCGGAGCGCAAAGGCCTGAAGCAAGGGGCCAAGCGCACGGGTGATGCGCCCCGACCCCGCACCGGGGCAGGTCGGGGCGACGCGAGCCCCTCGGAGGCCTGGGTAAGCTGGGGTGCACTTCGGGTTCCTGGGCTGGAATATTACTTCCCCTGAAACTTAAAGCACTTCATAAATATTTCAGGTTTTTCTTTCTTTTTTTTTTTAATAAATTGATTTTTTATTGGTGTTCAATTTACCAACATACAGAATAACACCCAGTGCTCATCCCGTCAAGTGTCCCCCTCAGTGCCCGTCACCCATTCACCCCCACCCCCCGCCCTCCTCCCCTTCCACCACCCCTAGTTCGTTTCCCAGAGTTAGAAGTCTTTATGTTCTGTCTCCCTTCCTGATATTTTCCACACATTTCTTCTCCCTTCCCTTCTGTTCCCTTTCACTATTATTCATATTCCCCAAATGAATGAGAACATACACTGTTTGTCCTTCCCCGATTAACTTATTTCAGGTTTTTCTTGAGCACCCACCCCTTCAGGGTCGGGATCAAATAGTAGCAGATCCATTTTCCCACAAGAGAAGATGGGAGTATCCAGAGTTTACACCCGAGACTCCGAGCTTAGACCACAGGACGGTCCGGCTAAAGCACTTGACCAGATCCGGCCCCCCCCCCCCCCTTTGTTCGCCGGGACATAGGTGCTCCGGAGCCTGGAGAATTTATAGTGAGGAAAGCATCCATCTGTCAGAAGCCTTGGATTGTAAGCCCAGCAGATGCCTTGGGAACTTGTCTGTCCTGAGCCTCAGCTCATAAACTGCAGAAGGCCCTATCGCAGCCCCATATTTTTCAGATATAAAGAGTAACAGTAGGATAATGCACCCAAAGGTATTTTGTATCTTGTCCTCTCATGGACGCTAAAACCACTGTAACCAGCTTCATCTGCACTCCAGGACTCAGTTTGAAGATTGGAGAGGCGGCTGCTGCGGCCTCTGTATCATTAATAAGGTTTTTTGTTGGTGGTGGTGGTGCTGTTTTTTTTTTTTTTTAAGGTTTTATTTGTTTATTCATGAGAGACATAGAGAGAAAGGCAGAGAGAGAAGCAGGCTCCCTGGGGAGTCCCATGCGGGACTCGATCCCAGAACCCCGGGATCACAACCTGAGCTGAAGGCAGATGTTCAACCCCTGAGCCACCCAGGCGTCCCTGTTGTTGTTTTTAATCATCTGAGTAGTGCTATAATGTTCTGACCACAGAGGCGCTGGCACATACAGGTCAAAATAGCCTATGTGGCTCATGGAGAGAGGGGAAGACTTTGGAGTCACAAAATATTTAACTTCAAGTGTTGTGGAGATCAAATTTCTTCACTGCAAAGTCAATTTCTAAAGTTAATTGAGAAACTATCATTAGGGCTTAATTTATAAATGTAATATTTAACACTAATATATCCCTCACTGCACATTATATGATTTTATTTAACTTGAAAAGGAAAAAAAAAGTGATGGATGACAGCACTTTTTTGGACAGCATTTTAATTCAGGGCTTATCATTTTCTGCTTACAAAGTCAACATTACCCCTCAAATTGAGACAAGTTAGTAAGATTATTTTAATCTCTTATAAAATCTTTAATCAGATTTTCTAACGTCTCTCCTTTTCTAAAAGCTGTCCCTCCCCCCCCCAACCCCCCCCCCCCCCACTGCTCCAAAAGGCAATCCATCTCTCAAAGAAGGCTATGGTGTCAACACATAAAACGGGGGCTGGAGACTTTGGATCTGAATTTTTTGCAGACCATATGATAGCTGCTTGCTAGAGGATTGGCCCTTAGCCAAAGAGTTAAAGTTACTGAATCCAGCCTCTAAGAGCCAAAATCCTCCCTGCTTTCTAGCAAGGAGGACTTCCTTTCCACCTCAGGAAATGTCTGATGTAATGTGCTTCAAATAAGCTGGCTCGTGTCCTGGCTCACAGCTTTCTAGCCTGGTACTTGGCACAGGCTCGGAGTCCAAAGGCCATGCCCAGGACTAAATATAACATCTCTTTGGGCCAAAGGGGTTATAAAGCAACAAACATATAACACGTGCAAACTACCCCTAGTTTTTCGCAGTCCCATTTGGATGCATTTAGAAAAACAAACAAACAAACAAACCTTAAGCTATGACATCTCTGATGCCTGGCCTTCCAGAACAGCAGGAGTTTTGTTTTCGGTGTCAGGCGATGCTTATGGCCATGCCTGATCCTGGTGGGTCACTCAATTAAAGATAGAGTATGATGTATGGCTCTGGGAGTTGGATCATGAGGGACATTAAGAAACTGAAGGCTGTCCAGGGCAGAGTCAGCAGCACCGGGGGGATGTGCAAAACAACAGGTCAAAGTTACAAGATTTGAGAGAAGTAGGGCTGTTAAGCCTGGAAAGGAAGGCTCTTTTGTTTATTCAATCATTAATTCAACAAATGTTTGCCTATCGAGTCGTGCTGAATGAATCAATCAATTAACCAATGAGAGATTTCTTGACTACTTGCCATATGCTGGGCATGATGATAAGCACAAATGGTGCCATATGCTCCCTTTCAAAAATGTGCCACGGAATCAGTTTTGTTGTTGTTGGAAGGACCAAGAAAACATTAGTCAAGTCTTTTTCACCATTTTTCACTTATATATCTCAAAACTTTGTCAATATATTTTCTGCAGTGCCTACCAATCCAGATAATGGTGTTTGGCTTTTTTTCCCTAGGGCTTCTAGAACAGTGACACTAGCTTCTCATTGTTTTTGTTGCTCATCGGTCACCATGGACCCTGACATGGTCCGTCTTCCTCGAGGAAGATCACCAAGCTAGCCTACTCTGCTCCTCAAAACAGGGTTCTCCTCAACCATATAGATTCCTGGCAGGTGGCGAGTTCTTTTCTGCTCAGCCCTTCTGGCATGCAGAATTGCCACCTCACGGGGCAGTCTGTCCCCTCACTTGTCAGAAAGTGTTTCCTTCTTTTGTGTACACATCTAAGGACTTTATTACTAATGTTAAGAATGTCTGAGTCTATGCCCTTCATGGATGTAGGCTTACGGCCCAAATCATGTCCCCATTTTGGTAAAAGGGCAGGTGCGATGTGTCTGCTAGTGCCCAGAGCTGCTTTGAACAGAGGCCTAATTTCAAACCAATTTAAGAAATAGTCAACCTCTCACCCTCTTAAAAAAAAAAATATTTACTCAACATCCCCTGTGAGGCAGGGGGTCTATGAAGATGGATGAGACAAGGTTCCTGCTTTGAGGAATTTATAGTCTAGTAGAGGAAGTTAGAAGTGAAACCATGGGCAACAAAGTGTTACAGGTGCTGTGATAGAAACACATAAAGCATCCAATGTGGGCCCAAGTGCGAGACAGGTGATTTTTTTTTTTTTCTAGAAGGGTCAAAAAATGCGCCATCTTAAAGTATTAAAGACTGGGGAGGCGCATTAAGGAACACTAATGGTGTGCACTCATTCCAGCACTCAGCCAGCATTCATAAAACCCACTCTATCAGTCACTAGGGCCCATATGGGAAACTTAACCTTCAACCCTGCCTTCCGAAACTTTTCTTTCTGGCTGACTCCAATGTGACAATTTCTTCCCAAGCCTCCACAGACAGCTCGAGCTCATGTGTTATTCAGCAGAATCCAGTGGATTTACTGTTACGGCAAAAGTAACAGCATGTCAGGGCGACAGTTTCCAGCTACCTGCAGTTAGTGCTGTCCACGGGAAGACAGGCAGCAATGGCCCCCTTTACTCCCTGGCTTGTGACCCCTGAAAAATCACCCAGGTGCAACCTTCCATCTCTGCCTGTCTGTCTGTCTCTGTCCTTCCCTTCCTCCCTCCAGACCGGGATGGTGCCAAAAAGACAGGAGGAGGCAGGGGCTCTGGATCACTACCTGAAGCAGGAATATCTGCTGGCCCACGGTGTGACCAAGTAACACACTTCCATCGTGTTCTCGCAGTGATTCTGGTATCACCATCTCTGGCAGTCAAGTTGCTCTGAGCTAATATGGCAGCACAAGGACACACCTGACAACTGTGTGTGGCCTCGGCTACCATGGGAGTTTCCCAGGGCAGTGGTGTGTACCTCCCTGTACAATTCCCAGCAGGCAGGTGAGAAATGAAAGAGAGCAGAGCAAGGTTACCCCACAAGGCAGACACGTGCTCAGGAAAAGGCCACAGGAGCAATGGTGGTTCTTTTAAATAAAGTTTTCTATGGAAATTTATGCATTCTACTCCAGAAGTGGTTTTCTCCCTCATTGGGTCTCTCCTTTGCTTTGTTATCCCTTTTTAAACCCTATAATAAGAAGACCATTACTTAGGAAACCCACTTGAATTCTTTAGCCTTATGTGAGGCTATTGGCTCTGATTCAAAGTCCTGGATTCCTATGAACAATAGGCTCCACAGTGGTTTCACATTAATAGAAGCCCAAACGTACAGGAGGCCATGAGGCTTGGCATGTGGGGTGATGCTCAGCAAGCCAGGCCTTAGCCATGTGTGTGTTATAGTAAGTTCCAGAGCAGTGGGTAGGAGTTCAAAGCTGGCTGACAAAAAATATTTTTGTTCACTCCGAAGAACACCAAAGAGTCCAAAGAGCTTTAACTAGGAAAAGTTCACTGGAACCACTACAGCCTTATAGACACAAAACAGAATGGTCTTGGAAGGTTCCTTTATGTCCAAAATGGAACTAGATCACATCCACTCTTAACCCATGAGTAAGCTTGGGAAGCAGGCCAGCCAAGGGTCCAGCAGTCTAGCAGAGCAGAGCTATTTAGAACAAGAGACTGGATGGAAAGAGACCTAAGCTGAGACTCCACCTGCCTGTGACTCAGTTGTCTCATCTGTGAAATGGACATGGTGGTGGTAGCTTTATGACAGAACAGGGCTTCAAGAAAATAAAATAACATGTGGTGGGGCTGAAAACAATACTCGGAAAAACATAGCATATTGCATGACTCCCTGGAACAAACCAACTTCCCACAGTCCCCAAGGGCCATCTTGGAATTCTTGAACAAATTTGATAAGAGCATCTAAAGTTGGTCCCTGAATTGGGCTGGGTCAGTCTTCCCAGTGTGACAAGTGAACCCCCACCCCCACCCCACCTCAGAATAGAAGGAAGGTGCAGCCTGTGATCCAATGTGGACTCTTGTGTCATAAAGGCTTATGGTACCTAAGCAGCAGCTGACTGTCCAGATCAGAGTCCTGGACTGTCCCAGCCTGGCTCTCTACTTTGATTCTCTATTGCCAAGTGCATCAGCGATGTGTGTTCTGTGTCTAGTGCATATCACCCACACTAAACGGTTTCCCAGCAGAGCACAATGTGATCACATCTGATTCACATTCAGTGAAAATGTCTGCAATTGTGCAGGCAAGCTGTGCAAATTCACCACACTAACGTAATGTCTGAAAAGCTGGTTACACCTAAGACAAAGATGTTGATGTGCACAGACTGTTCGAGGGCCCCTGGGTGGCTCAGTTGGTTATGTGTCTGCCGTTAGCTCAGGTCATGATCTCGGGGTCCTGGGATCAAATCCCACATCAGGCTCCCTGTTCAGCGAGGAGCCTGCTTCTTCCTCTCTGCCCTTCCTCCCTACCCATGATCTCTCTCTCTCTCTCTCCCCCTCCCCCTCCATGTAAGAGTTACGAGTTAATTCTCCCGGTAGAGTCAAGAACAGAGGCTTGGAGTGAGCAGGTGCCACTGAGAACACCACCAGGCTCCTTGTTGGTACATGGGAATAGGAAGAGCTTTCTCCACACTGTTGTGTTGAGGATTAAATGTAAAGCCACTGGCGTGGTGGCTGTGGTTTGGGGATGCAGAGTAACGTAAGTGAAAATGACAGACTGAGTTACCGCAGCCTGTACTCTTGACACTCAGGAGCCGTGAGCCCCTGAGAAGTGACCTACCATCTCGAAGCCCAAGTGTCCCCATGAAAACAAAGTAATGCCAACCTTGTGGACTTGTGTAAAGCACCAGCCGAGGGCCTGGCAGAGGTGGCATGGAATACATGCTGGACAATGGGCCAAGTCTCTCCGCACGTCCAGACCACCAGACCTCCCATTCATTCCAGCACCAAGCCATCTCCAGCGCGGGCAGGCGCGGTTGATCCCTCGATCCCCTGAAGTGGGAGATCCTAGCATGCCATGCCCCCATGAGGCCTGCTCCCCAGATAAGCAGTAACCACCCCCTGTGCCAAGTACTGCCAAACGTGGAGTCAGCAACTCTGAGAGAGGCATCTCATCTGCACACTCCTGTCTGACAGGGGTGTGGGAAACTCAGTTTGACAAATGCTAAAGGGAGTGAGAAGCATCCAAGCAATTCCAATTCCAGATAGCTGTTTTAATTTGCATTTTGTAAATCCATTGTGCTGTCACCAAGGCATAAAATAACAATAGTCACTTCCTCATTTTCCCCCCTACTGCTACAAGACAAATGAAATGAATTACCTAAATGTCTAAATTCTGCCCTACGATAAGATTGGTTGTAGAGAGGAGGTAATAAACTAACTTCCCTGTGCTGTCTTCCGAATGTAAAACGTGTCTTCACTGACTGGCCGCAGGATCCTGGGTTGCTACAAGTTATTAGTGCTCTAGACCTTGTCACCTTACAAAGGGCTGTATTTTGTAAGCCAGACAGCAGGTCATGGCAACTGTCTCAGCCGGTGACTCAGTGGCTCTGCCACTTTCATCTATTCCCTGGTGCAAGTCACACTCTTTGACCACATGCCTCCCTGGAGCTGAAGAAGACCCTGCAGCATTGTTATGTTTATTGGATAAACCACACCACAGATTGATTTGCAGCAAATGTGTACCTCTTCCTGGCTCTGGCCCAGCAATCACAAGGGAAAACTGGGACCAGGGTCAGCTAATATTTGTCCACATATTGGCATCTTATTTAATTTCTACTTCAAAGCCTAGGTATGAAAGTAGGAGAGGATGTCCGCACGCAATTCTCCTGACTAAACGAAGTGCTGTTTTGAAGGGGTGGTCAGCCACCTGAAATTTCCCAAAGATGTAAATGACTGCTGAGGCCAAGTCTCTTGTTGCCATGGAATGATCAGCTCCCAATCTCCCTTCACGTTCTTTGTGGAGGAGGGAATCTCCTGGGACCCGGCCAGTGATTTCCAAACAAGGCTCCAAACCTCCTCTCTGCAACTCCAGTGAGAGAAACTGATTTTACCTGTTTTATACAGTGGTATACCATATAAAATGTCATGTTTTGAAAGGATATTTTTATGCTTAAATTTTTTTATACACTGACCTATGACATCTGAATGCAAAGATTT
The DNA here is from genome assembly GCF_905146905.1 of Nyctereutes procyonoides. Classification (NCBI taxonomy): domain Eukaryota; kingdom Metazoa; phylum Chordata; class Mammalia; order Carnivora; family Canidae; genus Nyctereutes; species Nyctereutes procyonoides. The sequence goes on from NW_026575036.1 coordinate 695,407, forward strand.
GCAGGAAATATAGAAGTCCAAGAAAACTGAGTCCAAATTTAGTTCTCCTACTTACTGTGTGACTTTATACAAGCTACTTGACCCTTATTTGAGTTTAAATTTCCCCACGTGTAAAATGGGGGTCTTTGTGAAAGATATTAGAATACTGAGATCAGTTCTTCTTCTTTCCCTTCTCTTAGAATAGATGGAAGGCAGAAGGCCTTAGCACGCCAGCTTTAAAGTAAGAAATGTTAAAACAGGACCAGCAATAGATATTAATTTCTCACTGTGTGAGTATATTATTTCTTGTTTTTCCATTATCTGAAAGAGACTGTGTATTCATTTGGGGGGATGATAGGAATAACTAAAGTGGGAGAAATTGTTTCACTCCATGGCCAGGCTCAAGGGATAAGAAAAGAAGCAGGAATTGGGCCAAGTACCTGGAACAACACTCAGGAAGGAAAGAGCCCATGGGACCAGCCTGGACCAGGACCATCTGGGCCTGGCAGGAGCCCTGATTCATTGCCCACCCTGTTCCCACACCAAAGCAAAGGCGGTGTGCTTAAGGCTCCTCAGGAAGCATCTCAGCTGTTAAAATATCCCCAGAAATCCAGCTTTAATCCTCTGAGAGCAATTGATATCTGTATCTTTCCCCAATTCAGATTAGAATCCAATAAGTTTAGTTCTTAGCAATTTCTTTTAGCTTATCAGAATTTTACCATTTTATTTTATAGCCTTTCTTTTATAGATTTACTAGATAAACCCAAACATTTGGATATTGGAAGATAGTTCTGTGCCTGGTAACTATGCCCCCCGCTCCTTCCACTAAAACAGAGTGCTTTCCATAACACTGAGCTCAGAGCATCAGCTTCTTCAGCCTCTTTCCTGTCCTGTCCTCTGAGGGCAGAAAGGAACAAAGAAGCCAGGAAAGGAGGTCGCGAGGTGATGTGGGAACAGGTCTTGGAGAGGCCTGCAGAGCAGAGGACACTGAGGAATCGAGGTGGTGGAGAGAGGTGTGGGTAAGGGAAAGATGTGAGTACTGACATTTCTTTCTGTCTGGGACCCGGGACTGCTAGAAATACAGCCTTTCTCTGGGAGTTGCCAGCAGCAACTGTAGCTTTTTGTTTTCTAAGTTTTGTTTTGTTTTAAATAAAGAAAAGAAGATCCCAGAGATGGGTGGTAGAATAAATGGTACCTTCCTATGCCACCCACTTCATTCCTAGGGGCCCTTTGAATAACTCTACAAAGATCTCTGACCAGCCTAACTTGGAGGCACATCCTCTGAGAAAAACTAAATGTCACAGTATAAAATCACAGCCTTTAGAAAACCTCCCCCCTACACCTGGTTTTAGGGTATACTTTAGCCCCAGGAGATCAATAAGACTAGCTCCAGGATAAATACTGCAAGCTGTACAGTTCTCTAGATTGTATGTTTCCTGAGGCCAGAGTCTGTATCTAGGATTCCCCTTCATATCTAGTTCTTTTTTTTTTTAAGATTTTATTTATTCATTCATGAGAGACACACAGAGAGAGGCAGAGACATAGATAGAGGGAGAAGCAGGCTCCCTGTGGGGAGCCCAATGAGGGACTCAATCCCAGGACCCCAGGATCACGATCTGAGCCACAGACACTCAACCACTGAGTCACCCAGGCATCCCTTATATCTAGTTCTTAAGTAGACAGTTAACTAAGTGTTTATTGAATGAACATTGTCTTCTACTCAGAAACAATTGGTGTTTATATAAACCCCTTTACTGAATCCATACTTTCTAATACTCTTCTAGTCTCCTTGTGTATAAGCATTGAGAAGAAGGTGAGCAGGCCCAGCTCTAGTGAGACCTCTATGTAACCCCTAGTGCAGCCTCCATAAATTTACTTTTATTTATTTTTTAAAGGCTTTTTTTAAAAAAAAGATTTTATGTATTTATTCATGAGAGGCAGAGAGAGAGGCAGAGACATAGGCAGAGGGAGAAGCAGGCTCCCCAAAAAGAGCCCGATGCGGGACTCGATCCTGGATTCCAAGATAATGCCCTGGGCTACAGGCAGATGCTGAGCCACCAAGGCACCCCTAAATTTACTTTTAAAAAACAAATTAATCTCAATTTCCCATACATTTTCTTAGTGAAAAATACTGAAAGGAAGAGTTTTAAGCAACTAGAGTATCTCTCACATTTGTTTCCTATGACTCAGTGCCTCTTAAGTGGAGGAGGGAAAGAGAGAATTTACTGCTCACCTTTAGAAAGATGACAGAGCTCATAAACAAGAACATTAGGACACATATTTTAACTGTATTTTATGATTGATAAAGTCAAGTATTGAACACATCGAGACATGGAAAAGAACTTTAAAATATTGAAACAAACTTTTATAGATGAAAACTCTAATGTCTAAAATGAAAAATACAATGAAAGAGACTAAAAGCAGACTAGAAACTCTAAAAGACAAGACTAGCAAACTTGAAGACAGCAACAGAAATGGACTAAAATGAAACACGGAGAAAAACGACTGGGGAAAAAATTGACAGAGTATTAATAAACCTGGGAAAACTTCAAATGGCCTAATACCCATGCAACTGGAGCCCTTCAATGCTAGAAAAGCAGGAGCGACTGGGCAAACAAACAAAAGTAATAACTGGTAAAAATTTTGCCAAATTCAGTAAAAACTGATCCTGTAATCCCAGGAAGCTCAATGAACACCAAAACCAAGAAAACTACACAGAGGTCACACCATCACCAAATCGCTTCCCACCAGGGAAGAGATCTTCACTTTGGCAGCAGCTATTAATCCCGTAGCAGTAGGTGATTCTAGTTTCTAGTCACCCCCTACCTTTCAGAACCAACATCACTACATACCAGTTCCAAGATACCAGCTTCAACTGTCCAGATTCCTCTCCTCAAAGCTTTTTGTCCCCGTTCCTCAGGGCATCTCTCCTTTGTGCTCCTGAGGTACCAGCACCAACACCAGACAGCACTCCCCCTAGGGCTTTGGGACCAAACTTTCTAGGGCCCTTCCTCCAGGCTTGTAAACGCTGATAAACCCAAACCCTCCCTTTGCTCCCCTCTCCCAAGAGATGGAAGCTGTGTCCTATTATTACTACCTCTGTGGTAGCTCAATGTTTTGTTTTTTTTTTGCCTGTTTACAAATTATGTTTATTAAATTCCATTTAAATAACAGAGAAGGAGGATTACATCTTTTTTTAAATATTTTATTTATTTATTCATGATAGTCACACACAGAGAGAGAGGCAGAGACACAGGCAGAGGGAGAAGCAGGCTCCATGCAGGGAGCCCGACGTGGGATTCGATCCGGAGTCGACAGGATCGTGCCCTGGGCCAAAGGCAGGTGCTAAACCGCTGCGCCACCCAGGGATCACCCAAGATTACATCTTGTTAGGTAAAAATATGAGCTTTAAAATTTTTTTTTGTATGGTATCTCAAGTAGGCATAGAAAAGTTAAGCTAAGTAGCCAGAATTGGATTGGGTTGGTTACTGAGCTTTTTCAAATCTATCCCTCTTTCCTCAACTTTGTGACAGGTGTGTTCCCAACAGATTCTGTCCAAAGAGGGTGCTAGGGGGAGACAGGAAGCTAGAGGGGGAAAAGGCATCTGCTCTCCTCTGTTTTTATTACCACCACACTGATCATGGTTCTTCATTCCATAAGTAGCAATTGAGCCCCAGTAGGTTCTAGTTACCAGTTTGTCTTTTCCTACACTCGCAGAGCAGCCTCATTATGCCCTCCCAGAAATCTGAGTACCAGCTGGCTGGTGTGGTCTTCTGAGGGCTGAATCCCATGTCTGTGGGGTTTTCTCAACTGAATTCTTCTCTGAATTTCCTGAGGTGGGACAGCACCAGACAGACTGCACCCCCTTCTCAGAGGTTTGTTTACCAGCTCTGAGGTCTTTCCCTGAAACTTCTCAGGTACCAGGACCAAACTCTGTGGTACCTCTCCCTCAAGATTCTAAAATTCTATTAATCCCAACTCTTCCCTTTGTTCCCATAGCCCAGAAGGAGGCAACCACTCCTGCAACTGCCACCACTGTAATATTGTCCTTTGGGATTTCATACCATAAAGACATCTCTATGCATTACTCCAATTCTTTTAATACCTTATATATCACATTATATTCAGGCTATTTTAACTTTTCTATTTCCTCTTGTCTTATCCTTACATTTTCAGAGACTTTCAATACGGGCTAAGTTATAAATGTGTGTCATTGCTTATGTCATGGAAAAGATCTAGAGTAACCTTCATCATTCTCATGTTTGTTTCACTTTGTCTGAGGGGCATAGTTATAGGGAAGATTAACAACTCCCGTATCTCTCATAATTGGGGGGGTGGGGAGGGGATCAGACCCTAGGAAGCTGTTTCCTTGTCAAAAAATACAACTCAAGAGAGTTACTACAGATGCTTAAGGAGGCATTTCTGTGGAACCACTTAGTACTCATAAGTGCTATATATATTTGTTCTTATCACTGTAACCAGGTCTCACTAGATGCTGAACTGTACTGGAAATCAGTTTAAAAAATAAAAAATAAAAAAAGAACGGGCCTCTGTTTTTCCCATTCCACCCAACCTGATCCGGAGCCTACATACCAAAGATCCCTTTTGCCAATGACACAGAAGCCATTTATTAACATACAGCAAATACTGTTTATTGCAGACTTTCCAGCTGACTCATGTGAAAAAGGCACTATGAAAATTAATGAATCTAGATAATCTCTCTAAATGGATTTATGTTAAAATATACAACATTCTTACATAACATCTGTTTTATATATGTGAAATAATATAACATTTAATGACAAAAATTGTGTTTCCAAAAATAACATTTGTTGAAGGTTAAGTATCTTTCTTTTCTCTATCTAGAATCTTTCACAGGATTAAAATATGTGTAAATTAAGTGTTTCTTATTACCAGAAGAACTTGACACAGATAAACACATAAAATGGCCCCAATATCCATTTAACTACTTATGTCAATATTTAGAACTGAGGCCTTCATTAAGCAAAATACTGTAATGCACACCAATGCGGGCTACTTCCTGGGACACATTTTGACTGCATATGACCTCTTGTCCACTTGTGCTTTCTCATATATAAGAACACAATATAGATAATAAGCAGAATATAAACTAAATCAAAATACAGGCTATACAAGGAATTGTGATCAACAGAGCCATGACACATAAAATGTCTTGGGAATGCTCCATAGGTTTGTATTTGCATGTCCAAGGCCTTGTTGTATTTTACAGTTCATTAAATGTTTTGATTAAAAAAAAAAAACTGTTGGCATGAAGAACTTTAAATAAATCTAAACATTCTATCATTGAGTATGTCAAGGAAGAGAACTAAGTAAGCAGAGCCTAGCCGAAAGTAAGCTACACTCTGAATGACAGACACCAGAATCATGGGCAAAAGTGAAATTATTTAGATTTTTAAATCACGGGCAATATCTTTGTTTTGCTGCAATAAATAAATTTACCTCTATCAAAAAATACCTGCTTATACACTGAAGTGGGGATGAAATAATTAATCCAATAAAGGAAACCTCAACCTTGTGAAAGCAGGCAAAATATTTCCCAAGGGCAAAGCATCATTTTACAATTATTCAGTTTTAATAAAAAAAAAATGGCCCAGGAAAAAAGTCCTCTGCTTACTTATGTTTGCATTGTTTCTTTATGGCGATAACTTAAGTATTCCAAGAAATAAGAATCTGACATTCCCTTCATGGCTTCTTAAAACAAAGCACGTTGGAATAATGCCACAAATTTAAATGGGGTTTAAAAACAAATTAGTGACTGCTTCCCTCATCAAAAGATTCCACCCCTGAATCACTAGCAGCAGCACTGATTTTTTCCTGTCGTCTTCGCATGATTTCTTGCAACTCGGAGCTGCCACTGTTATCCTGAAAAACAAACATGGTTCAGACAAGATGGTTACAGGTTTGTGTGGGCTGCAGGTCATGTAATGAAATGGTTCAGGGTAAGAGTCCTTTGGTTTTCTCCTACTATCTCTTGGGGAAAACTGAAGGCTGCCCTTCATATAAGTGATGCTTCTGGAATTCAGTAATACATCGCATTAATCATTTTTTTCATTTATGAGATGTCTTAAGGCAATTCATTCACCATGCCTTTCACTTGGACATGATAAAGATAAATCAATAATGTATGTGGAATGCTCCAGATTCCCTGGGAGAAATAAGATATGTGTACAATAAGCATAATGAGATGGCAAAGTATTAAAGAACCCTCTTAAGTCAAGCAAGATACCCATCTGCCATTAGGGGATTCTAAATTAGGCTCAAAGACTAGGCTCAGGGTACACCACATTCCCTTCAGAATACATGAAGGTTCTGACCCTCTGACCTCAAGTCAGCTTTCCTCCTTGCCACTCTCTACCTACCATCCCTGTGCACCTTCCTTATTCTGCTCTCATCAATAGAAGTTTCTGGCAACCCAGGTGAGTAATCTAAAAGATGGACTAAATGCAAGAGAAGGGTGTAGTCAGAAGGTGACTGAGGAACATGAAGCAACTCAGGTATTCAGTCTCTGCCTCCATTTATATCCAGAGGAAAGGAAGTAAGACCGAAGAGGAATTGGGTGGTGGAGGAAAATCATAGACAGTCTGATACAAAGGAATTCAGAAATTTTGGCACTTCCTATCATACCCTTGAGAAGGAAATATATACTCTCAATAAAATTAAAATGTATAACAGTAAAATAAAAACTGCCTCAGAGAAGATTCAATCCTTATTCATATTAAATATACAGAAACCCTAATATAGAAGATGCCCAGGATCCACCTAATAAGGAACTCCCAAGATCAATGTTGTAGGAAAAATTTCCAGGGAAGTAAAATTTCTCCTGAGAGTGGTTGTAGGGTTGCATATGTGAAGTTACTTCACTTGGAGTTACTTCACTGTTGAATTTAGAGGATATACCTACTAGAGAAAATTATGTATCAATTTTACGCCAAAGCCAATATACTTTCATTTGAGTTCAAGTATAATTTCATGAAAGATATCAAGAGCTGTGAGATATGGCTTGAAATGACTACCCTTACACAGCCCATTTTAAGAAGAGTAGGATATGCGAAGCTTAAGGATAGTCAGTCTAGAAAACATTTCCTCTTCTTTCCTACTGACAACTATGGCTAAGTAATTACTCTTCAGCACTCTCTCTTTCCAATGATTCCTAATATTTTCCCTCTGATTATTTAGATATATACCAAGATCTAAGACCCACAGCCAGGATTTTAACTACTGACCTACTAGAATCTCCAAACTAAATATTAAGAACAGGCAAAAGAGTTCTGGCCTCTTAAGGCATTTACTCACTCAGAAGTGAATGTCCATTACTGTGTCAAAATTTAAATTCCTACAGAAGTAGTTAATGTATATAAAATGAGAACATTAGGCCTTTCATTAAATGTCCAAAACCATATGCTCCAAGCTTCATATTACAGGAGCATTTATGATAAATGAATCTCCCCTCAAATGGTCATTGATAGTCTCTAGTGATAAATTATAAAAAGCTGAGTCAAACTTAGCTCTGTATGAAAGGGAAATTGACCAGTGTGGACACAAACAGCTGATTTCAGAGCTTTCAATTTTCGCCCCACACTCTTGATTAATGTAGACAATATCAACTTAGGTTGACAGGTCATACCTCTAATGCAGCTTTTTGTACAGTGATTTGGCTAAAGACTCTGGACCCTTCAGGGCAGACTGTCTTCAGTTCATCTTTGTTGAGAGAGAAAAGTTGTGCACCGTTCAATACTCCAAGACTATTGACAGTCCTGAAAAACACAGAAGAAAGAAAAAGAAATACAGCATTAAAAATATTATCTAGATTGGGGCACCTGAGTGGCTCAGTTGCTTAAGTGTCTGACTCTTGATTTCGGCTTGGGTCATGATCTTGGGGTCATGGAATTGAGCCCTGTGTTGGGCTCCATGCTGGACACTGAGCCTGTTTGGGATTCTCTTTCTCTCTCCTTCTGCCTCTGCCCACCCCCACCCCCTAGCTCGTGCGCTCTCTTGCTCTCTCAAAAAAAATATTATCTAGATAAAACAAGAGAAGAAAATTTCTGGTCCTGCTATTACCTCTGTTTTCTAAGTGTTCCATATAATGAAACTCTTATAAAATGTTACTACAGTGCTTCTTCAGGGCAGCGACAAGGGCTTTCATGATGATGATCCTGAGGCTACATGATCATGAAGTATCAAAAAGTAACCAATTGTATTTAGTATCATTATTGTTGAGTACCAATTCCTTTAAATATGGTGTTTCATAGGCGGAACAGATAACTTTCTAGTAACCAAGCAACTGACTAACCAATGTATATCATTTTTCAGTCATGTTGGGTATGTAAGTTTATAAAGTTCTCTTAAGTATGTATTATTGAAATAGGCCATTGTATCACATACACATAAATATTTTCAAGTGCTTAAAATGTAGATAGGTTTACCAAGGGAAAAGTTATATTAGGTTATATTCTATGATTGGTAATTTATTTTTCATTTGGCTGAGAATCTATATCCTGCAGCAGCAGCATATTCTGCTATATGCCGTCTAAGGTCTGGGGAGTCCAGCTAAGGCCTCAGTCCTACCCTGTGTAACCAGATGAGGGGGGAAAGACAGCTACCACCTCAAAGCTACTGGCAGTTTGCTTAAGGGGCCAATGATAAGCAGACATCGTCATCTAAGAAACAGAGTACCACCAGATTATAGTTATTTCTCCTTCTTCCAATTCTTTTTAAGCTATAAATATCTATAGTTATTTCCTGAGCATCGAACAAATGCGGTCTGGCCTCCCCAACATTTTAGAGTCATTTGTGACATCTTAGCAACCAAACTGAAAATCACACATAGAAATGCAAAGTCTTCCCAGAGAGACTTACACGGGGCTGAACCCCTTCGACTGTAACCATGTTTTCACATCTTCTGGCGTGGAGTCATAAGTGATATTGACAACTGGTACATTCTGCCGTGGCACATGGAATTTCTTCTGGGCGGCACTCCGACCAATGGTCAGTCTGTGGATGAGCTCATCCTGCACTTCCTCCATCTGAGATTTCCTTCCTAGACACCAACATGGAATAGGGTATTTTTGAAAACTTCTAACATATGTTGCTCTCTCTAGAATCCCAATGCCCAAACCCTTTGTCCCCAGTAGGACTTATAACCTAGTGTGTCTACCATCTTTCCTCACGTTCATCCTCACACAGGACAAATTCCATGATCAATTATTAAAACCACTCCTTGGCTCTTCTCTTCTCTTCATTGTACTCCCTTGGCAAAACCCCACCCCTTGTTAAATCTAACTTTCTGCTTATTCTGTGTCTGCACCTGTACCCTGAGTGCAACACAACAATGCTGAATGATCTCATGTTAAATTCATGAATATGAACCTCAACCAGGCTGTTGTTTCCTGACAATCATACTGCATTTCTTTAGGTCATGGTCTCAAGTAGGGGAAATTTTGACCCTAGCTAGGGATATCTGCCAATGGCTGGAGACACTTTTGAACAGCACAATTAGGGGGGGAGGAGGAGGAAGGACGCGACTATCATGTCATGGGTAGAGGTCTGGACTGCACAAAATATCCTACAATGTACCTGTCAGTCTCCTACAACAGAGAATTATCCAACACCATGTCAACAAGGCTCAGGTTGAGAATCTGCCCTAGACCAAATAACTGGCGACTGTTAGACAAGTATTTACTCTCTTTCTCTGTAAAACCTCCAACACTCATCCCCAAATTCTTACCCAGAACTAATGACCTCACTTTCCTAATGCCGAATAAAATAATAAGTTAGAAGAAAACCTCTTTAAGTTCCTAGCAGTTTTCCTCACCTACCAGCACTTTCCTCTTGCCCTCTGCCTTCCCTTTCTTCTTTCCCTGCATCCTTCCCTTCCTTTCCATTCTCCCCTCCCTCCCTAATACATTATGGATCAACTGTGTCCATGCTTCTAAGGCCTGCCCCTTTATATGTGCACTAGATCCCATGTCCTCTGCCTACTTAAATACTTCAACAGTAATTTCTCCTTTACTTATCTAGGTTATCCACTTTCCTCTTTAACTGAATCGCTTCATCAGCATACAAACACATTTTTATTTTGTTATTATTCCTTTTCCCTTTAAGCCCTTTCTTGACCCTATGTCCCTCCCACCTACTGCCCATCTCTCTGTTCCTGTTTTAGTAAAATTCCGTGAAAAGCTGTCTATCCTAGTTGACTCCCTAGTGTTCTCCAATTTTCTCTTTAATTTATTGCTAAAAAATTAGGCTTTGGGCCCCAACCCTCCACAACATTTTGCTTAACTGCTACAGTCAGTTCCCAATCATTGTTTCATTTAACTCACCAGCAACATAGAAAGAAGGTGATTGTTCCTTAAAATGCCTTCTTCAAAAAAAAAAAAAATGTGTTCTTCCCCTTTGGCCTCCCCAAGACACCACACTCACCTGATTTTCCTCCTGCCTCATTGGCCTCTCCTTCTCCTTTTCTGGTTCTTCTCATCTCCCCAGTAAGTAACATTGAAGTACCCCAGGGCATGATCCTGGGACCTCTCCTCTGCCTATACTCACTCCATTAATGATCACTATACCATTTAAAAGCTGATGACTGCCAAAATTATTTCTCCAGTCCAGACTTGTTCCTTAGAACTCTGGACACATATACACCAACCGTCTACTTAATATATCCATTTAGATGTCTATTAGGTAGCTCAAATGTCCAAATCTGAACTTCTTATCTTCTTCCTGAAGCTTGCTTTTATGCTATATGTCCCCACTTGTTTAATGGTAATCCTATTTTTTTTTTTTCAGTTCCTCTGGCAAAAATGCCATGGAGTTCTGCTAGACTTCCCTTTGTCCTTTTTACATCCAATCCATTGGCAAATTCCATTAGTCCTATCATCAAAATATACCCAAAACCCAATCACTTCAGTCCATTTTTTTCTGTGACTAGCTCCATCTGAGCCACTGGCCTCTTCACAGGTTGCCTTCCTTCCACTCTCAAATACTGCAGCCTTCGCTCTTTGTTTTCAATACAACAGCTAAAATGATCTTTTAAAATATATGTCAGATAGTGAAACTCTTCTGCTCCAAACCTTTCCAAGTAACACAAACTACTCCCAGTAAAAGGCCTTAGATGACTACTTTCTGAGGTATCTCTACTGCTCTCCTGGAACCCTCCAGTCTAGCTCATAATGGATTCCTTGGTGCTCTTTAAATTTAAGGCACTTTGCTTGGAACGCTACGCCCCCACAAATCCACTTGGCTCATTCTTCCCTTCCTTTAAAATTTCCCTATTTAAAAAATGCACTCCCAAACAGCCCTTCCTATCCAAATGGCTTTATTATTCTCCAAAACCACTTAAAATGTTCCCTATCAACTCAATCATTTATCTACCTTCTTCCATCAAAATATATACTTGAAGAGAAAATGGATTTTTGCCTGCTTTGTTTGCTTTACCTGAAATACCTGGAACAGGGTGGGGATGCAATAAATACTCACTGAATAAACAAGTGACTGAGGCATTCTGCTGACTTTTTCAGTGAGAGAGATTTTGAAAAGAATTGTATATAGACCCCTAAAAGAAACAGTGAAGAGAATGGAGGCCAAAAGAGGGGAAATGATCTATCAAAATCACATTATTAATTAGCAGAATTTAGTTAGAACTGGATTTCCTGACATTCAGGTCATGGCTGCTTTATGGGTTCAAAGTCATTGAAACCACCTTTGATTAACTTACAAATTATCCCTTTCCCCGACCCATTTTATGCTTATGGGAAAGATGTGTATATGCATATGTCTTTATGAGAAAAATGGGGAAAAATTAATGTATGGGAAAGAGAATAATGTATTTGTGTATTTTAAAACATTATATGCATATATACACATATTACATTATATATGATTACGTATATATGTATTATGTATATATGCACACACACATACACATAGATATTAATTGTATACAACCTTCAAGGATTAAGTTGAGAACTGATATAGTAATCCAGTTAACTAATTAACTTGGCAAGTGGCAATATCTAGCTACTAAAACAGCTTCTTTTTGTGACCATTGTTTTATGATATTTTCTTTTATTGTGACCATTGTTTTATGATCCTTCCATCCATCCTTCCTACCTGCTTACCTTCCTTCCTTCTTTTCTCTTTTTCCTCAAGGGAGAATGTCTCAGAAAGCATTTGATGTCCTTGGGAAGTAAATGAAAATGTGTAATAACCAAATAGTTACTTCAGTCTAATTTTTTAATGCCTTAGGTATTCAGGAAACCTTCTGATAAGTCAAAAGACAGAAACAGGAAAAATGAAGGGTGAGAGGGAGAAAGAACCAGGGGTTTAGAGAGGGTGAACAGGAATATCACTGATTGGTTCATTTAAGTAATACACTATATGCACTTTACTAATTAGCTCTTTTAACTCACTGCATCCAACTGCCACACACAATATTAGCACATCTCAAAGGAGTAAAAGAGAAAGAGTATTGCCACACTAAGAGAATTATTTTCTTATCTATTAACTTAGCCACTGTATGATCACCTCTAGTCCACAGTATAACAGAGGAGTAGAAAAACCTCTCCTGCTGTGCTCCTGGCTTTTGGTTTCCATTTGAAATGTTCTAGCACAAAGTAACAAACCAGACTAACTTTACACCTCTTGCTGAAATAACATTTCTGACTACAAAAGATTAAATCCAAATAAAAGGCCTAACCTTTCAGAGGAAGTGGAAGAAATGCAAAATACCTAAAGCATTGGTATCTTCAAAAGTGATGAGGAAAGCCTTTTTGAATCTTGAAATTAACCAATTTGAGTAGCTTAGAAAACAAGCAGCCAGTTTGAATAGGCAACCATAGTTACCTCAGCAAAAGAACTGTCCCTGTCTCACTCTTACTACCTGCTACATTTTTAAAAACAGGCATGCTGACTTTTTCCTTGTTTATGGCTATTTAGTAACTTTGAGTATTCACTTTCCAATTTCTTCCATTTTATTTTTATCAGAAGTCTAGGCAGTAAGTAGACAATGTAGGAAGCATAAAAGGCTTGAGAGAAACCTGGCTATTAAGAAATATATATTTAAGTATGTCTGTCTGTTTCTAAAAGACTGTTGAGAAGCCCCCACATTCATTCAGAAAAACTGTTCTCCAAAAGTGTGCTCAGGAAAAAGTTGTCATGAAAATAATTGTTTTATAAAAAGAAATACATTTATTTAAATGCAAACTTTTATTATTATAAAGCAACAAGTACAGATGTTAAATATGGGGAGAGATGTATACATTTTATATACCAATGTCACCCTTTTACTTATGAAAAACAGATTCAAAAGTGATGAGTCACAATTACCAGGAGAATTCTCTATCTTTAAAGTATTCAAACTATGCCTCTTTCCCATTAGGTTATTCTTAGTTTCTTAGACTAGGACAAAGAACAAACTGTCCTGATCCACAGACTGTTCCAAATGGGGACTAGATGCCTATGAACTCTGATCTAGGCCTGGAAAGAGTGCCACCGTGTCAAAGATTACTGCGCTGACGTATCAAAGAAAGGAAATGTTACAGACTTGTGGTAAAAATGAAAAAAAGAACAGTCATTTCCAAGAGGAAAGTTTCCTTAGGGAAATCAATAAAAATATTTATAGAACATCTCATCTCAAAACTATGTCTTTAAGTGTCTTTGAGAAAAATAAAAGCATCTTTTAAAAAATACACAACATTTAAAAAAATTAGTAGCGTATTAAACTTCTACACACATATTCTCTCTTACCCACACACAGTTCTTTTAGCTGCACAATCATTTCTCTAAAACTTCACTTTTCCACTACTTTTTGGTAAGGTCAGGATATGGATATGAAGGTGGTAAATCTGCTCTACTTTGGGGAAGTATAAAATAGCCTATAGAAATAGGTTAATGCTTATTGTATTTAGCCAGAATTTCTAGAACAGGAAGATATCTATCTATCTATCTATCTATCTATCTATCTATCTACTTTATATTTATATATATATAAATATATATATTTATACTGGAAAACTTTTTTATTTTTTGGGTTTTATTTTTTTTTAGTAGAATCTTTTTTATTCAGAAAAAAAAAAAAACAAAAAACCCAAAAAACAAAAAAGTTTTCCAACCACACACAGGAGGGGTTTGGGTAGGGGGAGGTGTCTGTCCATCCAGCCCCAGCCCCCAGCCCATGTGGTTTTGGCAGCAATAAGGGGTGTGGGGTAATGGCCCAAAAAATAAAAATGGTGTACGTGTGTGTATGTATATATATAGATAGAGAGATAGATATAGATATATTACCTTCTTTTAAAATTTATCAAGAATGACTACAACTGAATAGATGTGGCTATGATTTATTGAGGTAAGAAAAATGTCAGATGAATGAAAATGGGAGTGAAAGATTCAGTAAATTGGTTCTGAATCTAATCATCCAATCTTAGTTTTAAAGTTAATAGTTCAGGGGTGCCTGAATGGCTCAGTGTGTTAAGTGTCTGACTCTTGATTTCAGCTCACGTCATTATCTCAGGGTCATGAGACTGAGCCCCATATCAGGCTCTGCACTCAGTAGGGAATCTGCTTGAGATTCGCTCTCTCCTTTGGCCCCTCTCCCTCTCTAAAATAAATAATAAATCTTTTTTTAAAAATACAGTTAATAGTTCAATACTTGTATGTGAATGGCAGAGATGAGATCTGATATGAAGACAAATTTGAGAGTCATTCCTTCTCCAACAATACTAAAAGAAATAGAAATAGATTGTTTACTTAGAGTAAAAGTATGTTTATGTGGAGGGAAGAACCCAGAACTGAGCCCTAGAAGAAGGCACACTGAGAGAACAAAAGACACTGTTTATACATATATACATGTGCACACACACACACACACACACACACACTGAAGAAGTATCTTCCTGGTGCTCTAGTTTTTCAAGAATTTTTACATGTCCAGTATAGTTAAAGCAAAATAATTTAATAATACTTATACAAACATAATTTGAAGATTAAATAATAAAAATTATCTCAGAATTATCTTCAATTTTCAAATTATCTACACTGCTGTTCAACATGACAAACAAGGATAATCCAAAGTTTGCCAGAGTGTCTTTTCTTTCAGCTTTTTAAAATCCGATTTTCAATAAATAAATAATACATTAATCAATTAATTAATTCTGATTTTCACAGAAATCATTCATATAAAAAATCAAACTTAATTTTATGAAAATACAAAGCTGAAGTCTAAATTTTAAAAAGCCCTGACTTTAGAAGGTGAATTTGACCTGGTATTGGTAGGCTGACTGTGTTAAGTGAGCATGTGTATGTCACAAATAGAGGAAGAGGAGCAGGACAAAGATGATTATGATGCTGAAGATGACAGAAAGAAATATTTGGACTACTTATTGTGTGTCATACTGGTCAAAATCAGTTTTTCAATGTCAGCATCACTGATGTCTTGGACTAGATAATTCTATTGTTCAGGGATGGATCTGTTCATTGTAGGATGTTGCTAAACATACCTGACTTCTACCTGTTAGATGCCAGTAGCATCCACCCAAACTGTGATCAAAACACATCTCCAGATAATACCAAATATTCCTTGGAGGAAAGAGGCATAACCATCTCTGGGTGCGAATGATTTACATGAATTATACTTCATTAAACCCTCAAGATTTTCCTAGAAGATGCCATTCTTTTCCCCCACTTTTCAGATACTGAAGTATACAGAGAATTATTAAATGGTTGAAGGTCAATGGCCATAAGTGGTGTTTTACTATACAAATCCAAATATGTCTGGCTCCAGAGTCTGCATTCAACCACCACAATATATTGGAATATGTGTAAAACTATACACAAAAGATAGAGAGTAGAGAAAATTTGTTTCTTAGAATGATTTGAAAGACAAGAAACTAGATGAAAGAAAGTCTTTGCAATCTTTGAAGTACCATGCACGTATGAAGGACCACTATTTATATTTAACAATGTTTAATACCAAGAGAACTAATAATAAACAATATTCTACTTAGCAGTCCTTTTAATTCACAGAAGAAACTGTACATTTTTGCTTCCCTGGGAAACTTACGGTCCACTGGAAGTTGTTTGTGTCTCTGGTTATCTCGCACAATGCTGCCACCACTGTCACTGGAGCTGCTGTTCTGACGGGTTACATTTGCTGGGACCTTTGGCACAGAAACAGGTGCTGGAGTAGAAGGAGGAAGGGGGACAGGAACAGGAGCCGGCGTTGGAGGAGGTGATGGAGCAGAGGGAGTATCAGTTGGTCTTGGACCATACTCCATCCTTTGTTTCTATAAAAAGACAAATAATTAATTTGAAATTGCAAAAATATGAAACCTAGGCTAGGAAAATAGTATATACTTTGACATGACATTGTTGGCTATTTATTTGTTAACTTACCTACAAATCCATAGTAAATGTGTGTACATACACACATCTCCAATCGTATATGATACAATGATCATTAGAAATCATTTAAGCAGTCTACATATTTGTTCAAATTCAAAATGTAAATTAAGGAGTCAAAAAGGTTTACCAATAGTAAATAGTAGTATTGATAATAGTCATAAACATTAAAAAAATAAGATTAGAACTTGGAATCACACAAGATCAGGGTAGGTCAAAAGATTTCTGATTATAATTTCCATCAATATTAACCTCTAACTGCCCTGGAAATTTAAATATCAGTAACATAAAGCATTAATTACTCCTTAGTTTAAAAATATTGCTAGATTAAATAATGTTTAATTATGCTATTTACATGCAGTTTGTTAAGAAAAAGTAGTATCTCAGTAGGTAAAAGGACTATGTTTTAAAATAAATAAGTAATTTTTAAATGTTGTTAATGTTTTCCAAGTCATAACACTTTCTGCCATTATCTTAATGTCAACTTATAAAAATCAGAAACTTTCCTTGTTAAACAGGAATGCTGTGGGGTAGGTGGTGGTAAGGATAATGGTATGGTCTTTAAATATTTATTACTGCAACTTGAAAACATGTATTTTAAAAAGTCCATGTGGGGATTTGCATTTAAAAGGCTAATGTGTTAAAATCCACAATAACTTTCAGTAATTTTTATTTTTTTATATATTTTTTTACTGGAGTTCGATTTGCCAACACACACAGTGTGTGTATAGTATAACACACAGTGCTCATCCCATCAAGTGCCCCCCTCAGTGCCCATTTTCAGTAATTTTTAAATAATCATTGTTAGGCTATTAAAAACTGTATTTTTGTATATTCCCTAATTAAACTACGCAGAAGAGTTACAACTTTAAGCAAAATAATTTTAACTAATAGATAACTGCATTATAACAAGTTCCAAATTCTCAAAAGGCAGTTTTTGGTTGTTTTTTGTTTTTGGTGTTTTTTGGTAGAATCAAAGATACAGAACAATGACTTATAATTTAGGTAAAGCTTAGATCTGCACTGACACAATTTTAATTATGCTAAAATTCAAGATTAGCAGAAAAAAAATGCAAAGGTAGGCCTTTTGGTAATCTGGTCCTTTGGGCAGAACAGGATTTACTTTTAATTCCTAAATTGGCCCAAATATAAGGTGATATTGATTTTAGAAGAAGCTTCCCCAATTTCCACAGAGATGAAAAACATAAAACTACACAACACACACAACATTTTAAAATTAAGTCATTACTCAGAAAGAAAATAACAACAACAACAACAACAACAACAAAACCCAAAACCACACCATCATAGTCGCCTTCACAGCAAATGAGTTAACACCTGTGGAAACCAGTGTGGGAAGAAACCTTGGTTCTTCTTCTCTGCTGTTTGACTGCTACCACTCACCAGCCAGTGGGGTGAGGCAGGTGGGAAGGGTATAAAGCAGACGTGAAAGCAGAAGTGAAAGAAGAGCTTGTAATGCCACTAGATAGATCTTGGAGACAGGACAGAAGGGGGAAGGGAAGAGGGAGGGAAGAAATAGGGAATAAGATTTATAAGAGCTCGCCATGGAGTTAGATGGGACAGAAACAGAGACTGCTGGCCCTCATCAGTGGAGGCTAAAAACATTCCTATTATATTCAATAATAGCATCTATTTTATTATTGTGATCTCCCATAAAACAATATTCCTATATTTGGGCCAATAAAATATTTGAAAGCAACCAAAATACAGCAAATATCACCAAAATATTATACTTAGCACACACCAAAGTCATCTGATTAATGTATATGCAATGTGCCCTTGACAAGAATATCCTTTGCACATAATTTCATAAAGGGTTAGTGATTCTCACAGTAGGATCTCAAGTGTCAGTTTAAATTATTGTTTTTAAAGCATAAACAAACAAATGCTATCAGCCCTGCATTCCATGATATGATTCATATTTCCTGCTTTCATAAAAACAAGAGCGGCTAGCGTTTTGCTGTCCATCAAATGATACTGTGAAAAACGGGATATGCTGTGTGTGACTGTTAAAATCAAGCCTGAATTGTGTCTCATCTCATTCATCTGGCGTTGCTGTATCACGCAACTTTATCCATATAACCTACCAGAAAAAGGCTTTAAACATAAATATTGGATTAAAGAGAAACCATATGAAAACTTTTCGTGAATTTACTTGCATATTTTCCCCTTTTCTCAGTCCTTTCTTCCTGCCTCATGTTTCCAACGCATGGAATGAAAAGGGGAAAAGCGTTTCCTCAAATCATTAGAACCTGCTCAGAAACAGCAACCAAGGCAGCTTTCCTTTGGAAACTGATTCGTCATTCTTGTTGCAGAGGAAACAGAAGATCAGTATTGCCTCTTGAAATCACTTCTCTGTGTCCCTCTCAATCTTCTTCACTTTCCTCTACCCCCCACCCAGCGACTGTTCCTCCCTTCATTATTTGTCTCTTGGTTATTTTTGGTTGGAGGCAGATCCAAGTTGATGGCTCCTCAATAAATGGGAAGTCTTGGAGAGCAGAACTAAAGAACTAAACCTGAACTTTCTTCTCCTGAACCAAGGGCTGAAGCTCTAAATCCTGCCCCCCCCCCCCCCACAAAATCTTGACCAAACTTCTTGGTTTGCCCAGGACTTTCCCAGATTAGTACGGAATAGTCCCATGCCCCTAAA
This sequence comes from Nyctereutes procyonoides, assembly GCF_905146905.1. NCBI lineage: Eukaryota > Metazoa > Chordata > Mammalia > Carnivora > Canidae > Nyctereutes > Nyctereutes procyonoides. Next base: position 714,488 of record NW_026575036.1, read on the forward strand.
AAACCTCAGTTGTGAGCAAACCAGCATGAATGGTCACCTTGATGTGGACCAACTTCTGTACAGGGATTGTCGCCCTCTTACCTATTGCCTTTCATCTCCCACAGATACGTTTAAAGTTTTGTTTAAAACAAAATCTTTCTTTGTCTTTTGTTTCTCTGAAAGGAGTCCGAATTACTAGACTCCGTGGCAAATCTACTTTCTTATTGATAATTAAGTCAGAATGAGTCACTTTTCTTTAGCCACAAAAGCTGAAATTCTCCAGGGTTAAAGAAAGTTATTTAGAGATAAGCTCCTGATTCATTCAAGATACTGCTTCAGAGAGGGAGTTATGCAAGCAAGCCCAACAAAGCCATTGAAATTGAACTGTTCTTAAATTTTTAACCTGCACATTTTTCCTCTAAATTTGGTCTCTTTGGAACTTTGCAGTGGAAAAAAAAAGGCACAGCTGGAACATTTGGAGGGTGTTAAGTCCAGAAATTGAATCCAAAAAAATGATATTAAAAAGAAGTGCCATGAGGGAACAAATGTGGGTTACCTCTGACAGCTCGCCAAGTAATTGCTATTAGGAAAATGGAGCAAATCACATCAAATGAGAAAATTAACACAGGAGATGGAACTAAAATAATATCAATTACAATTCACATCAAATATCAGAACACATGAGCAAATTAGTTTTTGACAGTAAAATTACCTGTCCACAAATCAACCAATGAAGGTGCTTGTAAATACATAATTAATTCCCATTACTCTTATCTAGCCATGGAAAACTAATTATATAGAATCATGCTACAGTGTAAACAGTATAGAGTATTTCAGTAACAATATGTATATTAGAGTACTGTGATTTTGAAATATTAAGATAGGTTCATCTTATAGCTTATAAAGAATACAATTGGAACACATTAAATAAAAGGCTGATTCCTATTTAAAAGTTGACTTTACATAAAGAAGGAAATATATATCATGGTGTGTTTTAGTGAACTTTAGGTTTAAACTATAAGCAGAATTTTATAATTCTGTACATGTGCATGTTGGGCAATCATTACTATATATAAATAGTAACCATATATAGTCATCTATATCTATAGATGATAGAAAGAAAGAAAGAAAGAAAGAAAGAAAGAAAGAAAGAAAGAAAGAAAGAAAAGAAAGAAAGCAACAGAGGGAGAGGGAGAGGACTATTCAAATCATTGCAAGAAATATTTGGGAAAATGTCAACACATGAGGCAAGAGTAAAAAGTAAGCATCCTTATCTAAAAACCATGCCTCTAATTAATAGATGAATAGACTGTTCTGAGTTTTTTTTTTAGATTTTATTTATTTATTCATGATAGAGAGAGAGAAGGAGAGAGAGAGAGAGGTAGAGACACAGGCAGAGGGAGAAGCAGGCTCCACACGAAGAGCCTAATGTGGGACTTGATCCTGGGACTCTGGGATCATGACCTGAGCTGAAGGCAGACGTGTAACCACTGAGCCACCCAGGCGTCCCATGAGATTAATTTTAAAAAACACATTTTAAATAAGTGAACATTATCAGGAAGTTGGTCTGCTGGAAGTGAATATGAAAACATCTCTAGTAAAATGGTTACTGTCTGTCTAGCAGTATCTGAATATCTGGATTGAGCTTGAAAAAAAGAGCATTCATAACATGGGGTGAAACTGGCACTGCTAGTGGCTTAAAAGTCACCCACAGGAAATATTTCCATTTCTAATTTAGGGCTATTTAAACATACATGGAGAAAAATACCAGGAGTTTCTATCTATTTTTTTTAATTTTTTATTTATTTATGATAGAGAGAGAGAGAGAGAGGCAGGGACACAGGCAGAGGGAGAAGCAGGCTCCATGCACCGGGAGCCTGACGTGGGATTCGATCCCAGGTCTCCAGGATCGCGCCCTGGGCCAAAGGCAGGCGCCAAACCGCTGCGCCACCCAGGGATCCCTTTTTTTTTTTAATTTTTTATTTATTTATTTATGATAGTCAGAGAGAGAGAGATAGAGATAGAGGAGTTTCTATCTAGACTGGACTGTGGAGATCATGAAAGTCATTGACCCTCTCCATTTCACAGCTGAGCAAACTGGAACACAGAAAAACAAAACACTTTCTTTAAGGTCACACAGCTAGTTAGTGATGGAATCAGGACTAGAATCCTTGCAAATCAATATCTAAATTGGGGCTTTTTCCATACTCTCACAGTATCTCTTGCTAGGAAAGAGAGAAGATAGGAAACCTTCTGTTTCATTCACAGGACCATAATGACCAGATAATCATAATTATTTGCATCTTGGTAGAGTAAGACTATCTATGATAGTAATAAGCACATAGACTTAATAATTATTAATAAATGAAAGGCTTCTTTAGTCAAGCCTTTGAGTACACCAGAAATAACAGCAGGGAGGGGTTCGGGATGCCTGGGTGGCTCAGTGGTTGGGCAACTGCCTTCAGCTCAGGATGTGATCCTGGGATCCAGGAGTGAGTCCCGCATCAGGCTCTCTGTGGGGAGCCTGCTTCTCCCTCTGCCTATGTCTTTGCCTCTCTCTGTGTCTCTCATGAATAAATAAGTAAATCTTAAAAAAAAAAAAACAACAACAACAGGGAGGGGTTAGTTTCTGCTCTCGTATAGCATGAGAATCTATATGGGCAAAAGGTAATTCTAGTAGATGAACACTCACAGTGCCAGAGGTCTGGGAATCAAGTCAAAAGAAATATCAGGAAACTATGCGGTGAGTAGGTTCCAGATGGGGAGAAAGCACCCTGGATATTGATCTTTTGCCCAGCTAACATACAAAAAGTCTTAGAATGCTCTACAACAAAATTTTTATTAACAGGTATGTTATTTATCTTTATTTTTCCATAATCTCTCATAAGCACCTACTTCCTTTTCCCTGTGATTTCATTAAATCTTTTTTCAATGTTCCATGTCTTTCTTAGGTTCTTCATTACGTCCTTCCTTTTTATTTTTAAAACTTTGTGGAACCCATGGGGGAAACACATTAGGTGGGAATGGCAGTCTTTATAGAGCTGTGAAAAATCACTCCAAATGTGAGGATATTAAATAACCCAGACTCTCAGGGACATCAGGTGGCAATTCAACACCTATTTACTTCTGTTACCAGTACTAGCATCCCTGCTATCAGAAGAGAATCTTCACAAGTGTGTGAACAACGCAAGTGCGCTCTTGTGCCCCTCACCCAGGAACCACCATTAGTCTTTGTAGGAAACCCAATGGGTATGAAAACTAAGAGTCACAACTGTATGCATTTTAAAACAATTGGTGACTTGTAGATGCCACATGGAACAGTTTACATCTAATTCCCTTATTCCCACCATTCACAAAACGTCTACTTTTCTAAGTAAATTATGTAACTTGGGTTATTTTCCTAAATGATGAAAAAAAAAAAGGAAAGAAGTGATGAAATCCAAGGAATGGATGGATAAGGCAAAAATCCCAGTCTAAAGATAGCAACTATCAGAATAACTTTATCACAATATAATGCATGGTAAAGCTATTCTGAGAAAATGTCCCTGAAGCGATTCATATAGTGAAAACCATATGTACACACATATGAGAAAACAATCTTTTCCAAGCCTGATTCACCACTGGCTCTGAGTCCAGAGTTCTGGGTCCCAATCCTGGCTTTACGCAGCTGTGTAACTGTGGGTATAACTTATTTTTCCATACCTTAGTTTTTTCATATAAAAAATGTGCCTAATTTCATAAGATTGCTGTTGGATTAAATGAATCAGTATTTGTGAAGTCCTTAAATCATGCCTGGCCCACAGCTTGAGCATTGACCGCTGGCCCTATCTACTCTGGAGGGTAATACCATTGCTATCTGTGCATGTGAAGAGAGCTTAAACAATTAATCACTACGTATCCTTCTGCAGTATATAACAGGGATCTAAAATGGTTTTGCAAGAAGTTACTTTAAATTCCTTCAAAATTTTGATCTCAATGAATAGAAGATACCAGGGGGAAAGTATGCCATCCATTTCAAAGGAGAGAGAGGGCCATAGCTTGTAATACTCCAAGCACAAAGGAGCCAAGCCCTGGCAGATGGGTTAGAGATTCTGACTCCAGACAGCAGGCTTTTATGGAGGATCTGCTCAGTACTAGGCTTTCTGTCTTTCTTTTCATCAAATGCAAGATCCTAGCACTCAAAAAATATTTGGGAGGTGAATGAATGAAGAGACGAATAAGACACAGAATTGCTTTTATTTGTAATCCAGTGGAGTCTTATAGTGCAAGGGGTTTAGGAGCCCTGGAGTCTACATAAATATAGTGGTACCTTTATTATAATTTTGAAATAAGACACAGAGTATTTCTTTAGATATTTTAGATAAAGGTAACTAATAATGCTATTCTTACAGATATAAAATGATTGGCATATATTTCCAAAATTGCTCTTATTTTCCAGCTTACTTTATCTAGTCGTTGTGTGTGTGTTTGTTACAAATGCTCAGAGAATAGGAATTCTTTCAGAGTATGATTTATGCCAGATAGCAGATTGTCAAGCCTACGTATTAAAATTTTACAAGATTTTGGTGGTTTCGTTGGGCTCAGCCCAAAGTTTTCAGGAGCTGTTAAAAAATAAACTGTTTTTAATACCTTTTAAAAGTAGGGCTCTTAACCTAAACATACACATACACATACACACACACACACACACACAGCTTCTATAATGTTTCCACATGTTTCCATTCAGAGTTGCATCCAGAAATTTTTAGAAGACAGTCAGATAGTGTTGAAAAGCTTAAAAGGAAACAGCCCAAATAAGCAGTACCCACACATTTCTATTTACATAAAGAAGCAAAACAAACTCCTAAAACTTGTGAGCACTTAAAAAATTTCTTGGTTGTGCCAAAGTTGACAAAAATATAAGATGAGGCTCTGTTCAGGAAAAGAGGAATAGATTTTATGTTCTCAAAAAGTACTCTCCATACCTATTACATGTATTAATAGTTTTGCTTCAGTTTTAAACAGAAGCAATCATTAAACAGAAATGTCAATTGATGGCTCAGGCCAAGAATCAGAATTGAGGAAGACAAGACTGCACAGTATATAGGCAAAGGTAAAAGAGGTTTAAATTCCTTAGGAAATCTCAGGTGGGAGAAAATACTTAGAATTGATACTGTTTGCAAGTTTTAGGCATTGTACTGGATTTGCTCATTCCTAGCAACCCTGTACACACACACAAAACTTGAATAATTGTTTTTAACTCTAAAATATAAACTCTTAGATCTTGTTCATATGCAAGGGATAGCCTTTGTGAACACTGTTTCCTATAGCTTATCACAAGTTAATTGTTAAAAACATTCCATTAAGTTCAAAGGGTATACACTCTATTATATATTTTAGACATATATTTCAAGCATATGCTCTTTAACACTGTTTGAGGCATTTGGTCTAAATCTCTACAGAAAAGAATGTAAAGAACTGGCATTTATAAACCAGGCAGGAGCCTTTGTTAGGTAACCACATCTCAAAATCAGAAAAGAAAGAACTTAGGAAAGAAAAAGGTATTCAGACTAAGTTGGAAAAATCACTTCAAAAATCCACAGGAAATAGAGCAGACCATACCTTGAATAACTCAAACTCCTTCTTTGGCATCAACAGCTAATGACAAATCATGAACATAAATTAAGTATATAATCATATGCACATCAGACCAGTCAAAACAAGCACAGCAAACAATCTCTACTGTCATCACTTTATGTTATCAAGATATATAAATTGTACACTAATTCTTTATTTTAAAAGTCTGCTTAGCTTTTGGATTCTAAAAAAAAGCCAAAAGTCACTCTGGATAAGTAGGGGACCTGTACTCACTTAAATGCCATGAGGAGTCAAAAGTAACTAAATGAAAGGTCATGGCATCAGGAGTATGATCACTATTCTAGGTTTGGATAACATGTATCTTACTAAGCCTAGATCTGGCATGAAAATTAATTATCTCACTGCATATTCTATGCAGGTTCTACTCAAATTTATGACATTATTATGGGGCCAGTTGTGATCTTTTGCTCAAGATTCTGAAATTAAAATAATTCTTCCTGGGAGTATGATACGGAAGCCACCAGAGGTTTACAGGCTATACACAAGATGTTCCATCCATTCTGCCTCTGCTGGGCAGATCAGACATTAGAGATCCTGTCATAGGTCGAAAATCCCAAGGGTTTAATAGTGAGTTCAGATGTTAGGGTGAATGAGATACACAGGGTCAGTCAGCAAAGTCCTGAAAATATGTCACTCAAAACTGAAGAAGAACCTGACTTATGTACCCTATATCATAAGTGTATTTATGATACTTTATTTATGATACTTATGTACCCTATATCATAAGTGTATTTATTTTAAGTGTATTTTAATCACAAAATAGGAAAAATATTACAGTCCAACTGAATACTCATGTGTTGGTGTAAGCTGAGAAGAACGCAAGTTCACTGTTAGTCCATGGTGGAATATTTAAGAGAATGAGGGCAAAAGATGGTGAAGATGAGCGGCTTGACACTACACCACTGTCTCAGTGTCACCCTCCATCAAGAGGAAGTCACCAGATAGGAAGGCTATGGGTAGAAAAGTGAAGAGGCAGAAATACTACCTCTCCAAATGTCAGAAGCATTGTAGGATGGGTAAAAATATCATTCAGAGAAACAGTCACTTACTGGTAAACATTTTGAGCAATTTCCTGAAGAAATAAATCAGAAAAAACATATATATAATTCTTCCCTATATCTTTCACCATTGCCCTTCAATTACCCTAGGAAATAAATTGTACAAATTGTACAACAAATTAAGTCTCAAAATGATTAATACACAAAAGGTATTTAAGTCCCATTGACAAGTGATGAATCTGGAAGTTTATAAAAGTTAAATTTTGCTAAAAAATAATCATAAATACCTGTATGGTATGTGTATAAGGTGGATCAGCACGCCCTAATCCTGATTCTGGAGGTCTCACAATATCCAAAATGTTATTTGGCACAAATCCAGAGTCTCCACTTGCATTTCGAACTTTCCACCACTGCTTCCTATCATCAAGGATCTGTGATCATGCAAAAAAATAAAGGCATCATTCCATACCAAAGACAATCTATGAAGGAAATTCGCTTTTTATTCTTAGACCAAGGAACTTTTTTCACTTCTAATAAACTGACTTAATATCAATATATTATGGGTTGAAGGTGATTCCCAGGAGTTACACTAATAATTATAATTACTAGTATAGAACAGACATGGAATCACTATTGAAAATATACTTGAAGACCTCATTACCTGCCAAGAGTGTTTTACTATTTGTATTATCTGAAGTTCTTATAGGTGACTAGGAGGACTTGTTTGGACAGGGCTTTGTATACATCCTTCAAACAGGAAGGAAAAGTATGAAAACCACTATTTTCACAAATACTACTGTGACTATCCCACATTATATATCAAAGAAGATTAACTTCCAGTTATGATCTAAGAAAGAGATTTGAGAATCATAGTAGATTATTCCCAAAATCATTAGCTTACTTACTGATGGATACATTTGTGCAGGGTACTAGCACAGGAAGAAATAAATGCCTTCTCTTATTAAAATATTTTGATGCATTTACATAACTAGCCTTGATTCCAAAATAAATAAAGGACATAAAAAGAAAGAGGACAAAGAAAGCCAAGAAATCCAACTTCTTTCCCCCACCTCATATCCTAGAAAAACCCAACAAACAAAAAATAAGATGAAGCGACTCCCTCTCCTAAATAGATAAAGGCATCTATAATATACTTTTATCCTTGATAAAATAAAATAATACTGAAGAATAATTTCTTGACCTCAACTTTTCTTTGAGATATGTTTAGATATCTATACCAAAAGAGGAATAAAATAAATCCATTTTATTAAGGGTATTAAAAAAAAGTAAAATTCTATTACCTCTAAAATATCATCCTTTAGAACTGAGAGCTCACTGTTGTTCCTTGCCACAAAGTCATACTTGGATTTGGCATATTTTTTGGGTTGTGCTTTGAGTGGATCATAATTTCTATAAAAAGAAAGAAATTATCATTCAGCTAGCTCTTCCTAAAGGCTGAAAAGAGAAATAAAACATTAAGGCAAGTCAGTTACTACCAGAAAATATTCTGACAAATGATTTCAATAGTAGTTTAGTTTATCATATTTCATAGAATGTGAGAACTAAAAATAACCAGAATTTTTACTATTAAAATGAGCAAACTATGGGTAGGGCAAAAATAAATAGTAGGAAAGTCACAGGGTTAGTGGGTACTAATTAAGGCAAATGTAGACTGCAAATCTATGAATTCTTTGTCCACTAAATGTACTAGGATAATGCTCTGTTAATTAGCATCTCTACCAAGAAAGAACTAGGACAAAGATCAATGTCAGCATTTTCTGTAAAATTAAAGGAAACTGAAGATAATTTCCATAGTGGCAATTTAAATCATATGTTGGTTTTACTAATTCAAGAAATATTTTCAATTCATCTTAAAAAATTATGACTGTGTCAATTTTTAGGAAAGCTTTGTCCGGTTCCTAAACTGCAAGGGAAGGTATAGATTAAGTATAAGACTTAATAACACTTCTTAATTAATTAGTTAATTAATTCCCTAAAAATTTATTTTAATAGTAAGAACAGGTCCAAGAGTCCTATTTTTTTAAAAGAAAGCTTTCTTTAAAAACCAAACATTTCCTTTAATCATTAAATGGCCATTAATATATTTAACATAATTTTAAAAATACTTCTATATATAATACAATAAAACTTGATATATCAACAATGTACTAATATTTTCTTCATTTCAAAATAAAATAACCTTAACTTTTTTTAAAAATTAATTTTACTCTCTCATCTTTTCCTTAAATTACCTTTCCAATTTCCTACTCATTTCTACAAGAGAAAAAGCAGAAAGGAATTAAAGATGTTTGTTCATTGTTTCTGTCAAGTGGTCCACCAAGGTCCTCTGGAATACTGAGTCATAGCAGGGCCAGCAGGACAATTGTGGATGCAATGTATCCTGTCATCACAGGTAATGTACAACCTCTTAGCAACTCCAGAAGAGTTAAGGGACAATGAAAAAAAAAAGATGGCCTGTAAGCGATGTTACCAATTGGTTATTTTTAAAACATTAAAAAATAAAAAAAGTGAGAGAGTAACAGTGTAGCCAAATAATTATTGTATATTATTATTAAGGACCACAATAATAACAATTTAAAAACTATTCCATGGGCTCCCCACCCCTATTCCTTAGTTTATATGTTTCATTCTACTTAGATTTCATTTGGGAGGGATACAAAAATTCACCACTCCAAAAGTCAGAAAAGGAGTAATTTCAGTTTTCTATCTTTTTCTCTCCCCTCATGTTCCCTTCTTACATGATCTAGAAAACAATCACTATTAAATATAGAGAGTTGAGTGTACTATAACAAAGGGCAGAGTAACTCTCTGCCATTGCCTATCTGAACCACAAGTTAAAAAGAAAAGTTTGCTGTAGTTCTCCTTGAAGTCTTTGTTATCTTGAGTGTCTCAGAGGTGACTGCCAAGCATGCACTTACAAAGTGCTTTCAAATGTACAAATCTTTATGGTTTACAATGTCTTATCATCTACAGATTAAATTTAGCTAAGATATTGACCACAGTAATCAATTGGAAAATCACACTTTGTGATTTTTCAGATATATGGAAGTTTCTTAAAGATCTATAATGTATCAAAGTGTATGGCCTCTGTTTCTGATTTGAAGTAAGAAATATGCACTTGATAGAGAGCAGACATGGAGTCAGTAATGATTGGAGACGTCTCTAAAACCTGAACTGCTTTTGGGTAGCAATAAACGGTAATCCCTCAAGATGAGGGCCCTAAACTCAACAGGTGGTTTACCTAATGGCATAGTAAGTTTCACTGCAGAGTGACTATATTTCTCATGGTATTTACTGCATTCCAGGCATGTAATAAAGTTTAGGGTAATAAAAATAATTACAAAAGCAAATTCCAAACCTCTGTGCATTTCATATCAGACCAGAACTTTCAGATAGCTTTTGCAATAATGATGACACATTTTCTTAGCAACACAAAACATCAGTGATCCTGGTGCCTGTCAACTATTCTGCCACTATTATGATAGCCAGCTGAGAGGTGAGATCCACATGGATAACTAAGATATACAATCTATCCACCATTCAATTTATTTTTTTTAATTCTTCCTCTGGCTAAATTTAACTGTCTTCACTAAATTCCATTTATATTTCTTATTTCTCAAAGGTTACTAAAATAAACCTTTTGATATTCACCACAGTATTCTCTGAATAAGGGGGGAAAATCTTTAAAAATAATGTCCCATCGGGGTACCGGGTGGTGGGTGGCTCAACTGGTTAAGCATCAGACTCTTGAGCCATGCATTGAGCACCACACCGGACATGGAGCCTACTTAAAAAAAATAAATAATGTCCCTTATATCATCCCTCACATCCTATATAAAGTTCTATGAGACAAATATTTTTGAGGATTTAATTGTAAAAAAAAATACCCTAACATTATTTATCCCAATAAATTGATATATACTTCTTCCTTTTTCCTAACGACAGAAAATGGTTTCTTTTTGCTGACAGCTAGGAACTTCACGGACAAATCTGAAATTCAATCATGGTGTCAATCTACACTTCAAAAGTTTTAATTCTTATCTCCACTCTTGATTACTTAATTTTGTATTTTTTATTTCATGAGTTTATTTTTAATATTTACATTACTTTAACTGCATATATTTTTTTAACTGCACATAATTTAAGTGAGCTGTTTGAATCCCAAAATATATGGCAGAGGTTTTTCCATCAGCAATATTATACATAATGGATTTATAGGTAAACGATGAAGAGGTAGGTGGTGTCTCTGAAATGTTGGATACACTATCATGTGCCTAATCAATCATTTAATAAATCAATCAAATGAATCTACAAACAGTTGCTGAGTGGCCACAATGTGCTAGATGTGGTCTTAAGATGGAACATGATCAAAATTTCCTTGTATCAATATGTACTAGAACTCTGGACACGCATGAGGAATGTACTCAAGTGATTTTCCAGCTACTTAACTGTGAAAAACCATCTTGGTTTAGTACAGAGATGCAACAAAGATAAGAATTACTAATTTGAAATAATTTCCAGAATATTGACATGTTAAAAAAGAAGAAAAAATAAAATATTAGGATGAGTAATAAGTTAATCAAGAAGAATTTCAATCATATAATTTTTAAACTTCGAAAATAATTTTCATATATTATCTACTAAAAACTGAATCTATAATTAAAACTTATTTCATATGTTGGCATTTTCAAAATGTATTATTCATTGCTGACTTTACACTCAATATAATATGTTACTGGCATCTTCAGAGTAATACCTGTAAAATTTCCATACCAGTAAGCTATTACTTGTTTTCATTTCTAACAAAAATAAAACATTTTAAATCCCACCTTCTTTAGATTCTATTAAGAAAAGTGAGAAGAAGTGAAAGGGGATGCAAAACTCATGGTGAGTGAGGCTTTGAGGTAGGAAGGTACCAGGGCAACTTCTCTACCCCATTTCATCTGAATGACCATTCTCCCATATCTTTTTCACTTTATTTTCTTTCTCTTTTGTATTGGGTTGGCCACAATGTCAACCTCATTTGCAGAGGCTGGAAGACAAGACTGGAAAAGTGAACCTACTCCAGGGCCTGTATTTCTCCTCCTCTCAATTCTCCCATCTTTGCCCACACTGATTTTTTTTCAAGAGTGAAACTATGGGAAAATAAATGAAATATAAAACTGGAAAGTGAAAATACAACATAATAAGATGAACTGACAAGAATGACAAGGCACTGACTCCTTCTAAATACTTAGTTTATATTTAGAAATAGTTTTATTTAAAGGAAGGTTTGTTTTTGTTGTGGGGAGAGAAAGATGAAAATTGTTTCCTTTGAAAGTTACAGAGCTAGAAAGATCCTTAGAGACCATCTGGTATAAACTAATGGAGAGTTTCAAAACAATTCTTCTTTGTTTTTAATTCACAGATTTTGTCAGAGCATCTTTTTAAAGAAGAAAAGTCATCCAAAGGCATTTGCACTAAATTAGAGTTATAGGCTGGAGGTTTTCCAGTAAGATTTATAGACTAGAGGCTTTGTTTATCAAAACCAATTCTATAAAGGAACAACTGAAACTTTATCAAACAATTAACAGATGGAAAGTTTAAAGAAGTAGTGAACAATCCAGATGCCAGGACCTCTATTTGCACTAAATCAAAGCCAGTTATCCACAGGTCTCCAAATGGTGCCCATGAAATGTTACCTATCCATGTGGCGATTAGGAGTTGGCTTAAAAGCCACAGCGGCTTCCCCTTGGTCCAGCTGGGGCCCTCTTGTGTACATGTTGTTGAATGCATACCCATCAGCTGGAGGATACTCTGATACACTGGACTGCTGAAAGAAGAAGATTAAAAGAGTCAGTCTCTAAGACTACTTGAATGACTACTAACATCAAGCAACAAAACCCTCCACCATATTGAGATCAGTTTCATTTTCAAGTGCTTTACCATTATTAACAAATTGTAAAATGGGGGTGAATAAATTTTTGTCAAAGACTTATTTATAAGAAGAAAAGTCATTAGTACAATAGCTAAATCATAATTTTGAAAATAAATGGGTATACAAGCAATAAATTCTTTCCTCGGGAATTTCAGTAATAGTTCATTTTGGTATTAGATAGACTTTAACAGCTTACATAAAATAAAAGTGGTTTGAAAACAACAATAGAACTCTTTGCCCTTGAGCTCTATGTTTAAGAAACAGACTTTTACCATTCTAGCATACTAAATATATCACATAAAAATCATCTAAACTCTGTGCATTAAATTTATACTATGTTCTCATTCTTTAAATGTACACAGACCCTATTTTTTTTCATTTTTTAAAAAAATGGCATTTAAAAATCTGGCCATTATTATCAAATTTACTGTTGAGGGAAATACAAAAGACAAAAACTCATTGATCTTGACAGTTAATACTCCAGGATAAGACAATACTGGAGTAATTTCTTTTTGCAGTTAACACAATTTCAACATGAGCCTACTGGGTGCTACCAGGAAGGGTAACTGAGGTCTCTGCAACCCAATAAGCACCATGATTTCAAAGCTATGGGGAAAAAAAACAAAGAAACAAGACCAAAAAAGATCTGAAAAAAATTCATGTTGAGATATTATACTCATTTTGTGAACTGAAGTATGGCAGAGGCACAATAGAACAGGAAGCATGGAGGTCCTTGGCTATTTAAACTTTATGAACTCACTGGGGCAAAATATTTGAAGCTAGAAATGTTTTAGAAAAGTCTTAGATACATTTTTACTATAGTTCATCCTAATGACAGAGTTGGCAGGAGTAGGGATGTGTTTAAACACAGACAGAGTACGTGAAGTTTCTCCGATGGACTAGTGTGAATGTCAAAATACCCACACTATATTGCTCCTTTAGAATTTATCTCCCTAGAATATACTGAAACACACAAATTAAAAAAATCAATTTTCACCATTTAAATATCTTAGCTTAAATCATCAACAAAATGAAAAGGCAACTACAGAATCAGAGAAGATATTTACAAATCATATATCTGATAAGGACTAAAAACCCAAAATATATAAAGAACTCATATAGCTCAAGAGGAAAAAAAAAAAAACCCAACTAACCAAACAAAAATCCCAATTTAGTTAAAAAATGGGCAGAGCTACTAAATAGACATCTTTCCAGAGAAGACATACAAATGGCAAACATACATGAAGTGTGCTCAATATCACTAATCATCAAGGAAATGTGAATCAAAATCACAGTGAGACCTCACCTTACAGCTGTCAGAATGGCTATCATTAAAAAGATAAGAGATAACAAGTGGTCAGTAAGGATGTGGGGGGAAAAAAAAGGAAACCCTTCTATACTGTTGGTAGGAATTTAAATTGGTGCCGCTGTTATGGAAAACAGTATGAAGGGGGGCACTTGGCAGGCTTAGTCGGTTAAGTGTCCAACTCTTGATTTCAGCTCAGGTCATGATCTCCCTGTCATGAGATTGAGCAGGTGTCTGGCTCTGTGCTTAGCAGGAAGTCTGCTTGGGATTCTATCTCTCTCTGCTTCTGTTCCACAGCCAACCCAATCTGCTCTCTCTCTGCTCATATGTGCTCTTTCTCTCTCAAATAAATTAACAAATCTTAAAACAAAACAGTATGGAGGTTTCTCAAAAAATTAGAAATAGGGTGCCTGGGTGGTTCAGTTAAGCGTCTGCCTTCAACTCAGGTTATGATCTCCGTGTCCTGGGATCAAGCCGCATGTGGGGCTCTCTGCTCAGCATGGAGTCTGTTTCTCTTGCTCTCTCTCTCTCCCTCTCCCTCTGCCCCTCCCTCACAGCTCGTTACCCCCCTCTCTCTCCAATAAATAAATAAAATCTTTAAAAAAATTAGAAGTTGAACTACCATACTATTCAGCAGCTCCACTACTGGGTATAATACTAAAGGAAATGAAATTAGAATTTTTTTAAAGATTTTATTTATTTATTCATGAGACACACACACACACACAGGCAGAGACGCAGGCAGAGGGAGAAGCAGGCTCCATGCAGGGAGCCTGATGTGGGACTCGATCCCAGGTCTCCAGGATCATGCCCTGGGCTGAAGGCACTAAACCACTGAGCCACCGGGGATGCCCCTGAAATTAGGATCTTGAAGAGATATCTGCATCTCCATGTTCACAGCAGCATTTTTCACAATATGGAAACAACCGAAGTGTCCATAAACAGATAAATGGGTAAAGATGTGTTATATATACACAATAAAATTTTATTCAGCTATGACAGAAAAGCAAATCTTGTTATTTACAACAACATAGATGGACTCTAAAAGCATTCTGCTTTGAAAAGCAGAAATAAGCCAAACAGGAAAAGAAAAATACTGCATGGTATTGTTTATAGGTAAAATCCAAAAAAAAAAAAATTGAACTTATAAACAATAGAAAAGTGGTTGCCAAAGGCTGGGGGAAATGAGAGAAGTTGGTAAAAGGGTACAAACTTTCAGCTATAAATGAATATGGTGGAGGATCTAATGTAAAACATGGTGAGTGTAGCTGATAACACTATATTGTGTAACTGAAATTTGCTAATAGAACTTAAATGTCCTCACCAAAAGAAAAAAAGATAAATATGTGAAGTGACAGATGTGTCAATTAACTGGGGGGGGGGGGATCCTTCACCAGATGAACACCTTAAATATCTTGGTTTTGTCAACTATAGCTCAATAAGGCTGAAATTAAAAATAACAAATAAGTAGCTTAATTAATTCAGTTTATCATTTCCCTACTTGAGAGAAGAGGCACTAGGTGATCAGGCAATTCTTTTTTTATTAAAGGATGTTATAGTTGGAGTAGTGCAAGAACTAGAGCCACCTTCCCCTTTGAGTCACCTTCACCTTTGGCTAACTCTGAACAGAACAGAGTGAGGTCAGCCAGCATGAGATCACTGGGTCCCGAGACTGACTGGAAATATTGCAAGGGAGGAGAGAAATGATGATGAATAACTGTGATAACTACACAAGCTTGTTTAGGGCTGCTGCTAGTTCAGAGGAAATAAAGAAGTTGAGTACCACTATCCATATTTGACACTCTATGTCACCTATGCATTTTGATTCTATACAAAACCATCAGATCCTGAATCATCCAAGTCTTGTCCTGAGTGTATTTATTTTAGTAGCAATAAAGTATAATAGTTTCTCTTCTTATACCCTGAAATCACCATTAGTTTAAATCACCATTAGTTGGCCTCTTTTCCAACAAATTCATAAGGCATAAAATCCCCTAAAACAGCTAGCAGGAACTTTTCATTTCATTTTTTAAAGCTCTGAATAACTACTTTAGCTATAAAATGGAAAACAGTTTACAACAGGAAAGTGATAACTCATTACAAGGGAAGATTCTCAATAATTCTTCCTTTAAAACTACTTATTCAGTGAGAGTAGACAACTTTTACACTGGAAGCCCAGAAACACATTACTCTCTCTTTAA
The DNA here is from genome assembly GCF_905146905.1 of Nyctereutes procyonoides. Lineage (NCBI taxonomy): Eukaryota > Metazoa > Chordata > Mammalia > Carnivora > Canidae > Nyctereutes > Nyctereutes procyonoides. The sequence goes on from NW_026575036.1 coordinate 730,547, forward strand.
ATACATAATTAAAAAAAAAAAAAGAACTCACGAAAGTGAATTTCGGAGGACATGCATTATTAAGTGGATGTATTTTCTTATTTAAGATATAAAGACTTATGTAAGCCAGAAATTTCTGTGATTTGAAAATAGCTGTAACTATAGCAACAAGTGTGTCATAATTTCATGTTTGATTACATCTATTTTCCTCTAGAAAGGTTGCCCTCTATGAGGAAAGGAAATCCACAGTGATGAGATCTGAACTAGAAAATCCACAGTGCCAAGGTCTGGAGAGGGACTGCCAACCAATGCAAAGGCTGTGAGGTCATCTTCTTAATCACTCATTTAGAAAGATGGGCAGTTATAGGCTGTATCCTTAGATGCACCAGAGGGAAAAACAATTACATTAGTAAAAAAATATGTATATATATCTTCAAAGCTTTATTTCTCAAGGTTTGACATTTAACCAGCCTTCTATAATATTATGGTTATTATCCAAGGGACTGATTTTTCAAAATTTGATGTGTTTCTCCTTTAAAGTGAGTATTTACTCTGGTAGCTAATCATTCTTTCATATCATGTTTGTCACAGTAATTTGAGAAAATTAATCTAAAGAATTAAATAAAGGACGTGAACAGTACTTCAATGAGGGTCTAGTCATCATTTATTGTTTCTTCTCCAAACTAGACCTCATTCATCTAATTCCTTGGGTTCTGATCCTCCTATTGGGTTTGGTTCAGCTTTAAGGAATGCTTGCTTCTCTTTTCTGACAAGCAAAGGAAAATTATTTTTAAGAAATGTGCAGAGATAATTTACCCAGTTTCAATCCCTCAATTTGCTCCCCAAATAGGTTACACACTAAAGCTTACTAAATACTTAAAAGGTACAACAAATTTTGTAATCTCTTCAGGGTATAATAGTGTTATAAATGATCATTTGAGCCTGGGGATTGAGTCCAGAAGAAACTCTGGCCTTCAAGCCAGGTTGAGAGGGTTTCAGGGTTTAGAACTAGGTGGAAGGAAGGAACGAGGAAAGGAAGGATGGAAAGAAGGAAGGAGGGAAGAAATGGGACATTTGACAAAGAACTGCTTGGGACAGGCTTCAGGGACCTAGGTTCAGGGATCTGTCTCAAGGGTCTCACGTGGAGAGAAAAACAAAAACAAGCCAAGCAGCAGTAAGGCAATCCTCTGACAAGGAGGGAAAGTAGGCACTCAAAACTGGGCTCAGGGAGCACTAGCAGGTGGTAGGGGTAAGGGCTGGCAAGACTCTAAGGAGTGATGTGGGCTGCAGTTCAGCTTCACAGGGAAACAGAGCAACTGTCACAGCAACGACAAAGAGGTGAGAGGTAACTAAGGGCAGCAGGACATACAGTCACTGGTTCTAGAACAATCTTTGGATTGATTGATAAAAAGAGAACTCACAATCACAATTACAAAGCAATGCACAGGTGATTGCACTTTCCACAAAAAGTAATTTTAAAGAACCTTACCTCTGTGGATAATCTTTTAGTCTCCTGTTTGCGCTGATGTTCAGCTACATTGGCCACAGACTCGGCCAACTGATAAAAATCTTGTTCCATTGGTGCTCCCATGAAGTTCAGCATGGGGGGCTCCCAACCGTTGCGGAATCGTGGGACATATGGTGCGATAAACTGTTCTTTTGGCCACTCTGCTCTGTAGAGGAACATTAAGGCACAAAATTAAATGTATCCGGTTCAAAATTACTTTCAGTAAGATTAGTCACAAAAAACAAAAACAAGTAACAACAAACAAACATACCTAATCTGACCTCTCTCCACTCAAAACGAGAACGTGAACATGCTTACACTAGTCTGTAATGCCAATAAAATGAAAGAGATTGAATTCTGCTTCAGTGATCTGTTTTCATTATGTTGCCTCAACTCTCCATTAATTCAATTTTGTAACATGGATACAGGTTGTGAAAATTTGGAAAGGGAGCATAAGGCTAGAAGTGTCAAAAGTATTTAGAACATAAACTTCTCTTGTATCTAAAGTAGTTTCAGATTCTGATCTTTCCCTTCCCTCTCCTCCCATTGGTGTGAAACCCCCTGGTATGATAAATCTTCCAAAAGAGAAACAACAGAGAATGTTCTTAATGTTTATGACTTTTTTAAGTCATAAAGTCCCCTAAATGAAACATTACTGATTTTATAAAGTAAATTTATCAGCAAGGCTTTAATCAGTAAAATCAAGTTAGGACTAATCTGGAATCTTAATCATTACTCATTCATTATTTAATGACTCTAAGAGAGGCTTATTTCTACAAGCTTCTAATCACTCATGAACCACAAAAATAAGTGGGACAGAAATTATGGCTTCATCCCTGCTACACTGTGTTGTTTTATCTTTCACAAGTGAAAGATTAATTCTTCAGGTTATATTTCTACTATGATGAAATGAGACATTTTATTCAAATTATTATGTACCTTCATGATCTTTTCATCTTTATGAATTTTTAAATCAGTATATTAATTTCCTAATACTCTTACCAATTAGGATCTAAAAATGACCATTTCTCATGTCAAGAACTAACAATAGATTTCCTTTTGATGTAGTTTTTCTAATGGTCATTCATTTTCTCATTTTGAGGTAGGACCCAAAACCAACAAATTAAAAAGCCTGAGCTATTTTTGTACTATGAGATCTGATTAACTTAGTAAGTTTCATAGGAAAATACTAAAAATCCCACCTAGCCTTATCATAAGACTGAAAACTATGAAAATCCAATAGATTTAAGAAATCTATTTAACCAAGTTTTTAGTACAATATATAAACAGCATGCTACAGTATGTTAATAGATAAATAGAAATGAATTTATTTTTTATTTTTATTTTTATATATATATATTTTAATTTTTATTTATTTATGATAGTCACACACACACAGAGAGAGAGAGAGAGAGAGAGAGAGAGAGAGAGGCAGAGACACAGGCAGAGGGAGAAGCAGGCTCCATGCACCGGGAGCCCGACGTGGGATTCGATCCTGGGTCTCTAGGATCGCGCCCTGGGCCAAAGGCAGGCGCTAAACCGCTGCGCCACCTAGGGATCCCTAGAAATGAATTTAAATATTGTTTTCAATATAAAAGCAACAACTACATTGCTTTTAAAAAATGTTGTGCTTGATGAACCATTCAATATGTAAACCATATTCCAACACAAGTTGTTGCCAAAGTCCAAAATATAAGTGGGAACAGTTTATATGTGTTTCAAAAGAAGTAAAAGAGGAAAAAAAATATGAACTGATCCATTACTTTTAGTCTAGTCCATTCAAAAGCATTAGGAAGAAAAGCTTCTAAGTGAACACACTGAATGACTTACTCTAAGTAGTGAGGGAAATAAAATGATTTGGGTATGTAAGGAAGGCAAATATTATTTATTCACATATCATTATTTTTTTCACATATCATTAAATGAGAAATATTTTTATAACTTGCCTTGCTTAGGAAACTTTAGCACTGTGATGTTAAATGATGCAATGTTAATGATCTGTCTTTCACAATTACTTTACTGGCAAAACACAATTTTTAAAATGATCCCCTCTTCCTTTCCATTCCCATTCCTACTGTTCTAGACTCAGAGAATGTTGATTACTAACGAATCTCTACCACAGCATAATCATCCCAAGGGGGGACTTCCTGTCTTTAGTTAATTTTATCCTTGTCCTAGCTAGACTCAACTAGCAGGACAATCTTTCTAAAACGCAGACGTGATTATACCACACTCCTATTCACAAAGCTATTGGTTCTCCATAGCCTACAGAATCTTCTCCAATTCCTTAGCATGGCAGTGGGAACCTTCATAGCCCATCTGCTCATTTCCATGTGCCTCATTTAACACCATCCCTTTTCATCCCCTTCCCCACGAAGTGCCTGCTACCCAAAGACTATATATGCCAGCTAAGCCCTTATTCATTCTCCATTCTCTTGACTTCCTGCTTTATGCCCTCATTGTGCTTCCCTCTCTATGAGGAGGGAACCATGGATTTGTGGAGATCCTTCCTTCCCAACCATGGATTTGTGGAGATCCTACTCATCCTGCTGAAAGGCAGCATAGCAAAATAATTATCAACATCAACTCCAGAGCCAGACCGCCTAGGTTCAAATTGCAGATCTGCCACTTAGGAGTTATATGGCTGTGAGCAAATTACTTAACCACACTATGCCTCAGTTTTGTTATCTGTAAAATGGGGATACCAACATTACTTATGTAAAGTTCATGGAAGACTGCCTAGCAAATACTATCTGTATAGCGTGTACATATATATTACCTAATATACTAGCACTATTATCTATTGATTTGAAATGCCAGCTCTTCTTTGAAAGCTAATTACCCCCCCTCTTCAAATCCTATTCCTGATGGCTCTCCCTTGCCAAACAACAGCAGTTTATAAGTCACTTCTGGTACTTACGTGCCTTATATTGTATACACTTTGTATCTTCTCCATTAGACTAGCTTTTTAAGGGTCTAGCCTTTTTCGCCTGTAATGCCTAGTCCTTCATACATAGAAGGCTAAATAAATGTCTTGTTAGATTCATGTAATCACAACAAGACCTGAAGTATTATAGGTTTTAAACTCATACATGTTTACCTGGCTTTCATCCAAGTTTCTCCCAGTGACATCCACAGCTGTCTTTCATCATTGTTGACAGTATAATTTAAGAAATCAATTGTGTCCTTAGTCAATAGGGGGCTAAGTACTGAACTGGCTAGTTCAGGACCCCCTGTTGCCTGCACCACCTAAAATGACAATAAATCATTTTTTAGCAAGATAGTGATACTTGTATATTCTCAAAATACGTAAAATCCATGCCAAAAACAAGCACTGTTTTTATATACTCAAAATTTTGATGTTGTACAGTGTGTACTATTGAATGATAAACAGTTTATTAAGTCAACCTGCCCACCCCAATGCTACCAATAATCTACAATGAAAAGTCAGTAGTTTAACAACTTTCACAGGATCTGTCTATTGGTTGCATATGACTGTATTTTCCCTGGAAAATACTAATGGTTATCCAGAGAATTCTAAATCAGGTGGTTTAACTATCTGTTTTTTTGCTTTAAAAAATACATGTAACTTTCCTGGCAAATCTATTATTCCAAAGTTGAAAAATATGGTTCTATAAATGAATACTACAGAGAGAAATGAGGCTCAAGTTAACAGTCTATGGCTGTGCCTATGGAGACATACAAAAATAAAAGGACCCAGAGAGAAAAGTGAGAGAATGAGAACTGGTACTCTGAGTTTATGGTATTTTTCCCCAGAATTTAATTCTAGGAAATTGTCCTGATTTAAAGTTGATATTTTAATGACTAGCAGAAACAAACAGGTGCAACTCTCTGATAAACAAAATGATAAGTGTATGTCTGGAAACTGTTCCAAATGGACTTCTCTGAGGCTATTTCCTGGCTAAAGAATGGTAGTTATCTCCTAGAGCAGAAACCAGAGCCCTTTTATAAAAATTTCACCTTCCCAGAGATATGGCACAAGAAAAAAGGAAAAAAATTTTTTTAATGGTTCCAGACCAAGAGTCAGTTTTTCTGCAGTTGTCCAAGTGTTCTGAGCATGCTAGGCTCCTGTATGTCTCTTGCATCTGCAGTGCTGCTTCCCAGGTCCCCAAAAGGCCCTTCATTTCACTCAGAACTCTACTCTGATATCACCTCTTCCAGGAAGCCCTTCTTAGCCCCACAGCATAGCTCTGAGGCACCTCGGTGTCCCCCAAAACAATTTAGGCAGATTAGTAACACATTACATTTTAACTTATTGCTTATTTTTCAGTTTTCCTTTTTGTGAGGACTTAGACCAAGTCAATTGCAAAAGACATAGTGTTAGAGGGATGACTGAGAATCAGTGAAAGAAAAGATGAGAAATAAGGAGGGAAGCTGACTTTTACTTGAGAACAAAAATACCTGGCACAGTAATTCTCTTACTTCCAAGCCCTATAAGCACTTATATATAAGCACTTATATATATAGTGTGGACACTACAGAGTCTGGGACTCTGTAGGGAAAACATTAAAAGGAACAACAGACATATTCTGACTGGAGAAACCACTTACAAGGAGTAATTTTTGATGAAAAAATAAAAAAGACAAAATAAATCCATTTTCAGATACAGAGCTTGATCACAAAGGCTAATTTCTACATGTTCGGGAAACCACTCCCATTATTTTATAGTTCTCCTCTATGTAATGACTACACATCTACTTATGATATGTGAGAAAGTATGCAAAGGATGAGGTGGCAAAAACTGCTTTATAGTCAAAACTTCCTAATATTGAAACTAAGACAGTATCAAATGTGCTAAATAAGGAATACAAATTTTGTTAATGAGCTACTATGGGCTTTTTTGCATATGAATGGCCTTGATCTAATTTTTACAAGAGCTTACAAAGCAAGAATTATTCAACAATAACTAGACAAGTAGAAAACTGATGTTCTATATATATAATAGCAATATATGGAAGCATTCATAAATTATTGAGGTAGTCTTGGACTTTCATCTTCTAATCTCTTATTGCCCAGTTCTGACATTAATGCAGGTAACATTACTTCCTCATGTTTGTAAGGCAATATTCATTGCATATTCTACTTCAGGTCTTATCTCGTTGCCCTTGAGGAGAAGAGGATATATTATCCCTTTTTGTTACTTGGACCTTTCTTTTCACATTTTTTTTTCTGATAATCAAGTAAAACCTATAATAAATGCATTTGAGTTTGCTCCATCTATGATAAATATTAGAGTAATCCAAACATAGTGTTCATATGCCCTAAACCAAAATTAATGAAATTTATCTGCTTCATATAGTTCTTATTCTTTAAGAAAACAATCACAGGAATAATACACAGGATAATCACACATTACTAACAATTATCATTATCGCTATTGTCATTCTACAAAGTGATCATTTGCTCTTCTGACAGGGAGAGCCATTCACAACCACTCCACCCATACCTGCCTTATCCCAGAAAGCAGGAAACTCTGTCTTCCCCGGAGTATTTAAAAGGTATTTCACCTTCTTTCTACTCCTCACTCACTTGTCTTCCCACAAAAATGGGACTGAACTAATTGGTGGAACTGTAGAAAAGGGTAATTTGTAGCCTATTTTCTTTTCACATCTGTCTGTATGTGAGGCCAACCATTGTTCCATCTGCTTTTTGTTGCATGCTTTCCCCCAAATCCTGCACTTTTTGGTGTGTACTCTTAAATATTATTCTAGTGAATTCTCCCAGCTGTTCTGTAGGACAAGATCGTTGTACATAATACCAGCTTCAAAAAGTGGCTATTACATCATTTGTAGATAGAAGAAATATATAATGAGAAGGGAAATATATTACCATACAAGGAAAGAGCATAGCTGCATATTGAAAATACAGGAAATTAAGATATGTATCTTGGATTCTGGCCTGTGACACAAGTGGTATAACTTTTGCTGGATAAACTCATAGGAATATCCAACTCCTTCACAATGGGAATTGTGCCCAGCACACCCGTTTGTTAGCTCCAAAAATTATGCCTTATGTGAAAATACACACATATGAGAAGGAAGTTTTCTCAGGAATAATTGTACCAAGAGCTTATCACTCTACCTGGCACATAGCGAGGATGCTAAAGACTACTAATTGTTCCCTAGAGTCCACTCTCTTCTTCTTCCTCCTAGAAAGAGAAGCCTCTACATTTTAGATGTACCTATAGCCACAATGATGGAGACTATATTCCTTTGGTGTTCAGTATGGCCATATGAAAACATTCAGGCCAAATGGACAAAGGCAGAAATTATCTGCTTAAGTTCAGAGTCACCTCCTTAAAGATAAGTCATCTTTCTTCGTTTTTGTACAGCTATAACAAGAACATGGAGGTTAAGTCAGCTTCCACCAAAGAGATATCTGACACAGTTGCTCAATTCTTCTATTGGACACATTTTCTTCATTTGGCTTCCAGAATACTATAATATTCTTATCTTTCTTCTCCTCTTATCTTTCTTCTCCTTGACTTGATGACTTCTTCTCAATTTTCATTGTTGGTTCTTTCTATTCTACTAACACTGAAACTGCCCAGGACTCAACCAGTCCTGTCCCTCTTCTTAATTTTAATTACTACCTTTGTGATAATTTCATAGTTTTAAATGCCTTTTATATGCAGATGATCCCCAAATATATATCTCTAAACTTTATTTCTCCACTGAACTCCAAATTCATATATTTAACTACTAAATCAAAATTTTCCATCTAGATGTAACAAAATTTTGACATGTCTAAAACTGAATTCCTTATTTTCCTCCAAAAAGATTGTTTTTTCCTATTGTCTTCTCTATCTCAATTACTAATTGACCTCCACTCTTAGGCTAAAACCTTTGGAGATATCCTTAGCTCTTGCATAGCACATCCAATCAGCCAGCAATGTTGTTGCTTCAATGGTTTATAATCAAAATAAGACTTCTTCTTGTGACTTTTAATGCCACCGGGTCCAAACCCTATAATTTCCGATCTGGATCATTTTAATAACCATCTCAGGCCCTTCTTCTTCCAGATTTCTAAGTATTATAGCCAGAGCAATCCTTCTGTGCTGAAAACACTCCAAAAGTATAAAAGATTTCATAGCCACTTATAAGGACCAACAAAATATGACCTGTTGCTTTGCTAACCTCTTCTAATTAAGATCTCTCTCATTCTGTTCAAGTCACAATACTTATTTATTCCAAGAACATAATTTACAATTACTATTCAAGAGCATTTATAATAGCTGTTTTCTGTCTGGAATTTTCTTCTTTCAGAAATCCACATGACTCATTCCTCACTTCATTTGCTCAAATGACACCTTCTCACCTTAACCAACCCTATTCAAAAAGGAGAATACACTACCTCACACACACACACACACACACACACACGTGTGTGTGTGCACTTACATGAGCATGTACCTGAAATATTCCCTGTTCTCTGTCCCTGTTGTATTTTTTCAAATAACATTTACTGTTAGCAAAATGTGTTATTTATGCAAGTGTTTAGCTCACTGATTGCCCCTCCATACTATGATGTAAGTTCCAAGAGGGTAAAAATTTATGTCTGTTTCATTCCTGATAAGCTACTGATAATGCTAAGCACATAATAGGCTCTCAATTAAAATTTCTGAATAAATAAATGAGCAAAGCCCTCCATCCAGTCAGTACCAGTACCACCTCATGTCTAGCTTCTTTGGGGAGAAAGAAAAACACTTTTATATTACTATAGCCATTTATTTCTATTATAGACTAGTTAAAACACTAACAGCTGATAAATCTTTATTTTATTTCTCTAGCTCAGTCAGAGACAACAGTTTCCTCAGCTATAAAATAAGGTGTTTGAACAGGATGACTTCTAAGGTTCTTTCAAACTCTCCAACTGCACATTCTCAATGTTAATGTAGATGCCTAGAGAAATAGTATCCATGCAAAGTAAAGAAAGAAAGTGTCTGTCAAGATACTCCAGACAGACACTTGGGGCTGAAAAACATACCAAGAGTGATTACTTTCTTAAATTAACAGTCTTACCATATTTAATGGAGTGAATAAAAAATGAACCAAATCTGTAGCACTCGGATTCTGGATGTGGGACTTCAGTTTGGCCTGCAGAATTAAGAAAACAGATGAACAGATTACTATGATGTAATTAAGCAAAAAAACAGACACACATAAAGTTCTGACATAGACTTTAGAAAGACTCTGAGGAAGAGTCCTTCACTACTAGTTTCATTTTTAATATATTCATCAGCCTAGAAAAGTCAGATTAAGATAATTTAATTTTAAAAAGGTTAGGAGTTGATCTTTTATGATAATTCACTTGGATACATAGGTTTTATTATCTGTTGTCCTAATTAAAAGCAAATCACCACATACATACCAAAAAATCTACAAGAATAATATTACCTCTTCATTTAATCAAGAACATCCTGGCTAGAATTTGATCTCTTTCATTTGTTTCTTTTAATTGTATACAAATAAATTTCACTTACCAGAAGGTTAAACCCATGTTTAAACTTTTGTAAACAGTCAACAAACTCATCAGGAGGTGGAGGTTTTGCCCTCAGAGTTAAAACACCCTCTAAAGGAAATAAGTGGAAAGGGGGAGAGATGAAAGCAAAGTTTTAAGAAAATATATTAAATGAAAAAACAAAGAAGCCACATTTGTGTCTGTAAAATTTGATCATACCAGATACTATGCTACTTAGCTCCTCTATTACATCTCATAGATTCACTGTCATAAACTAAGATGATCCAACATTTAAAATGGATCCTTCTACCCTTAGGCACTACTAAGGGTAGTGATGATGAGGGTGCCTCCTCAATTCCATAGATTTATGCTGTAGCCCTTTTATGTCCCAATTACTGCACTTATCACTGCAGAGACTATAAAAATGTGTAATTTATAATCCCTGTCCTGAAGGGCCTCAAAATCTTTAGAAGATTCGAATTGGTAAGTAACAAACATACACCAACGAAGTGCCGTAGAAAGAGACTACACCTGGTTGGGAAATGGGAAAATGGGCACCTAAAAGATGTTTCATTTTTAAGATGGGATTTGAAAGGTCTGTCTCATGGCAATTTGGTAGGAAAATGTCATAGTTGGAAATAGCAGCCTAAGTAAAACAAAACAAAACAAAACATGACCAAGGAAACAGCATGTACAAAAAAAAAAAAAAACAACAAACTAAAGCAGAGAAACATAAGAATGGAAAAGTAGAGCAAAGTTGAATTGAGGGTGACCTTGACTGCCAGGGGGAGGAGCAGACTTAACTCAACAGAACATGGAATTAACACGCTATTCAGAAGAATGAAGTGACTGCTTTAGAGCTTGAAGACAACTATCCTTCCAGAATAAAAGACTGGAGGCTTGAAGACTACCCAGAGAGCTGAGTAAATAATGATGACAGCTTGAAACACGCACTAGCCATGAAAATGAAAAGGGAAACAATTGGATATACAGCACAGTGAAAAAAATAAAATCAATTATGGCTGCAAGCTAGAGAATGAAGTCATCCAAGAATCTGTGGTCTCCAATCTGGATGACCAAGAGGACAGTACACCCTTCATAAAGATTACAGCAAGGATAAGTGGTTTGAGACATAGGATGTAATAATATTTAATTTCAGAATATAGGGAGGTGAGGGATATCCAGATGTACACATCTGGAAGATAATTCTATAGGTCACGTGTTTTTGTAGACATGCGCTAGAGACAGACTGGGATGTTGCGTGTCATGAAAGGGATATTTACTTACTATTCTTTATGTACTTCATTTGTTCCACAATTATAAGTTTTTTGATGCCATTTTAAATAGCTAACTATAGCATACTCAAAAAATGCATATACATGACATGAATATATTGTTTGGGAGTTCTGTGATCAAGAAATTCAAATCCATTGATATTTGTAACTATTTTAATGAGAAAAACAAATCCTTTTAACAAAATAATGAGACTCTATATTCACAATAAAATAAATCAAAATATGGGAAGAATAGAGCTATGACTTTCTTTAACAGACGTTAATTTTACAGCCACTAATTTCAAGCTATGAAGAGATGGTCACTAGCTGAATCTCAGAGTCTCTGTGATTTAGATAAAATATCCTAGAGTCTTTTCTTACTTTAGCCAACTTGGAACCAAAATGGACTATTTCCTGGCCTCTTAGTTTCTGCCTAACTCCTAAGTGCTATCCCTAAACTAGAAAAGGGACTTTGGCCCACTGTCAATGGGGTTTTGCTGAGCAGTTCACAAGGGCAGAAACTCTGCCTAGCACTGGAGTTCTGAATAGTCTTTAGAAGATTAAGAAAATCCAACTTACCTCCTGGGCCTTTCTTTTTACCTTTCTTACTTTTCTTCCTTTTAGAAAGCTCAGAAAATGCTTCAGCTGCTTTTTGGAGTTTTGTGATAAAAAATTCAATGTCATCCAAAATGTGGTTTAATATTTGCTGGAATTAGAAATTACAGAATAAAATATAAGACAAAATAAAACCACTTTTGCTTTGACTGTATGTATACTATTATTAAGTAAAGAAAAATCAGAAAATAAAAACAAAAAGAAATACCTCCTACATGCAAATTTCAAGTTTATTACTAATTCTAAGAAAAAGAATTGAACTAAATATACCTATGCTGTGGCTAAAGTCTGACATTTACATTTTTCTTTAGCTTAATTCTGTTCTATCTTCAATACCATAAAGAAAGCATTCACAATATCTATTCAGATTATTAATTATTTTCAACTACTCTAATTTTCTTCTAGTGTTCTCTCACATAAAGTTAGGGGAAAAAATTCTAAGAAATACCTTGTTAGAAGAGCAATGAACATTTTTGTTTTTCTCATAAATGTTCCAATAAAGTACCAACAATATTATTTAATGGAATTAAAGGCATATAGAATGTTGTGGTAACCTAATAAACAGATAATCTAGAATAATCATCATTAATGATAGCCTTTACAAGTCAAAATAGAATTAATGATGAATTATGCTTTCAGGGATTATTGGATCAATTTCAATTATATCATATACTACAGTCATAGCTGACTTTCTCTAGTACATGGGAAACTTAACTTTCTTCTAATTTCAAAGACTAGAAACTGGCATTAGATAAACTTATAAGTATAATAAATAATGGTATAATATAAAAGTTGAATTCCAAACTTCAAATTCCTCTGAGTATTTGTTTCTGAATAAACTAGGAATGTGTGTATAATACAAAGAGTAATTATATTGAGATCATATTTTATCATTGTATCACAGGGCATTGTCACTCTGTAAGTAAATTACTATGGGCTAATAAAAATAAATACAGCCTTATCCTTTATAAAGAGTATTATCTCCCTTAAAAAAATTCCACTTTGGGCAGCCTGGGTGGCTCAGCGGTTTAGTGCCACGTTTGGTCCAGGGTGTGATCCTGGGGACCCGGAATCGAGTCCCACGTCGGGCTCTTTGCATGGAGCCTGCCTCTCTCTCTCTCTCTCTCTCTCTCTCTGTGTGTGTGTGTGTCTCTATGAATAAATAAATAAAATCTTTTTTTAAAAAAGAAAAAATTCCATTCACTTTTATCTTTCAAGCATTATAAATGTTTTAAATAAATGTTATGAAGAGATATTTAAGACATTTTGATTATGAAAGACAAACTGTGAAAAACGTTAAAATCCCTCAAATCTGATAATTCAGTTTAAACTCCTTTGTAAACTAGTTGATATGCTAGTTCTTCCCTCAGAGCCCTATTCTACTAAATATTGTCATAAAAGCAAAACTGGTTAAGAAAAAAAAAAACAATTCAAAGGGCATAACCACCAATGGAAAGAGAAAATACAGTTTCCATGAAACATCTTTATTTAGATCAACTTCATTTTCCCTGCTGATATTTATTTCCCCTTTAAAGAGAAGCCAGTGATCTACGGAGGGATGTGGGACCTACCACATCTCTGTCAATTCGTGCCGCCATCATCTCAGGGGTTTCTTCCTGCTCGTGATACTGCCTTGGTTTCTCAACTAAAGAAAGGAGAATCACAAGTCTTTCACCCTGTTGCCTAAGCAAGATCAATATAGATAATGAAACACAAAAAGTGGCTAGAAAAGAGTGCTGCTTGTAAAAGTAAATGCCTTCACTGGATACAAAACCAAAACTGCTCATCATTTATGAATGACATGCATCCTTGCCCCCACTAAGAAGCACTTGGCCAGGGCTGACTACCTGCCCTCAATCTTTTTTTTTTTCCCTGCCCTCAATCTTTATGATGTTTATTTTACCCTGTAACAGTAACCACCACCACCCCAAAGCCCGCCCCCCCGCCACCGCCCCCCCCCCCCCCCCCCGCAATTCTCCCTCTTCCCAGAGACAGCTGCTGGCCGTGGAACCAACCCTTACATTTAATAAACTTACATAAAATAAACTTACATTTAAGGACCTGCTCTTCAAAAAGTGGTCAACTAACTTCTAATGCAACCTCCCAATTTTATACATTCCACTACTGTGATTATAATAAAGCTTCAGAGCTTCAGGGGATCTGACAGTAAAGAGCTTTTTAAAATTCTAGTTGCCATTAAGCTTAAAGCAGCGTAAGCTCCAGTGTTGGGCTCACTGGTTTATACTTTATAAATACCTACAGGATTTGCGAATGAAGTAATAAATATCTTAAGAGCATTCAAGATGTTAAGTTAGCTCAGTTAGCTAAAACTTGATGTCAATCATAAGGTCACTTAAGCATTTTTTGGTTAACAATACTACTAAACACAGATACTTGTACAAATATTTTTAAAGTAGATAAAATTTTTAAAAACCCTATACAGATGAAACAGGAAAATGTATTAACAATAATGGAAATACAACTCATAATATGTCATCATGACTGATGTTCAATATAGAGAACTACAAAAAATACTGAGAACTCTGTATTGCTTTGATGCTTCTGTGCCTTTTTCCATAAATGGGATATGTGCCCCCTCCCCAAAAGAATAAATCATGAAGTCTTATGAAACTTAATTAGTGGCTATTAAGGACTTTAAGATAATTAGAATTTCTGTTCATGAGGGATGCCTGGGTGGCTCAGCAGTTGAGTGTCTGGCTCAGCTCAGGTTGTAATCCCAGGATCTGGGATTGAGTCCCACATCAGCTTCCTTGCAGGGAGCCTGCTTCTCTCTCTGCCTATGTCTCTGCCTCTCACTCTCTCTGCGTCTCACATGAATAAATAAATAAAATCTTAACAAAAAAAGAATTTATGTTCATGAAATCTTGCCAGTTACATGCTGTTTTATATGGGATTAGTGGCTTTCTTGAGTCTAGCGTACTACAGAAAGCAGCACATTGAACTTGAAATATAACTAACTGCAACTCCAGATAAGCCCCAAAATATCACTTAGTGGGTAAGATAAAGAGGACATCCAGTATCTTTCAGACATTTTTACAATCTGTGGCACCACTACAAATCATACTGCCACTATCCTACAGAGATCACTTTTGGAAGTCAAGGGTAAGGCTATGTCAAGGATTCAAAGGAGATGTTTAGCCTGAGTTAGTCAGGGTCTTTGGAGGAAACAAAGTGATACTCCTTTTGGGAGGGATTTCCAAAAACTGGCCTGCATCCAGACAGAACCTCACATGGTAAGCGTTACATTCTATTTGGCCTAACAGAAAATTAGAAGTTCTGAAAACCCCTTTTTACTCTAATTTAAATAGATGAGATTGCACAGCATATTTCAGACAAAATCTAATGAGAGCCCAGAAACATCCCAGAAACAAAACTTTCTCTTTGTTGTAAATTATGTTAGGTTTTACAGATGTTTTCACAAGTTTATTCAGAATATTTAAAAAAAAAGAATATTTATAAACTTAAGATGTCTTAGCCTTCCTCAACTTCAAGGAAGATTATTTTGCTCTCTCCCACATCTCTTCCACCAAACCCAGGAGCAACAACAAAAATACCATAAGAACACAAAAAGTAGAAAACAAACTCCTCTTATTTTTTAAATACAAAATTTTACAAAAAAAAATGGACCAATAAAAATTTATATAAATTCTAAAAACAGAATGTGTTTTAAAGCTAAAATAAATAATTCTGCTACCTCACTTTTGATAAACGGATGTTTCAAAAATTTCTTTCATCTGTTTGGTAGCTGGGCGTATGTGTAAATCTCTAAAAATAACTACAAAGATACAAAAAAAAAAACCCTAAATAAAATGAAAAGCAATTCAGAAATAAAATGAACTCAATTTGGCAAAAATGAGATGAACCACCCATTATGTGTATTACACAGCATTATGTGTAATATACAGGGGCTGTTATAGACATTATTTTCTTTCAAATTCACAACCCGTGAATTATTATCCCCACTTTATAAGTGAGGTTGAAACACAAAGAGATACTGTCCAAGGTCACACAGCAGATCCTAGTCCTACTCCAGAGTCCAACTTTTGATTCATCAGACTCAAAATAAAGCCGTATCAATCACTTATGGTAGCCAAGTTCTATTGCTTAACTACATTGTTAGATATCTTCATAAATAATGCTTTATTAGATGAAAGATAAGAGATTTGGGATGTCTGGGTGGCTCAGTGGTTGAGTATCTACCTTCGGCTCAGGGTGTGATCCCAGGATCGAGTCCCACATCAGGTTCCCTGCAAGGAGCCTGCTTCTCCCTCTGCCTGTGTCTCTGCCTCTCTCTGTGTGTCTCTCATGAATAAATAAATAAAATCTTAAAAAAAAAAAAGGTAAGTGACTTAAGAAGTCCATTAAACAATGAGGCAAAAGAGTGAGGCTCCAGTCTTCATCATATGCAAACTTGTTGGATCACAATTTTTCACCCTTATAATGAAGAGATTGGACCAAACAGATTTTAAGGCATTTTCAGTCATAAAAATTTAAGATTTGGTTAAAAAAAATATGACATATAATAAGTTATGCAAAGTTTTATATTATGATTATTTGTCTTTAAAAAAGAATGTCAAGGTAAAATGATGATGCCCACAAAGGGCCCCTTTGACAAGTATACTGAAATGGAGAATGCCTTTATTCTTGTCCTAATACTGCCCTGACAACCTTCTCATGGAAGCACAACAATTCTCCCAAATAGGACAGTGGAAAGATCATTAATAATGGAAAGAATTTTGAAGTATAGTCTTTACCAAAAAAATCTCATAGTCTTTTCTTTGGTCTCTATTATTCTATTACCATCTTTTTGTTACAGCTGAGTCAAACGTCCCACCTATGATTGCATTAAAAAAATACCATAATCCTAACACCATATTTATTTAAATGACTGGTCTGAACTCTCATATACAATAGCCTTATAGTGTCCAAGGCTTAAATTTTCTTTAAGATTTCTTTTTAATTAAAAAAGCTAACCTCAAGTTTCAACTCAGAAGTCAGCATCAGAATTTAAAAGCAAGAATCACATCATAACCCAAAGTAAATGTTCAATAAGTAGCAATTCCTAGAAACACTCACAGTCCCCTTGGTCGGCTGCCCATGCAGACCAGGCTGCCACCCGACTTCTAACATCCACCTGGGTAACAGTCCCAGGGGGCACAGGGGCAGGAGCTCTTGGTGGAGGTGGTATACCAGGGTCTGCTTTGGAAATCATCCTAAAAAAGATGAAAAAAATGTAATTTTTACCATATAGGTTTCCATCAATTCTCTCAGTTTATGGCATTAGTTATGCAACATTAAGAACTATGTCAAGGGGGAGAATAACAAGATTTTCTAACCTTTTCATATTACATATACTTACAAATGTATATGAAATATAAAAACAAAAATTTTAATTCAACTGAACACGAGGTTTAATTTTTTCTGGGTCCCCTGTGACTTGGAAAGGCTTATGAACTAACTATATTCCTCATATATATTTGTATTCCCCTAGGCTACTTTCCCTTAAAATGCCACTCATCTGACAACACTCATGGGAGAAACCTTCTCAGAGAAAAACTAGAAACACGGAGGGAAGAGGTGCACATCTATACTGACAAACTCAGATAGACAAATGAATTCAAATCATAGGTTGTAATCTGTAAAACAGACCTTCACTGAAGATACTTTTTCTAAATCTTTAGAGCAAGAACAAGAAAGAAAGAAAGAAAGAAAGAAAGAAAGAAAGAAAGAAAGAAAGAAAGAAAGAAAGAAGAAGGAAGAAAGAGAAGGAAGGAAGGAAGGAAGACAGACTCAAACATAAAAATTTAAAAACAAAACAATTCTACCCCTTAATTTCTTTTAATGTTTTTACCTCAGGGCTTCCGGCCGCCTCTTCTGTTTCCCTCCTTTACTGTCACTGATTGCACTCTCAATGTCTTCACTAATGAGGTTTGCCTGCAATGAAAGATAAGTTACCTGGGAGGTCATAGATTTTTCTTGTCTTGGTATGTAGGTTCAAACAACAGCTACAAAAGTGATTATGTTCTTTGAATCAATAAGTGTTTTGATGCAAAAAAAAAAAAAGCATTTTCTTTTTTTTAAATGTGCTTTCAAAACATGACTCTTGTAGTGTTTTGATGAATCTTATAATGACAAAAATTTAAAAACTGAAGAAATTATTAAAGATTATTTAATCCGGGTTCTGTTTGTTTAGACAAAAGCTATCTATCCTTGCACAAAGATACAGAAAAAAGGGATTTGCACATGCTGGAAGTCTAAGTATATGCGGAAAACGTAACAGGGTGAAAATCTCTGTCTTAAAAAGAAATGAAGGAATTAGAAATGCACACATGTAGAGCAAAGCTACTTGCCCTTTCTCTTCTCAGGCTCCAGTGGGCCTCCATTCACCTACTGGAACAAACCATTACATCCCACCAGATACCCCCAGTTTGGGACAAAAACACTATAATTAAGGGAGGAACCCTAACACTAGGTTGTACCCTTTCCCAGCAAGAATATTTGATTTGGTTTCTTGGGAAACAATGTAAAGTCATTATCTTCTTAAGTTTATTTTGTTTGCTATGAAGTTTATTTATGGCCAGTGATAATTGTTGCATATTAGATTCTTGCTGGGATGTACTCACATTTTCTGTTTTTTTTTTGTTCCTGGTTGTTCTCTGTCATTATGTATGTTTTCCTCAAATATGTATGCTGTATATTCTTTTATCATAAGCATAGACAATCATAAAATTTTAGAGCTGAAAGGAAATTTAGAGACTATCTAATCTGTCCTTGTTTTATAATTAATGAAACTGGAGAGTACTCATAGAATGGCTTGGCCAAGGTCACAAGGTCACATTCCTAATTAAATGTGAGGGTTAACGCATCCTCGTTCAATGTTACTTTCATAAGACTATCTTAGTTTTAGGAAGACATAAACATTGTGTCAAAGACTCTCTGTTATGTGGGATATTAAATAAAACTGAAGATGCTTAGGAACCCTGAACTTCCTATGAGGGGGGGCTATCATATTTCTAAGAACAATTTTACTACATAGGTGGGCTGGAGAGCTGTGTAAAATCCCATAAAAAAGAAAACTTTAAAACACAAAAGTGATGTTGCAACATGACCCATATAACAGAAACTACATCATATTTCATTATGTTTACAGTTTCAATGTGCCAAGATGGGGGGTCTCATGTGGAATATGGCACTAATGAGTAAAAACATAGAGGTGCATAGTATTATTTGAGGTTTTAGACAAAACAGTAATTCAGTAAATCTGTTTCAAAACCATCAATATCACCATCCCCTAATCAGACAGAACAAGCCTTTTTATTCTCAACACTGAAATCCAGAAACTTTACTCAGCACAATAACACTTAGTTTCAGAGTAAGTTTTAGAGCACTGAGGCAAACACCAGATTTAAAATGTCTTTTAGCTAATTTAGTCCTCTGTCTTAAAAGTATCTTAATTAAATTTCAGTATATTTTTCAGAGAAAAATATTCACTTTAATACTTAATACTTACCAAATCTAACCTTGCAAAATTCTTAATAACCTTTATGACTTTCAAAAGGTACTACATAAAATTTTGATGAACATCACATATGTAAACAATCTAAATGTTCTTTTCAAGTAAGATTTTTAGAAAGTCATCTACACATAAAGAAAAACTATGAAATACACTGTTGACAATCTTAATTTATCTATCATATCTTAATGTCAAAGAAATACAGAAAAGACCACATGACACTTATCTCTCAGCATTTCTTTATAAGATAAAATTACCTGTATATTTTATAATATACAATCACAGTAATAAGTCACTGCTTTGGCAAAGCACCAATCAACTCAACCCAAAATGATTTCACTTTTAAAGAAATCAGTTCATGACATAAAAATATTCAAGGCTGACATAATTTCTAATGTCCAACAAAGCATCGCAAGTTATAAGCATTTGAAAACTACAGGGTACCCTGAATACCAATCTTCAGGATAGCATGTTTTTACTAGTAACTATGCATAACTACTTTCATATTATCACCTGGGGATTATTTATCTTGAGCAATTATTCAAGTCACATAATTAAAATGGTGAGCTTTATATCATGGAAAATGTCTATAGTGTTTCAATGCAATAATCCATGTCATGTGATTACTGCAGAATAAAACAGGAGGGTGTGATTATTGTCCACGAAGCATGATTTTTGAAGAATCAATTTTTAATTATAATCCAAGTAACTCAATGAAGAATTTAATATATTATCTATGCCATTTTTTTCTTAACAAAATAGGATGCCCCCTCCCTTTTTTTTTAATACCACTCTAGCTCCTCTTTATTTACTGGAACCCATCAGGAAAATACTAAGGTATTTGTTTTCCTTAAAAAATCCTAAGATACTAAAAATCCACTGGTCATATGATTGAAGTGTATAATCCAATGGCTGTCAGAACATTTACTTAAAGGGAGAAAATTCACATTCTTTTACCTTAATCTCATCACACTGGAAAAGATGAAGATCTGGCTTGTTCTGAGTTGGCTCTTTGCACACCAGGGCAAGAACTGAGTCATAGTTACAGGAATGCATCACAGCTTGGCAGTGCTGGATTGTGCTTAAAGGAAAATTCTCTAGTTCATTCTATAAACAAAACAAAAATATAACTTGCCTTAATTTTTATTGCATATATAAAACCAATTGAACAAAGAGCTCCAGAGCATTGCACAAATAACTTTTAAAGTGTGCAGATCAAACAATCCAATCAGGAAATGGGCAAAAGACATGAACAGAAATCTCACAGAGGAAGACATAGACATGGCCAACACACACATGAGAAAATGCTCTGCATCACTTGCCATCAGGGAAATACAAATCAAAACCACAATGAGATACCACCTCACACCAGTGAGAATGGGGAAAATTAACAAGGCAGGAAACCACAAATGTTGGAGAGGATGTGGAGAAAGGGGAACCCTCTTGCACTGTTGGTGGGAATGTGAACTGGTGCAGCCACTCTGGAAAACTGTGTGGAGGTTCCTCAAAGAGTTAAAAATAGATCTGCCCTAGGACCCAGCAATTGCACTGCTGGGGATTTACCCCAAAGATACAGATGCAGTGAAACACTGGGACAGCTGCACCCCGATGTTTATAGCAGCAATGTCCACAATAGCCAAACTGTGGAAGGAGCCTCGGTGTCCATCGAAAGATGAATGGATAAAGAAGATGTGGTTTATGTATACAATGGAATATTACTCAGCCATTAGAAACGACAAATACCCACCATTTGCTTCGATGTGGATGGAACTGGAGGGTATTATGCTGAGTGAAGTAAGTCAATAGGAGAAGGACAAACATATGGTCTCATTCATTTGGGGAATATAAAAAGTAGTGAAAGGGAATAGAGGGGAAGGGAGAAGAAATGGGTAGGAAATATCAGAAAAGGAGACAGAACATGAGAGACTCCTAACTCTGGGAAACGAACTAGAGGTGGTGGAAGGGAAGGAGGGCAGGGGGTGGGGGTGACTGGGTGGCGGGCACTGAGGGGGGCACTTGACGGGATGATCAATGGGTGTTATTCTGTATGTTGGCAAACTGAACACCAATAAAAATAAATTTATTATTAAAAAAATAAAAAATAAAGTGTGCAGATCACACTGACAGTGAATACTAATAAATCCCACAGATGGTGGAGGATGAGTAGATACAAAGTGGCAGCAGAAAAGGCAGGGCTAGATGGTGAGTGGGAGAAAAAGAGACAAAAAGAAATATTTAGCAGAGGAATGTAGTTAAGTTCTTAACAAACAGAATACTGAACTTAGCATTACTGACTTCCTCAGGTTATAGAGATGATGCTTTTAAGAGAAAGTGAAGTAAAGTGAGGCCTCTTTCCAAAATTATTCACCATCTTACATAGTATTTTTCCCCTCTGGCCATATAGTGTCAGAATTTTTTTTTTTTTACTTGAACACTGAATCGTCATACTCTTAAATTTCTACCTTCAATGATCAAAAATATTAGGCCAAAATAATAAATCATTTGCACATTTTTTTATTTCAATGAATCTCTCAGATGAAAAAAAAATATATATATATACATATATTCATACTAGCCAAAGATATCAACAGGTAAACCAGAAGGATATCACTATAAAATACATTCTTCAAAGTGATTAAAATGTTTGGTAGTATAGAAGCAAATACTCTCTTGGTTCCTGGGTGGCTCAATCAGTTAAGTGTTTGCCTTTGGCTCAGGTCATGATACCAGGGTCCTAGGACTGAGCCCCACATAAAGTTCCCTGCTTAGGGGAGTCTGCTTGTCCCTCTCTCTCTGCCTCTCCCCCTACTTGTGTGCTCTCTCTCTCTCCAATAATAAATAAAATCTTTTAAAAAATAAAATAAAAGCGAATACTCTCTAACCTATAAATAGCCATCCAAATGAAATACTGACAGATTCTTAAACAAGTGAACTTTCTGTTCACAATTAGAATTCTGTATTTAATGAGATATATTTAAAATGATGCTTATTGATATACTAATGCCTTTATACAAATAGTGAGTGGGGCATAATGTAATTAATGGAAGAAATGGTGATTTTTTAAGAAAATATAATATCCCAAATAAAAATAAATTAAGTAACAAATAAAAGTAAAAAGCAGCAACTTTTATTACAGACAGCCCATACATACATACATACATCACACCATAAATTTACTGATTTATTCTGAAACTTTTGATTCCCTGAGATGCAGCAAAGGCTAAACAAAAAGTGCTCATTCCATGAAAATAAAATGTAATTTCTCAGAGTACCGGAGAAATAACAAATGTTCTTTCTCTGCAAAGTAAATTAAATAATAGCTCTTCTCTATAATTACTTAAAACTGTGAGGATCAGAGAAGCACTCAGTTGCTGTTCTCTCACAGTGTACGATAGATATGATAAAAGAGAGGACAGATCTTACTTGGAGTCCTATCAGAATACTCTAAAATGATTACGATAGTTGTTTTCTTTATCTTAGCAACTCAAATGCTTATTGGATAATGGGGCTCAGTAAAGTCCTATACTGAGAGCTCCAGCATCTTACCTACCAGTGGTTGTGCAAAATAAAGTTCCCTGGTAAAAAAAAAATAAAATAAAAATAAAAAAATAAAATAAAAATAAAGCTCCCTGGTATAGGGCTGGTGAAAGTGAATACACACACACACACATACATGCACATGCACACACCCTTTCACCCCAGGTTACTCATTTACTGGGATATGGTTTGCCTAGTATATAATTAATATATGCCATAAAGAATAAGGCCCCCTGGGGTGCTATGAATTTCTTTTTTTTACTTCCTCTATCTCATAATTTGTGGTTAAAAAAAAAAACCCCAAAACACATATCCCTTTATCTCTAGTTTAGGAACTGATTTTGCAGACATGATGTATATACAGTATTATATCTCTTCTTTAAAATCACTGACAAAATATTTTATTTTGTCAAACTTTCATCCCCTTTTAAACAATGTGACCTGCTTGTAAACAGAAATATCTGTGGAACTTTCGTGGAAGTAAAATAGTCTAAATTTTACAAACTTACCTTTGATTCTAAATCAATCAGGCTCACAGCTCTGTCATCCACTTGAAGTATCATATCCTGCGTCCACACTTTGCCCTTAGCATCGAGTAATTTCAACTTCCTTATTCCATCATCAACAGTTATCATAGCATCTTTCCGATCCAGAACAAAGGTAGTCAAGTGCTTATGATTGACAAAAATGAAAAATATTCATAACACAAACATTCTCTTAGCACACGTTTTCCAACAGAAAGCAACGGTGACCTAACTGAAGCCAGCGAGTAAAGCAGTGAGGAACCAACACAGAGCATCCTACAACTTCATGGCTCTCTTACTGAGATCATAAAGTCAAGCAGGTTTTTGTTGAATTGAGGAAATGGTGCCTTGAGTCATAAAATACCCAAAGCTGTTTAATACTGAGCCATGTTGAGCTACGTAAACAGAACATAAATTCTGAACAGCTTAAATAACATCTCTTAAAACCAATCCCTCCCATCTCATTCCATGTTGGTTACTTAAGTGCAACTTAAGCCACAGCAGCTACTCCACTGTGGCTTGAAACTGAGGCACTGATAAATGAGAGCAGTAGTCTGCTACTACTGTAGTAACTGTCAAACTTTGCACTGTCCTGAAACAAAACTTTACATTGAATGAGGCATGCTTGCTATGGGTAGAAAACTGATAATAAGAGCAATTTAAAAATTACTCCCTACTTCAGTGTTTTCTATTATAAGCGAAAGTCATCTAAATAGATTCCAATCAAAAGCAAATGTATGTTAAAAAAGAAAAGAGGAAAAACTAAACAAAACTGTTGTTTAAATAGGACTAGTCATGACTTTAGGCAAAACTAAACCTCTCAATGAAACTATCAAAGGTGTAATTTCAATAAGATTCTATAATATGAAATAGAAGCCTTTGTCCTGTTTTTAACAATGACAAATGAATGCTTAATTTTAATTTATTCTCTATGAAAATAGACCCCAGACTAACAAGATACCTTATTTTAAATTTCAGCTTCACAAAAATCTGAAAGAAAAGGCCAACACAATTCACAGTACATCATAGGAAAAAAATAAAACATAATCCTGATTTTACTAGCAAATTTTTATGTCTCTTAAGGTTCACTCTAAATTTTAGTAAACATCAAAACATCTTACTTCAACACGGTATTGGGATATATCAGACACACTGCTGACACTGTCTCGAGCATAATTCTTCCTTTGTTCTGAAAGAGAAGTTGAAATAGCCATTATTTACCCACTAACAGGCTAAAGTTCATGTATCAGTGCCTTGTGGCCATCTCTAAAACTAGTCTATCTCACATATAAATACAGTAGCTGACAAGTCACCATTGTGCAGTGTATCTGAAAACACTCATTATTCACATTAAATGAAAAAACCAACAGAAAGTTCAAATGATATGCAAGAACAATTTGACCCAATACAAATTTTCAGAATCCCAAAGGTAAAATCTAGATTATTAATGTTGTAAGAAAAAGTTATTCAATCTGAGAGTTTTATTAATCCTTTTAAAGATCGTAACAATACATAAATGCCATAAGGGATATTATTAATATCCCTAAGGGTTTTATTTATCAAATTATCTACTGTTTCATACAAAGATAAAAACTGGCTTGTAACTCTCATCTCTTAATATACTGAGGAAAAAACAGAACTGCAAATACTGTCATAGGTACTGTATTATATGAGTTAGACTACATTATCAAAATAATGGCCACTACAAGGAACATCTTTCACAACATCTGAACTATGGAGAGTGTCATAGGAGATTCAAAATATGATTTAATCATACTGATTGCCATTAAACTTTAACAGTTTTCACACAACTAAGTACAGAACAAACAAATGTGATACTCAGAATTGTAGATATCAGTTGTTAGAGCATTAGGTAGAAAGTTACTGCACCACACTACATAAAAAGCAAAAATGAACCTTTATTTTCTTTTGTAAAATGCTGCAAAACCAAAATAAAATATAAAATACGTGGACCCAATATTTTGTATCTGTTGCTTTCTAATCAAGTAACTTGCTTATTTGTAAATTCAGAGATACCTTATTCTTTCTAAAGCAGAATGCTATGATGAAAAAGAATTCTAAGTAAGAACTAGAAGATTATTGATTCTAGCTTTGGCTCTGTCACTAAGTAGGACACTAAATTTGGGCAAGATGCTTAGCTATGGACCTCAGCACTCTTATTATAAAATAAAAGGGTTAAACAAGATCAAACCTCAAGACTCCTACAGTACTAATATTCAGACACACACAGACACAAACACACATGCGTACATGCACACACAAATGCACTTCTCAGCTTTCCTGATATCTGTTTTTCGAATATCTGTTTTGCCTGGTATCTGTTTTTCAAATATAAACATGTTTCTTTCAGTTAATACAGAAACTTTAAAAATTTTCCTACAACTTCAGAAGTTGAAAAGCTCTGCTGAACATGATAGCAAAGCACGTACAAAAATATAAAGTACATATACAGATTTAGAATGTTTAAAGAATTTAAAACTCGGATAAATTGTTTCCCAATACATACGAAAGTAATTATCTTCTCTTATATTAACCTTAAAACTTAGATGAAAAATACCCATACTCCTTATATTACATCAGTTTGATATTATTCCAGTATATTCTATTTTTGCTTTTGCAGCATTAAGTTACTTAAGAGAAATAGACACACTACAAAATTCAGTATCTTCTACCTTTCTTTTTTTGTTTGGATGATGACCTGAAGAAGTATGATCCATCTGTTCCTACCAAAATAATGTGATCAAAAAGAAAGATCTGGTTTCACCTTAAATTTTCTATTCCAATGTAACAAAATGTAACTTTCACTTACATGACTGTAATCTACATATTAAAAAATAAACAACTATGATATTTTTATTATTAGCTGAGAATTAACGTGAGATAGTAAAAAAAAAAGGTAATTATTCTCAGGAGAACCACTGAAATGTGAAATACATAACTAAGGAACACATCTGACAAAAGCATTTTAGAAATAATCACTATTTCAGAATTACTGGTATCACTTCCTAGCACAACTCTCTATGGCAGACTCAGAACATGAAGGTGGTTCTGTTTCCTATGGTCTGATGGAGACAGCAAAAGAAATGGCAGTGGTTGCCATGGTATCTAGTTGTGATATGGCAACCCCAGGACATTCAAATGCTTCACAGTCTTTCAGATAAGTGATTGGCAAACACAACTGAAGCTCAACTGTATGTCTTGTAATTAAAGATTCTATTATGAAGTAGTAAGAATTTGTTCTCCCAAATTTTCTAATATAGTTCCTTAATCTTATAGAAATGTACTTTATAAGTATTAAAGAAAAACACTGCCTATTTGATAGTATTTGTAAAAAGCCATGACATTAACTGATCACTCAGATTACCTAGAAGATAGGTGCTATTTTTCATATACCAAATGAAGAATCCACTTTAGAAATTCTTAAACTGCTTTCTCTCCAATGCTACACAATAAATACAATGCATGTGTAACAAGAAATTACCTTTTAAAGATCCTGACAATAAATAAATGCCATAAAATGGATTTATAAATAAACTAGTAGTTCTAGAGATTTAAGTCAATGAATAAATAAAGTTAATATTAACATTTTAATAGGACATTTTGAAAGAAGGCTCCTAAGAGGCAATTATGGTACATTTCTTTTTTATGAGAATCATATGTACTCTCAAGTACAGTTGTAAATAGTAATTATGCTCCTTAAGCTGAAAATCTCACCAAAAGCCTTAAAAAAGTATGAGAAATATAAATGAAGTCTTAATGATAGTCAAGACGAAGCCTCTAATGACGTTCCCCACTTTAACAATGGTTTTCAACCTTGGCCACACGCTAGAATGGACTTTGAGAAACCGTGCCTAGGTCTCACCTGCTAGAGATTCTAGAGTAATTGGCTTGGGATGTAGTTTTGGCATTGAGATTTATAAATGGCAATTCTATTGTACAGCCAAGATTGAAAACCACTGGCCCCAAATCTGTATAAATGCCAACTCATCTATTACCCACTACCTCTTTAAGTTGAAAATTTTTCTTTCCAGATTAAGAGTGTAAATCATGGTCTAATAGTGTATTAAGTAATAACAATCAATCTGACAGCAGTTCTTTGGGTTTCTTGTATTATAGGCGGCTCAACTCTCAATACAAAATCCTCAGTTTCTATCTCCTTATCTCTCTCAATCTGAATTGATTAGAGCCAGTAATAAACTTTATTTGGTTGCAGTACCACTGGTTGTGGTTTTACTGTTTTTCCTACTAGTTTTTTTTTTATGATAGTCACACACACACACACACAGAGAGAGAGAGAGAGAGAGAGAGAGAGAGAGAGAGAGAGAGGCAGAGACAGAGGGAGAAGCAGGCTCCATGCACCGGGAGCCCGACGTGAGATTCGATCCCGGGTCTCCAGGATCGCGCCCTGGGCCAAAGGCAGGTGCCAAACTGCTGCGCCACCCAGGGACCCCTGTTTTTCCTACTAGTTTTTATACTACAGACCAGAATATACAAACCTATTTCTTTAAATGAAATTAGGTGAATTCAGTAACCAATGATGAAAATTCTTTAGACATTATTTTAGCATTATTGAATTGATATGCTGCTGCAAAACATGAGAATCAACTTCCACATTGGGAACATTAAATTCAGGTTTAAGACTTTGGGTAACTATGATACATCAATGTAGGTTCATCAGTTATAACACATGTACTACTCTGGTGGGGGCTGCTGATGGTGGAGGGCTATACATATGCAAGGTGGTATATGGGAAATCTCCATAGCTTCCCTTCAAATTTACTATGAACCTAAAACTGTAAGTCTTAATTTTTTAAATGTAGGTTTTGGGGTGCCTGGGTGGCTCAGTTGGTTAAGTATCCGACTTTTGATTTCTGCTCAGGTCTTCATATTGGAGTGGTAAGATCAACCCCCAAATTAGGCTGTGCATTCAGTATGGAGTCTGCTTGAATTTCTCTCTCTCCCTCTACCCCTCCCCTCCCCCTGTCTCTTTCAAAAATAAATAAATAAATCTTTTGAAAAAGGGACACCTGGGTGGCTCAGTGGTTGAGCATCTGCCTTTGGCTCAGGATATGATCATGGGGTCCTGGGATTGAGTCCCACATCAGGCTCCCTACAGGAGGGCCTGCTCCTCCCTCTGCTTATGTCTCTGCCTCTCTCTGTGTCTCTCATGAATAAAAATATAAAATCTTAAAAAAAAAATGTCGCTGTCATTTGCCTCACTTAGTACAATAGCAATTATAATACACAAGTCTCAGTATTTAAACATAATTCCCCAACAACAAAAAAACATAATTCCCTTTTGTCTATATTGCTGTTTATGCATACATGGCAAGATGGCAAGACTTGTAAAAGCTAATATTCAGGGGTGCCTAGGTAGCTGTCAGTTAAGTGTCCTTTTAAAATTTTTAAAAATTTTTAATGTTTTTTTAAGGATTTTATTGATTAGTTTTACAGGCCTGTTCAACAAACTCTTGATAACTTATACCATGAGGAGAAAAGAAACTTTAAAATTTTCAGGTAAAGTGGGAAAACTGCCAAACTATCTTTTTCAGTCACAAAGAACTAACACATTCTATGAAGTTGAATTGTGACTCTAACATTGCCTAACTTGCTGATAATAATTATGGCCATTTACTTCTTAAGAGTTAAAAAAAAAAACTGTTCTTAAAAAAGAAGGATTAAATGTTTTCCCCAAGTGAAAGACACCTTGTAAATGATGAGGATAGAGAAACGAGAAATGGGCTTTAATTCCTGAATGCCACTTTAATGTATAAGAGATTGCCTGGGCTTCAATTATGACAGTTACACAAAGAGATTAACTCCCAACCAAGATCAGAAAATAGAAAAGGACAGGAAGAGAAGATAGGTACAAAAAGGAAAATATATGGGGTATATAGCTATTAACAAAAATTCTACATTCAGGAATATTACTATGAGAGATAAATCAAGCACTGTGTAAAATATACAGTAAAGTCAATTATTCAGAAAATAATTGTATGGTTTACAGATTAAAATACTCAATTATTATACTCAATTCTTACCTCCTTGAGAAGAAAAATAAAATAGAAGGAACACAACGATATTTTTCTCCTTGCTGACTTCATAAAAAAGTTCGAACTTAAGGGTGAGCCTGGAGAGAGTGCCTATCATATTTATCCAGTACAACAAAACAAATCTAAAAGTTACTATAAATGTCAGTAATGACAACAAAATATTGCCAAATGGTCATTCTGTGAAACTTGAGTTTTTCTGGATAAGGGATGACTTTAAACAGCTGATTATTTAAATGGGTATATTACAAATTCGGCAATATCTAATTAAAAGAGAAGCTATTTTTCTAGGAAGTTCAGCTATTCAGAACACAGCAAAGCCCACACTTAAATAAGTTCTCTGAGGAATAGACAGATGTCATAAGGTCTATACATTGAAACTTGCACATTTTAATATATAGACCTTAATGAGACTCTCAATTCCCCACTCAGAACCTATAGACTCTACTTAGGATTTTCTATGTAGTTTTTCAGCCCATACGTATCAGAAGCAATGTTGGAAGAAGGCATGTTAACAATAGAAAAAGTAACAGGAATGGGACACAGCAACATGGAAAAAGCAACCACAAATATTCAAAAGGGAAAAGACTTTGAATGATTTGGTGTAAAGGTAAAGAATACACCCTATGAGCACACCACAGCACACAAGCTAGTGTGCACTGATGATCCTGAGTCATCAACAAGGTATTACAGACACCACACCCTGATGGAAGGGAATGTTTAATATATTTTACAAGTGCTTCCTTAAAAATAATGCTAAATTTTAGTGCTTAAAGACTTTAACAAGCAGGCTAAGCTAGAAAAAATAAATTTTTCAACTCCCTCATAACAGTAGCAAAATGAAATGTTACTGTCATGAGATATGTGAAGGAAATGAAATTAATATTTATTTTCTATTTATTTACATTGTCAGGGATTTGTGTGATGTAGAGCTTCTCATATGCTGGCTTTGAAATTTCTTATATCAAAATGAAGAAATGACAAAATAGGGTTATTAATCTGCAGTATATTTTAACTGCTTTCCTTGAATAAACACATCTAAAAGAAACAAACGTATTGGAATAATTGTATTGTTCACAATGCATTTACTGGGTTTACCAAAAAAGATATTTCTGGTAATATCTGGAATATAAGCTTAAAAAATATGATGAAGATTACCCTTTGTTCTTGTCCAAGTACCACTGCAATTACACATATAACATTTGGAAGTAACATCAAAATATTAAATTTGAGGGCCCAGACATAAAGTGACTCTCCCATACTTCTCCTCAATGCCATGACAGGCTCATTATTTCTATTTTCTCATATATACTTACCACAATATTATTACCATGTTTATTTGGTAGATGAGGAAACTGGAGCCAATCGGTTAAAATCATTTGCTCAAAATGGCAGCCCCTTTGGTAGAAGTGCCATGATTCAGGCCCTAATTAGTTGGCCCTCAAAACCCATGCTACCTCTCTGAGACTAAAATTACTGAGTTACTGAAGCAATCTGGAGGGCACATTATGGTGTTAGACCTGAAAAATGTTCTCTTGAAAAAGACAAGCTGTGTGCAGCTCTAGATGCAGTATCTAACCCGTGGCCATGTATAAAGAACAATGGTCATTACTGTAAAACTCATGTTCTAGTGCACCAAATAGTATCTTCACATCCCAAAGAAGTTCATGTACCATCCAGGAAAGAAATTAATTCTTAAAAGATTTATTCAATGTGTTTAATCATTGTGAAAAGAGAAATTTTAAAGAAAATGCATACATTGTGATAAATTACATTAAAAATCTCTCCTTTATCAACTCCCTAGTGAAAAAAAAAAGTTACAACTTGAGACTGGGCAGCTAAATACTCAATGTTAACTAACTACAGTTGGAACTTTAACTACAACTTGCTATTGCAAAAGTTTGCTCAAAATCTCAACATATTTTTCCCTGTCATTTATACCACTCATTCCATGGACATTGACTGAGAGCTCCCCTTTTGGGAGGGAGGGGAGAGGATTAGATACAAAGAGGAATGAAACATGATCTGCAACTTCACGGAACTTAAAACCTGCTTACTTCTAAGCCAAATACATTTGCTACGGCTTCTTTCTTTCTTATAAATATCTCTTGGATTTGTCCCCTTTCTTTCCCTGTCTTTATATCCTCAGTTTTACCTAAACACTGGTTCATCTTTGTCACATTACACAAAACTCACATTTTCTTACAATCAAGATTTTTTTTTTAAAGTTATGTGACTCAGATAGACCACCTCATCTTAGAAAGGAGCCTCAGCTTGTTCTATAGCTCAAAAGGGGATAACAGAAATTTACTGCTTATAGGCTGAAGAGTTTCTTTTTTGTTTTTTAAGATTTTATTTATTTATTCATGGGAGAGACACAAAAGAGAGAGAGAGAGATCAGCAGAGACACATGCAGAGGGAGAAGCAGGCTCCATGCAGGGAGCCTGATGTGGGACTCGATCCCGGGTCTCCAGGATCACACCCTGGGCCAAAGGCAGGCACCAAACCGCTGAGCCACCTGCGCTGCCCTAGGCTGAAGATTTTCAATCCTCAGGTCTATGATTTTATGAATGTGCTCCTAACACAAAATAAACATTAAAATTTGCAGATGAATTCTACTTTTTATCCCTTTCCCCTTTCTCAGCTGAGTATAGATTTTTGGATATATGGTATTTGTGAGACGATCAATACTCTTCTCCTTAACAAAAGTCTTAGGGCCATTATTTAGATGAGTGACTTACCTATTTCCACCCATACTCATATCCATCCTCAATACTTCTATGAGTGGCCCAAGACAACAGACCTTTTACTCCCTCGATTACAAAACTTCAGTGGCTAGGCATTCCCTATAAACAATGTCCAAATTCCTTAGTACGATTCTTCCCACTGTGGTCCATGTTTATATTTCTAATCTTATTTCCCAATGCACCACCTTCCACCCTCCAGTTAAGACCAAACTGTTGGTGGTTCATTCACTTATATTCATTCTGCAACTACTTACTGAGTGTAAATTATACATTAGCCACTGTGCTATGCTTGGGGAATGCTGAAGTAAACAAGGCAGATAAGGCTCAACTTCACAGAGCTTACAGTCTAAGTTTACAAAGGGTTCATACTGCTGTTTACAGCACTCATGAGCCTCCCAAATGTCTGGAGCACACCACTTACATTTCTGAGTTCAGCTCAAGGCTTAACTCCTCTAAGAAATCCCTTCTGACTAGACCACCCTCACCCATGCAGAAGAACTGCCCACGCCTACTGCACTTCACACACTGTTGTCTAAACTTATTTAGCTCATTATTATAACAATGATTTACTAGTTTACCTCACCAAAAGAGTGCATAAGCAATGACCATGTCTTATTCATCTCTATGACTGAACAAACTATCGTAGAAACAGTGACTATGAAGACCTTGGCCTGGCACATGGAAGTACTTAATGAATATCTGCCTAGAAATGAAAGACTGAAGAAATTATTTTATTTTTGGAAAAAAAAATACAAACCAAAAAATCCCTTGTCCTTTTTCAGTTCCTTTAAGTCATTTTCTAGACTGTGAGTCCCTTAAAGTCAAGAACCATATATTACTAATTGAATTTAAATAAAATATTTTTTAAAAAGAACCATATATTACTAGCTCTGTTCTGTGTACATATTAATCACAAAATAAGCCTTTGTTGAATATATTCTCTGGATCTACAATTCACAACTACTAGGACATGGTAAGGATGTCATAATATAGCACTAGACAAAACTGAAACCAACACTAATTAGAGTGTTATGGCCATAAGAAAATATATCCATGGATGTACAAAATTCATTTTATGAATGTATAGTTTGAGTCTTGAGACCTATTCACTCAATACACAGGCAGAAAAAGAGTCACAAAATCTTAGAATTTTTCATTCTTACCACAGCCAAGACACTGTAGATCCAGATAAGGTTAAAAAAAAAAAAAAAAAAAGGAGAGCATTCTAAATTTATAAAGGGTGTTAGTTCCTATGGTAGATTGTAATAATGATATTCTCAACAATAATAGCAAATATATACACTACTTTCTGCTTGTAAGGAAGTGCTAGAAACATATTACATGTACTAATTCATTTAATTCTCGTATCAACTCTATGAAATACCGTAGCAAAATGAGGTATAAAAATCTTGTCCAAGATCATTCAGCTAATAAATGACAGACCTCATTTTGAGCCCAGGAAGTCTGGTTCCAGAGTCTTTGCTCTTAGCCACAATACTACTCTTAGTCTTTTAAACATAATACTATTTTTATTCTTTATAATTGTACAATAATGAAAGCTCATGCAGACCTTGCGAACAAAAGCATTTCCAAACATATGAGGTATATTTCAGGAGTTCTCAATTTATTTTTAGTAGTAACTTCTATTTTATCCTAAATTTTAAAAATGTATTATTTACACATGAGATAATCTATAGAGGACAAGAGAAGTTATAGAAGAATCAGGGAGAAAGCTTGCTGGTTTTTCAGTGCAGAAAGAAAGGATATATAACACTATTCAAAAGTTCAAGAGCTATAAGGAAGAAGTCCTGTCAACTGTCAGCCCACAATCAAATGGATCATTCATGAAGATCAAAAACCATATCACAAATAATTAGCTGGGAAAATCCACCTAAGGCATTGATGTCATCCAAAAGACTCCTTAGAAAACACTGCAATACGTTTATTTTACTTATTTTTTTAAATTTTTTGCAATATGTTTCATTTATGGTTCTAAATTAGATGACAATAAGCAGAAGTCATGTCTTAGTAGCTTTTATAAAAACTCTTTTTTAAACAATCTTTATCTCTCACTATGTCACTCCAAATAATATAAACAAATCAAATACACAATTCATAAAATGTGGTTAGAAGTAGAATAATACCTCATCAAATAAACAAACATACCATAGAGGGCTTTTGCACTTGTTTTTGAACTGTGTTCTCTGTCCATTTGGGAAAAAGTGGGTGATGATCCATAGCCGCTGTAATAATAAAAAAAGGTCATTGTGCTGGGTTAAAGTCCAAAGTAAGCAATAAAAATTCAAAACTACAAATAAAAGTCCCACGTACCACAATGTCTGTGTGCTTTTTAAAAACATATTGAGTTAATGCTAACTAGGTTTGTCAAAATGAGCCAGACTCTGCTCTGGTCAAGAAACAGAATGTAAGCCACACCATCCCAATGTGAATTGAGGTAGGTACAAATCACAGCCTCCTCTCAAACTCCAAGTCAGAACTCCAGGCAAGAAGATTCAATAAGGTTGAAACTATCTTAGAAGAGTTTAAGTTTGCCATACTAAATTGAATTGTGGGCAGTGATCTCCAGTCATAAAAAGAATTCAATGACTTAAGCTACAATGGAATAGACATTATTTTCACAAAAACTCAAAATGCAAAATAGTACTTTATCATTAAAATTGACCAGCTTTATCCAATTTCTGGCCTCTTGTAATATGATAGGTGAAGTAATACTTCAAGTATTACTTGAATTTTTAAAATTTATTCAGTAAACATTCACCCCAAAAATCTATTAGGATAAGGATTATGGCAAGGGACATGGTTCTGTTAATAAGACAAGTAAGTAAAATAGTTACAATAGAATGTGATATCTGGATAAAACAAATAGATATAACATATAAGATCAAAGAAGGATTAAATTTTTATCAGGATGTCCAAAAAGATTTCACTGCCAAATTGGCACTTCAGCAGAATATAAAAGGGTTGTGATTTCAAGTTATACCTGGAACTTCAAGGATTGTTTCATTTGCTTGCATGGTCTTTTTTGTTTTACACAGTGGTAAGTATCTTGACAGATTAGACTAAAAGACATTTAACTTTCCTCAATTGCCAGTTTTTTATAAACAAAACATAATGCTCCAGAGAAACGGAAATCTCAGAAGTATATATTCAACTATGGAAAGCAATAATACAAAAATACCAGAACAAACTGTCTTCTATTAGATCACTGTCACTGAGGTTGATAATACTGATCCATCTTTTTCTTACCAGACATAGTAAATTTTTAATATTACCATAGCTTAGAAATAGAAAAAAAATTATATATTTATGAATAAACTACATAAAGAACTGGAGTTAATCTTTTCATTAAAAATATTAAAAAATAAAATAAAATAAAACAAAACCCCAAGTCAAATCCAAAAAGAACCCCAACAGGGGCACCTGGGTGGCTCAGTTGATTAGGATTCTGACTCCGGGCTAAGGTCGTGATCTTGGAGTTATAGGATCAAGCCCCATATGGAGCTCTGCACTCAGAGCAGAGTCTGATTAAGGTTCTCTCCCTCTCCTGCTACCCCTCCCCCTACTCATGTGCTCTCCATCTCTCTAAAATAAATAAATCTTTAAAAACAAAAAGAATCCCAACAAATTAAATATAAACCTCCCAACTTACTTCATTTGAGATGGATACATTCCAAAACCACTGGGATGGTTAGAAATATGACCATTCATTGCAGTTTTCACTCCTGTGTTCTATAAAAAGAAAGAAAGATTAAAGGTAATAAAAAGGTCAAGACATTTCAGTTCTAAGTTATTCATTCAACAAATGCATATCACTGCCAGGATGACAGAAATACAAAGATAAAGATCTCTACTCTCAAAGAGCTCTGCTGCCAGAAGTATAGATGGGCACAGAAACTAAAGATTCAACAGGCATTTAACATTAGTGCACTAGAAGTATAAGAAAATTAGGCAAGTAAAAGAAAAATCTAAAATATAGTTCTGAATCCTCTCCATATATAAGGCATAACTGTATATTCTTCTCAAACTCATAATCAATTCTCAATTTTATAAATGGTTCCTTTATTTATTGTTTCACTATCAAAGTTAATATAGGTTCGTTAACTTTAAAAACTTGACAACAAAAAAATAAATAAATAAATAAATAAATAAAATTGGAATAAAAAAAATAATAAAAACTTGACAACAGTAAAGTGCAAAATACAGAAAAATGCAAAGGGGAAAAAATACCACCCAGAGCCCTATCATTTAACAATCCTGTCATTTCCTCCAGTCTTTTTCTTGCATCAACTTTTTTTCTTTCTCCCTTCCTTCAAAGTACATTTGATAACATCCTATATATACTTTTGGATGCACCTTTTTTCCAAGAAGGTGTCCATTTACACATTCCTTCTGCTTGTCATGAGAAAGCAATTTTTAAAGTTAACACCAGATATGTAACTTCAGAAAACATTTTTAATATGTTACACAAATTGAACAAGTTTCTTCAAATCAGATGAGTAAAACCTCCTCTTCTAAATCCAATGACCCTTTCTTTCTTTGTTCTCCAAGATACTACTGCTTACACCTAATTTGTTTCTATTTACTCCTGGATACTTAGGCCTTCTTGGGTTCTGTGACACTAAACAATATTGGATCTTATCTTACTTTTCTGACTTTTGTATATATTATATTATTATGCCTTCTCAAAGCTGAGAGGTAGGTAGGGCACATCATAGCTTTATTATAAGACAAAGGCAAAGGGAGCAGTAGAATTAACAACTACTGATTGACTATTACGTATCAAATAATATGACTGATACTTCCAAGGTGAACAAAACACAGTCCCAGCTTTGGGCCAATAGTCTAGGGGAAAAACAGTCACTTAGTGAATAAATATGAAATTAAAAGTTGTTTCTATTACAAAGGGTGATTTGGGGGTCCATTATGATAGGGAACTTCATTCAGATTAGGTGGCCACAGAAAGCCTACATAAAGAAATTATATTCAAGACCAGTAACTTCAAATTAATTCTTTCTCATTCTTCAGATCTCAGTTCAATCACAAAGTCCTCAGGGAAACTTTAACAGACCTCCCTGAATAGATAAAAAGCCCACTATCAGACATTCTCAGACTCTAAACAGTTTTTCAAAGTACTTTCTCAGACTATAACAATTTGTCAAAGTATTTATCACAGTTATAATTCTTAATTTGTTTAAATTAATTCTTCCCTAGACTAGAAGTTCCATAAGGGCAGAAACTTTGGTTTAATGATGCTGTTTCTCAAGCAGTAAGAACTGTACTAGGCATAGAATAGGTGTTAATTAAATATTTATTCAAAGAAAGAAAAAAAGAAGGAAAGTCCATGGACTTTATTGCATTCTTTTCTAAGATTTTATTTATTTATTCATGAGAGACACACACACACACACAGAGAGAGAGAGAGAGAGAGAGAGAGAGAAAGAGAGAGAGAGAGAGAGAGAGAGAGAGAGAGGGAGAGAGAGAGAGACAGGCAGAGGGAGAAGCAGGCTCCATGCAGGGAGCCTGATGTGAGACTCGATCCCAGGTCTCCAGGATCACGCCCTGGGCTGAAGGCGGTGCTAAACTGCTGAGCTACCAGGGCTGCCCGACTTTATTGGATTCTTAAGGATACAAAATTATTCATATGAAACACATAATAAATAAGCCCCAGCCTATGAGGCTCTATTTTAAATTTACTAAAGAGATTCAAAGGGAAAAGTCAGGCTGACTGCCATAATTTTTGGAGGGGCTGAGACTTGACCTAGTTCTTAAAGAATAGTTAAGGATTTATAAAGGTCCTCAAAACACTTAAGTTTAATTCAAGCTTTCCCAACAGCCCTGCCTATATTTACCCACACCTTAGAAGCAAATTTCTAAATTAAGGAACAAAGAAATATTGACCTCTCCCTGATTTACAAAATTACATTAATTTACAATATTATCACATCTATAATTTTTTTTAAGATTTTATTTATTTATTCATGAGAGACACACAGAGGGGGTGGGGAAGCAGAGACACAGGCAGAAGGAGAAGCAGGCTCCTTGCAAAAAGCCTGATGTGGGACTCGATCCCGTGACTCCAGGATCACACCCTGGGCCAAAGGCAGGTGCTAAACCGCTGAGCCACCCAGGGATCCCCTATTATCACATTTATAAAATTACATTCCATTTATATTACATTGTTGTATTCTGTTTTTGTTGTTGTTGTTTGATCTCCTTCCATTTATACTTGGATATGATTAGTAGTATACAGGTAAACCAGTCCTCTGGGGAAAAATTAAATCCTAATTTGTAGTGCTTATTGACTTCCATGGTATAAATATTTCCACTATGGTTCATCTCAAGCTATCAATACTTTTACAGCAGCTTACAAAATTCCTAAATATCTCAGAATTGGTTCTCATACGCCTTAGGATCCAAACAGAGCACATCATTGTTACATTCTAAAATTTGGGCCAGGACAGAGGCCTGGAATAACATTCTGGATCTGGAGCCCATGGCTAGACACAGTCATTCACAGAAGCTTGGATCTCTATTTTGGCACTAACTAGCCTACACAAGTCAATTAAGCTTCTGTCTTAATTTTCTCATCAGTATAATAGAGATAATTCTTGGATCTTTCTAAGTCACACAGCTAGTGAAAAATCAAATGATGAATGTGTAAGTTTCTTCTAAAGTTTTTTTTTTTTAAGTACTCTTTCAAAACAAGCTGGTTCATTCAGTATATAAATTAGACCCCCAGGGTTTGTACTGATTTTGATCTGGTTTGCATTTTTAAAAAGTGGCTGGTTTTAATGGTAAGTGAGAGCCACAGCATCTCATCCTTTTCATGTTTAATTCTTCATGACAGTCAAATGAATGTGTGGTTTGTGTTTTGTTTTTAAACAGTGATCTGTCAGAATAAGAGAATATTAGAAAAGGGAATAGAAAATGTCAATTTGCTAAATTGAATTTTAAATATAGAAACTTTTCCTATTTGGGAATCACATTGTCACTTGTAACAGATACTCACGTTTGTAGTATGGAGTTTTCAAATATTTAAATATAGCAATTAGGGTGCACACCTTGCAAAGGAAACAATTACAAATGCTTGGTTTTCCTTCACGCTTTTAAAAGACATATCCCCATTATAGCCACATAGACCATA
This sequence comes from Nyctereutes procyonoides, assembly GCF_905146905.1. Classification (NCBI taxonomy): domain Eukaryota; kingdom Metazoa; phylum Chordata; class Mammalia; order Carnivora; family Canidae; genus Nyctereutes; species Nyctereutes procyonoides. The sequence goes on from NW_026575036.1 coordinate 769,981, forward strand.
TATATATAGCATAGAGGAACCATCACGTCTTACTAAAAACATTAAGTGTTTTCATTTTTATTAACTGTTAAGCAAAACAACTTAAAACTAAGGAGACAAACATTTTCTTTATCACTTTACAGTATCACAAATTCAGTTAACTCTACTAAATTAACTACTTAATCCTAAAAGTGTACACTAAAACTGTCATAATAGCTTCCACAGATTTGAAATTACAATTTCTTTCCTTATAAAAACACACTATGCATTATAAAAACACTTTTACCTTATAAAAACACTTTTACCATAACGATTATAATTTTCTTATTTTCTACAGAAAATAACATTCTTCAGCCAGTAGAAGGATTAAAATGGTATATTTAAGATCTAAGCTAAGCACACCAAAAATGGTAAGCACTAAAATTTTCAGTGTATTTACATTGTATTTAGAACTTTTGACAATCACTATAAGCAGAAATAAGTGAAGCTATCTATAATAGGGCAAAACCAGAAAGTTAAATTTGTATTAGAAAGTGTTAAGATCTGAAATATAAATAAATATTTAGATTCCCTTTCCTTTTCCTGACCCTGCTGGCATATAGTATCAATTTTCCACCTGATGAATGAGTATATAGTCATTACTCACCCTCTCATTCTGCCTACCAAATAAGGAGTAGCTCCCTGTATACTGAGCTGCCCTCAAAATAACTTGTTCTCTCAGAAAATGTCAGACTTTTTATGGGGTGCCTGAGTGGTTCAGTTAAGTGTCTGCCTTCAGCTCAGGTCCCAGGGTCCTGAGATCCAGCCCAGTATCTGGCTCCCTACTCAGCGGGGAGTCTGCTTCTCTGTTGGCTTCTTTCCCCCAACCCCTGCTGTGCTCCTTTTCTCTCTCTTTCTCATCCTAATAAATAAATAAATAAAATCTTTTTTAAAAATGTCAGACTTTTTAAAAGTTTTTGTTTGCTTATTTAAGTTTGTCAGAGTGTCTTGAAGTATCTCTACTTTGATTTTCAATTTAACTAAATCCATAATCTTTGTCTAAATTATAACCAATGGCAGTAGAGGATGGCAGGGGAAATGTATATTGTCATTATCATTTAGGGTTTTAACTAAAAAAATCACTGAAATTTAATTTTTAGCAGTGCTCTGTGACATTTACCAGGGATTGTACTTAAAACATAAAAACACAAAGAATTTATTTTAAACCTTCTGAAGCATCACATGTTCTGTCTCCTGTAGTGTCTTCTAGAGCAGTCACTTTAAGATTTTATTTGAGAGAGAGACAGAGAGGGCGTGCACACGTGTGAGACAGCATGAATGGGGGAGGGGTAGAAGGAGCAAGCAGGAGAAGCAGACTCCCCTGGCCAAAAAGCCTGATGCCAGGCTCCGTCCCAGGACTCCAGGATCATGACCCAAGCTAAAGGCAAGAAGCTCAACTGCTCAAGCTGAATGCAGATGCTCAACCACTCAACCGACTGAGCCACTCAGGTTCCTCAAGCAGCCACTTTTCAATATATGTTACCAGCACTGTCAGTACAGGAGTCGTTGTCTATTTCTCTGTCACTTGGTCTAATATTTAGTAATAAAGAATTTGTGTATGTGAATAAACTTGGGAAACTAATAAGTACATTAAACTGTTACAGGAATAGAAATAATAATGATGCTGTGCCTGCTGCTGGTGGCCATGATCTGTGTAAGTATCACAATTTCTAGGCCATATGGAAGCACAGTATTTTCTCAATATCAATCAAGAGTAAATCTGTACCCTTAAATCAACACATAGTAATCACCTAAATAATTATTTAGATTCCTCTTTTTTTTTAATAATGCTGAGAAAATTCTTAGGCTTATGTATAAGTTAGGACAATTTGGGGGCAAATCTATATTCAATCCAGAATGTAGTTGGCTTAATTAATTAAAGAAAAATACCTGTTGTAGAAATTTAATAAGCGACTAAAAAGCACTTTAGTACTAATTGTATGTTCAATATTGTGATAGATTTCATAAAAAGGCCTAATATAGAGAAGAGCAATATATACCCTATTACTGCTACTTGAGTATTTCCCTCTAATTCTGGTTGCTATGATGGCATCATCAGTGTACATGTATTGTTTGATATTATCCATGGGAAATGACTAAGGTCTTAGGTCAAAACATTGTCAATATTGTACTGACTTGGGAAAATATGCGAATTTTAAAAAGAACTCCTATTATTGACAGTGTATCTTGTATCAAGTAATGTGCTAAATGTTTTCTATCCCTTATCTAACATTCACATTAATTTCTGATGAAATATTATTTTCCAATCTCATAGATGAAGAAATTGAGATAAAGAGACTAGGTGCCACTTGCATGAGATGCTAAAACTTTAAAAAATCATCTAGTTCCATGAATGACCACAAGGAACATTCTGTTTATCAGATAATCATAAACAGAGAACTAAAATGGGGGAAAGAAAATGACATTCCATGAGCCTCTACTTCATTTGATAGTTTAGAAATCTCATCTCATTGCATCCTTAAAACAACCTTTTGATGTAGTTATTAGCTCTATTTTGTAGATGAGATGACAGTCTCAAGTAAGTTAAAACATCTGCCTAAGTGGTAACACAAGAAGCTAGAATTTGAAATGTAGGGGTCTACTTAGATGCAGATTTATTTCAATGACTCCAGTACAGTCCTGTAAATGGATTTTCTCTTCCTTATGATTATTTTAATAACATTTTCTTTTTTCTAGCTTACTTTACTGTATTGAATAGAGTAATACATAAAACTTAAAATATGTGTTTATCAACTATTTATGTTATCAGTAATGCTTGCAGTCAACAGCTACTAATAGGTAAGTTTAGATGAAGTCAACAGTTATATGATAATTTTCTATCAAAAAAAGAAATTTTCCAATTGCTGGGGGTTGGTGTCCCTAACTTCCATGTTGTTCGCAGGTCAAATGTATCAAAGTGAGTCTTCTGAGTAATTCACTCACATGTAAGTCGTATGTGATACCCATAAATTTACCTGGATCATTTGCATTTCTTTCATTAAAATTAAGTACCTATTTAAGGGGGGGTGGAATCATAGCCTCCAATTTAGCTGGAATCTTCCAATAAAAATAAAAATACGATAGGAAAGGGAACTAAATTCAGAGAAGAAACTGTCTTAACTCTTCTTTATTACCAGGCCCCCTATCCCAGTGAAGCGTACCATGGGGTTGGGTATTGGGAGTAATAGTAGTAGGATCAGATCTTGAACTATTTTTTCAGCAAAGTGTCCACTAAACTTCATAAGTGACATGAGGAATTTTAACAAATCTCCACTTATTTACTCATGGTATATTTAGTTATACAAGGTATATTTTTTACATATACCTTGCCTATATAGGCTAGAAAAAACCTTTTATCAAAGTGTTCATCTCCCTGATTACATTATTTCCACAATTCACAATGGCCTTCCAGTCAGCCTTATATACTGACTGTTGCAATAAACTGACTTTTAAAGGAGCATATGCTTTATCAGTGGAAGTTCCTGATTTAATCATCCTATGACATAATTAATCAGCAAATGCAAGCCTTGGTGCCTGGTCACTACTGTCACACCCTTAAAGTGCCACACCCTGTCATTTACTCCATTACATGACTATCGAGGTCTCATTAAAACTGCAGTTAAATTTGTTTTTGATTTTTTTGTAATCAACTTTTTAATTTTTGTGTCACTTTATAAAGAAAAGTTGTGAAAATAGTACACAGAGTTCTTGCATAACCTGCACCCCATTTCCTTATTGTTAACATCTCGCTTAGCATGATGAATTTGTGACAATTAATGAACCAATATAAATATTTTATCAACTAAAATCAATACTTTATTCAGACTTCCCTCACTTTTTTACCTAATTTTTTTTTTCTGTTCCAGGATCCTATCCACAATACCACATTGCATTTAGTTCTCATGTCTCATTAGGCTGCTCCTCTATACTGTGACCATTTCTCATGTTCCCCTTGCTTTTGATAACTATATTAAGTTTTTTAGCGCTTCCATAACAAAGTATCATGAACTGGGTGGCTTAAGCAACAGAAACTTAAGCTCTCACAGTTCTGGAGCCTAGAAGTCCAAAATGAGATGTCAACAGAGCTAAGCTCTCCCTGAAGGCTACAAGGAGGAATCCTTTGTTTTCTAACTTCCCATAGTTGCTGGTAATCCTTGGCTTATAGATGCATCACTCAAACCTCTGCTCTGTCTTCATATGGCCTCCCCCAGGTATCTATCTATATCCAAATTTCCTTCTTCTCATAAGGACACCAGTCAGTGGATTGGGTCTACCTCAATCCAGTATGACTGCATTGTGATTCACTGGCAAAGACCCTGTTCAAAGGAAGTCACATTCTTAGGTACAGGGTGGTAGGACTTGAGCATCACTCAAACCTCTGCTCTGTCTTCATATGGCCTCCCCCAGGTATCTATCTATATCCAAATTTCCTTCTTCTCATAAGGACACCAGTCAGTGGATTGGGTCTACCTCAATCCAGTATGACTGCATTGTGATTCACTGGCAAAGACCCTGTTCAAAGGAAGTCACATTCTTAGGTACAGGGTGGTAGGACTTGAGCATCTTTTTGGGGGACACAATTCAACCTGCAAGAATGAACTTGATAGCTTTTTTTTTAAAAAATATTTTATTTATTTCTTAATGAGAGAGAGAGAGAGAGAAAGAGAGGGAGGGAGAGAGGCAGAGAACAGGCAAAGGGAGAAGCAGGCTCCATGCAGGGAGCCTGATGTGGGACTGGATCCCAGGTCTCCAGGATCAGGCCCTGGGCTGAAAGCGACGCTAAACCACTGAACCACCCAGGCGCCCCCCCTTGATAGCTTTTTGAAGAGTACTGTATTTTGATATTCTATAGGATGTCTCTCAATTAGGATCTGTCTGATGTTTTTCTATTGATTAAGCTGGAATTACAGGTTTTGGGGAGAAAGACTACAGAGATATGTGATACTCTTACCACATCATATTAAAAGCCCATGCTATTAGCTATGACAATTTGTTTATGCTAACATTCCTCACTGACTGAAGTAGGATTCTCATCCTGTTTCTCCATTAATAAAGTGACCTCCCTCATCACCACTCTACAGGCCTGTTTGGAAGAAGTCACTATATGTAGCTCTTCCTTATGGGGTAGAGAGTTATGTTGCACCTCCTAGAGGAGGGAGTATCTGCATGAATTTTTGGAATTCTTCTGTATGGGAGATTTTTTTAACTAACAGAGAAGATGGAAAAACAAACAAGAGGGGATCTGATTCAGTCAAATAGAAACTCTTGATTATCCATCCCCTATAAAACTCCTATTTCAGATGGTTCATACAAGATCTGAGTCAAGCTCCCATTCTGTGCTAGGTTAATATAATGCTTTAGACAGGGAGAGAGAGAGATTGAGGCAATAAGAGAGATCATAGCCCTTAACACAAAACCTTGGCTAACATCACCAAAAGATGATTGGAATTTTAAAAAGTAAACATTATCTAAGAAGTTCAAAACTGCGACATCTGGGTGGCTCAGTGGTTGAGCACCTGCCTTCGAAGTCCTGGGATCGAGTCCCACATCGGGCTTCATGCATGGAGTCTGCTTCTGCCTCTGCCTCTGCCTCTACCTCTACCTCTACCTCTACCTCTACCTCTACCTCTACCTCTACCTCTACCTCTACCTCTACCTCTACTTCTACTTCTACTTCTACTTCTCTTCTCTTCTCTTCTCTTCTCTTCTCTTCTCTTCTCTTCTCTTCTCTTCTCTTCTCCTCTCCTCTCCTCTCCTCTCCTCTCTTCTCTTCTCTTCTCTCTCTTCTCTTCTCTTCTCTTCTCTTCTCTTCTCTCTCTCTCGTGTCTCATGAATAAATAAATAAAAATCTTTTTTAAAAAAGGGAAGTTCAAAGCTTCCCAGAAGCAAAAAGTTAAGTGTGGATTTTTAGAAGAGGTAGAAGAATATTCACTATGGGTATTTTCTCCCAGAATAAAAATATGTACGACTTTTTCTGCCAGTTCAGTTTTCAACTGAACACCTATCATGGAACAACATTTGGGAAGAAGAAGTAAAGAAAACCATCCTGCCTACCTCACCTCATCCCTACTCTCCAGTAATTTTTTTTCAAATATCTACTTGTTGAAAATCAGCCTTAAGGGTTAGTATTCACTGACATTCTATGAATGTTTTGGAAAGGTTCCAAAATGAAACTTTGTGTCACGGACTAACGCAAAACAAAAACTACTGAGGAACTTAGGATCTCAGATGATTATTTTTATTGTGAGCTATTCTTTTTCCATAGTCTTGCCATTAGCCAAATTAGTATAGTTCAACATATTTTACAAAGGCAAATAGATAAAGAGCCATCTGGGCCAGACATAACCCAGCTGGGTAGACAAGAAAATATGTTCTAAAATCATCTTGAATGAAACTGAAACTCTTGAATTCAAGTTTCATTATGTTGTATTAAATGGCCTCTAAAAATAGTAAATCATAAAACCTTATAGGTACAATGAGAAGAGTTTTAACCCACGGATGAGATATAACACTTTAATATTTAACTACCCTGTTGCCACATGATTACCTTTCTCTGCATTACCTAGAGCAAAGGACATGAAGCAGTAAACAAAACACTGCTGGTGCTTCACTCTGCATTTTTAGTACAGCTCCTTAAGAGGATCAATGGTTTACAAACTGTACAACATATTTTTGTAGTAAATGGTTACAACCTACAAAGTGGCAAATGTCACCTTAAAGCAACTATTATCCTCAATCCATCCTACTTTTCTAAATCATAACTACATCTCCCCAAGGTTATTATAAGTAAACAATGCTTAATTTCTAAACTATGCTGGACCTTAAGCAATGTAATTTTGTTTATATGAAAGTTAAAAAAAGCCTTCTACTATAATATACATCACCCACAAATTGCTTCCCAGATATTTTATAAAAAGATGTTACTTTTCATCTCAACCTCATTTCTTTCTGTCTGCCATACTATCAAACTTGATTATTCTGATAAAAAAACATAGAGATATCATATTAAAAACTACTATTTCAATTTGTTCTATTTTCTCAAGATACATTTTTAGAGATCCAAATGTTAGCATAATGGTTATATGGGGGCAGGTGTATCAAGTTTAACATCTATAGCTTTATAAGCTAACAGAAAGTTCATGACTGGATTAATAAGGTAAAATTCTCTAATCATTCTTAACTAATCCTTATTCCTATTATTCCACATTGTTTAACAATTTTTTGACAAAGATAAAAATACAATCCTTTCAAGATACTATTTTTTCCTTATCTTCAAAAGCAGAGGCAGTCCCAATATGCTGTTAGAAAGTGATTCAACAAAGAATAGTCAAAACAAAACAGAAAAATCAATTCCAGTAATCATCTATATTTGGCTGAATATAAATATAACCGATTAACAGTCAGTGCTCCTACTAAGAAAATAATCTTAAAAAATCTTCCTTGAAAACTTTCCTATCTTACACAGAAATCTTGGGGAAGGGGGAAGAAACAGTATATTTAGGAAAAGAACACATTGCAGGCACTGTTAGGACAGCACAGTATTATGTTTAAGGAAAGTCAGATTAGGAGTGGGTCTAGAAAACAAAATCACCTTCACAGAAAGGTTGAGCCAAAGAAGGCAACATAAAGACTTTTAGAAATGTATAGTACAGGAGGGCAGGGAAACATCAACAGGAGCATTTATGGTCCGATGTGGCAAGTAGAAGACAGAATGCAAAGTAGGCACCCTATGTTTGGGACAGGGTAGGAGGGTATTCAGTTCATAAAAGCCTTCCTCCAGGCTGTGAGCATGACTTGAGTAAGCCAGAAGAGAGAAGAGCAAAGACAAGAGACAGTGTGGTACACTTAGTAAACCACCAGCAGTTCAGAGTCACTGGAGAGTAAGAGGTAGAACACAATGAAGCATGAAGCTGGTAATACAAGACTGCCTAGCACAGAGGGCAAACTTAGATTTTTTTTTTGAAGATTTATTCATGAAAGAGAGAGAGAGAGAGAGAGAGAGAGGCAGAAACACAGGCAGAGGGAGAAGCAGGCTCCATGCAGGGAGCCTGATGTGGGACTTGATCCTGGCACTCCAGGGTCACACCCTGGGCCGAAGGCAGGCGCTAAACCTCTAAGTCACCCAGGGATTCCCTTTTTTATTTTTATTTTTTTAAGATTTTATTTATTCATGAAAGACACACACGCAGAGAGAGAGAGGCAGAGACACAGGCAGAGGAAGCAGCAGCAAACTTACATTTTTATCAAATTTTGTTAGATCAAAATGCAGTTTCCTAACTATGTCCGTGTAATTGCTATACACAGTAAATACTAAGATTACATTTCTTTCTTTGTATAATCTTGTCTTTAGAATAATCATCTTACCTTCAATCCTTAGTTTTCCTTCATTTTCATTGATTCCATCCCTTTACTCTCCACCAGAAGTAAAGTTTCCTTGCAATGCATTTAAACACAATCTATTTCCATGGTTATCTTTATCTTTCTGGTTATCTCTCTATCTTTCTCCCTGATCTCTACACATTCCTGTTACAATCTGAACTGATTAATCTCTAGGTCTCCTACACAGCATTTACTGTGGTATCCAAATCAACATTATTCTATTCATTACTTTCATCTCCTCCCCTCTTAGATCCTATTTCCTGCATCCCCCAACTCTCTCTTCTTTACTTTTACTTTTTTATCTTGGAAGAGCAGAGACTTCAGAGTGTAAGAAAGCTAATTTCTGAAACTTCAAATGACTGAAAGTGTGCTTTTTCTACCTTCATAAATGACCGACCCATAGTTCGTCTTGGTTTCTGGTTCTATATTTGTAAATTATTTTTGCCCCAGAATTTGGAAGCCATTGTTCTGTCTTCAATGTCACTGCTGAGACATTAGGTGCCATTCGGTTTCTCAGTGGGCCATTTTTTTTTCTTTCTGCAGTTCTGGAGTTTGGGAATCTTCTTTCCCACGTCTCCCCCCCCACCCCGCTGCCTCCACCCCCACCATGTGAAATTTCATGAATACACTGGTATAGGTGTTTTCTAAAGATGTGATATATTAGAAACTCTGTAGGTCTTTTCAAATATGAAAATTCTAGGAAATTTTATTGATTTGTTTCTTCGGTTGTTTCTTCATGACATTTTCTAAAACTTTACTTTTCTAAAAAATTATATTGTTCTATTCTGAGGACTGAATCTCTAATGTTATTGCCTTTTCACTTTTGTTTTTCATTTCCTGGTATTTTTGTTCTACTTTCTGGGTGGCTTTCTTAACATCATCTCCAAAAATCATTTAAAATTTTTCAAATCTTCTATCAATTTTCAATTTCTAGGAACATTTTTATGCCCTTCTCTTATAATGTTTGTTAGTTCCAGATTGCAGTATATTCTTTGATTTTCCTGAGAATATTAATGATGATATTTTAAAGTTTTCATCTTCTTTCTTTATTCTATAGCTTTCAATTTCCTTGTTTTTTCCAGACTTGTTTTGGTCTCCAAATTTCTTCAAATGTCTGACAATCACTAATTACTTCTCACACAGAAGATGGAGCACTAAAATGCTGATTAGAAAGTCTGTGTAGTAGGGAAGCCTGGGTGGCTCAGTGATTTAGTGCTGCCTTCAGCCCAGGGTGTGATCCTGGAGACCAGGGATCGAGTCCCATGTCAGGCTCCCTGCATGGAGCCTGCTTCTCTCTCTGCCTCTCTCCCTCTCTGTCTCTCTCTCATTAATAAATTTTTAAAAATCTAAAAGAAAAAAAAATAAAAAAGAAAGTCTGTGTAGGTCAGGGGGGCTTGCAATAGGTAGGCTTCATTGGGGAACAATCTGGCTGGGCTTGTCCATTGGGAGACCCCAAACCATAAGTATCCACAGAAAGATCATATTCTTCAAAGGAGCATCTTCCAAATGAGTACCTGGAGAATATATATCTGAGTGCCAAATTTTTGGAGATGAGCAGAGGAAGTGCCCTGGGGGTGTCTCACTATTTAGTATTTCTTTAATTTTCCACCCTCCTTCTGTGCCTTGGTATTTCCCACTCTAGAGTTCTCTAGCTCACATTCTCCACAGAATTAACTTCCACTCTTGCTGGAGTGTGTAAAGGCATCTAGGGTCTAATTTCATTTTAGACATTTGCCACTTAATTCTCCTGTTTTTGCCTCACTTTCTCACTGTCAAGCCCTTCTGAGATTCTGAAATACCTCTCCCTACCAGTTCAGGTTCCAGCTTCTTAGTACTCGTAGATTAGTTAACATCATGCATGCCCTTTCCAGAATCACTTCATTTCACTGAGTTTCTGCATTTTTTGAATCCCTTTGCTGTCACAGTTTCAGAAGGAACAGAATAAATGTATGTGCTTGATCTGCCTTTTCCTGTAACGTATTTTTATTGCCAAAGCACTGACAAATATTTGTTAATGAAAAACTCAAGAGAAAAATTCAAGTCACCTCCAATATGAACTTGAGAGGTTAAGGCAGACTATGAAATATGAGCACAAGTTTATACTAAAAACAAAATGACCAGAACAGCCAGAGTAAAAGCAACACAAAAATGAAGGAAATTTACCTCACATAAAGTCAGCTGATATTTTGGTAGTATATGTTTAACTACCTGTTGTTATACATAACAACAAATGCTATTTACAAAATCCAGGAAAGAAACAATTATAGTGTGTAAAAGTGAGGCAATCTCCAACTGATCAGGCATTATTGTTAATTTAAAAAATGCCTTTATTGTTGTTCTAGACATTAAATCATAGCTTTATTTTTTTAAGATTTTATTTATTTATTCATGAGATACAGAGAGAGAGAGTTAGAGACATAGGCAGAGGGAGAAGCAGGCTGCATGCAGGGAGCCCGATATGGGACTTGATCCTGGATTCCGGGATCACACCCTGAGCAGAAGGCAGATGCTCAACCGCTGAGCCACCCAGGCGTCCCTAAATCATAGCTTTAAATGCACAATAGAGTTAGGTGACTAAATAAAACTTGAAATCGCCCTTAAAGAATCAGAAATTTATTCATTTTAATTATTCAGATTTTATTTTTTTATAAATTTATTTTTTTATTGGTGTTCAATTTGTCAACATATAGAATAACACCCAGTGCTCATCCCGTCAAGTGCCCACCTTAGTGCCTGTCACCCAGTCACCCCCGCCCCGCACCCACCTCCCCTTCCACCACCCCTAGTTCATTTCCAGAGTTAGGAGTCTTTCACGTTCTGTCTCCCTTTCTGATATTTTAATTTTTTTTCCAAAGAGAAGCCCTACTTATTTATTTACTTTTAAGGATTTATTTATTTATCAGAGAGAGAGTGCACAGGCACAAGAGAAGGAGCAGAGGGAGAGACTCCTTGCTGACCATGGAGCCCGACATGGGGCTCAATCCCACGACCTTGAGATCATGACTGAACCTTTAGATCATGACCTGAGCCAAAATCAAGAGCCAGATGCCTAATGACTGAGCCACCCAGGCACTCCAAGAAGCCCTATTTAAGTGAATATAAGTGGGAATAAATTCTCTGTCAGCTCCCCAAAACAGAAGTCAGAGATATCTGTGTATTAGTTTTAAAAGTCAAGTTCCTTATAAAAGTAGTATGGAACTCTGTTCTTGGGAGGTTAGATACTTACACAGTCATAAAAATTAAGAAGAAAAATATTAAGTCCAATGGGTAAATTTTTTAAAAATATTTTATTAATTTATTCATGAGACATACAGAGAGAGAGAGAGAGAGAGAGAGAGAGAGAGAGAGAGAGAGAGACAGGCAGAGAGAGAAGCAGGGTCCATGCAGGGAGCCCGATGCGGGACTCGATACCAGGTCTCCAGGATCACACCCTGGGCTGAAGGCGGCGCTAAACTGCTGAGCCACCTGGGTTGCCCAAATAATTTTTTTTTTAATTGAGGCTACTAAATCTCATATTTAAAGGCAGGAAATAGGGATCCCTGGGTGGCGCAGCGGTTTGGCGCCTGCCTTTGGCCCAGGGCACGATCCTGGAGACCCGGGATCGAATCCCACATCGGGCTTCCGGTGCATGGAGCCTGCTTCTCCCTCTGCCTGTGTCTCTGCCTCTCTCTCTCTCTCTGTGACTATCATAAATAAATAAAAATTAAAAAAAAAATAAAAAAAATAAAATAAAGGCAGGAAATATAATCTTTGGTTATGGATAATACTACACTAGAAAAATATCTACCATATTATAACAACAGAAGTGGCAAAAAATAGAAGTAAAATTCTTCACAAGCCTCAAATTATCCATGAACGGGGGTAAATTTAAACACATCGGTTTGCTATTGTAAAAAAAAATAATGCTTTTATATTAAGCACTTTACTGTGTGAGGTACTATGCAAGTACTTTATATATATTATCTTACTTAATTCTTACCTACTTTATGAGGTTGTAAGAGCTTATTGATCCTGGACAGGCTGAGGCCCTTGCCAAGAGGGTTTTTGACTTTGCGTAAGAAGGAATTCAAGAGCAAACATTTTAGAGCAAAGATTTATTAAGTATAAAAGAATGGAGCTACCTCATAAAGAAGTGGTCTCTCCTCCCAGTAAGAAAGAGGACCCCCAGGGGATCCCCAAGTGGCTCAGGGGGTTTAGCGCCTGCCTTCGGCCTGGAGTGTGATCCTGGAGTCCCAGGATAGAGTCCCAGGATCGAGTCCCAGGATCGAGTCCCAGGATCAAGTCCCACATCGGGCTCCCTGCATGGAGCCTGCTTCTCCCTCTGCCTGTGTCTCTGCCTCTCTCGCTCTCTCTCTCTCTGTGTCTCTCATGAATAAATAAATAAAATCTTTAAAAAAGAAAAAAAAGAAAGAGGACCCCCACTTTGTCTCTAATGAAGGGTTTTATTAGTTGTTAGGTTTTTTTTGTTTTGTTTTTTAATTAGCTAACACTGGGAGGGGCTTACTCTAACTTTGGATTTATCATGTACATTAGGTAGTTTTTCCATTGTCTTAGAGCTATGGAATTATAGGGAACATTTTTAAGAATGTCCAGCTTATGTGGCTTTTACTCCTGGAGGGAGTGGAGTCTTGTTTTCCATGAGTTGGATCTTGTGACTCTGTTTATGATCTACTTACTTTTAGGTTAAGAGTCAGCCTAAAACAAAAATGGTTTTACTTTGGTCATCTTGTCTCTTTAGTCTCACTTCCCTCCTGCCTTATCACTATCCCTATGTTAAGGAGGAATCTGGGACTTATAAAAGTTGTAAGTAAAGGTAAGTTGGCCATGACATCTACATATCATGGCTAAGATTTAACAAGTCATGCTTTTAACTATTGTATACTTCCTACTTTAACTACTGATAAATCCAGTATTTTGAAATTGGTCAAGGATATGTCAACACTGATTAATTAAAAGGCAAAATGACCTTTGTAAATAATTATTCAAATAAGATTCATCCAATAATAATTGTTACCAACCAATAGTAGTACTGATTTATTCATTCATTCACTCAAAAACATTTACTATGTAACCATTACGGGACCATCACTAATCTAGATGAGCACTATTATATAAAACTTCCTGTGATGATGAAAACATGCGATGTCTGATACAGTAGCTAAGCACAAGTGTTGAACACCCAAAGCATGGCTAGTACCACTGAAGAACTGTAATTTTAATTTCATTAAATTTAAGTCAGTTTTGCCTGGGTCACTCAGTTGGTTAAGCACCTGACTCTTGATCTCAGCTCAGGTCTTGATCTCAGGGTCACAAGTCCTAGTAATGGGCTGTATTGGGCTCCACACTGGGTATGGAGCCAGGTTTAGAAGTTTCCTCAAACTGCTAAACTAAAGGTCCACATAACTTAAACTCAGCACACTCTTTTAATAGTTTCAATACATTACACTCTAAGAGAGATACAGGATTGTTTCTGATAAAACATGTTTTTTTTTTAATATATATATTTGGTACAAATTCTTAAAGTGGTTTTCAAACTCCTTATATTTATGTCATGTAAGCAGTAAAAATCTATCACTGAGAGGATTACCAGAATTTTAAGTGATTTTTTTGAGGGGTAGGGGCAGAAGAAGAGGGAGAGGGAGAGAGATAGAATCTAAAGGAGGCTCCAAACCCAGGGCAAAGTCCAACTCGGGGCTTGATCTCACAACCCTGATATTATGACCTGAGCAGAAATCAAGAGTTGGACGCTTAGCAGACTAAGCCACACAGCTGCACCACCTCACCCCCACCCCAGCTTTTTAAAGTAGGCTCCATGCCCTGCATGGAGACAAATGCAGGGCTTGAACTCACAACGCTGAGATCAAGACATGAGCTAAAATCAAGAGCTGGACACTTAACTGACTGAGACACCCGGGTACCCCTTAAGTGATCTTTTGATGATCTAAATTGGAATCATTTCAGAAACTTCCATAGATAAAATCTGAATCAATCTAATACTATTGCCTTCTAAAACTTATATTTATATTTATCATTCTTATACTTAAATCCAATCAATGGTTCCCCACTGCCCTCCAGAAAACATCCAATTCAATTAAATAGCACAGTACTCTTTTGTGATCTGGACTTTTATACCTGTAAAGCTTCCTTTTTCACCATTTCTGCCTTCCTGCCACCTCCCCTATTCTGTCCCCAACCCACTCCTCCACCATGAATCCTCCCTATACTTGCATAGGCTATGTATGTACTATATATACACTATTTTGAAGATTCCTGCTATCAAGTAACACCTTTTATCTGAAATATTCTCTCACCCAATAACCTCCCTGCCACTTCATCTAGTCAGCTCTTACTCAAGCTTTAGATCTCAATATAGGGAGGCCCTCCTTAATTTCTCCAAAGTAGGACAGATAGGCACCCCTTTCATGTGTTCCCATTATGTTTCAGTCTAACACTAAGATGCACTTATCATATTACAGTAACTTCCTACTTTCTTTTTTATACACAGGATTGTAAGTTTCTTGAAGGTAGGGACTAAATAATTACTAAACACAAAATGTGAAGTACAGTCCCTAATACCTAGTAAGTTCTCAGTAAAAACCTATTTAATGAATGAAAAACATTATGCCCACAATTATTTTTTTGCTTGACCAAATTAAGGTGTTTATTTCAAATCTTATTTAAATCATGCTCTAAAAGCAAGAAAAACTGAGCAGGAAATATTTTAGCTAGTTGAAGAGTTACAAACAAAATATTTTGCATCTCTAGCTTCTAACAAGAACCACTCAAGAAAAACAGCAAGCATGGTCCACTATTATGCCCAAGTCCCTCTAAGTGACCCCATCCAAACTGTAATATACACATCTCCCTCTCCATCTTGACTTCTCTTATTGCCAGCCACCTTCTTTATTTTCCCCAAATGAATGGAAAAATAAAAACAAAAAAACCTCATCTAACCATATCCTCTTACCTTTCCTTTTTTTTTTTTAAGATTTTATTTATTTATTCATGAGGGACAGAGAGAGGCAGAGGGAAAAGCAGGCTCCCTGCAGGAGCCCAATGTGGGACTTGATCCCAGACCCCCAGATCAGGCCATGAGTCAAAGGCAGACACTCAACTGCTGAGCCACCCAGGCATCCCCTTTTACCTTTCTAATCCTGTCCCTTCTCTGATGGTGAGCATCAGTCCTATCAGAACTCAGCCACTTTCTGGGAGTGTGAGGAAATTTTGTTCCTAAGCTTGCCATTGGAACATCCTAGATGTCAATTTGATTTAGCTTCGTTGTGAGATTAGAAAACTGAACACCAAAGCTAATACTATTCCTTGCTTTATGGATACCATTCCTAACTCTAGGCCCTTGGACATGTTAAATTCATAGGGTCCTCATTAGTACTGATTAAGCTAGAAACTAGGGTATTTCCAAGAGTTCTTTGCAGTTCCAAAGTCCAGTGCGTTAGTTCAGTGACATCAGTCACAGAGGCTATTATCACACTGGCTCAGTGACCTGCTTCAACTAAACTTACTTCTAAAGATCACTTGACAAAACAGAACACAGGAGAAAGTATCCTATTTTCTCATGGTGTTGGGGAGGAGCCAGGGGGAATTAATACAGGTAACTTTGAGGACTGGCTATACGTTACCCTCACAACCTCTAAGCCTACCTACAAAGAAAGCATGTGACATGATTTTATCTTATTTATTTATTTCTATAATTTTAGTTGGTAAGAAGTCCTGGGAACAGCACACGGCAGCACACAGTAGTATACTCCTCCAGGTTTAGATAGCTAGGAAGAACAAGATGAATGTCCCCGCTCTCCCAAGAACTGAAGTTGCTCTATTCTGGGATGCTGAAAAGGAAATTTTTCTAGGAAACAAGTGTTTGAATTGTATGAGATATGAAATGTTTACAAGAATAGTACTTACTCTTAACTGCCACTTTTGTCGCCTCAGGGAAGGCTAGTTTTGTCAAGAGCCACGTGGCTGCCCCCCTACCATGAAAGAACTAGGATGAAGCAAAGTGGCCTACTCCACAAGTGACTGTATGTGCTGTGACAGAAAAATCAAAGAATCAACCTTAAGATAGAAGAAGTGCAAAATAGCCAACTAATAATCTACTAATGTAAGTGGGCACAGGATAGGTGATCCACAGCATGGGTCACTGCTACCCACAACTGTGCCTAAACATATTTGACTGCTCTTGCCAACCTTACAAAGCCTCAAATGACAATAATCTACTCTTAGGAAACAAAGCCCTACTACTGCTTCCTGAGAGGGGGTGAGCAAGCTTGCCCATAAGGCAATTTCCCAGCATCTAAAGACCACTTTCCTGATCCTAAAAAATAATAATAGTATATCTGCCAAGAAGAAAAATGCTTTTTGGGATGCTATTTCAGAACTACTGGAAACAATCAAAACATTCTGAGTATATTCCAATGCTTGTACCAAGGTACTGTGGGATAATAAAAAGAGCATACTGTGGAGACAGTCAGTCCTGAATGTAAATCTTGGCTCTACCATGTTTCTGTGACTTTGAACACATATTATCCTCTGTGTGCCTCTGTTTACTCCCCTGTGAAATAAGACTGTTATGAAGACTACATGCAAAAGCACATGTGGGTCACTTAAGATTTATTATCTATATCTACCAGTTCTTTATCTTCCTAAATAAATACTGTATTGGAGAGAAATAGCAATGGAGAAGTTTCCTTTAAAAACTGATTGTAAAAATGAGATTCACTGAAGGAAAAGCCAATTGCAATCAACCAAATACGACTCAAAAGAAATACATGATAACCAGAGCAAAGAATGTTACCAATTACATACTCACACACATAAAAAGAAATTTCCTTTGCTCACCATTCCAGGCCCACCACAATTTTATCCTAAATAATTTCTCCAGTCCCCCATATTCTCTCTAGCACTCCCACCTATAAACTTTAACTACATCACACTCTCTTTGGAATATACAGTGCATTGGCTTACCTTCAGGCCTCTGCTCTTACCCTAAATACTCTTCCTGCTACTTCATACCTCCCATCTAGCAACTGCTCAATTCCACTATTTGTATCATCCCTATTTTAGTCTTCCCAGACCAACTCTAGTATCTAGTCCTTTGGCAACTATTATCATGTTTAGTATTTTTCAATATAGTTAAGGAGAACTCTGGTTTATTCCTTTGTATCTCTGACACAGTTCTGGGGTGTGGCAAACTAGTATAATTTTCTGCAAAATAACTATTATACTAAAGTTGCACTATAGGAGTTCTATATACATGGGGTACTAAAAGAAGAGTCGCAGAATTTTAGTGATCAAAGGAGTTATTATTATCAATATAAGTTCCTCTAAGATTTACACAAATGACTGCCCAATACAAATGAGTTCTGACTGAGGCAAAACTGATGCAAAATAGAAACTAATTTACAAGTACAGAAACGGAATTGAAATTTTTTTTTAAAAAAATATTTAACAGAATTTCTGCAATCACAATTAGATGAGGTCCTCAGTGTTAATTCAATGGAAATACCAATAAAAGTACTATTGTTGGTGTGGTCACTTATCAATGATTTTAACATATGATCTAAAAAGCAGAACTTTTGGTAAAAGTAAGCCTATTTATATCAAGGAGGCTCAGAACTGACTCAGAGGAAAAAGTATTACCCTCTGACTCATCAAGACCACTTCCCGAAACACCCAATGTTTTTCTTGGAAGGAAGTCTATACAAGTGCCATTTCATTCAAACACTGATTAGACAAAATTGAAGTCTAACACAAAATGGACAAAAAGACATCTATTTTCCAAACCCAACTAAGTTTCAAAGTAAACCATTTCATAAACACATATTACCTGGTCATAAAAAAGAAGACTTTAAATACAGTCAAAATTGGATAATCCCAGATATATTATAATGAATAAACCACTGACTACCTACACATATCCCTCTTTATACCATAATCTCTTAATGATAAAGAAACAACCTTATGATTTTAATCCACAAAATTAACTAATGTCTTTGGCTTCAAAACAGTCATTTTTTTTTCAAGGTAGTTCTTTTCCCTTCTCTGAATCAACTCAGTGGCCAATATTTAATAATAATTTACAAAAACAATAAGTAACACTTATTAAATGCTTATATGTGCCAAACACTGTTATAGATTCTTAGCACACATTAATTCAGTTGATAAGTACAACTCCTCTAGGAGGTAGGTACAATTATTATCTCAACTTTATAGATGAGGAAACTGAGACACAGAGCAAGGAAGTACTTTGCCTCATCACACCTAGTACATAAGTAAAGCCTCAAACCCAGGCAGACCAACCCAAGAGCCCAAACTCTGTCTACGCTGTCTGTGCATGTGACCACACACCTCTTATCAGAAAGCTTGCTAAAGTTTAAACACACTTAAGCATATGCACATAAGACACACATGTAAACATATACATGTGCAAACATTTTATTTACATAATCTGTGCCAAAATGTACTATGCCCTCTTCCATTAGTTTTTAAATCCTAACATGACTATTCCAACAAATACTACCAAGTCTTTTACTTAGAAGAACAATTACTTAGATAAGCTTTGAAACATTCTACTGTCCAGATACATTTATGTCCGTCTCACTTGTTTTTTATTTCTAAAACACTGGAAACATCTCACAGAACTATAAAAACACCAAAATGATACTGTGCTGGACATAGCCCTTGGGGAAGAAAAATACACATAACATTTCCTATTTCAAAATAACAAGCAATTAAACTGAATCTTGCCGTTTGTTTCCTCTTGAGTAATCTATACTGGAAGGAGTTCAAATATCTGACTCTCGCAGTATTTTGCCTTCAGTAGAAAGACCATCCTTTAATATGCCAATTCAGCTAATAACTGTTCACTCATTTCTGTACCAGGTTCATAGACACGAGTTTAAATATTAAATGACTGCATATTTCTATTTCTAAACATTTGAAAAAGAAACTGCTAGTTAGTTAATAAGGCTGAATAAGCACTTTGAAATAAGCCACACTATTCCGCTCTTCAAATTATTAAGGAGCAGTATTAGAAGGGCAAATTTATCCCAGAGAGTAAAGCAGCAGCCTATGGAAATATAATATCCCAGAGTCAACACTACTCTGGAGGTGCTGAAGATGGAGAGGTGCTGTTGGAAGCCTGACTGCCCACTGTGATTTTAGGCCCAACAGAGAGTCATCCTGCTTTTTAAAAGTATATCATTTACCCAAGTGACACAGTGAATGAAATTCTACCACTGGAAATTAATTTATTTTTTTTAATTAAGTGTTTTCACCCCTGGCAATCACTTTTAAACTTCATACACCTCAGGAAGTTAAAAATATATTATATTATTGATGCATAAGTATGAATTATGAGATACTTTCTGCTAGGACAGGAGGAATTTAAAGTAATGTGAAAATACCTATGAAGTCAGTGTGCCACATTAATTAAAAATTCTGCACAGAAATGGCGCACTAGTAAGCTACTGAGAAAAAAAAAATGTGCTTGCTTAATACTTTGGCCTGTGATATCACCAGTTATTAATAATTACTGAAATTCTAAGACAAATTCCAGCTTATACATGGCATGATTATTTATTAAAGGCAAACATACTATAGAGTAAGCAAAACCATCCAAGAAACTCATCTAGTATTTTTTGTCTACACCTATCAGGTGTGCTTCACAAGAAAGGCATATAATAAACAATATGGTTTCTCTCTTCTAAAGTACTCAGTTTAGCAAAGATAAAATTACAGTGCAAGTTAGTAAATGCTATTGTCACAGTGTGAACAACATACCATGGAAGCATCCACTTAGGGCAGTTTGTTGGTAGGCTTCATATAAGAGGAGACAGTAGAACCAGATGTTGAAAGACACAGAGGAGTGTGTAAGTGGTAGGTGTAAGGGCAGTAAGAGAGTATTCCAGGAATATGCAAAGCATGGTACATGGGAGGACATGAGTTTCAGGGCATAGTGACATACTCAGTGTGGCTGCAATATAGTGTGTATAAAAAGATAATGTGGTTGAGAAAAGCTTCATGACAGATTGTGAGAGGCCTTATAGAACATGTACAAAAATTTGGATTTAATCTTTATGGAAACAGTAAACCAACAGCGGGATTAACAATCACATTACTAATTTTTAATAAAATAATTACAGGGGCATTCTGGAGGCAGATTAGATATTCATTCATGAATAACCCATTATTCATGAATAATTCCTTCCTGTCTAATTCTCATTTACCTTCCCACCTAAAGTTATCTTCTCTCTTTCCTTGATTATTATAAATCTCTATTTTGCTTCCATTGTATGGTCAAAATTTTGTGAAATTAGTCCTTCCATGGCTGCTACAACTTTATTTCATAGACTTGGGAAATATGCAATCCTCTCCTCATTCTTTCTACTTTATAAATCCCTCAATGCACTCAAATCAAGAAGTGAAATTATCTAAATTTAAAAGTCCAGAGATGATTTTGAAGAAATAGGCTCCACAAATAATAAGTATTTGAGTATTTACCTTCTTAATTAAACCTCTAAGCCTAATAATCATTTGCTATTTGGTCACCAGTGATCACCCAGAGAACCAGGGATTGTTATGTATGCTCTAGTACAGAACACCCTTCCCTTCAGGTGGTTATTTTTAGAAAAGTAGCTATATTCATTCTGTCTCAGATTTATTCCTGACATTGTAATAATGCAAATTCACTTTCCTTCTCAGGAAAGTGATTTTAGATCTAGTTAAAATGGTCTATATTTCTTTTTTCTGTGCAGACTGTTTATAGGTCAAAGGTCCATTCAGATACTTTAACAGTGGTTACTAAGGTTTGAGACACCTGGGCTGCAACTGACCTAGGGTAATCTGGGATTATCAACAATCTGAGTAGTTTTGTAATTATGTAGGCTTCGGAGAGAGGGTAGTAGCCTTCATCCAGGTAACTCCTCTACTTACAATTATACCATGAATTTCCCAGTAAAATGTCCTTTCATTCTTTGTCCATTCAAGAAATCTTGCTAAGGGCTTTCTATATGCCAACAGATACTATATGTATGAAGGTGGATATACAAGGATGAACAAAACAGATATAATTCTTGTCCTCAGAGTTGTTAGGGGATACAATGACCTTCTTTGATATTCCTTTGAATATGCCAAGCTCTTACCATCCTCAAGGCCTATCATTATCGGCCTGGAATAATTATCCTCTTTGTCTTTGCCTAACTCCTGCATTTCAGCTTAAATGACCCAGCTTGGGAAGTCTAGTCCTGACCTTCCAATCTATACGATTAAATCCCTCATTACATGTTTTCACAGCACCCTGAAATCTTCTTCATAAGACCTTATAATTAACATATGGGCCAATATTTGTTTAACACGGGCTTTTCAAAGATAAATTGCTGCCTGGTGCACTTTCTATTGAAGCAGAATAAACTTTTCTATTTTGTACTTTATATTGAAAACATTTTAAGTCTGATCTTTCTTTTAGGTGAATATTATTTTGAGTTTTTAATATGAGACTTCAAATTTTTCTTTATATTTTCCTTGTAAGTTTCCTTTCCACAGTTTATCCAAAGATCTTCCCTCATATGTAAATTTTATAATAAAATTACAATTCTCCAAACAATCTTACTTTTTGTATGTAAAATTTAAATGTTTATTTTTAGATACTAGCTAACGTTACTATGAATGTCCATATATGATGATATTTATTTGGATAGTTTCAAGCCAGAATTCTGAATAGTATACACTCAACTTTTACCATTTTCTTATCTGGGAGAACCAAACAAATATATATGAATACCACCACTTATTTAATGAGAAACTTTTGGCTTACTTAGCTTCTATGAGCCTTGTTTTCTCATTTTAAAGTAGTTATATCTTTCAAGGGTATGAAAAATAAAGTATAGAAAGCCCCTAGCAAAATATACTAAGTAAATATCAAATCCTTCCCACAAGTGAAAGGGGAAAAAAAGGCACATACTCAAAAATGGAGCTCTCTATTAAATATAGTATCAGTTTCTATGACCTAATCTGATCTCCTAAGAAAACAAGTCTAACTTTTTTTGGACAGTATTTCAGGTCAGGTGTTGACAAACTTTCTGCAATGGGTCAAGTGGTAAATATTTGGGGTTTGTGGACCTCATATGGTCTCTGTTGATAGTCTTCATTTTTATTTTTAATAAACTACTAAAAATGTAAAAATCATTCTTGGCTTGTAGAAAGGAACAGCCTACTGGTCAGAGTCTGCTAATCCCCTGCTCTAAACACATAAATACTCATCAATTCTACCCTTATTTATAGTAGTATCTACATAAGATTTAGCTTTCAATAACATTCAACTGAAAACTCTCTCTACTATCTATCAACTCTCTGTTTAACAAATACCAATTAAACACTTGTTTACTTGTTTTTATGTAAGGCCCTACTGGCCACCAAAAGAAAAAGTGATTCAGGACATGCAATAAAAGTACAAATAAAGCCTTCCCGTTCTCAACTCCCCCCCCACACCC
Organism: Nyctereutes procyonoides; assembly: GCF_905146905.1. Lineage (NCBI taxonomy): Eukaryota > Metazoa > Chordata > Mammalia > Carnivora > Canidae > Nyctereutes > Nyctereutes procyonoides. The sequence continues at coordinate 792,882 of NW_026575036.1, forward strand.
CCACCCCCACCCCACCCAATAAAGCCTTTGGAAGTCTTCCTCTAGGGTCACCTCTCTCTTTCTTCTGTTTTTGTTTTTTTGTTTTTGTTTTTGTTTTTGAGTATACTACTAATCAGGATTTACAGTATAACCAATTTATGCTTATGACCTCAGATTTCTCATATAACCCTGTACTGAAATTGGTGCTAGTTGTATTTTCTTTATGACATACCGATTGGGCTTCTGGGCTTCCTGTACCACAGAGTTAGAGGTCCCCCACTGCCCATTTTCCATTAGGCTCTCTCATTTCAATTCTGACATATTGTTACAAATTCAACCCCTTTTATTCCAATTCCCAACAAAATCATGTCTTCTTCCATTCAGCTCGGCTCATCTTATACATAAGCTCCAGGAAAAAAAACCCTGAATTAGATATGAGAATTAATTTCTGTTATTGTTCTGCCTCTGACAATCTGTGCCTTTCTTAACCTGGGCGCCTTTGTTCCTTCATTTATTACACGGGTCGAAACAGCCTGTGATGCCAATCAGACACAGTTAAAGGTTGAGGAAATAACATATGTAGAAGTTATTAACTTATAATCTAGAAAGTACTCTGACAGATCACTAAAATCTAGGCCTCAGAAATCAGACTTGCTTCTAGAACTGGCTCTGCCATTTATATTTATAAGTTATCTACCTTGGGCAAGTTAATTAACCCTTCTAAGCCTCATTTTCCTCATCTGTAAAATAAAGACAGAAATAACATACTTTTTATACAGTTTTATGAGGATTACATGGCATAATCCATGTCAAGCACTTATCATAGTGCCCAGCACACAGTAAAGGCTCAAAAAATGTTAAACATAATTATAATTATTTAGAGGTAAGATATATTTTCACTCTAGAGCCCACAGGCCTTATATGTTTACTTCTTAGTCTCTACCTGTTTTTGAAGCTGTCCATTTATTTCCACCAGTACATTTCTGCCCCCCACCTTTTTTTAAAGATCTTTGGCGTTTTGCTCCGTTGTTCCATGTTCCTTACAGGGACCGTTTAGTGTCTTTCACCATCAAAAGACAGGGAAGAGGAAGAGCAGAAGCGAAGGAAAGAGAGAAAGAGTGCTATCAGTTCACACTCGGCATGTTAATAATTAGTACAGTCAATTTTGTTAAAATGCAACATTTATATTCCTAAAAATGATGATGCTATGCAAAATCACATCATTAAAAACACAGGGCTTATGAAGAAAATGGAGTTAGAAGCACAATACTAAAAAACTCTCATCAGTGACACTTCATAAAAAAGAAAAAACCTAATTAAGATTGAAACATGGTTTCATCAATTTAACACAGTTAAATGGCTAGAAATATAAATAAAAACTACAATAAACATGGCACCTGACCTTGAAAAAGACCTAAAGTTTGCTTGTGGCATTGGGTGTCCAAAGGGTTATAGCTTATGAGTTACTGTAAAATGGTAGGGAAAGGGTTATCTGAAATTGAGGGAATATTATAAAACAGGATATAGGTATTTGTGGCTCACAGTGTGTAATGGAGTAAGGTAGCTGGAAGATGTGTGAAGTCTGAGCCTGTGCATTTCGTGTATTCCTGTGTGGCTCACTTCAACCAGGTGGTACTTTCTGTGTTCACCTACGATTTCTCAGATAAAATCACATATAACAAATGTGAAATTTACATTATCCTCAAATTGCTCCCTAGTACCAGTAACATAGGAATAAATTCCCATTTTCAAAACAAGCATTACAGCAGAACTGACTATTCATTCCCAAACTATGGGCATGTGACAAATGTTCTCTGACTCAGAACCATAGTCACACTCTACAAAACCTATGTTACTCTTCAACTTTCTATCAGCCCAAAGTCTTTATCTAGAAAAAGTTGTTCTTTCCTTGTCAGTATTGAGCCATTAAACATGATCTAAAATGTTTCTTAACTGTATCTTTGTTTCTTCAGCTCTCCCTTCTGGGGACAGCTTAGATTCAGAAAGCTATGCCACAACTGTTTAGTTCTCTCACTGATCCCTTGTCCTCACATGTCCATTCCAGCAGAGCAATAAAATGTCTAGTAGACAATAACTCACTGTCATGTCATTCCATTTATTCAGTCACCAAAAATTTATGAGCATCTACTGAATACAAGGAAAAATAGGAGAAATGTGACGAAACCAACTCCACCCAAACCAGTAAGAAATAAGAGACTTAGTGGATCATTTAAAGTCAGTCAATGTTATACAGCAGTTATAAAATATTATAACACATGTTGGAGTGCCTGGGTGGCTCAGTCAAGAATCAAGACTCATCTTGGTTTCAGCTCAGGTCATGATCTTAGGGTCCTGAGATGGAGCCCCATGAGTCGGCTCTGTGCTCAGCTGAGAGTCTGCTTAGGATTCTCTCTCCTTCTCCCTCTGCCTCTCCCCTCACTCCCACTCGTGCTCTCTTTCTCAAATAAATAAGATCTTTAAAAAATATAGCATATATAAAAATAACTGTAACACAAGATAGAACATGAAGCACGTTAAGAAAATGCGGGAAAAACCAGGTGACTTTCAATGTTGGAAGGGACCAGGAGAAATTTAATGGGGATGATTAGTAGACCTTAAGGATGAGGTGAATTTTGATTAAGAGGGAAAGACTTCCTAATTGCTGCATGAGTAAAGAAAAAGGCAGGAAATGTGAGATATATATAAAGCACAAAGTTCTGGAAGCTTGGGGGCATAAATTAAGACATATGACTAAAGATAATAAATTATATAACAACTTTTGAATTTTATCTGATGGGAAATGGGAAAGTCACTGACCATTTTTAGCCAGAAGAGTACAATATCCGTTATGAATGGGCAAAAGGGAGCCCAACTGGCCTTCACAAATCCAGGCTTTGAATAAGTTAAGAGACTTCATTCAGAGTCTCTGGAATGCCAAGCAAGAGCAGCAGGAGGGCTTTCCCCAACAACAATCCCCAGCTTTGTATCCAAGATTGATATTCACAGCTCTACTTAATGGATTCTAACTGTGTCATTTGGTCTGGCAAATTATACAAAATAGCAGAATAAAAAAAATTACCTGCAAAATCAGAGGGAAATACATTTTTAGAAACAATGAAGGAAAAAAAAAGAATACAAAGCAACCTAATAGTAACAATAATATTATAAGATATTTAAATCTGATCATTAGGATCATATAATTGGGGAAGTTAAATAATATGGTTCTGAATTACATCTAAATACCTGACACAATGTATTTTTAATCCTCAAGAAACTGTATATCCAAGTTCCCCAAAACAAAGCCTTCTTGGATAAATGTTCCTGTAAGGTCAAAGGCAAGCTTAAGAAGCACACATTCTAGGGAGGCCTGGGTGGCTCAATAGTTGACTGGCTGCCTTTAGCTCACTCAGGTAATGGTCTTAGGGTCCTGAGATCGAGTCCCTCATCAGGTCCCTCATCAGGTTCCTGCAAGGAGCTCGCTAATCCCTCTGCCTATGTCTCTGCCTCTGTGTGTGTGTGTCTCTCATGAATGAATAAATAAAATCTTAAAAACACACACATTCCATTTCAGATCAGATTTTACATAGCTAAATACAAAACGACAGTATTTCACATATTGTTTTAAAATTTTAGAAAATATATTAAGATTTAATACTACCACAAGGATCTTCTAGTCATTTTCCTGAATCTAGTTAACATATTCTATACATAAGAAATGCTACAAATTTTAACTAAAATAAGAAATATAGTTTCATATAGCTGAAAAATCCAAAAAGCATTTCATGAAAAAATAAAAAAAAAATTAAAATACATACACAAACCTAAACTCTAAAATTAAAAAAAAAAAAAGAGTTTGGATTTGTTTTTTTGTTGTTGTTGTTTTATATTATTGTTGTTGTTGTTGCTGTTTAGATAGGGAGAGATTGAGAGAGACAAAGGGGTGAGAATGGGCAAAGGGAGAGAAAATATCTTTTTTTTTTATTAGAAAATATCTTAAGCTGTCTTTACAGCCAACACTGAGCCCAAGGAGGGGTTGGATCTCATGACCCTGAGATCAGGATCTGAGTTGAAATCAAGAGTCAGACACTTAACTGACTGAGCCACCCATACACTCCTAAAATAAAAAAGAATTTTTAAAGAGTAATTGTTTAATTAAATTAGAACTATCCTGCAGGGTCAGTGATCAAAAGACTATATGAAAATCTACTTAGTTATATCATCCGCACAAAATTTTTTTTGCACAAAATTTGTATATAATTCAAGTAAACTACTTAAAAAATCTAAAATATAATGAGCTATTTTGTCTGCTTAAAACTGAGAGGCAGTACCTCTAAGTGAAGGTTACACCTACTCTGATGAATTAATGAAACATGATTTCTCTGAAAAATAACTGAAAAGGAAACTTCTCTAATTTATTTCAGAATTTCATAGAAAATGAATATAAACATCTTATCCTCTCCTAAGTCATTTTTTCTTATATATAATTTACTTAAATGGAAGAAACTGTTTCCAAGTTTATCTGTAGAAAAATAGAAACCTCCTTTAAAATACCCAGGTACAGTAGGTACAGGGATATCCCCCTTAAAGTGAGAACAAGTTCCCCAAAACAAAGCCTTCTTGGATAAATGTTCCTGTAAGGTCAAAGGCAAGCTTAGGACAAAGGACAAAATATTTTACATACCATTCCCAGAGGATATATGAAATTTATATTAAACATGACACTGACACTTGCTTATAGAATTTGGCCTATAAGGCTGACCAAAGCCTTGCAACAAGGCTTCTAAGCAATCTCACCTCTGTATGGCCAAACAGCTACACATGATGCTTGTATGGGTAGTTAAGGATTTTGGTGTAAATTGATAATGTTCCTTATGGTGAAGTCTTAATATAATAATAGACACATTAGAGGAAAATCAACATATCCAAGAATGTACTTCAAAAAGGATCAATACAAGCATAACCATGGCACCTGAATCAAGAATGCATTACATTTCCCAGCACCAAAACAGAGATGTAACCAGTTATTTACTTTTGTTCTCCATCCAGTCTATTACGATACAATATTAAAACTCTTGTTTTTAAAGCATAAATCTTAACCTTGCATTGAATTACTAGTAAGAGAACAAGGAAAAGACTCCTCCTGAATAAAATTATATGTAACAAATCTATAAGAGCTACAAAAATAGAACTCTATATAATAATATTTCTCCATAAGCTCATATTTTATATTAAAAACAACATAATTACATAATTGAATTTTTTGAAAGAGTTGTTCCTTAAAAATTTCCATTAATTGACTATTTAAATGTTTACAAGTTCCATTAATACACATGGGTGTAGGGGAAGAAAAGGAAAAACTTTAAATACACATATTCACTACATCTTAGGTCCCAAGCAAAATGTTTACACAGAAATTTGGCAGTGTTAAGTCTGTGGACTCAAGGCCAATAACAACCGAAGAAAACTGAACTTGGTTAATACACAAATTTTCATAGTACAACTAACACTGTATAAACAATCTAAAACAGTTAATGTTTATACGATAATCACAGTATTTTTCATATCGGAGTAATATAAAAGTAACTTTAAGAAAACTAGATATATTATGTCTGTGCTTCCCCAACTATGACTATTAGTCAACAGATTTCTTTTTACCTCAATTTAGGAGGAAAATTATTCTCTTAAACACATGACCTAAGAGAAGGAAATCCTTTAAATCCCCAAGAGGCAGGCGGCAGGAGGTAGGACTCTGAGTAACCTGAGGTACCAATTTCAACAAGTTCAGAATCCACTTGGATACCAAATGGGAATTTAAAATATTGTCAAAAGGCTAACTGGGACTAAAAGTATTACTGCATGTTTCAAGGTCCTCAAATATCCTCTATAATAATTATGCCTTTGAGAGCCCTGCTTAGCAAAATAAATATTCACAAGCTCAAACTCACCTACCCACAGTCCAGGCAAGACTCCTCTAAGCAATCCTCCAGGCAATATTGAGAGGACAGTCCTCTCAGTTTCCTCTTAGTGCCAAGTGACCTTCGGCACATCAACAGAAAGGGCGGGACGCTAAGCTTCAGTTTCAGCATTGTACTATAGTGAACAAAGTTTCTCCTTTGGTTTCTCTAGGGCGTTAACTAAGACTTCCTCTTCTTGTTAAGTACGTAAACACAACCACTACTACATTCCAACTCTCCCCTAAAGTGATAAAGCCTTAAATGGTGCAAATAATAATGGCTAATATTAATTGAGAACTTACTATGTGTTTGTATTCCAAATTAATAATATACAGATGGACACTATCATTATTCCCACTGGAAAGAGGTGAAGTCTGAGGAATAGAGGTTAATAAGTAACTTGTAAGAATTCCAGGTACAGCAATATGGTAAAATGAGCGAATGAAGACCTTCACTACAGATGCATAGAAAAAATGAGATACAAACTAGATACATAGCTTTACTTACAATAAAGAAAATCCACTGGTACTAAACTAAAGTGGTATGCACAAAAGCAAATACTGCCAGTTATGGCCTCCAGGAATGATCACGGGAGTCTCTTTTGCACTTAAGTCTAGTTGAAATTGGTAAGAAAATAGCCTCTCAAGTAAGGAGATCAAAAGAAAGTACACTCTCAAGAGAAGTTAGACTAGATTTCTGGCCCTGCTTTTCTACAACACAGGATACAACCTACCCAACTGTCCTCTAATGGTCATGTAAGGACAGAAGGAGGAATCTCAGGAACACAAGGTATACAGTTGGTGCTAAGGTCCTTCCTTAAAACCAGAGCTATTTTCAAAAGGCTCTAACCACATTAAAAAATGATGAGGGGAATACAACAAATCCACCCACCACTGTCTTAATAAGACTTCAAGAGAACTTGTCTCTGACAATCGGGATAAAAGTACAAGGGAAATGCTACAACCAGAAATTAAAAACCCTATGCTTGTGTCACAACAGTTCTGAAGTCTGAATTTGTATGAGAATCTTCAAGCTAAGAAATTGAGGGATCCTGCGGTTATGATCTCCCTGGAATATCTGGAAGAAACAAACACGAAACCACTTTAGAGAAACCCTCCATAAACAGGCCCACATGGGATCTCTATAAGCTGGAAAAACCAAACCAAACCAAAATAAAAAACAATCCTTGCTGAAGATGAGCCTATAATTTAAAAATTACAAAATACGTAAGAAAATGATTTACTGCTATTGAGCATTAACAAATGTATCAAACAGAAAGTTTAGTACTCAACTAATTTTGTAATATGAAGATAAAAAAAAAGTTTAATTATTAAAAGATGGAGGAAGAAAAAAAGCCTATAAAGAAAAGGAAAGTGAAAAAAAGGTTTTACAACAATCATACAGATTGCAAAGATATGCATATTCTCTGCATACAGCACCCAGAGTTTTCATACCAAGTTTCTGTAACTTAAAAAGAGAATAGTGTAAGTAGACATACATAGGATTTTAAAAACTTACTTAGAAAAACTATAATCAATGCAGGAACTCAATTATATGGTAGGATCTATCCATACCAATGTTCCCTCTCTACTATTTTGACCACTCTGTCCTTGCAATTCTTCATTGCTGGAAATTCTGACCATCCCCCAGGCCATTGTGAACCATCCCGAGCATCCTTGCAAAAAAGATGGAGTGGAAACTGTGATGTGCCACCCAGATCCTCTTTCAGGACTGAATGATTTATTCCCCTGTTGTACTGCTGCCAGCAGACAGCCCTCAGCTATCAGCTCTCTTGAGAACAGCCTTGGCTGAAGATTCTCCTCCCACAAGGTCTTGCTTCCTTCCCAGGGTAGCCCACATCCAAAGACTGGATGACATGGGGAATATAAAGACTTGACCCTCTCTCCCCAACTGGAGACCATGATGAAGAGCCATCAGGCCTCAGAACTCCCCGCTGAGTCAGATCTCCATTACAGACCCATGTACAATAGCCTAACTCCCCTTCGGCTTAATACTGGTTTCTCCATTCCCTTCCCTTCCACAGGGGCAGATCCAAAGAGCACTTTCTAAGAAACTTATGGCACACTAATTTCCATCTCAGATCTATATCCTGGGGAACCCACACTGCAAAAGAAGAGCATCATAAACAAAAAGGACAGGATATGAGGCAGCACTATCAAAGGAGTGAGAAAAGTAATAAAGCTTTGAAACCAATGAGCAAATGAGCAGAACACCAGAAAGTGTTAATATCTCTTTGGCAAGGAGATGGGTAGCACAAGGGAAAGCCTTTTTCAAAATAAACAGTATAATCACAAAATTCCAATACAACATTTCAATTGTCTCACCAAACTTGAAAGCCAAAAGGGATCTTATGGAGGATCCCAATTCCAACCCATCTTTTTGAAGATATTATCGCTTAGTTCCATGGGTCTGTTAAATGCCAAAAATGTTGCTACTTAGACTTCTAAGACGGTCATTTTCCTAATAATAAGTTACCTGGTACATTTAATTCCTAGCTGGAGAGCAAAGTTACTAGTAAAGAGATGTGCATGTGCAATTTCCAGCTTCCTTCAATAGTCATGGAAAAACGTGCAGCAACCAAATCTATCACGTTCCAAATATATAATATGTCTTATGGCTACTTCTGGTAAATGCCCTATCTTGGAAGGTTGAGAGAATCAACAAATACCCATGAGCCTTGTTTATATTTGTCCCATGTTCCAAGTCACAGGATTTTGATATACCTTTTTGTTCTGAACCATCAGTGAAGATGTTAATGATAGCTTTATAAAAGGTTAATCTGGTTCAGGCTGATATATAACTAATCATTATTAAGAACACTAATAAAAATGCACGGACTAACACCATGTTCATTCATATGCACACTCAGGATGCCAGTGACACGGGACCAATCCAAGCAAGGCTCACGGGTATTTGTCGATTGCCTCACCCTTCTGCGACAGGGCAGTTTACCAGAAGCTGCCCCAAGAAATATATCTGGAACCCAGATTTGGTTGCCGCAGGTTTTCCTGTAACTACTGAAGGAAGCTGGAAATTGCACATGCGCATCTCGCTACTGGTAACCTTGCCATACATTCCATACTTTGTAAGCTGTAACAAAACATATCAAGTAAGGCCACTGGACCCACAATGACGGGAAGTCATTAACATGACGTTAGTAGGGCAAGCAAGCAGAATGGATCCGGCTGCCACGATCCTTCCACCTTGGAAACACAGTAGAACTTCAGTCTCAGTTCCTGTACAGTTCAATCGCAGTTCCTCATCTGTCTTTCATTACTTCCTCTCCCAAGAATCGCAATCTGCTTTGTCTGCTGTAAACCAATCTTTCTGCTCCTTCTGACTTTAAAACCCTTTTTTAATGGAAGAAACTAAGTGTCACTAATATGAGAAAATACAGAAGTTTCTACACTCTAAATTGCATATTGCCAAACCTCAATTACATACAAGTCAAGCTAGCTAAATTCAAAGGGCAGAACGATCAACTAAATGCTTTAACAACTTACCTAGAGAGGAAGCAGCAGTGCAATATAATTCATATTTGAGGAGAATCATGTAAAATTATTAATACAGGCATACAAAAGAGCAAATATGAATGGCATGTGAAGGAGACAAAGAATCAACTTGTCATATGAAGAAACAATGAATGAGTCACTATCATTTTGGAGCTACTATTGGACACAGAATCCAGAGTTAAGGTGGGAAAAAATATAACTGATACTTCTTAGAATTAATAAACAGCAGTACCAACAATATTCATTCTTTACATAAGTTATGTAAATGAGTGGTATCATAATTAAATTTTCAAGTCTACAGATGGCTTGAGTCTCTTATAAGTTAGGGAAACACTGATTTGAGAAAAATGAACTGCAAAATTATGTAACAGGGTATATAAGGGAACAAAATGGTAGTTTCACCTTAAACTGGCAAAGTTTACTCTCATGGAACACTGCACAAATTCATTTGGTTATGGATTTTAAATGTCATTTCCAACCTAGGAATCACCATACAGTTCCAGTCACACTCTTATTTGGCAATTAAAATCAAAAAGAAAAAAAAATTAATGGTGAAAACAAAAAAGTGATTTCTCATTCCTATTCATGTCCTGTAACCAAAGACAAGTAGTAAAGTGTAAAGACCTCAGTACTAAGAAACTGAAGGCGTGTGTTTATGCATCAAGTCTGCCACTTAATAGCTCTGTAACGTTGGGCAAGTAACTTAACCTCTCTCAGCCTCCATCCATTTCCTTACCTGTAAAATGAGATCAATGAGATGAATTTGTAAGCTCTCATTCAGATCTATTTTAGAACATTCACATAGTTCAAAGTTAAAAACAGAAAATCTACTCAATTAGATTTTGGCTAAAAGATAGTAAATGGCAGTTTTACATTTTAAAATGGTGAATTTTCAGAAAGATGAAATTACCAAATAGGAAATCTAACAATAAATGAGGAAAAGTTATTAGTTGCTTATGAGGACATCTGTCAATTCATCTCACAAATTATGAAACAACACTTTTCATGAATCTTCAGTTTATGCTGAAAATTCCAATTTAAATAGATTCTGCTGAAACGCAGTATGTGTAAAGAATTTCTGGGAGGCCAGAAAAATGGAAGCTTTTGGCATATAATACCAGTATTTCCTATCATTATTATTAAGATTTCATTCCAAGCCTCCTTATTTCACCTGATTCAGAAGGTGCTAGCATTCTATATAATTGGCTCGGTGAATGCATATCAAAAGAACTGACAGGATGTTCCTTGTAAAACACCATTTCTAAAAACACATCATCCCCCAAACCTTGCTTTCCACAAAAAGTTAAACTCAAAAAAAAAAAAAAGGATAGGACTACTTTGGTTTGTTAAAATCATGGGGTGCTTCTGGATTCTTAAGTACCATTTGGAAAGAAAGAGGCATTTCATATAGGACTACTAATCCTTTCTAGAGTATTTTTACCATAACTCTATAATACAGTCAAGAAATTATCACATTAGCTAGATGATGAGACTTAACCTCTCCTAAAAACTATAATCATGTGGTATGGCACTGGGAAGAAACGGGTGTGTGTGTGCAAATCAGCAAATACAGAAAACGAATTGCAAATACTCAAAAGATACTATCTTATCAAAAAAACTGGGAGAAATGCCCAAGTTTAATTTCAAAGCATATACGTACTGAAGTACTGCAAAGAATCGTCATATATACACTTGAACAAGTTAACCGAGCAAGCTGCCTTGAAAAATTAAATCGAGAAGTATTACAATAGACAGACTGAAATGCGTGTTTTCATAGCAGCAGTTTAGAAAAAGCTGTATAAATAGCTGTTAGAATGACATAGCTTATGTCATCCTTCAGAAATAAAACCTGCAATTAAATTTACACATCAAATGATCCTTGAAGCTCATATGTTACCAATAAATAGGGGCAGCAGAGGGCACTTAAATCAGACAAGCTGTGCATAGAACTATAGTCATATAAAGAGAAGCCATTACAGCAAAGCTTCAACATGATCTGAAGCAGAATGTCACAGTGATACACTGATATTAAATTGCCAGAGGCTATATCCATTTTAAAAGTGATCTAACTTATTTGAATATCACTGGACTAGAGTTTGCACAGGCAGAAAAATATATAACTATATGGCCTTTGGCTGAAGTGTTAATATAATGAAAGTTGGCCCTGGTTGGGCAAAATATTAAAGATTACTTTCAAGTTTATTTTCAGTGAATAAAATATTGGTCTTCCAAACCAATTCTTAATCTTTATTTAGTTTGTAGTTTCAAGACCTCTCAGTGACAATTCTAACACTAGTATCTAATTCCTTTGTATTCGGGACATGAGGCTATGGAAAACAGATTAAATAATAAACTTAAGTCAAGAAGTGGAATGTGATGGTCAAAAGAGCCATGGATTTGAAACCTAAAAGCTTAACAATTCCCCCCCCAGCTCTATAATTTAGTCACATGACCTTAAGCAAATCATTAATGTAGGCAATAGAATATATTACAATCAACTCAGGTTCTTATGCAGAACAGGCACACATACCAGTGCTCTTATTTACAGCTGTGTGACTTGGGCCAAGTTACTCCAAGTCTGTTTGCTTGTCTGCAAAATAAAAATAATAGTATCTTCTTCAGAGAGATTGAAGAAAATGATGCACGTCAAAGAGTATAGCATAATGTAAAAAAGTGGTTAATAAACAGCTTAAAAAACGCACTATTTCTCTGAGTTTTCTTTACCTTGAAAGTAATCTACCTCATATGTTACCTTAGAATAATTTCCTCTGTTGCATGTTGTCTTTGTCAGGTCACTGATCACTTAAGAAAACTGAGTTTTCTCCATTTTAAAAGAATTTTGTTCACAACTAGGTAACCTTTTCTATTTGCCTTTAAAATCTTTTTTTAGGGGATCCCTGGGTGGCTCAGCAGTTTAGCACCTGCCTTTGGCCCAGGGCGCGATCCTGGAGTCCCGGGATTGAGTCCCGCATCGGACTCCCGGCATGGAGCCTGCTTCTCCCTCCTCCTGTGTCTCTGCCTCTCTCTCTCTCTATGTCTATCATAAATAAATAAATAAATAAATAAATAAATAAATAAATAAATAAATAAATAAATAAATGAATGAATGAATGAATAAAGATTTAAAAATAATAAATAAATGAAATCTTTTTTTTTACTTTGAATAAATAATTATTTCTGATCCTATTTAGTCAACTATCCAAACCTTTTGGTATTTTTGACAAAATCCCCGAAGGCTTTTCAACATCAAATTGATGGTTGTTTCCCAGAAGGCCCTCTGAAAATCTCAAAGGATTTGTCTCTCATCTTATAAAAGAGAGAAGTTAATATTATGAAGTTTATTTGGTATGGTTAGTTACATAGGAAAGACTGTGCGATAAACAAACACCAGTTATATGTTTACGGATACATTTTATTGATAAAGATATTCCAGAAGTTGTACAAAGTTCACAGAAACTTGTCAATACACTCTGTCCAGTTATTATCTTAAATTGTTGTATACCACAGAAATAACTAAATTTTCCTATCAAATGAACTCTCATCAGAATTTTAACCATGATAAGTGTTTTGTCATTCACAGAGTTACTGTTCTGCTCCGATTCTTTCCTGAAAGTGTTTACAATCATCTACTAGGAGAATGCTCCATGATGGCATCACTTGAAAAATTCTGAGTCTATGTCACTGGGATGGGTAAGAATTTCCTGAAGTAATGAAGAAGGTGATGAACCTGTAAACCTGTAACCAAAGATCAAGCAATTATAAAAGACTGAATGATGTGGATGGTTATAACTCTTGTTTGAAGCAGTACTTTTGTTCTTTAATGTTGTATTTTTCAGATTTAAGGAAACCTTTTCCTCTTTTCTCATGAGCTGCCTATAACACACAGCAATTTGGTAAATTATATTTTTGTAAACAGAATTGAAGCATCGACCTTTTCTCCCTACCTCATCCCTCCGGAATTTGAGAACTCATAGTGAGTATTCTTATTTTCATGGCAATATAGTTATTTGCATAAGTTTAATAAGAGTCTGTCCTTGTAACAAGACACTGTTGGAAACATTGGTTATACTAGAAAGACTTTAACTGGAATGCCATATTTGAGAGTGATACGCCCAGAATCCATTATGAGTGGACTGCTTTAAAGAACTAAGGCGACTTTAGGAAGCCAATGCTTATAAAGCTCCCCTCCTAAAAACTGCCTAGCAGCTTGCTTATAGGATTTCTGCCTAATAGATACGTAAGGAAGGTCACTTCCTAGCAGAATCTAGGAACCTCAGGGTATTTGGAGGACCTCAAGAAGAGAGGAATTCACACATCTGTAAGTGTTGCAGGCACAAATCTGACAATGAGTCACTGGTTTGGTCTTCTCGGCTCAAAAGGCTTTTAAAAGTCCAATCTGAGATTCCTCATTAGAAATTCCAGCAAAGATGGCTTTTAAAAAGCACATATGGCCATTCTTTTTGCTTCACTGATATAAATAATCAGCCCAAATTAATGAAATGAGACTTATTTTGCAAACAAATTGGTTTTACGTAGGTTATCTTTGATAGAAATGGGAGTGACTAAACACAAAAATTAAGTCTCAATGGGAAACTATAGCACACGCTCATTGGCATTAAATTCTAGTCCTCTTCATTGTCTTTAAGATTTTGTTATTTACTTATAAAGTGCCAGATCTTGATTTCTTCTAGTCTCTTCCAATATCTAGCTATAATTCTCCAAACTAATGTTTCCAATTTTTCTCCCACCCTTCTGACTTGGAATGACTAAAAATGAAAAATGCCTCTTTCCCAAAGCCCTGCAAGTTGAAGCTGGACAACATGATATCAACTTTAGAGACATTACCACAACAGCTCATGGTGGACCACCTTTCTGCCTTTTGCTTTGTGGGCCACTCAGAAAGTTCACCAGAGCACCTGATGAGATCACCAGAGACATTCAAACTATAAATGAGGAAAACCTGCCAGATTACAACCATCTGCTCTCACCCTATCTAAAGATGCTTTGAGTCAAATATCTATAAACATTCCTGATGACTGCACTCTGGACTCAAAAACCATGTTTATGGTTTGTTCTAACTATTAAACATTAACCTTTTTTTTCCTTTTGTCTCCATAGTAATATCCAAGACTGAGAAATTGATTCAATGGGTTATGGGAAAATCCACTAAACCATCTTCTAGACCGTGAAAGTTCTTCAGGAAGTTTCAGACAGGGGAAAAAATGACATGGTTTAGGAAATATTCTCACCCACCCCCTTAAATATGGCAGTTTGGCATTTTGAATATCTTAAGGTAAAGGGGTTTGAGAAAATGGCTGAAGTAGGTCATTCTGACCTTCCCAGCCCTTCTCTCCTAAAACAGGTCACAAAATCCTCATGTGAGAGATACCCTCCCTTCACCAGGAAGAAAGGAGTGTCCTTATCTCTGAAGACAAAGGGACACTGAGAGGAATTGGAACAAATAGGCCTTGTGAAGTTTCCCCGTTTATTATACTTATCCCATACTCTTTGTTCTAGCATATTCCTCCATAACTGGACACTCTTCATCAAACCTAGATAAAAATAAGGTCTCCTTCATTTCTTAATGAAGGCTTCTACTTCATTAAAAACTTTTATTAAATAAATCTGATTTTCTCCTATTAATCTTTGTCACTTTAATTTGCAGACCAGCCAGAGATGCTAAGAAGGTTGAAGCAAACATTTTCTGCCCCTACACTCCACAGACACTATGCTCTCACCAAAACTGCATGATGTATATCATGTGTAAAAATTTATCCCGATTTGATAGGGAACATTTTTTTTACACAATTCTTTTTTTTTTTAAAGATTTTACTTATTTATTCATGAGAGACACACACAGAGAAAGAGAGAGACAGAGACAGAGACACAGGCCGAGGGAGAAGCAGGCTCCATGCAGGGAACCCGACCCGAGACTCGATTCCGGATCTCCAGGATCACACTCTGGGCTGAAGGTGGTGCCAAACCGCTGAGCCACCTGGGCTGCTCGTACGCAATTCTTAGTTTAGCAGTGATCTCTCATTAAAACCCTTTGCCCATAACTTCAATTTTTTCTTGCTCATTTTTTACCTTTTTCTTTTAAGATCAACAGGATTCATTCTGTTAGTTGTCAGAATGGATTTTTTATTGTATATGTATATGGCATATTTTTCCTCTAGACCAAAATAAACATACACCTTGCATTTATGTTGTCAGTGTCAAGTTCTAACTTAGAAACCATAATGTAGATCTACTCTATATATTTAAAAAAAAAAAAGTAATAGGCTAGGTCATTTGGTATTATCAATAATATCAGACATTATTCCCTAAATTAACAACTACATTTGTGTTTCTTTTTATAAATCTGATACATGTAGTAATACTTTCTATATACCTGCCTAGATTATTTTAATTGCATATCTTTTTAAAGTTTTATTTATATGAGGGGATCCCTGGATGCTCAGCGGTTTAGCACCTGCCTTTGGCCCAGGGCCTGATCCTGGAGACCCGGGACTGAGTCCCACATCAGGCTCCCTGCATGGAGCCTGCTTCTCCCTCTGCCTGTGTCTCTGCCTCTCTCTCTCTCTCTCTCTCTCTCTCTCTCTCATGAATAAATAAATAAAATCTTTTTTTAAAAAATATTTATTTATTTGAGAGAGAGAGAATGCATGAGAGGGGGAGAAGGGCAGAGGGAGAAGGAGAGAGATCATTTCAAGCAGACTCTGGAATGAGCGCAGAGTCCAATGAGGGGCTCAATCTCAGGACCCTGAGATCAGGATCTGGGCCAAAACCACGTCAGACATTTAACGGACTGTACCACCAAGGCACCCCTATTGTAGTGCTTGTTGGCCAATTCCCAAGTTAAGATCATTTTACATATTAACCTAATGCTACCTTTACCATCTCAAAGAGGCGCGCTTTAATTTTTACTGCAAACACAAAATTCAGTTTTAAGATAACCAATACACTGACTATGCTAGTACTAAAGCATCACTTCATTTATGTAAGGATGCCTGTTGTCATTCTTTCTGTATTTCCTGTTGACTTTGAGTATCACAGTATTCATTCACATATCAAAAAAGTTCTATGGTTTCTTAATAAGAAATCAAAATATTGCATGAGTCAGTCAGTCCCTACGAACTTTCAGAACTTGATGTCAAAATCTAATCCACATTTCAGACTCCCAGGATAAATTGTGCACTTTATGTGTAGGTATATTTTGAATACTACAAAAAAGTCTCCATTAATTGACCTCAACAGTAGGGAAGACTAAGATGCAGAAAGAACAAGACAGCTTTTCTGATTGTTATAAATTATGTCAAAAGTTTTCTATATCTTTAAATATAGAAATTATTTCAAATCAGCTATAATTCTATTTTAAAATTTGGCTGCTATGGTATAGTAAGTACATACTAAACAGTCACAAGGATTTTCAGTAGATTTTTACATGGTTCTTTTAGAAAGACACATACATATGTATAACTCCCACCTGAATTCTACTGGCATTGCTCTATTTTACAAAGGGCGCTTGTTTACAGACAACTCAGTATCTGTGAGTAATAGATATTGCTTTATTGTTAAAACCTATCAATCTTCAAGGTTCCCCCCACAAAATTAAAATAGCATAAAATGAATTAATAATTAATCTTCAGTTTATATCATTCTGATTCATTTGAGAATGAAATAAATTTCAACATTGAAACAAAAGATCACGTAGGTATCCAGTTAGGGAACATGAACAATATCTACTTTGTTTACTTCAAAGCAAACAGTATTTCGTATTCAATTAAGATACCACTAGCCCAGGTATCCATGCTAATAAATTAAAATAAGCCAGCAGATCTTCTACTTACCTGCTAGATCTCTAAACCAAATTGTATTCTCATTTATGGGGACTGTCAGTAATTATGGCACAACATACTTCATCTCTACCACTAACTTTGCACTGACTTAAATCATTTCAGAGAGTTTGTATGCACACATTCCACAGTTTACATAGCACTTTCACATGCATTATTCTTCTTAATTCTTGTACTTTTGTTACCTTATCAAAAATTATACAATAGGGTTACAGTAGTCACACAGTGCCTCAACCACTTCTCGGTACTGACCTTGAACATCAAACCAGTAGAAATCTCATTACAATAGCCCTGATTCACCACCAAAGAACAGAGAGATGGATGAGGAAAAAAAATACAAATGAGGGGAAAATATGAATTTTAAAAATTCATAAGTTCTGTCAGTGAACATGTCAAACGTTTGTTGGAAGTCTGTCTCATGTGAGTACTTAAGGGGAAAGGAAAACTCCTTTGTCCCCTTCCAGGTTCTTTGGCTGATCGAATAATTAAATTTACATAAAACAGATTAATAGGAAAATAACAAAATTAATCCACACATATGGAAATTCACAGAAATTAAGAGTTTCAAAGATATAACCACAAACAGGCAGCTTTTATATCTTTTAGACAAAGAATACATTTGTGAGGAACTGATAAGATAAAGGGGTTTGGGGTTGGGGTAGGAAATCAGTAAAGAAGTAGTAACAAGGTTTATTTATGCAGCCTTCTCAGGCTTGAATTCCTTCTTTTTTGCAATAAGGATGCTTTTTACCCTCCAGGTGCAGAGAGGGTACCCTTCCATGGGGAATTTATTTCCTGCTTTCAGAGGGCAAAAAGAGAGTCAGTGTCCTTCATGCATGGGCTATTTCTCAAGTAACTTTAATTCACAATCATCAATATGCCAAAGTAGTATATTTTGGGGCAGCCTACCCTGAACCCATCAGTATGCTGACTGGTTTATAAAAAATGTGGAATTCTCCCTTTAGGTTGTATTTGAGATATAGATACACATACTAAATAGAGTTTGCCCTTTGGGTTAACCTGTATTACAGATCTACATATACTAAAAGCATACAAGTAACACAGATATATGAATAAACACAAAACACAGCATAAATCTAATAGACTCGTGTATAAACAAAAGATCAGAAGACTTTAATATGATGGCCAATGAGAAGTCAGTCAGTCATAAAAACTGAATAAACAGAAAGGTTTCAGGAAGTAAAATGCCACTTCATTTCCAGTAAGGTTAGAAAGGATTTTAATATCTGAAGATAATTCCACAACAAAAATTAAATAGCCTGATAAAACAAGAAGGATTGTTTCTTTCACATGAAAGACAAGTTGAGAAAGAATACAAGCAGAAAAACAGCAAGAAACAAGAGGGATTATTGTCAAGGATGATAGAGTGATGGGATTTGGGAAAGGAACTGAGAGTTTCATATTCACCTATAGGATAGAAAATTCAGTCCCTGTGGTTAGTAGGAAAAAAACATCCTAAAAACAAATCACCTGGAGAAGGCAGCACCGGCTCAGTAGAATTCAAGTATGTGCCAAAGTCCAGTAAAAGAACTAGAACAAAAGTTCTACAGTGATATGTGCCAGGTGGATTTATGAAAAACAGTCAAGAGGGAAGTGCCAGGTTTTGTCAAAAGCCTATTTGTTTGTCGAATGACAGCAATGAATGAAGAGAAATGTATATCTATGTATACACATACATACAGGATATTTTCTTGCTGGACAAAGTGATACAGTAGGCATTCCTCTAAACAGTGAAATGGCAGTAAGAGGCAGGTTTTGAAGTGACAATGTAAAGCTTTATATTTCAATTTATTTACTATAAGTTGGTGATTAATTTTCCTGCCTCTCTTTGCCTCCTAAAAGAATGAATAAAGATTTACTAAGTGCCTGTTATGAAATCATATAGTTCTAGAAGCAGAAATGATAATTTTATTAATGATGGAGAAATAAAAGAGAAAAAATCTCTTCAATTCAAACTAAGTAAATGGAAAACCATTTTTGATTCCTGAGAGTTAATGGGTTAGAGAGGACTTATCATACCCGAAACTATTTTAAAGTTTGTTGCATATATGACTCCTCAGAATTAAATTATTAAATAGATAAGAAAGACTGCAATTCAGTAAGTGATATTTTTTTCAGAGTTTGAAATTTACTAGCTCTCTTAAGTCACCATTCCACTCAGGAAATCTTATTAATTTATATAGTCAAATTTGAATTATACACAAGTAACTACAGTTTTACTGTTTAAATCTCACAAGGTCTGTGGCATCTGGGGTTCTGTTTTCTTGGCGGATTTAACTCCTAAACACCTAGGGCTGTACAGAGCTGGGTTTGCTATAGGAACAGTGATCCCAAGTAGGAAATTCTCATTATACCCAATTTGGCCAACTAGCAAAACACTGTGTGTGTTAGTGTGTGTGTGTGCATGCATGTGTACACATATATCTATCTACAAATAAACAAATCACTACCCCCACTTCATCATTCTGCTTGTATTCATCCCTCCTCATTTCTGTATTATATTTTAAACATAACTGAAACACCTTAACATTTCTTTTAATGTTTGTAGAAACCTACGGGTTTAACTTTACAACAGCTGATCCACTGTCGCGGCTTATGTAAATTACACAAAGTATATGAAATGTTGACTCAGTAAAATTAAGAACAGATAAACACAGTTTCCTTATCATGGTGTTTCTATAGGTTTTCTTCTCTCTCCTCTATACTGCTTCAACAAATGATGAAAAGTTTACAACTGCAGTACAGGACACTAACTCCCCACCAATTCTGATTATGTTGGAAAAGCTTAAAACTGTGAAATGAGTGGGGCGCCTGGGTGGCTCAGTGGTTGAGCATGTGCCTTTGGCTCAGGTCATGATCCTGGGGTCCTGGGATCAAGTGCCTCATCCAGCTCCCTGTGGGGAGCCTGCTTTTCCCTCTGCCTGTGTCTCTGCCTCTCTCTGTGTCTCTCATAAATAAATAGGTAAAATCTTAACAAAACAAAACAAAACCCTGTGAAATCAGTAAACTCCTGCTAGTTAGCATGAAAGGAAATAATCCACAGATTAAAAGCACTGATGTAGCTAATTCTACTAAATCACTAGTTTTGCATTCTAACTACTTGCTTTTTAGTGATAGAAATTTAACTGTTGCCTAAAGTGTGGGCAACTGGTAGTAAAAAAACACAGGTGACCTAACCTGGAAGAATCATGCCAACCATAAAACTAAGCAGACTATTCATCCCTATGGTAATACTTCTTAAAAGTGACAGAGAAGTCAATCTATAGACTCCATTTTCAAACCAGAGAGTGTATATACATATATCATTTATACAGTAAACTGTGCCAAATTAATAACAGTCCAAGAGATGAAGCTTAAAGAAACTACAGCAGTGGCCCTTTTAATAATATTGACTGCTAATGCATGGAAAGGTAATCTGTTCCTCAGGCAAAGAACCACAGAGGATGTTACAAAAACACAAAAATAATCAGAAACATTCTCCCGGTGCTGAGTCATTAACTGAATTTGAAAGGTCAAGCTTTCTCCTAACAGCACCATATCTACTTGAGGAGAGTATATACCTTTTGCATGAAAATACAAGTCTGATATTTATGCTTTGTGACTTGAATACAAAAGAACCTTACAGATCTAAGACTTCATACTTTTGTGGGATTTTTTTGTACCTAGTTCCTTTAATTGTTCCCCTAAACTTTGCTTTTGAGCCCTTTGCTTTGCAGGTGGCTCTTCTAAGGAAACTCTGGTTTGTCCACATACTCAGATTTGTTAGAATCTTCTGCCTCATATTTATAGGGCTTCTTACTGCACATAAAGTGGGTCCCAGGCTTATAGATTTGAGGTGAGCCTGGAGATAGCCCTTCAAGGAATGATTTATTTCCCTAGCTGCTGGCAGTACAGTCAGCAGACAGCCTTGAGCAGTCAGCCTTTGGAGGGACTGCCTCAGCAAGCTACCATCCCAAAGGTGATGCCCTTTCCAGGGAGGCCTACCACCAAAGAGTGATCAAGGTGCAGGTAGAGATACCTGGCCATTTCACTCCAATGCAGGACAACTTTTACAGGCCACTTTTGCTCCAAAACTCATGGTGTATGTATCAACAATCTGTGTCATTGGTCGTACAATATGACCTGATTTTTCCCTCTGCCTAATCATGCCATATCTAAGATTCTAAATAAGGTCTACTGGGGATCCCTGGGTGGCGCAGCGGTTTGGCGCTTGCCTTTGGCCCAGGGCGCGATCCTGGAGACCCGGGATCAAATCCCACGTCAGGCTCCCGGTGCATGGAACCTGCTTCTCCCTCTGCCTATGTCTCTGCCTCTCTCTCTCTATCTCTCTGTGACTATCATAAATAATAAAAAAAAAATTAAATAAGGTCTACTAAAAATAGTCATTTCAAAGATACTAATTCCAGAAACAGAGCACAACGTATTTTGATATCAAGCTTTGGAAGTAAAATATTTAAACCAATAAAAATATGCTAAAAAAAACACAATTAAAAAAATTAAAAGACAAGTCATGGACGGGAATATTTACAAATCCTCTTTCTTTTAACATTTCTTTCAAGGCAAGTATACTGGTGACAAATTCCCAATGCAGTATTGTCCTGGTTTTAGCTCAGAAAGTCTTTATGTCTCCTTCATTTTTGAAGGATGATTTTAGGGATACAGAATTCCACGTTGGTGACTGGAGGTTTGGTTTTCCCATAACTTCAATATTTCACTTTATAGTCTCCTCATGCCTAAAAGGTTTTTGAAGAGAAGACCATCGCATTCCTCCATAGTTGAGATACTTGGTGTGATGTTAGCCACTGTTAAGAATAAAAGCACAGCCTTTCCCTATAGCACTTGATTCCATATACCAGTTTAACCGATACATACTCCAAACACTGAGCTAGGGACTTAGAAATAATCTGAAAAATACAGATTCAGTAAGATAAACGAACGAGGCTGTTCATGTCTACAGGAAGCTTAGAATTCAAGGGCTTTAAGTTAGAACATTCTGTTTTGTGAATGAAACCATGAAGTTTTTGAGGGCAGGGACTTTATTGTGGCCTCCTACTGCTACTCAACCTTTACATTTGCTTCCTGGGTTACTAAGGAGAATTACAAACTTGACAACTAGTGATCTCTAACAGTCTCTGACTGTTGGTCATCAACACTTTATCTCTTTTTGATTCCACAACATATTCCCCATAGTAACCACATTCTTAAGTTATAATATAGCACGCTCCTCTTTTCCTTCACCCTTCCTCAGAAAATAATTATACTACCCATATAATGAAAACAATAGAGACAGACTGCATGACCTCCCTTATCTACATGTAAATAAAAAAATCTTTTTTTAAGAAAATCTTTAATAGCACAAAAGATCTATTAGATGTTAAGTATTGTTTTAAAAAACAGATTCACAAATGACAAGCTTCCATACAACATTTCAATATTCCATTTATTCATTTCAGAAATGCACCTCAGGTAGAAGGTTCAGTCAACAATATATCTTATAGTATCTTAAAGGCATGTCTTTATATCATCTGGAAATAAATCCTTTTTGGATAGAATAATCAAAATGTTCTGGGCAACTGTTATCCAAGTTTTTCACTGATTTAATCAAATCCCCTAAACAGAATCTTTGTCCTCTTAGAAATATTTATCCTCTTTTCAAAACATTTTTAAGGGTTAAGTTCCAAATATAAAACTTTAAAATAAGCTTTTCACCATTTTAAATGTTTCACTCACTAGGGTTTCTTCACCTCATGCAAATTTCACCCTAAAGATTCAAAGAGCTAGAGTATTTTCCAAATAGAAGCATCTTTTTTCTAGTATTCCTGCATAAAAAGATTTCATTGCATTTTATGTAAGCATCAGTGATTTCAATCATACCCAAACGGACAGCAAGAAGCCACTTGATGTGCTGTTATCTAACCCCTACAGCTTGTATGCTCACACTCTAAAATGAAAGAAAGAAAATAAAGTGTGCCAGTGTGTAGGCAAAAGGAAGCTGAATGATTAATCACTATATATTTCTGTTCTTGAAAATCTGATTTTGTAGCAGAATGTTTTCATCATATCCATAAAACAGAAACATACACTGAAAAGGTAAATGTTTTATGTGCTTAATACTTTTTTGTGTGTTGTTTTTGCAAAGATAAACAGTTTAAATAACTGCCTACTTCTGAGAGTAATTAAATCCAAAGTTAAACTGTGCATTTCATAACATTCTAACCTTATTCTCAGAAACACCTCAATAGTGACCAATTAATCCATCTCCATAAGTCTGTAGTAACTTCAGTCAGACATGTTGACCTATCTCTACGTTTAGACTTTCTCGTGTTAACAAAGATGGCCAGTGTATCAAAGAATCCACAACTACATACAATTTCAACAAGAGACCTGATTTATCAACATGGTATTTTGTTACAGGCTTACCTATACATAACTCCCTTTGGGCTTGATCTCATGATCATGACAATGATGATAACAAATTGCGGGAGGAGGATAAATCAGCAATGACAATAATTATCTAAGCACATATTTATGCTCCATATCATCCATCCTGAGCACTTTCTTTCTTTTTTTAAGATTTATTTATTTATTTGAGAGAGAGAGAGAGGGAGGGAGTGGGAGGGGGTAGAGGGAGAGAGAGAGAGAATGAATTTCAAGCAGTCTCCCTGATGAGTATATAGCCAGATGCAGGGCTCAAACTCACAACCCTGAGATCAAGGCCAGAGCTAAAATCAAGAGTTGGAGGCTTAACGGACTGAGCCACCCAGGTGACCCCATACTGGACATTTTCTGTATGCTATCTCCTTTAATCCTAACAATTCTGTGATGTCAGTAATAGTTATACCCATTTTACAATCATGAAGTTTAAGGCTCATGAGGATACATGCCCAAAATTTTATAAATGTTTGATGGCAAAGATGGTGATCAGGCTTTTTCCTATAGCCTACAATCATTGTCCAAGTAAAAAAGCAACTGATAAAAGCCCTCTACAATTGTTTCTTTAGACTGGTCAATTACCTTTTTTGGGAAACCAAAAAAATGACTTATAAGTGGAACTAAGTAAGCCACTTGTTTACTAAGTAAGAAACATTTCTTAAAATTACAAAAGAATATACCTTGTGATTGTATTTAGAGAACACAAGGATAGTTGCTGAATGACTCAGCCAAGCAATAAATTCTAGGTGAAAGTGGCAGCAGAATTAAAACTGTTGAGCTGGCACTGAAGATTAAAAAACGGGTCCCTGATAGCTGTGAAGGACCTTGAACACCACCCCCTCAGTCACTCCACAAAGAAATAAGTACATTGTGTGAAAAAAAAATCACATTTTCTTCTAGACTAAGACACAGATATAGCAGCAGCAACATTTGACAAAAGAGGACCAAATCATCTAGCTACAGAGCAATGACCGCCACACTAGAATCCATAATACCTGAAGACAGAGTGTAGAAAGATAATAATTTTACTATCATTTTACCGATTTACTACTATCTTTCTCTCCCAAGATGTAATACTCTCAACATAGTTACTAGAAAGAAGTATAATAATCACATTTGCTAAATAGTATCCAGGCACCTTTAAAAAGCCTCAGGGTACAATTTGGGAAACTCAGAATAAAAGGTTATGTGCAAAAACCTAAGCCCAAAAAGAGGTAAGTCATGACATGTGCCAGGTGAGTTGAAGAAAAAAAAAAAGAGAGAGAGAGAGAGAGAGAGAGAGAAATAAAGGAAGTTAAGAAGACAAACAAAACAAAGAAAAACTGATAGAGTTAGAACAAACGCCCATTCAGTTTTACTCAAGCCTCATACAGCAAGGCATCCAGAAGAAAGGCTAAAACTCCAGGGAAGAGGAAAAAAATCAGAACTAGATTTTTTTTTTTCCCCACAGCAAGAAAGTAAAATACTGAATATAAAAGCACTGGAAATGTGTAACAGGTTTCCAATAAAAAATACATGTTTAGTAATCCACAGATTAATAATTCCTCCAAATACAAATTAAAGTTTCCTCATAAGAAATTTTTAGTTCTAAAAATGCCAATACTTTGAGAGCCATCTTATTGGTTTTGCTTTCTTTCCTCTGCCACTTCTTCCACTTTCTCCTCTTCTTCTGTGCTTGCCGGTTCTCTCAGAAACACTATATTCCTACTGTTCTGCTGGTTAGGCTACAGTTACATCCAAAAATTTCATACTTACACAGATTCTCTGCACATAACTGTTAATTGCCATTTAACTGACAGTTCACAGTATTAATACCCACACCTTACATTTTCATAATAAGACCCATCCATGATCTCAATTTTTTCTCACAACATGTAATCTGGAAGGTAAGCAGAGTCAACAGCCCCATTGTTCTTATTTTAAAAACAGGTCACCTGACACAAAGAAGTCAGGTAACCAATAATGGGCATGAAGGTGGAGGGAGCTCCAGATTCAGCCAGGAATAACTGCATTTCACAGATAACTGTAGTATCTCTCAGAACACGTAAAAATGTCAAAACTGCCTAAGGAAGAGCAGATGGCTTTAAGTATATTAATTTTTCTACAAATGGACTCACCTCAAAAATGGAAATATGCTCTAATTCTTAGGCTTCTACTTCAGTCCAATGACAGCTATGTTAAAGATGATCTGTGAATGAAAATTAAATTCCATTTTGAAGCACAGCATGAAAGCAGTAGTTGCTTTTGCTTAATACATATATTTGTTCA
The DNA here is from genome assembly GCF_905146905.1 of Nyctereutes procyonoides. Classification (NCBI taxonomy): domain Eukaryota; kingdom Metazoa; phylum Chordata; class Mammalia; order Carnivora; family Canidae; genus Nyctereutes; species Nyctereutes procyonoides. The sequence goes on from NW_026575036.1 coordinate 818,925, forward strand.
CTTTTACTTAAATTTTTTGTTCTCTTTTTATGTAGCTTAAAAATTATATGAATGGAAAAGATAAAGAGAAAAAAATCATCAAAGATCAAATATTATGATGGGCACACTAACATGCCAGCTGATTTAATCTTTGCAGTAACTATGAGAAGCATTTAACTTTTAAACAAACTAAAATTCTAAGACTTATATTAAGATTTGAACATACCAATGCCTCAGAGTTACTTTATTTTGATTTTTTTACATTTACCTCGCATATCACAAACTATATATGAAATAGGCATTTTCAATTTTTTCCTACTTGTAGTTGGATGTGTATATTCAGCTCAAAGTCTAAAAACACATAGTAATCTGCATATTTAAAATACAGACCACTGCTATGAGTGTGTGTTATTAAATAGCATATCTGTGTAACTGACAATATTATAATATATACATTGTGAACAGGCATCTATCCATTAGAGCATTAAATAATCCATATGGTGAAAATTTTTTTAAAGTTAAATAACAAGACAAAGAAGTTGTACTTTAAATTTTAAAAAATGATCTCTAGGGATCCCTGGGTGGCGCAGCGGTTTGGCGCCTGCCTTTGGCCCAGGGCGCGATCCTGAAGACCCGGGATCGAATCCCACATCGGGCTCCCGGTGCATGGAGCCTGCTTCTCCCTCTGCCTGTGTCTCTGCCTCTCTCTCTCTCTCTGTGACTATCATAAATAAATAAAAAAATTTAAAAAAAAAGATCTCTAAAGAAACTAAATTTAAAAAATGATCACTAATACCATATAATGCTTAAGAACTAATAATTTCAGTATGGTCTTCTTTGTCATGTGACTCTAACAGCAATGAAAAGGGTCTTTGGAGTACAGGAGTTCAAACTCAAATCCCAACTCTATATCAGCACTTCATTCTTCTGTTCAGATCCTCATATAATATAATCTCACTTGCCTAGAGACCACACATAAATGACATCAGCAATGTCACAGAGTAAATTAAAAAGTTACATGGCTAGTTAAATAGATGCCACATAGTCTATGTGCTAAACTTCTCCATTTCACTCAGAAGATGCCCTCAAGTTCAGTTTAAATCTTTCAAAATCTTATTTTAGAAAAAGTTCAAATGAATTTAGTAATCAAATCAATCCACAGCAGGTTAGAAGCACTGGTCAGATGCATTCAATCTGAATTTAAATTTACTTAATTTATTATAAATTATTTAATTGCATTAAATCTAGGTTTGCTAGAGGTAACAGAAAGGAATGTCAGCAGAAAGAAATTGGTAGATTATACTACCAATTTCTCTATAACAAGAGAAATAAGACATACAATGGGAAGAAAAATTCGTAAGGCATCCTAAAAATATTTGATACAGAACCACAGGACTGTGCACTATATTACACCATATTACAATCCAAGTAGTATGCACAACGATACATTATCTTCTGTTTAAGAAGAAAGTACTTGATATGTGAAAGAAAAATTACCACCGTAAGAGTTTAAAAATAAATAAAATTCTAATATTTAAAGAATTATACTCCCCAATGACTCCTATTAAAAACTCAGAAAGTGATAACGAATCAAGCATTTACTCCAACTTTTTAATATAAACTGTTCAATTAGCTAAACAAATAATAGTTGCAGGGAAGTTTTTCTTTATAGATAATAAATCAATGTAAAGTAGCAATTAAAATAACATATTCTGCAACTCCTAATGAATTAAAAGTATCTACCCATAACAGCTACTAGTATCAAAATAAGAAAAAAAAAAAAAGAAGAAAAACCACCACATATTATGTCTCCTGAGAAAAAAAGAAATATCATTCATATATTAGGAAGTAAGAAAGAGAGAGAGAACAAAGGGAGAAAAAGAAATAAGAGAAGGGAGGGAGGAAGGAGGGAGAGGAAAGAAGGAAGGTAGAAAGGGAGCGAGGGAGGGTATCTGAATTTAAGCCTCTGATCCTTCTACCACTTTTTAAAAAACATATAGGAGAGAAGGACATGTTAAACTATACCATAGAGATATCATCCACAATACCTAGAAAAACACATATTAATAATTATAAAAGACATTATTTTGACACTGAATCATAAAAAAGAAGACTTATAAAATTGTTGGCAAATTGAATATTAATATTTAACAATACTCAGAATTAACTTCGTTTCAGCTACGATAAATATGGTCACAACATTTTAAGAGTGTTTTTATCTGTTAGAATAACAGACTAAAATATTTATAAATACATTGGTAAACCTACCTGCTTTGATTCACACAGGAGGGAAGAAGTGGGCAGATGGATGAACTAAGATTAGCCAGACTTAATAACTGCTAAAGCTTGATGTTTGATAGTGGCTACATAGGAGTTCATTCTATTATTCTGTCTACCTTGTATATTTGAAGGTCTCTGAAATAACAGTTTAAAATATATATATGAGGTATACAGCACATCAAAATAAATGGTACTTCAAGTATTGTAACAGAAGTACTTTTAAGAATTTAAAAATTGGGGATCCCTGGGTGGCTCAGCGGTTTAGCGCCTGCCTTTGGCCCAGGGCATGATCCTGGAGTCCCAGGATTGAGTCCCACATTGGGCTCCCTATTTGGAGCCTGCTTCTCCCTCTGCCTGTGTCTCTGCTCCCCCCCCCCTTTCTCTCTCTGTCTCATGAATAAACAAAATCTTTAAAAAAAATTTAAAACTTCACTACATGTTCCCATGACAGAAAAAAATGTTTTAACAAAATAATAATGCTAACTAATGTCCCAACTAGTAGGTATTTGTCTCAATTGTTTAGCTAAAATATTATGTTCTGTATGTAAGCAATGATCCACCTCATTATTAAGTACAGCTAGTACACTGAAAACAGCAATTTCTCTGAAAATGGAAAACTAGTGACTTTAAAAATATAAGCAAACTGCCAGACTTCAGATTGTTTACATTCAGTTTTTCATTCACTTCATCTGGCACTAGGAAGGCTCATGTTGAGCTAGAGGAGTGCACAGTTTGGCTCAAATCCTTCCAGTTTGGATAATAAGTGTGTAATTTAAATTATTGTATGATGAATCCTGTTAAGTGAGAAACAGTTGTATTCAACACAGAAGGTGAGAAGAACAAAGGCTTTGAAACTCAATTTTTGATCCACTGCTTATGAGTTTCATATCACCTCAAGCAAGTTCTAGTTCCTTCATCTGCAAAATGAGAAAAATAATTTCTTCCATATAATGTTGTGATATATGGATTTGGTTATAATAGATTCAATATATTTTTATCTTTTATATAAACTACAGAAGTGGGTCCATACAAACACATTTCCTAAAATTGTTCTGTTAGTGTTTCACAGTAGTTAATATTCTAATTGACTACATCCAATTATTATTCTGCTACTTAATAGTATTGTTATGCTACCTAATATTAGACTCACTTCTCTCCAAATGCCAACAGTATTTCCCATTGGCATAAATAATAATTTGGAAAACACATATATCTGATGAACTAAGAAACCCCTTTATACATTGCAGCCATGAGTGTCCTTTATGTAATCAACAGGACAAGAATTTGCCTGTAACTTTCGTTTATCTAAGTTGTAAAGATTTTGGATATACAATATTGTTACAAATGTTTAAAGACACATTGCTTTCAGTCACAGAGCCAAATTTAAGTTACATCTGAAATATATTGGTGTTTGAAGGGTAAATCTATACTAAAAAATATCAAAGTAAGTCACTGAACTAATGCTTCTGAAAGAAAATTCTTACCCTTGAAGACAAAGTATCAACAAGAATGGGCTTCCTTCCAAATCATCTGATGCCCTAGGGCATTTTGCATGTACCTTAGAGCACTTATCTTGTTACAACTTATCATGTTTTATCAGTCATTTCTTTACATTCCAACTATGGGATAAACTATTCCAACTGTGGGGCCGTATAGTTGGAATAGGAGCTTCAAAAAGACAAAGGGCTTATTTTCTTTTTGCATCATCGGCATCTGCAAAAAGACTTATTTTCTTTTTGCATCATCGGCATCTGCATAGGGAGTGCCTGGCAGCAGCAGGTGCTTAATATGCGTTTGCTGTAACATACAAGTATACATACCTTCATTCTCTAAGGAATTCTAGATCAAATCATTAAGTACCCCTTTACCATATCAAATACTCCATGATGGGACTGAGCCTAGCACACCACCTAAGACCAGACCCTAAGAGATTCCATTGTGGTCTTAACCTCACTCCTAATTCCACAGAGGGCATATCTACTTCAGATCACTCAAATTCAGCAGACTGTATCCCCAGGTTCCTCTTCCAGGCGTAGCCTACAATCTGTAAGACCAGCTAACACTTACTGACAGCACTCTATGTGTAAGGTCCTACAGTAAACACAGCATATACCTTAGTTCATGCGTTCCTTATAATGACCTGGGAGTAAGTATTAGCATTATTCTCATTTTATAGTTTAAGGTGAAGGCTTAACAAGGTTATGAAACATGTCCACAGTCCCAACGTCATAGAGCACAGTTAGGATTTGAGCGAGGTCTGTCTGAATGTGGTCCATATTCTTTTTTTTCTTTTTTATTACAGATTTTATTTATTTATTTACTCATGAGAGACACACACAGAGAGAGAGGCAGAGACACAGGCAGAGGGAGAAGCAGGCTCCATGCAGGGAGCCTGACGCGGGACTCGATCCCGGGTCTCCAGGATCACGCCCTAGGCCGTAGGCGGCGCTAAACCACTGAGCTACCGGGGCTGCCCTGTGGTCCACATTCTTAATCACTGACTCCTGAACAGAAGACTACTAGTAAACAAAATTTTTCAAAAAAAGAAAAAGACTCTTAAAGTCCCTTGAGATGATTTAAAATGTTTTTAAATAAGCTTTTAAAAGCGACATTAGTTTCCTTTGGGGAGTCCTTCATTTTTCTCTTAATTTTGTGATATACAAGGGCCCTTCCATTCAGAGCATATTAACCAACAAAAACTACTCTAAGATGGCAGCAGAGTTGAGGATTAAAGTAGTGATTACAGAAAAAAAGATCTGAGCAGTCTAGAAATCTAGTGAATAAGAACAGAAAAATAATAAAAAGGAGAGACGCAGAATCTAATTGTATAAAGGGCTAAATCACTACTGATGACTAAAATCTCTACAGAACTTAAAGCTACAAAGCACATACGAATACACACACTAATTCACTAAACAGGGATTTCCTAAGGTGCAAAGCTGCACCAGAACATAGATGTCATGTAGATTTGACATGGACACGTTCATTAGAGCCAGCAGAAATAGTACACAGGCTAATGAGTAAGACACTTTTTTCCAAGTTTAAATCTCAGCTTTGACAATTACTGCATAGTTTTAGGAAAAGCACTTCTCAACCACTCTGAACCTTGTTTCCAGGCATGTAAAATAGAAAGAATACCTCCTTTGTAGCAAAATTATAACAGTTAATATATCATGCTGTCCAAAGCCATTAACCTAACAATATCTTTGTGGACTAGTAATGACAGGACAAAGGTAACATCCTTTAAGGCAACCACAAAAAAAAAAAAAAAAAGGTATTTTTAAAGACCTGGATATTCAAAAGTAGCAAAAGCAAAGAACTAAAAGCAATTAGCAAGCTATTCTCATTAGATTCCCAGGCAGAACTGGACTACCTATACGGGGGTCCCTACCCAGAAAGGTCTATCTGAAAAACTGTTCTTCACCAGGGCAGGCTTTAAGAGCAAGCAACGAGGCTGGTTAGCACATACTTTTTTTTTTTTTTTTTAAAGCTCTGTGTCTACCATGGCACCTGAACTCATGACCCCAAGATCAAGAGTCACATGCTGTACTTATTGAGCCAGCCAGGCACCCTGGTTAGCACATCCTTTCTAAAGTGTAAAAGCTACTGGAAAACTATTAACCACTCCCAACTTAGATTAACCAAATTGCTTTCCTGACAACACCATGTTGGGATCAGTGATCAGTGACTGTCATTCTTAAAGACTAAGGAAAAGTTTTCACCTAGAGCAAAGGTGAGCCAGAATGGAAATAGTACTTGTAACAAAAAGAGCTGGCCTCTTCCTGTTTCATCCTACGAGATACCCTGTGACACCTCCTTCTGCCTCCTTCCTTAGTCAATTAATCCTTTAAAAACTGTTATTAAATGCAAACACCGCTCAAGGCCCGAGGCATACAAGGATGCACCATGGACAGAAGAGTGAAGGCAAGAGATCAGTAACAGTAACAATAACTAGAATCTGTTTGCTTCATGCCAGGCTCTTCAAGTCCTTCCCATTTTTAATAACTTAGTTCTCACAGCAAGTCCACAAGGTAGGGACTAAAGAAAACAAAAACATTCATTTGGGGAATATAAATAATAGTGAAAGGGAATAGAAGGGAAGGGAGAAGAAATGGGTAGGAAATATCAGAAAGGGAGACAGAACATGAAGACTCCTAACTCTGGGAAACAAACTAGGGGTGGTGGAAGGGGAGGAGGGCAGGGGGTGGGGGTGAATGGGTGACGGGCACTGAGGGGGGCACTTGAAGGGATGAGCACTGGGTGTTATTCTGTATGTTGGAAAAAAAAACAGAAACATGGAGAACTGTAATAACTTGCAAATCTATTCAGCCACTAAAGCAGTGAAGTTGGACTCAAATCCAGGCAGATAACTAGTGTGATAAATGCTGGAACGCCAGTTATGGGAACATCCTGGCCTCAGAATTTAAGTAAACTGGATGAAGTTAATAAATACGTTTTAGCAGCATCTGGGCGGCTCAGTGGGTTAAGCATCTAACTTCTGATTCTGGGTCAGGTCAAGATCTTAGGGTCATGAGATGGAGCCCCACGGCAGACTCTGCCCTCTCCCTCTGTTCCTCCCCCACTTGCTCGCGCTCTCTCTCTCTCTCTCTCTCTCAAATAAATAAAAATCTTTAAAATGAAAAGGGCAGCCCGGGGTGGTCTCAGCGGTTTAGCGCCGCCTTCAGCCCAGAGCGTGATCCTGGAGACCCGGGATCGAGTCCACATCCGGCTCCCTGCATGGAGCCTGCTTCTCCCTCTGCCTCTGTCTCTGCCTCTCTGCCTCTCATGAATAAACAAATAAAATCTTTAAAATGAACAAATAAATATGTTTTAAAGTCTTAGAAATCCTTAGAAATACACAAAAAGAAAGTAAACAAAGACAGGCCTCATCTTTAAAATTTTCATGGACCATACAGGTAACAGCTCAGGTTCACTCTCTCTTGCAGAAACGTCAACAGTTGTTACATTTGGTTTCGCTCATTCAAAGAAGTTTAAAAACAGTACATAGTGAGTGATTAGGGCAATACACTGCCCAAATGAAACCAGTTAGCATTATTAAACTAAATTACAATCATAACAAAAACTGTGATCACATCATAAAATATCACGAAGCCACTCCAGGAATGAATGAATGGCTGAAAGGTAAGGCCATTTCCTGTAACACACAGGTTTTCCATGAGGTTACACATCTAACTAATACTTTTATTAGAGAAGAAGCAGCATCACACAATCAGGCCAGTAAAGGTCTTTTTGAGGTGAGCCTGCCCACACCAGTTAATTAACCAGATGTTTCATTCAGTGACACATTTAATAGATACGTTTTTTTTTCTTGAAGCAACAGTCTTAAGGAGACTTTCTGGAATTAAACTGCCCTCAGTTCTACCATGTAAAGAGATTAGTCCTATAATACATGCTATCCTACTAGTCAATCCTCATTATCTGGAAGCATAATTTAATATTTACATCAGTCCCATATTCTTGTCTACCTAATAAAACCTTCTCCTTGGTTTCCTAATTTATTCAAAACTGAACTTGATCTTCCCCACAAAACAAGTTTACTCTCCAAATTTACTCATTTATTTTAATGTAACTTCCTTTCTGCACATCACTCAGCTTGAAACTCTAGTTGTTACTGACTTCCCCATCTCTTTCACTCTGGATCTCCTCATACCAGGATTATCAAAATAAGTTTAACTGGTCTTCCTATTTCAACTAACTTACCCTTTTTCTAAGACTGTGAAAATTTACTCTTAAAAAGCAACACTTTTACTTTGCTTTCCTCTGTCCCAGAACCAACAATGGCAACACAGAAGATCATATAATAGAAGCAAAATTAGGTTTAATAATCAAGAAGCCGGGGTAGCCTGGGTGGCTCAGCGGTTTAGCGCCACCTTCAGCCTGGGACCTGATCCTGGAGACCCGGGATCGAGTCCCACATCGAGCTCCCTGAATGGAGCCTGCTTCTCCCTCTGTGTCTCTGCCTCTCTCTCTCTCTCTCTCTCTCTCTCTCTCTGTCTCTCATAAATAAATAAAATATTTTTTAAAAATAATAATAATAATAATAAAGAAGCCTGGGCTCCAGCCCCAATTTCTCCATTAATTAATCTGAATGATTCATTTTGGTTTCCTTATCTAGAAAACATGAGTCCTAGGCTCTAAGAGCTCTGCAATCTCTTACCTTGAGAGCAACAAATCTCGTTTTGGAATCCATGATCTAATTCCAGGAATACCTGAGCTAATCAATCTGATCTACAACTATCCCCCAGCAAGTATTCTCTGATCCAGCTACTCTCTGCATGCTCCCAAGTATGTCAGTTATGCTTATATTGTACTAATTCCTTCTCTAAAATGACTTCACCCTTCTCTTATCAAAAACAAACAGGAATTATACAAGGATTTTTTTTAAAGATTTTATTTATTTATTCAAGAGAGAGACAGAGAGAAGCAGAGACACAGGCAGAGGGAGAAGCAGGCTCCCTCTGGGGAGCCTGATGCAGTACTCAATCCCAGAACCCCAGGATCACAACCTGAGCCAAAGGCAGATGCTCAACCACTGAGCCACCCAGGTGCCCCCACAAGGAATTTTTTATACAAGGTTTTAAACGAGGAATTATATTCTTTTTTTTGTCCTTTTCTGACATTTGCAAATTCTTTACAGTCACTCTGTGTTATGTATGTACTAAATGCTCAGTGAAAAAAAAAAAAAAACCCTAAACCAGAGCTAGAAGGTTAAATTAACTCGACATACAAAGCCTAACCTAGTAATCATCAATAATACATACTTTTTTTTCCTAGAGATTTTATTCATTGTACACACCTGGCCCTGTTAACACTAAAATTTAACCTATGTAAGCTATGGCTCCAATGAAAGGACTCAATAGTTAATGAACTGATTTTATTTTGGTTCTCTTAAGTGCACAGTCTAATTTATCAGTGCTCAGCTGAAGTGGATATCATATCTAGCTAATGTAGTTAGTGAAAGTACCTAATCTTAGTATATCAGTAAATTCACTCCCTGTTTCCTAGAAACTCAACCAATTTTTAAAAATCAAACCAAATTATTTTATGAGCAAGTTTGTTCCAATAATATCAATTCAGTTTTATAAGTTAAATTATTTTTGTGAGCTGATCTGATAACTTCCCCAATTACCATCTTCAATACTGCACTGATAAGAAAGTGTCAGTTGATGAAATAATAACCAGGGAGGAAAGTGCAACCCATTCTCCATTCCCCCAGTGGTCATTCCGCTTGCAGAACGGAGAAATCAATGACCCAGAGATATCATACAGACCTGATTTTTACATACAACAGAACAAATACTCATTTACAGAAAAAAATCAGTGCCCCATAACATACTAAAAAGAGCAAAGAATGTGCTATCAGAAGGTTTGTGCCAAACTCTACCACTTATTAACTCATAGCCACAGCAAAGTCTCATAAACTCAATTTCTCAGATTTCTCATCAGCAAAATGGGGGATCATCATAATACCAGCCCTGCTTACTACATAAGACCTCTGAGGCTCAAATAACTTAATTATGTAAAAGTGTTCTGGTAAGTGCAAAAATGCTTCACAATACAAATTATTATGTAAACAATATTCATAATTCCCTCACTCACCAATTTTAAGTATTTATTATCAAATAAATTTACCTAGTAGGAAAAGTAAAATGACTAGAGAAGAATCATCCTTAATGATACCAATTTTCTAAGTCTGGGTTTTTATACATCTTGCTCTTTAAAGTAGGACACACAAAACTCTACGCAAACAATTTTAGGCAGTTAAGTGTCTGAACACCTTTTCTGAAAGATCTCTAGGGAGAGAAATTCCACAGCTCTCTTGGTATTTTTCCCTCTGGAACTGAACAACTCAAATCAAGTATAAAAAAGTTCCAATTTTTTTCATCTGATATAAAGAAAATAAAATACACCAAGTTGGTATAAAACAGAATAACTGGCTATAAAAAATCTATTATACAACAAGTTTTATGGCAGAGACAAAATATCCAAGGTATAATGGACCTAAGCTTTTTCTCTTTCATCAAATTTCTACTTGCAGAAGTGGAAACATACGTTGCCTAAACAAAAGATACGATGCAGATCAAGTTTTCTTAAATTTCATAATGGAACACTAAGCATGACACCTACCAACCTAGAATATAAAACAAGGTCTTCTTTTCAATCCATATCACACAACATCAGAACTCCATACACTTGTCAAATGTTAACATTAAACTCCTCACAAAACCAAATATTAAGACAATTGATACTAAAAAATAAAATTAAAGTTCATTTAGCCAAATTTCACAAGATCCATCCCTGAATTCTCTTGGAAGAGCTGAGTGTAACATTCCCGAAATATAGTACTTTCATTGTTACCAGGATGTTTTTATTACTTAACTATTTATGGTTATGCCTTAGGCTCTCACTGAGGGACAACATAAGAGATTCTTAAAAGAATGTTTTTATTCTGGCTTCCAAACTGTCCAATATGTTATTTCATACATCTTTTAGTAAGATATCTTCCTATAGCAAGCACTCTCTGTCTGTGGCACTTCACTGACAATTCACAAGTTACAATTTATTGAAATTCGTATTTGCTTGTCTATCATCTCCCCTCGACATTAAATGTAAGGGCAGAAACTATATCTTATTCAATACTATTTCTCAAATACTGAGGGCAGTGCCTAACACATAAGGGAGCTTAATGATCATTTATATAATGATTAATCATATACTTCAATTTTATTTTCTTAGTACATATGTTCAGTCCTAAATACAAAATAATCTCCTTTAAAAAAAAAAAGAAGCCATATCTTCATTTATCTTCTCCATTCTTCTTAGAACTAATAGAGGAATTAATAAATACCTGATGATGAAGATGACCATGACAACAATGATGTCAGTAGTGGTGGTGGAAAAACAAATTATCCTCATCCAAACAACAGAGAACAAGCACTTTGTTATTCATTAAAATCAAATACAAAAATAGTAAGCAATCATCTTTGTATATTAAAATTACAGATCCATTATTTTCCTTTTTTCTAAGTTCTCCAACATTGGTTAGGAGATTTTACTTATGCTCTCCTACACCAGTAAGCCTAAAAAAATTCAGTTCCTCAAGAATCTAAACTGGCTATAGTAATTCATCTAAGAAAAATTAATCACCGCCATAGAATATCTACATTACAAAAACCTCAAGCTTCTGCCTTTTGCCCCCTATGTCCATGATTTCAGAGGATAACTTTCCTTGGTTTCCTCCTGCTGAGGATGACTGCTTGAAGAATTGGACTCTATCTTTCTGAACCTGCTGGGTGCTTGGATGAAGATAAAGAGAAAGCAGGGAGCCAAGAATGACAGTGATCTCCTCCTGGAGAGGACACACCTGCCATTCTGGTGCTCAGTGTGCATTTGCCATGGCCCTGCCCTAATTCCAACTCCAGTTTTAGGTTTTACCTGGCAGAAACAATTATTCTTGATTAGCAAGCCTAGCTTTACACAGTACCCTATGCCAGACACCCAATGCACAAAAAGAAAGAGAGAGAGAGAGAAAGAGAGAGAGAGAGAGAGAGAGAATATTCCTATTTATACATGAAACTAAAGTTTATCACAATCAGGAATGATTTGATCCCCTAAGCAATCTAAGTACTCAATGAAGATAATACATTGAGAAGAAATTCCTTTAAGTGCATCTATCAAGATAAGCTTTCCTCTTCAATAGAATCATTTGGTTTGTGCTCTGGATAGGTTTCACTTCCCCAGAGAAACAGTATTTGGAAAGTATACATCATCATGGCCTAAAATGGCCCATGCCAGAGTCCAGATATAAGAGCAGATGAAAAGGTGTATTCAACACCTAGAGATACTCACTCTAGCACCCAGATTCAAGAAGCCTGAACCAGTGACTACTTGCTTAACACGACAGGATGCCAAAATAGACCAGCAAGAATGAAAAATAGGGATCCCTTTCATTGCTTTGTTGAGTACCTGAAAGCACAGCTTTATTCACGACATTAAAAAAAACAGATTTCTGGAGTTGATGCACATTGAAGTGTTGACTATTTGTATAAGCAATTTTTAAAAGCATGTTTTAGAAACATATCTACCTATTTAGATATTAGGCTTAACTCAAAAAGGAGTATCTTATATAACAATAGTCCTCCTTTCTTCAGCATCAAAAGGATTCTCTTTCTGAATCCTTCAGCTCAAATAAGAGTATAATTAGAGAATAAAACTCTTGTTATATTAGACAGTAGATGTTGATAATAAGATCCTGAACTCCGCTGCTTTTCTTGTCATGAGGACCAGATCCTTGGCATGACATTCAAGATTCTGCATTATAAATTTCAGCATTCTAGCCTCTACTCCAGTAATCCCATTATTCATTCAATCAACAAAAATATATGAAGCTCTAGCAATAAACAAGGCTAAAATGATCCCAATCCCTAAAAGTTCCCACTAAAGTGCCCTCCAGGCAAACTAGTCAATCAGTGTGTCGAAAACACTCATTCAGCAAATATTGACTGGATAGGTTAAATGCTGGGCACAGTTTAAGACACTCCTATAAAGAGACAGCAGTAAACAATGCGGTAAGATTTCTTTCCTTCACAAAGTTCACAACCTTGCGAATGAGGAAATGTACCTGTCTTTTCAGGTACTTTTCTGCTATGTTCATGTCAATTCCCCCTCCTCCTCTGTATCTCTGGACATCTTCCTTTCTCCTTAGTACCAGTCCTACTCCATTTATACCACAGTTCAGATAACATGTTAACTGGATTGCTGGTGAATAAACAGAGACTAAAGCAAGACTTAAACCTGGATGGTATGGGGCAGTAGCCAGCTAAATTTAGGAAATTAAAGAGAATTGGAGAGGGGGGTGCCTGGGTGGCTCAGAGGGTTAAGCATCTGCCTTCAGCTTAGGTCATGATCTCTGGGTCCTGGGATTAAGCATAGGGTAGGGCTCCCTGCTCAGCAGATAATCTGCACTTCTCCCCCTCATGCTCACTTGCTCGCTCCCTCTCAAATGAATAAATAAAATGTTTAAAAAGAGAGTGTGTTAAAGGATTGTGGGCAGGATTTTAAAGCCAAGACAAACAGTCAATACAAGAAATCTGTGACTAGGCCTGGGATAATTACCATACAAGCAAAACAGAAACCCAATTACCAGACTGAGGCACAAAGTTAACACAGAATCAACAGCAACAGTATTTGATATCAAGTAAGAAGCTAATGAGTCAGGGTCCTTAAAATTCTCCAAAGGACAGAACTGGCCCTTCAGGACTGGGCTGAACGTTTAAGCAGAAATCAAATACTCTCAGCAATTAAATTAAAAGGAATGTATCTTTGCAAACCATATATGTGATAAGAGGTTAATGTCCAAAATATATAAGGAACACATACAACTTAAGAGCAAAAAATAATCTGATTTTTTTTTTTTATGATAGTCACAGAAAGAGAGAGAGAGGCAGAGACACAGGCAGAGGGAGAAGCAGGCTCCATGCACCGGGAGCCCGACGTGGGACTCGATCCTGGGTCTCCAGGATCGCGCCCTGGGCCAAAGGCAGGCACCAAACTGCTGCGCCACCCAGGGATCCCTAATCTGATTTTTTTAAATGAGCAAAGGACCTGAATAAGCATTTTGCTCAATAAGACATACAAATGGCAAACAAATGCATAAAAGATACTTAACATCACTAATCATCAGGGAACTGTAAATCAAAACCACAATGCGATATCACCTCACACCTGTTAGGACAGCTATCATCAACAAGAGATAACAAGTGCTGGCAAGTGGATAGAAAAAAGAGAGCCCTTATTCACTGTTGGTGGGAATGTAAATTGTTACAGCCATTATGGAAAACAGTATGGAGGTTCCTCAAAAAATTAAAAATGGAAACACCACATAATCTAGCAATCTTATTCCAGAAGCACTCTCTCCTGGGTATATATATACAAAGGAAATAAAACCGGTATCTCAAAGAGATACACTCTCATCTTCATTGTAGCATTATTAGCAATAGCCAACATATGGAAACAACCTAAGTGTCCATCAAGGGATGAATGGATATAGAATGTGTTACATATATTCAGCCATTCAACATTATTCAGCCAATGGAAAGAAGGAAATCTCGCCATTTACAACAACATGAATGAACTTGGAGAATGTTATACCAAGTGAAATAAGCCAGGCAGAGCAAGCCACATATTGTATGATCTCACTTAATATGTGAAATCAAAAAAAGGCAAACTCATAGAACCAGCAAGTAGAAAGGTGGTTGCCAGAGGCTTGGAGAGTGATGGGTAAAGGGGAGATGTTGGGTCAAAGGATATAAACTTCCAGTTAGAAGATGAGTAAGTTCTGGGGATCCAATGTATGGCATAGAGACTAGAATTAGTAATACTGTTTTGTGTACTTGAAATTTGCTATGGGAATAGACCTGTTCTTGCCACACCGAAACAAACATAACAAAAGGTTAACTATGTGAGGTGATGGATGTGTTAAATACATATGATTTTTTATTTACAATTATACCTCAATAAAACCCAGGGAAGAGGCAGCCCAGGTGGCTCAGCAGTTTAGCGCCACCTTCAGCCCAGGGCCTGATCCTGGAGACCCAAGATCAAGTCCCACATCAGGCTCCCTGCATAGAACCTGCTTTTCCCTCTGCCTGTGTCTGTCTCTCTCTCTCATTCTCTCTCTGTCTGTCTCTGTCTCTCTCTCATGAATAGATAAATAAAATCTTTGAAAAAAACGGGGGGGGGGAATTTAGGAGTTCAGAATCACAATTTTTATTACAATGAGGCCTCAGATTCTCCAAGAAAAACAGTAACAAAGTCTCTAACTAGAAATTACAGATAACTAAAAAGCATGATGTAACCTCTCTTTCCTCATAAATTTAGTCAGTGAATAGAGAAGATGGGTCAGAGAAATTACACTCCAATGGTGGAGACATTAACAGTGATGTTGGTTGTGAAAAAAGTTAATAGTAGAAAAGTTAAATTGTAGTAACAATAAAAATGTTTCTTTATATTTTTATTGATCACCTAAAATCCTAAAAAATACATCTGAATCTACTATCTTGTTTCATAAGATTCTATGAGGAATGCAAGGCAATCATTACTTTTCTAATGACATAACAATATTAGTTGCATCACAACGTCACTGAAAGCATTTGTAGGATAAGCATCATTTATTGATGGCACGTCTTACAGAAATGTTCTTCAGGCTATAACTGGATCCTTAAGAAATCAGGATATTTCCTAGAGCAGCAAATCCAGTGGCGAACAAGAGACCTCAAGTGTCAGCTAACAGGAATTTAGCCTTATTTAGAAAATTTATACGTTTCAAATATATCTCAATAAAGTTCTTGGGCTTTCTCTGTCACTTTCAAAAAGATTTTTTTCTGCTTAAATAAAATGTAATTGTAAGAATGCTATTATTAATGCATCATCAGCAGAGAATGCAAAGCTAGTGTTAAAATAGAAGACTTAGAAAAATGAAGCTCTGTGAAATGACCAGGTCTTTGTTTCTTTTTCAGGATTCTCTCTTGATTTTTTCATATAACTCTAACTCTATTTGAGACTTGAAAATAAATCATAACAGATACACATCTAATGCCATTATTCAAATAATACATACTTAATATTATACTATAATCCAGGCACAAAAGCATAAGTACCATCAGATTCAGAACACATATATCCACTTGAGGGAGACTCCGGATGCTCATTTGTCTTACATATATCAGAGAGTGACAAAAAGATAAAAGGTACTAAAACTAATGGAAACCTTGGTATAAGTAGTTCTAGTGAACCAAATAACTATATATAGCACATGAACTGCACTAGTTCCGTAATTCAAATCTTCACACTTCCTCTCCCACGCTCACTCCAGAAGCTCTTTTAATACTTAAACAGCCTGGTGTTAAATGGATTCCATTCTTGAATTCTGGCAAGCAATTTGAAGCTTTCATACTACTAATAAAGCCATACTGGTAGTACTATAGTTACAAAATTAAACAAAATTATGTAAACATCAAGTAACAGTGAGGGCAATTACTGTTTCCACAAGGTAAGTCCTGCAAAGGGACAGCTGAACATTTTATCTTAAGACATTGAGGGGGGTTGGGGAAAGGCCAGAGCCAATGGTTCACCCACCAGGTTGCACCTGGCTTGGGCCCAAGCAGAACAATCCAGCCTGGCAAAAGAAGTCACTGTGTTGTGTCTCCAACTGGGCATTAGGTTTATCCCAATGGACACTGTTAGGAGGCACAGTTACATGCCATTCTTCTACTATATGAATTCTCCCCCTGTGCCAGGCGGATGAGGAGAAGATTCTGACAGAGTCAGTGTTGGCCTGACCTCAATTAAGATAGTTGTCCCATTTGGAAAAAAAGTAGTTTAAATGGCTCTTGTTCTATAAACTCCCAAAGAATCCAAAAGCCAAACCAAAGTTGCAGGCAAATGAAAGAAAGGATGAAGTTGGCAAGGGTCACGAGCTTGGCAGGAAAGGGAAAAACAGGAATGGAAATCCTGAATCTCTTCACACCATACCATCATAAATCTGAAATACAGGGCAAAAACAGAAGGATGAGTCATATAATAATATATTCCTGGGCATCCCGGGTGTCAGCAGTTTGGCGCCTGCCTTGGGTCCAGGGCGTGATCCTGGAGACCCGGGATCAAGTCCCACGTCAGGCTCCCTGCATAGAGCCTGCTTCTCTCTCTCTCTGCCTCTCCCTCTGCCTATGTCTCTGCCTCTATGTATCTCTCATGAATAAATAAATAAAATCTTTAAAATATATATATATATTCCTATTTTATTTAATAGCTCATCTGACGATATGGTGGTTGGCTTAGTAGTAAATGAAGAATAAGTGAATACGTAAGTGTTCAGCTTTAGGTCCTGGGTGAACAGAGTAATAGTCATGTCTGCTAACAGAGACAAAGACATCTCCAAATAACTCTCAAACTCTTTTTCCACAACTGGAAACAATGATTTCTGTCCCCAACAACTCCATGTATTCCAAGCAAACTAATGGAAACCTTGGTATTTCTAGTTCATAAGATTTAGCTAAAAATGTATATGAAATATGTGAAAGAACCAACCCCCCAAAAAAATCTCTATAAGCAAGTTATTAGCTTTATTTTCTCCCTGTGTGTTAGAGACAAGGATGCAGGCTGGCTGAGCAGCATGTAATGTGAAGCTGCAATGTGAAGGGCCAGGGCAATCATTAGGCTTCCTGGGCATTCCCTATCACTCACTCTCTTCTCTACTTCTCTACCTGAAGGGAAAAGTGCTCCCTCTCTAAAGCCTAAGCTCTTGAGACCAAACTTCCTCACTTTACCACCCTCTCTACCAAAATACCTCACTGGCCTGATGTGCACATACCAGAAAGGGTGTGTCTGACATCGAGTTGGCTTGATCCTACTGGTTAAAGATGTCAGAAGAATAACTGTATACGGATGACGTCTACCAAAGGTCCATGCAGAGGACATCACTCACATGCAGGCACACTTTCAAAGCCTTTCAAAGTATATCAGCCAATGCCTGTCTCAAGATTTTGGGAAACCAGCCCTTCTTCCTAGACACTTAAAAGTATTCATCCTGCTACCACCTGAAGCAGTGGTGTCTGTCTCATTCTGCAGGTTTCCTGCTCAGTAAATAATTAAATTAGTGTCTGTTTCCTAAGCACCCAAACATACACCTCTACTTCAAAATTTAACAAGCTTACTCTCCCCTCTCCTTTCCTGTCTGCCAAGAATCACACCTACCCCAATGATCTCTCCCTGTCCCTCCATTCTTTACTTTGAAGTTTTGCTCCATTTCTTAAATAATCCCATATTCTCTTGGACATTTATCTCATCCTCCCAGAAGAGGCCTTCCTATCACCACATGCCTCTCAGAATTTTATACAGTCAGGCAGTATTGCTTTTGATTGCTCTTTCCCCAGCTAAATACCATTACTCATATATTTTATATGATTCTGAAACAACTCCAATCACATTTCCCCTCTATATAAAGATACACCATTTTTACTTAGCAAGAGCTGTACTCTGACATCCTTCTCTAAATTGTTGATTGACCATCTCACTCTCACGGAATTTTTCCTGTAACCAAAGTTACATGGAAAAAATATTGTTAAATATTCAGTCTGAAAGCAAGTAACAAGTGAAACTATATACCCCAAAGAGGAAATAAATATCGTGAACTTAATGACATTAGCAATGTAGTTTGGCCAACAAAGTTTCACCAGAAAAAGACAACAATGAAATACTCTAAAGTGCACTTATAATGATACATGAAGATGATTAAAGCAATTAATAGCAGAAATCAATACTTATTGCAGGACTTCAAAGAGTGTTTTTAGACCAAGGAAATCTCAACATCTCAAATCCACAATGAGATTTTGCTTAAAAAGGTTTTAAAACTTTGACTCTGTTCTCAAATATATAGGGATGAAGTCATTCTTTTGGAAAAGCTAACACCATTTCGAAAAATAACCACATGCGAAACTGTTTGATACACAATACATTATTTGGCACATTTGGTACTTTTTCACATTATTTATCTATCAGAAACCCAGTTATGATTACAGGATCTTAAGATGTGGGATTTATTCCTTCTTATTTGTATTAAATTATATGTCCTACCAAGAGCTTTAAATAGAACTCAGAACACAGAAATCTGCAAATTTGCCATGATCAAACCAAAACAAAAAGTGCTTCTATCATCCTTGTGTCCCAGAACAAAACAAACAACTATAAGAAAATGATGGGTTCTTATTGGCAGAACTTTCAAATCCCTATAGAGTTAATTTATATGTACTCTATTCATAATCAAGTAAAAGGGATTGTAAACCATGGTTCATCTGTATAGAACTTACTCTACAACTATTTGGGGCACTATATTAGATGCTACTACCATGGCTCCTGAATCCATTATATCCCGTATTTTTAAATATCATATATAGTATCCTTACAGTCTTTAATAAACATTATTTACTAAGTATTTAATAATATGAAATTTGGTCATGACAGACTTATATCTTAAAACACATACATTTCTATATTTAGAAAAAGATACACACAAATCCTTAAAATACAGGACTCACAGACCATCTAACACAAAAGTGCACTTAAAAAAAAGCTTTTAGGAACACCTAGGTGGCTCCATCAGTTGAGCACCCAACTCTTGATCTTGGCTCAGGTCATGAGCTCAGGGTCATGAGATGGAGCTTCCTGTCTGGCTCTATGCTGGGCATGCAGCTGCTTAAGATTCTCTCTCTTTCCTCTCTCTGCCCCTGCCACCATCACCACCACCACCACCACATGCTCACTCAAAAAAACACAAACCAAAAAGCCTGTTTTTAATTTCAATTGTGTCCAATAAAAGTATAATTCAGACAGCACCACTCAACAGTCTCTTTAAGATTTA
Source organism: Nyctereutes procyonoides (assembly GCF_905146905.1). NCBI lineage: Eukaryota > Metazoa > Chordata > Mammalia > Carnivora > Canidae > Nyctereutes > Nyctereutes procyonoides. The sequence goes on from NW_026575036.1 coordinate 838,621, forward strand.
TTTATTTATTTATGTATTTATGTATTTATTTATTTATTTGAATGAGAGAGAGAGAGCGCACATAAGCAGGAGGGGCAGAGGGAGAAGGAAAGAAAGAATCTTAAACAGACTCCACACCCAGTGCAGAGCCTGACAGGGGGCTGAATCTCACCACCCTGAGATCATGATCTGAGCCAAAATTAAGTTTCAAGAGTTGGAAGCTTAACCAACTGAGTCACACAGGCACCCCTAGTCTTAAACTACAGTATGCAGTTACCATAATGTCATTTTACTCTTTTGGAAAATAAATTGCCTTAGTCGAATCATCTTGGAACACCAAGTGTACCACCCAGTCAACCCTTCTGAATTCCACTCATGTTAGTTTTCATCCATTTGCTTCAAGGCAGTTAAATCAAATCTTGTATTTCTATATCCCTAGTTTCAAGGCAGTATCTCCAATGGAAACCTAATAATGTTTATTAGGCTGCAAAATGACAAGAGTAAAATAACTTCTAAGATTGTTTCCGTTTTTAAATCCCCTCAAAACAACAGCGTAGAGTGAAATTTTGACAAGGAATTTGTGGATGCTTATTATTATTTGCAAGGTTAAACTTTTTCTCAGGTTACTCACTACTTACAAAAGGAAAACTGTATTTATGATGAAGAGGTATGATGGACCACCACCTTAACCAAATGATCAAACATCACCAATAAGTCCCACTGACATCCCATACCTCCTGATGTGATGCAATAGGAAATTCACAATATCACTAATGCAGTACTCTTCCCAAATTGTTTAGCCTGTGTAAGTTATCTACTGCTGTGGGAAAATTCCCCCCCAAAACTTAGCAACTTGAAAAAATAACAATAATTTATTAGTTCTCTCTCTTTCTGTGCATCAGTTATTCATACAGACCCCAACTGAGACTGCATATTTCTACTCTATTACATCTAGGACCTCAGCCAGAAGAATTAAATTATTTGAAGGCCCATTCACTCACATATCAGCTTGTCAGCTGAGACCTTAACTGTAACTGTGTAACATCTTCATAGGACCTAGGTTTCCTCACAATGTGCTGAGTTCCAAAGGTAATAAGCATCCCAAGAGTGAGTAAATGAGTCCTAAGGCGTATAGCATGACTTCTGCCTCACTGCAATGGTCAGCTCTCACAAATCCTTGTCCACCCAAGGAGAAGGAACAAAGACTCCACCTCTCAGGTGAAAAAGTGTCAGTCACATTTTAAGAAAAGGACATGAGGAGCACCTGGTGGCTCAATCATTCAGACATGATTAACTGTCTGAATCATGGTTTCAGCTCAGGTCATGATCTCAGGGTCGTGAGACTGAACCCCCTGTCAGGCTCTGCACTGGGTGTGGAGTCTGCTTAAGATTCTCTCTCTAGGGATCCCTGGGTGGCGCAGCGGTTTGGCGCCTGCCTTTGGCCCAGGGCGCGATCCTGGAGACCCAGGATCGAATCCCACATCGGGTTCCCGGTGCATGGAGCCTGCTTCTCCCTCTGCCTGTGTCTCTGCCTCTCTCTCTCTCTCTCTCTCTCTCTCTCTCTCTCTCTCTCTTTCTCTGTGAGTATCATAAATAAATAAAAATTTAAAATTTAAAAAAAAAAAAGATTCTCTCTCTACCTCTGCCCATCCACCCCACCCCATGTGTATGCACTCTCTCTATCTCTCGCTCTTTCTTGAAGAAGGAGGAGGAAGAGGAGGAGGAGGAGGAGGAGGAGAATGTGAGATGGGCTAAATATATTAATGCAGCTACCTCTGAAAGAAATAATCTGCTACAACCAGAATCTAATCACTAAGACAAGACAAATTCATAATGTGTAATATTCAACAAGACAACCTGTCTGGGGATCCCTGGGTGGCGCAGCGGTTTGGCGCCTGCCTTTGGCCCAGGGTGCGATCCTGGAAACCCAGGATCGAATCCCATGTCGGGCTCCCGGTGCATGGAGCCTACTTCTCCCTCTGCCTGTGTCTCTGCCTCTCTCTCTCTCTCTCTCTCTCTCTCTCTCTCTCTCTCTCTCTCTCATAAATAAAAAAAAAAAGACAACCTGTCTGATTGCTTCAAGAAGTACATTTCATGAAAGACAAATGGGGTGGGGCATGTCCTAGATCTGTCCAATACAACTTTCTGTGATCTTGGAAATATTCTGTATTTTTGCTGTTGAATAGAGTGGCCGCTAGCCACATATGGCTACTCAGCACTTGAAACGGACCTAGTGTGACTAAGAAACTAATTTTTTTATATTTTATTAAATTTTAATCTATTTAAATTTAGTCACATACTGCAAAGCAGCTACCTTATTGGATGGCATAGGTATAGATCAGAAGAGGCCTGTCCTGAAGAGACAGGATAAGAAAATATAATGAATCTGTCTTGATAAATCCTAGCTCAAACAAAAAAGGAAAATCTATGAAAGGCAATTTTAGTACAACTAGAGAAATCGGAAAACGGACTATACAACTGAAGATAGTCCTGAACCAAGTGTTAAAAATTTTTTATTATAAAAGTGAGATAGTGGTTATGCAGGAGAATATCCTTACTCTTTGGAAGTAATATAGTCACTGATAAAGCACCTTATTGTTGACAACTTACAATGAAATGATTAGGGGGGAAAAAAGAAGCACATGTGTATATATCTCTATATACAGAAAGACACAAAATATATATTGGGGGAGGAAAAATGAATTCAAATGTACGAAAATGCTGACAATTGGGAAATTCAGATGAAGAATATATGGGTGCTTACTGTACTATTCATTCAACTTTTCCATAAGTTTAAAAAAATTTTAATAGAACGATGTGGGGAAATTAAATTTTCTTTCTTCTCTAATACCTATTATACTTCTTACATAAACTATATTATCAAAATTAGGTATGGTTTTATGCTTTATGACTTGGTACTGTATAACTACTCCTACATTTTCAATGGATTTCAATAGTAACCAAAAGAGTGCTATGATACACCAAAATTGTCCCAATGAATGTTTTGAGGAGTTCCTGGGTGGCTCAGTCAGTAAAGCATCCAACTCTTGGTTTCAACTCAGGTTATGCTCTCAGGGAGCTGGGATCGAGCCTCATGTCAGGCTCCATGCTCAGTGAGAAGTCTGCTTAAGATATTCTCTCTCTGGGATCCCTGGGTGGCACAGCGATTTGGCGCCTGCCTTTGGGCCAGGGCGCAATCCTGGAGACCCGGAATCGAATCCCACGTCAGGCTCCCAGTGCATGGAGCCTGCTTCTCCCTCTGCCTGTGTCTCTGCCTCTCTCTCTCTCTCTCTCTCTCTCTCTCTCTGTGACTATCATAATTAAATTAAAAAAAAAAGATATTCTCTCTCTACCTCTGCCCCTGCTTGCTCATGTGTGCACACATGCTCTCTCTCACTAAAATAAATAAATGTTTTCTTTAAAAATATTTATGTTTTGATTAACTCATTAAGTTTAAAAAAGAACATCTGTAGGGGGGAACTTAGCTGGCTCAGTAGGTAAAGCATGCAAGTCTTTGATCACAGAGTTGTAAATCTGAGCCCCATATTGGGTGCAGAGACTACTAAAAAAAAAATGAAAAAGGAACATTTGTTAATTCAACTGGGAAGCAGAATTACTCCTTGCCAAATAAAATTATATCATGGTTTAAAAAAATTTTTTTTACTACTTCCAGATATTTTTATTGAGGTATAGTTGACATATAATATTATATTAGTTTCAGGTGTATGACTTTATGATTAGGTATTTGTGTATGTTGCAAAATGGTCACATTAAGTCTATTTAAAATCCTACTAATATCATGCTTTTAATCTAGGAGTTTAGCTGTACTTTCAGAATGATGATCTGATTCAACACAGAAATGATTTTACATAATAAATAAAATACCAAAGGCCTAAAGTGTTTACTATGAATCAATTAAATATATAAAAATAGAATTATATTGAAATGAAAAATATATAAAGATACAAGCATCAGCAAATTCAATCTCCACATACTAAAAAAATCTCAAGCTCTTTTAAATTTCAGGTTGTGTTTTCATTATAAAATTATAATTAGATGTTTCTGATATAGACATATTTTAAAATAGAGATTTTTTTTTAGGAAGAAATCATAATGTCTTAAGCATAGCTGGGTAATAATAATAGGTATGTATGCTACTGATACCAGATAATGACATCTGACTGGTTCACACACCCAACTTTCCAAGTTGGTTACAAAAACATGGAAGGCAATAAATGTGGAATATAATATTTAACAGTCCTCAAGGATGGCACATCTGGATCAGTTCCAAACTAAATGGAGAGCCTGTGCCTATTAGAGAATACAGAAATAGCCTGACAGTTGCCTTACTCTTCCAACAATGGATCCTTAGGGCATGAGAATAAGAGACAGGAACAGACTTGACATGCAAGGCAACCTACTATCTTGCACCACAGTGACTGTGCTGGATTTACAACAAGGGGCCTCTGTTCCTTAATGGAAAATACTCAAAGATTCTAAACTCTAAATGGCTTTGTAAAGGTAATTATGTTCCTCTTCACTAGATGCTAAAACTAAAAAAAGATAAATTCACAAAGCTACACAGGCATATGCTACAAGGCAACCTCCTTTCTCTGTCCCATTTTAGCCTGGCATAAAATTTTAGTGTGGCTCTTCCATACCATATTGCCACTGTTCTAGTTTAGACTTTAGAGTCACAAATTCCAGTCACATTTCACACTCAGGACATACTTGTCCCATGCCTCCTCCACTAATTTATGTTTCCATAATTTTTTTCTTAAAGCATATATTATTTATCTTCCAAGTAATTTCCCTGCTACTGTGAAACAAACCATGACTTACTCATTTTTTATACATAATATAGCACAGTATTTGTACAAAGCCAGAGTATAAAAGGTATTTTATCATAAAAGTGAGCAGTAGCTAGATAAGAGGTCAAGAGATAATCTATTCAAATCAACATATTTCTAGGAAAAGCAAATTAAGAAGCCTTCCAGAATCAGTAGGAGAGAGGACAAATGTCAAACAAAAGCTATCAGGACCAAGGATTGATTTTATAAAAAACTAAAATGAACAGGCCTTTGAAGATCTATTCTCTCTCAAGTGTGTGATGCACTGTAAGTCATAAAAGTTGTATTTTCTGGGCTTGGCAAAGCTCCAACTAGACAAACTAGGAAAAAAGTACGAGAGATTGATTATTGGGAATGGGAGAGGGAGAAATGAGCAAAAGGGGCCAACAAAAACAAAAACTGGAGATACAAATTTCTTCAGAAAAGAAATAAGTGCCTGGGTGGCACAGTTGGTTAAACATCCAACTCTTCATTTCAGCTCAGGTCCTGACCACGGGGTCATGATATCGAGCCCAGCATCAGACTTTCCACGGAGTCTTGGGAAATCGCTCTCTCCCCCTCCCTCTCCGCCTGCCCTCCACACTCTCACTCTTTCGCTCTCTGAAAATAAATTAATTTTTTAAAAAAGAAGTGTGATCATCAGTATTACAAACAGATGCTTTTCAAAATGTCTACAGGGAGTTAAAGGAATTACAAAAGTCTCATATAAGGAATAACATTTTTGTTTTAGATACATGTCTATACCTAAAGTTTTAACAGAGAAATGAATACTCTTCTGTGATTTGTTTAGTGTTTAAAGAAGATACCATGAGACCCCTGTCCCAGTTAAAAGCTAAATGAAATTGATTTTCATCCAGGATCAAACTTGATCCTCTGAAATAGGCAAAATCATTCAATCATTATAACCAAAAAGAATTTGTCTTAAGTTGTAGCTATTCATACATTTCCTCTAACTTCAAACACCAGGTCACATTTTAAGATTCTCAAATTTATACTTTTCACAAATTCTACAGATCAATCAAACAGCAATCTCTGGTTTTCGACAAAGGGGACAGTGATAGTAGTGGACAAATACAATGGCAGCTGCTAACGTTCAACGTAAAGTGAACAAGAGATGGCATGATGACTTCTTGTATTCCACTCAAAAAATAACAGTGTGTTTATATAGATAGTTAAGGAGCATCTAAAGAATATTATTTGAAATAGACATTCATGCTAACGAGTTTACAAAATGGAAAGAGAAGGAGATATAAATAGAACAAAGAGTTCAGGTCACCTTTTGCCCAAATTAATTTTATAAAAATTCCACGGAGGTCTGGAGAATACTGCTTACCAGTGGTATTTTATGAAGAAAAAAAAACCCACAAATTTGTTTCTGCTATAAAATTTTCTGGGAAGCTTCCTGTTCTAATGCCACGGGTTATACACAGAACAAAACCAATAAATGACAGAGAAGAGTGGTACAAATGAAACCCTCCTCTAGGAACATCTACTGAATGGGATACACGAAAATTCACAAAAACAAGTCAGGCTTGATCCACTAAAAAGTACTTTATGCCAATATTGTGAGTTTCTTCCTATGAAGAGCAAACTAAATTTAGTTCTATTTTTCCAAGACATTAATAAAGTTTAATATTCACCCATCCCCCTCAACACTAAATACTTGTTTCAAACTGTGAACTGTCTTAGTCTCTACTAAAAATAGTTGTTGTAATAAGGAAATTGACATGATTGGTGTCTACAGCTCTCCTTCCAGGAATACCTGTCAAAATGCCCATTTGTCAGTTTCAAGCTGTCTGAAAATGTATTTTCCCCATAGGGTTTCCCAAAGTAAAAACATATCAAGTAGAAAAATATATTATAGATTATCTTTCTTCAGAGAATAAAAGCTAGATATTTTGGGGTTATTATTTATAAACAAGGTTTTCCATTTGACTTAGAATAATGTAAAGAAATAATCAACATTATCCTAAAAATCAGAATGTTGCTATTTTTCCACTGTAGTTGAGAAGTAATATAGATTAAAATCAAGGACTTCTAGAATATTAGAGCTGGGAAGGAATCTTGGAGATATCTAACTTTTTAAGATTGTTCTGAGTTACACAATTAATTATTGAATAATCCTGGAGGAATGGGTGAAGATTGGGATCTGTGAATTTTAAGATAGACAATAGCAGTTTCCCAGCAAAATACACAAGGTCGGTTGTATAACATTTACCAAATATTAATTAAAGAATACCACTTTAGGGATACCTGGGTGGCTCAGTGATTGAGCACCTGTCTGCCTTTGGCTGAGGGCATGATCCCAGAGTCCTGGGATCAAGTCCTCCATTGGGCTCCCCATCGGGAGCCTGCGTCTCCCTCTACCTATGTCTCTGCCTCTCACCCTGTGTTTCTCAAGAATAAATAAGTAGAATCTTTTAAAAAAAATACCACTTTAAAAGTTGGGTCCTTGATACTTTAAGACACAAAATTCTCAGAAGCCAATTTTTTTAAAGGGGAGAAAAAAATCTTAATGTTAATATCAAGCAAATATAATCTCTTTCTATCATAGCAGTGGTTTGTCTATCCACACACACCCATATTGAAAAACTTTTTTCCTATCCCTTTAGGTGGAGAGTTAACATTAAGCGATATTGACAGTTGTCTCTTGAAGTAATCTTAAGAATGATACCAGGTAAAATATGAAACAATAGGAGAAAAGACAGAAAGAGAAAGGTCTGGCCCTCTCTGCAGGTTTCCTAGGTTTACATATCTTTTGAAAAAGATAAAGGGAAAAGAAATGAGATGGACCAAAACTATTTCTTAGACACATGCTATTTTAATCACAATATACTTCTAACATTTTACAGATAAAATTAAAATCACCTGAGCATTTAAAATAGAAAATAAAAATTAAGCACAGTTACGGTTTTCATAATTGTAGTGGCAAACAGTTCTCTGCAAGATTCTTAAATTCTTTGTGAAAAAAATAGCCAATTTTCTTTCCCATATGACCCCAAGTTAAATCAAACATTCTCTGTCACCTCATAAGGTCCCACTTTATGTTCCATTAACCAAGACTGCATAAAATAACCTCAAAAAGAGGAGTTATCTTTCTATAGAATAATGTTGGTAAAATAAATTGGTGTGTACTCATCAACTCATCAAAAGGCACACAAAATAAGAGATATAATCAGTATTAAGACAAAATAGCAATTCTACTTATGCAACTTTTATCAGGAGATTCTCATTAAAATACATATAACAAGGAACATCTGGGTGGCTCAGCCGTTAAGCATCTACCTTTCGGTTCAAGGCAAGATCCTGGAGTCCCGGGATCAAGTCCCACATCGGACTCCCTGCATGGAGTCTGCATCTACCTATGCCTATGTCTCTGCCTCTCTCTAGTCTCTCATGAGTAAATAAATAAAATCATTTAAAAAATACATATAACAAGGCAGAAATAAATGAAAAATGTATTTCTATGGAAATATTTAAGGAATCATTCAAAATTTCAGCTAAAAGTGGCACTTGGGTGGCTTTGTCCGTTAAGCACCTTCCTGATTTCAGCTCAGGTTATGATCTCAGGGTGGTGAGACCAAGCCCTTTGTCTGGCTCTGTGCTGGGCATGAAGCCTGCTTAAGATTCTCTCTCTCCCTCTGCACCCTGACCCCACCTCCCTACTTGTGCTCTCTCTCCCTCTCTAAAAAAACGAAAAATTTTTTTCAGTTAAATAAATTAACATTATGGTTATCAATCAACTTTCAAAAGTTCAAACAAATATGGTATATTACTGTTAGAACAAAACATTCCCACAGAAATACCTTAAATATCATATCTTGAAAGCAAAACACATTTTAAGACATTGACATATAAAATGCACTTCTGATTTAAAATAGTCTCTATAAAATTATTCCATACATGTCATGAGAATATTCAAGATTCTGTTGAGTTTCTCCTCAAACAATGAACATCTCTAAATAGTAACCATATTTTCAGTCCTTTGTCTAATGCTAGCATTCTCCAGAATCTGAGTACACAGCAAAATGAACTGAACACAGCACAGAAATTTCCTGAGCATTCGGACCAAAGCCATGTTTCATTATTTTTCCAATGTTTTTTCAGTTTTGTTTTACTCTCAGCAGCTGAATAATATCCAAAATGGTTCCAGTCATAATTATTTATAATTTTCATATTTTTAATTGGATTTGATTCATTATAAAAACCTGGATTAAGACTCAATAATATCCTCACAAGCAACAGTGAATCTAATTCACTTTACCACAGAAAATTGTGCAAAATGAATTAGAAATAAGCAGGAAAAGAATGGATAGCATTATTCATACTATTAAAAATATTCATAATTACCATGGAATTTGATAAAATCAATGTGCTGATGCATGGCTTTTGAGGCCCTTTTCATGAGTGGTTTTTTTTTTAAGTGAAAATATCAGAAAGATCTCATTGTCTTACTCATAGGTTGCTATTTTACACAAACCTTGAAAACTGTACTCTAATGACAGGAATGGGTAGAAAAAGAAGGTGTAAAATTGAAATACTCTCACCTTTCTTGGCCTTTTATTTCAGGAGTTCAAGTTTCTTCATGGAGTAAGTTATAAACTGCTTCAAGACAATGGTTCAACTTATTAAATCTGTGAAATGTTTAAAGGGAATAATCATAGCCTACATTTGAAAGACTAAGAACTTGAAAAACAGGCATGTTTGCCAGAGGTTTTATTCTAAATAACAGAGTACATCCTGATTGTCTCCATGATTAAACTTTTTTCAGAGGATTTCAACTTACACTCAGTAAAAGTTGTGGCCACTGTTACATTTTTTTTCCTTTTCAGACAGAGAGTTAAGGTGTTACTGGTACGAAACTCACAATGGAACATACAAAAGTTCATTTATTTTATCATTTAATACATGTATATTGAGCTCCTATCACACACAAAACCACCATTCTAGGCCTTGCAACTTGTCTAAAAGTAGAAACTAGATATAGAGCCTACCTTGGGGAAACTTAATACCTGTTGAAACATAAGACATTTATATATATATATATATATATATATATATATATATATATATATATATATACACACATCTATATAAATTCCAGTACCAAAGGATCCTGAGAAAACATATGGGGAGAACATTTATCAGAGAACATAGATTATTCCATGATGGCATAGAATAAATTTGCCAAATGACAGATTAGAATTTGCACATGAAGATGAAGTCAAACATATTCCAGGTAAAAAAGAGGTAGAGACATTAAAGGCAGAGAAACCAGAAAGACAGAGGTAGGCAGAGAGAAGTGGGCAGTACTTCACCTTGGCTAATCAGCACATAGGAAAGAGAGTAGCAGGGCTAAACTTAAAATGAAGGGAAGTCACCAGCTTATGGAGGGCCTAAATTGAATTTGCTTCCCTTGGCAGTGTTTTACGTAACAGACTGATAAGATTTAAGGTTGGTTTTAGCAAAACTGATCTAGAAGTAGTAATTAAGGATAAACTGAAGTAGGATGGAGGCAGATGTAGAGACCACTTGGAAGGTAATAGTTTAAGAAAACAGTCATATGGTCTTAAAATAGTGAAAATAGGCCAGATAAGGCAAAAGCAAGGGTAAACTTCAGTTTGAAAGTAGCAGTACTTGGCAACCAAGTGTATATGGCAAGAAAAGGAGAAGTTGTCAAAGATATGTTCTTCAAGTGGGCTAGAAATTCTCCCTAGAATTGAACTATTTCTGGAGTTTACTCATGTAAGGATTATTTGTACCAGTACTGAGAGCTAATTTCAAAATACAAAAGAAAGGGGGGAAAAACTTATTTTGTACAATTTCATCATGAATTCAGATGAGATATCGTAAAAACATTGTTATCTACATTTGCTTCACTCTTATTTTTATACCTTTGGAAATGAATTAGAGAAAGCATACTCATCATATACAAGTCATTCGAGTGACAAAGAAAACACGAAACTCAAGTGTTATTCAATTATAACTTTCTTTTCAAACTCCAGGCAATAAGCCACTGAATAGAAAAATAAGCTTTGCCTAACCACCAGGTGAGGCTGGAACAACACAGATTAGCATTGGAGTGGAAAAGTTTTGTTTTCTAGAAAGTTGTGGAGTTCGATCCACTCTCCACCAAAACAAGAGAGCTTAACTTTTAGATATCAACCAAAAGACAAGTCCTAGCCCAAGCAACCCAAAATAACACAATGTCACCAGACAGAGCAAAATTATCCCATGAAACAGTAAATTTTTGTCCTTCAAGCTTTTTACCTTCATGCGTTAATTGTGGAATATTTTACCACCAGTCTCTAACTCAGTTTAATTTCAGCCATATCACTCAAGTAGATCTTTAAAAAAAAAAAAAGTCAATTTAGAGCAGCTCCATGGCAGTTGGCAAGAACAAGTGCCTTATGAAAGGTGGCAAAAAGGGAGCCAAGAAGAAAGTGGTTGATCCATTTTCTAAGAAAGATTGGTATGATGTGAAAGTGCCAGCTATGTTCAATATAAGAAATATTGGAAAAACACTAGCCACAAGAACTCAAGGAAACAAAATCACATCTGATGGTCTCAACGGTCGCATTTTTGAAGTTAGCCTTGCTGATCTGCAGAATGATGAAGCTGCATTTAGGAAATTCAAGTTAATTACTGAGGATATGCAGGGCAAAAACTACCTAATTTCCATGGCATGGATCTTACCCATGACAAAATGTGCTCCATGGTCAAAAAATGGCAGACCATGATTGAAGCTCATGTTGATGTAAAGACTACAGATAGTTATTTGCTTTGTCTATTTTGTGTTGGTTTTACTAAAAAATGCAATTATCAGATTTGGAAGACCTCTTACACTTAGCAACAACAGGTCTGCCAAATCCGGAAAAAGATGATGGAAATCATGACCCGAGAGGTGCAGACAAATGAGTTGAAAGAAGTGGTCAATAAACTGATTCCAGACAGCATCGGAAAAGATACAGAAAAAGCTTGTCAGTCTATTTATCCACTCCATGATGTCTTCATTAGAAAAGTAAAAATGCTGAAGAAGCCCAAGTTTGAATTGGGAAAACTCATGGAGCTTCATGGTGAAGGTAGTAGTTCTGGAAAAGCTACGGGGGATGAGACGGGTGCTAAAGTTGAACAAGCTGATGGATATGAACCACCAGTCCAAGAATCTGTTTAAAATTCCGACATTTAATGGTGACAAATAAAAATGTATTTGTGATGTTTAAAAAAAAAGCCAATTTATCAGGATATTAGAGACTTTTGGGGAATAGTTTATAGGCTAAACAAAATACAGTTGAACCCTGAACAATGTGGGAGTTAGAAGCACCCACACATGCATAGTCATGTTTTATTTTGACTCCCCCAAAACTTAACTACTGAAAACCTACTGTTGGCCCAAAGCTATATAAATATAAAATATATACCTTTTTCTTACAATAAAGTATGCTACAGAAAGAAAATATTAAGAAAACCATAAGGAAGCAAAAATGCATTTACAGTACTCTACTGTATTTATTAAAATAAGTCCACGTATGAGTAAAGTGAAGTTCAAATTCATGTTGTTCAAGAATCAACAGTATCTACAAAACAAGAACTTAAATAGTATAAACATAATTTAAGATCAAGAGAGCTGAAATGAGATAAACCAACTTAACTACTTTATCATACAGAAAATAGTATCTTCATTTGACAAAAGGAGTTCTTCTACCCCTGGATCAGCAAAGGGAAAGGAGAGGTGAAAACCTCTCTCATGGGGAGAATAGGTGGGTGACTGAGGGGTATAGAGTGGAACAGACTGGTTAAACACATGAGAAAGGCTAGAGAGAATATTACTGAAGAGGTTTTGGCAACAATAAAGGTAGGATATGTTTCTCAGGTTCCCAGATGGATTTTATGATTCTTGTTCCTATTATGAAAACAGAAAACTTTAGTCCCTATAAATCAGCTCTACTGTGGATTAAATAAACTTTTGCTAACTCACCTGAGGACATAATATTTTTTCAGAATGTCTTGGGAGAATAATTTCAAGCATGAGGCTTTATTTCAGTATTCAGCCAACACATTTATAATCTCTGCAATAAACCAGACCCTTAACTTCGGCACTGGACAAAAAAAAATTTTTTTAAAGTTACTACCTTCATAAAGTTATATGTATACCTCAGGTATACATATAAATGAATAAATAATAGCCTCTCAGTATCATGAATGATATAATAGATCAGTCTTCAATTCATTTCAATTATAACATGCAGCTTTTCCACACACATACTTTTCTAGATAATAAAGTACCTCTTAAAGTAATTTTTAAATTATTTTAATTCCCTTTATTTCCATTTGATATAAATTTAAAATAGTTTATTGTAACAATTTCTATATTTTATAGCATTTTATAAGATATTTCTTACTTAATCATTTAAACAATCTTCTTAATGCTTCTATTTGTCAATCTTTCCACAGAAAATTCTGAATATTACAGCCACTTCTCTTTCAGCTTTATAGAGATATAATTAACATGTAACATTATGTAAGCTTAAGATGTGCAATGTGATAATTTGATATGCATATTGTATATTGCAAAATGATTACATTAATTTTAGTTAATAACTCTATAATCTCAAGTAATTACCATTTTTGTGTGTATGGTGAGAACATTTAAGATCACCTCTCTTAGCCACATTCAAGGATATAATACCATACTATTACCTATAGTCACAATGAAGTACTTATATAAGATCCCTACAACTTATTCACCTTATAACTGGAAGTTTGTACTCTTTGGCTAACATCTCCCCATTTGCCACACAATCAGACAAGGCAACAACCACTATTCTGTTTCTGTAAGTCCAACATTTTTAGATTCCACATATAAGTAGGATCAAAGAGTATTTCTTTCCCTAACTTATTTCACTTAGCATAATGCCCTCAGTCTATTTACATTATCACAAATGGCAGGATTTTCTTCCACTGGCTGAATAATATTCCATAATTAATTAATTAATTAATTAACACACATTTTCTGTAGCAATTCATCTGTGGAGGGATTCTTAAGTGGTTTCCAAGTCTTTCTTAATGTGAATAATGTTACAGTGAACATGGGGTTGTAGATAACTCTTTGAGATCCTAACCTCCCATCCTTCAGTTAATCAGTGTTGGGATTTCTGTATCATATGGTAGTTCTGGTTTTAATTTATTAAGGAACCCCCACACTGTCTTCCATAATGACTGTACCAATTTACATCCTCAACAACAGCTTACAAGGGTTCCCTCTTCTCCCTTTTCATCCTCACCAACACTTGTTATCGCTTGTGTTTTGCATCAAAAGAGATATTTGGTACAATTTTAACCTTAAATTTACTAAGACTTGTTTTGTGACCTATCATGCAATCTATCCTAAAAGTATTCCATGTTCTCTTGAGGAGACTATTTTGCTGTTTTTGGATGGAATGTTCTACACGGTCTGTTAGGTCCATTTGATCTAAAGTATTGTTTAAACCCAATGGTTCCTTACTGATTTTCAGTTATGGATTATCTATCTTTTATTGAAAGTAGGGTATTAAAGTTCTCCACTAATATTGTATTGTTTTCTATTTCTCCTTACAGATTTGTTAGTATTTGATATATATATATATATATATATATATATATATATATTAAATATAATATATAAATACATTATATAAATATATTTATACATAAATATTTATTTATATTTAATATATATTTTTATATCCTCTTGATAAATTCACTCATTATCATTACATAATGACCTTCTTTATTTCTTGTTATAGTTTTTTACTTAAAGTCTATTTTGTCTGATATAAGTATAGCTGCCTCTGCTCTCTTTTGGTTTCCATTTATATAGAATATATAGAATATATTTTCCAACTCTCCAGTTTGAGCCTATGTATCTTGTTAAAGCTGAAGTGAGTCTCTCATAGGCAGCATATAGTTAGCTCTTGTTTTGTTTTTGTTTTTTAAGATTTTATTTATTTATTCACAAGAGACACAGAAAGAGAGAGGCAGAGATACAGGCAGAGGGAGAAGCAGGCTCCATGCAGGGAGCCTGACATGGGATTCCATCCCAGGTCTCCAGGATCATGTCCCGGGCTGAAGGCACTGCTAAACTGCTAAACCACTGGGACTGCCCTTGTTTTGTTTTAATCTATTCATCCAACTAAGTCTTTTGATTGGAGAATTTAATCCATTTACATTTAAAAGAATTACTGATAGGTAAGGACTTACTAATGAGTTAGGCTACTCATCTGTTTGGCTGCTTAGTAGTTACCTTGTTTCTTTCCTCCGCTGTTTTCCTTTATGAATTGATTATTTTTGTTAATGCTATTCTTTGATTCCCTTCTCTATCTTTTGTGTGCCTACTGTAAATTTTTGTTTATGGTTACCACAAGGCTTACAAAATATCTTATAAATAGAACAGTGTATTTTAAAGTGGTAACTTTGATCATAGACAAAAACTACACTTTTACTTCCCCACCCCCATACACACATTTTAGGTTTCTAATATCACAATTTACCTCTTTTTGTAATATATATCCATCAACAAATTATGACTATAGTTATTTTGAATTTTTTGTTCTTTAATCTTATACTAGAGTGAATAAATTAATGTACCACTACATTTTAGTATTAGAGCATTCTGAATATGGGTAAATACTTAGCTTCACCAGTGAGTTTTATATTCTCATATGTTTTCCTCTTACTAATTAGCATCCTTTCATTTCAGTTTGAAGAACTACTTTCAATATTTCTTATAAAGCAAGTATACTGGTGATGAATTCCTTTAACTTCTGTTTGGGAAAATATTTCTGAAGAACAACTTTGCTAGATAAAATCTTGGGTTAGCAGTTGGGTGTTTGTTTGTTTGTTTGTTTGTTTCAGCACTTTAAATATACCATCCCACTCTCTCCTGGCCTGCAAGGTTTCTGCTGAGAATGCCACTAATAGTTTAATGGGGGTTACCTTGTATGTCAGACATTTTTCTCTTGTTGCCTTTTTCTCTTTTTCTTTTTTCTGGCGGGGAGCACATGTGAGCAGGGTGCAGTGGGGAATGGAGAGAGAGGGTATCTTAAGCAGGCTCCAAACTCAATGTAAAGCCTGACACAGGACTCAATCTCACCAACTGAGATTATGACCTAAGCCAAACTCAAGAGTCAGATGCTTAACTGACTGAGCCACCCAGGCACCCGTCTTGCTTTCTGTCTTTGATTTTAGATCATTTTAGTATGTGTCTTGGAACAGATCACTTTGTGTGGAAATCTTGGGGAGATTGAGTTTCATGAATTTAGATGTCTAATTCTTTCCCAATATTTGATAAATGCTCAGCTCCATTATTTTTTTTTAAATAAGTTTAGTGCCCCTTTCTCCCTCTCTTTTCCTTCTGGGATTTCGGAAATTTGTCAATTGCTCCTTTTAATGGTATTCTATGGTTCAAGTAGGCTTTCTTCACTCATTTTCACTCCTTCTGTTATTGTTCTCTAAACCAGATAATTTGAAATAATCTGTAATCTACTTTACAGATTCTTTCTTCTGCTTGATCCAGTTTGATACCAATGCCTTCTACTGCATTTTTCATTTCATTCATTGTATTCCTCAGCTTCAAAATTCTTTTAGTTATTTTTTATAATTACTATCTCTGTTAAACTTCTCATTTTGTTTATGTATTGTTTTCCTGATTTCATTGAATTGTCCTTTCAGTGTTTTGTCATTTGGTTGTTTGCAGTTCTCCAAGATTCCTTAAAATAACTATTTTGAATTCTTTAATCAGGAAAATTGAAAATATCCATGAGAGTGGAGAGGATGTCAGCTACTGGAAAACTGTCTTCCTTAGTGGTGTCATTTTTCTTTGATTTTTTTTTTTTTTTTTTTTTTTTTTTTTTTTTTTTTTTTAGGTTCCTCAAGTTCTGTATTGCTATCTTTGCATTTGGAGAAACAGTCATCTTCTCCAGTCTTTACTAACTGGTTTCAGGAGAGAAAACCTTCCTTCAATCCTGTTGAAGATTCTGGGGCTTTCTCAGATCTTTTCTCTGGATATTCCTGCTGCATAGTTCTTATTCCCTGTTCTGGGGGAATTCGTAAGATTGTATACCTTCTGTGGATCCTGCAAGTCAGGTCAAATGCTGATAACCTCCCTTTGCTTTCCTTAGGGCAATACTGAATGCTCAAGTTTGTGTAGTTTCTCCCAATTCTGCAGTCAGGCTGGCTTTCTGCAAGTGCTCGCTAACTATCTGCAAAGGTTCATCCTCACTGCTTCAGGAGTATACCCAGGAGCCGCCACTATGGAAGAGGGAGGAGCAAGGTAAGGTACATGGAGTGTTGGATCAGTTGTAGAGATCCACAGGGGAGGCATCTCCAGCAGCTCATGGATCGGCTTCCTGATATAGTCTGCAAAGCTATTAGTAGGATCTGCAGCCCTTTTACACATTCCACCTTGAGCCCTAAATGCTGTTTTCCCAGTCATGCAATTCATTACTTGATATTTCAGATGGGGCAGAAAAGAAATAGGTCTCTTTGGTGATACTCCACATACTGGAGAAGCTGAACATTCTCTCACGGATGCTCACTTTCCCCCACAGGATAAATCCTGGCCAAGAAGGTCTTTCTTGACACTGAGTTCTGCCTTGGGGGAAGAGCAACACAGGTAAAGTGAAATCATTCCTGTGTCCAATCTTGGATTTATTTTCCTTTTTTTTTTCTCCAATAATGTGTTGGAACTTATCTGCTGGATTCCTAGGCTTCCATAAGGGCACTACTGTCCATACGTGTCAAAACTGGTGTTCTTTGCAGGACGGAGAGGGAAAAATGGTAAAGAAAAACAAAACAAAACAAAGCAAAAACACTTCTTATTCCACCATAATGAAAACATCAGTTTTCAGTAGCACAAGGGGTATTCACCCACCAACATTCTGCCCTGGTTGTGGCCTATAATCATTTCTTAATGGTCATTTTATGGTTGGACACTTTTACTATCAAGTAGCATAATATGTTACAACATTCTCACAGTGTACTGAGGTGTAAAACATAATTTTTCTCCTTCATTAAATGGACTTAGTCTATAATGATTTTGGTTCTTTTACTTAATATATATGGCATATAAAATATATAGTATATAATGTGTGCAGTCATTTTTCCCCCTCTCTCTTACCAGCCTGTCAGGTGCCCCTTCCCCTTGTTGTTTATATACCTCTTCAGAACCACATCATCAACTTCTATTGTTTTATTCTTCTGGGATTGGAAATAAGCTGAGCAAGTTAGTTCTAAAATTTTAATAAAGAGATTTTGAACAAAAGCCTAAGTATTATACCTGTGGTTTGAGTTGATGAACTACCATTTATATCATTTTAATAATTTATTTACCCCTCCCTCACACCGAGATTTACTCCCAGCCAGGGAAGGCTACATTATTACCATCTCTACTGCTTAGATATTTTTTTAAGATTTTATTTATTTATTCATGAGAGGCAGAGACATAGGCAGAGGGAGAAGCAGGCTCCCCATGGACAGCCTGACGCGGGACTAGATCCTGGAACCCCAGGATCATACCCTGGGCCGAAGGCAGGCACTAAACTACTGAGTCATCCAGGAGTCCCAGGATGCTTAGATTTTAAGACTAACTCTGTGATGAACTAGTTGTATGACGCAGGACAAATCATTTGACCTGTCTTGGTTTTACTTTCTTCATTATAAAAATATGAAAACTAGACTACACAGTCTTTACATATATCATATATCATATATTTTAAGATTTATCATATGTTTTCATTACTCATAATCTTTTTTTCTTAAGTAATTAAGATAATTACTCCAAAGAGGTGTTTTGATTGAATACTGATCTACTGGCAAATACTGTAGGTCTATTTTTAATGGAAAGGAGAGTTATGAAGAGTGGTGGCAGAAAGCAACTGGTTCAATTCCAAAGTTTCCCATACTGGCCCAATCTCAGCATTTTACCTATAAATCACAGGCTCTCCTGTGATTAACTTGAATGCTAGATATAACTTGATATAACTTGAATGCTAAACACATAAAAATAGAGGGATGGCAACAGTGACATATCTTGGGCAGCTGGAGGACAACCTTGTGACATCCATGGTGCAAAATATGGAAAAATGACAGATAAAGAAATAGAATGATATTTCAGATAAACTGTGTCTACCTTACAATTTCACCTCCAGAATACTCTGGATGAGAGATTAGGTAAAACAGTCAAACGGAACAAATAAACCCTGTTCACTTTTTCTATCATACTTTGTTTACATGTAGAACATATACTGGAATCTCACTAACATCAAAAAGCATTTTAAGCATTTATTCCTTCAATATGTATTACAACAAAAACTGAGTACATACTGTACACTTAGCATTGTGCTAAGGCCAAGAAAGACAAAGTTTACTCAGACACATTTTCTACTGGCAAGAGTTCATACTTGTTAAAGGGGAAAAAAAGTAAATAAACCATACAATGCAACTTAATTACTACTTTAAAGTATAAGGCACCACTTGGACACAAAAAAGGAACTAATTTTTTCCAGGAAAGTAACCTTTAAGCCACATGTAAAATAATATAGACAAAATGATGAGGCTGACAGAAAGAACAAACTCCAGGCAAAGGGAACAGCTTGTGCAAAGTCATGGAAGCATGAAGCTAAGTGTATTCAATTACTGCAATTATTATAGCATTTGTGGAGTACAAGAGTCAAAGAATGAGACCTGAAAGTAAAGGAGGGAGACTGTATCACAGAGGGCCCTTCGTTGTGTGCCACTACAAAGAGGAACTGGACTTTACAGAGAGCATATGGAAGGCACTGTAGAATTTTAAGCAAGGTAATAATATGATTATCAGTGGGGACAGAGAAGAGGGGAATGCTCTGTCAGCCATTCTGTAATTGGAATCAAGATTTGGTGACTGATTACTTAAAAGTGGGACAGAGTGGTGGGTAAGGCAAAGAGTCCAGAAAGATTCACAGATCACTAATGTTACCATTTCATAACAGTGGCTCTATTCAAAGAATAGGAAAAGAAGAGAGGGGTGCAGGTTTAGGAAAAATGCAAAAAATATATTTTGGTAAGCGTAAAGTCTAAGAGGCCTGTGCAACCTTTAGGTATACTCAGAGATAAAGGAATAGAGCTTCAGAGAATGCTACCAGCAGGAGAAAAAAATTGTTATAAAAGAAAAAGAAAGTCACTGTTATAATGAAAACAATGTGAAGTGCTGAAGTCATCTTGGAAAACAATAAAACATGAAATGAGATGAGAGCTAAGAAAAGAATTCTGGAAAACTCAGAAACTTCTCAACTTGTGAGTGTTCAGATTATGAACAAAACCATGAACTAAGCCAAAAAAGAAAAAAAGAAAAGAAAAGAAAGAAAAGAAAGAAAAACAAAAACCCACTGGCTTCTCTGATACCAACAGATAGAGCTACAATTTACCACTTTGGAACAACTTTTGGATACATATTGAACTCCTAGGAGCAGAGCTTCTGAATGAACATCTAAGTGCAAATAAATAAGGAAAATAGGTAGGGTGTAAACCAGGAAAGAATAACAAACACCATGGAAGCCAAAGGAAGAGAACATTCTTTTTATTTTCATGACTGGAGAGATATTTATTAAGATAAAAGGGGAAGTGGTGGGACTACAGATGTTTGTCAGTCTTTCCTTTTTGCCCATTTTTATTTTCCAGATTTTTCAACAGTGAGCACATATTCATTAACAATAATACAGAGGGGATCACAAATTTATCTCAGATATACAGAGAAGTAGTAGTTTCGCTATTAGATCTATAACTAACCCATTCTTCTTTACAAAGCCCATTTGTTAGAGGAGACACATTAACTTTTCATCCTATCTACTTAATTTGGCTCATTTTAGTGCATTAAATGGTCCCTCTACATATTTGCTTTCCGGTATGTTAATTAATCAACATTTAAATTTCAATTCTACATAGGTCTATTCTACTTGATTTTCCTTTTGATTCTTTCAAATAATTCTCAAAAAATATATATAAAACAAATCTTCATTTTCCCTAACCTTGAGTCAGAAATATTTTAGCTCTCCTCCGAGATATCCTTAGAGGTAAAGTAACTAAAAGGTAACTTTTAGGTACATTCTTTACAAGAAAAAAAAAAAAAGATCATTACAAGCATGCATTCCTTCAGTAAATGGACAATCTACAAAGTACTACAAATTCTAAGCAATAAAAAATTCAATAGTGAACTAAACACAGTCCGTGTCCTCTAAGAGCCTGCAGTAAATGCCACAGCAAAACCAAGACAAAAACAAAACATTTGCCTTTTGGCGTGGCTTTTACAAGACGACAAATGACCTAGAGGCATCATGAGCTCAGACACTAGACTACAGTGGGTGGACTCTACTGTAGGAAAAGTGAGAAGAGGAAACAACTGGTAATAAGGTTCTCCTCCAGAATCTCAGCTGGGAACAAGACAGAAATAAGGCAGCAGAAAAAGAACATTAAGAAAATAGTTTCCAGATACGCATAACACCACATCAAGAGAATTAAGAGACACATGGACTCTAGGAGTTTACAATACAAACAATCTGACATAGACCCATACAAATAAGACAAAGAATAACATTTTAAATTGATTCCATAATACATTCTATAAGAGACAGAGGCCTACATTAAAATTACATTCTACTGTTATTAATTTTGATTCATAATGATTCTCTTACTACAATGTGGCTTAAGTCAAGTTGAAAATTAGAAGGCGATCCTGAGGCCAAAGAAATTCAGTCACATTCCCAGAGGAAGAAGGAAAATGAATGAGATACCTAAATGCAGTTGAATATTAAAGATATGCACGGGACCAACTACCTGGTAAAGGAAGATGCATGAAATCTTTTAGAATTGGGCTTTCTGGCCCTTTCAAGAGATGCTGGAGAGGAATCAGAAAGTGTTAGGGGTGGAGAGAAACAATGACATACTAGAAAGCAAGTAAATATTCTAAGTACTTACTAGAAAAAATAGTGTGATTTATGTAAGTCCAATGGATATAAGTCTGTATCAGTTTTATAATCCCAGCTGGTTCAACATATAGCATATGACATGAACTATATACATACCATAAGAAGAACAAGTAAGTTCTTATCCACATCTAGCTAACATTAGAGGCAAGATGGCAAGTAGAAGTCAGTGTATGACCTAACAAAACTGCCTCACAACAGTACCTAAAATTCTCATTTTTGCAGTAGCAATTTCTAAAACTTATAACAAACGCTAGAAATCTTATGTAACTTTACAAAACATAATCAACTACATGTACTCATTAATATTTGTTTAATGAGAGGAAAACAGTCTCATCATCCTGGGATCATAAGGAACTGCTACCAGAAATACACAGACTAATCTACTGCACAAGAAAAGCATGGAAACAATTCCATCTTTAACCAACACATTCTCATACTACCTTTTTCTTTATTTCAAAAAAAAAAAAAGTCTTCAAAACACACTTCAAAAATAACTGAGTCTGCCATCCATCTTTAAAAAATACATAAGATCCTCCAGTAATGGTGAGAAGAAATGAGGAAATATTGTATTAAGTTTTCTTTTTTAACAAAGTGCTTTAATGTTATGGATCTGGCAAGATTAGAGAGAGATTCATATATCTATTCCTCCTTTTTTTTCTCCCCAACCCCCAAATTTCTATACAAGCCTAGTGTTACTTAAGCTAATAGCTTATAGCTCCAACTCTACAGTTGGGTAGACAGTGCTTGGAAAATTAGGTCACAAGCTTGCCACAGGGACTCCAATCATCTGTCTGGTAAGTTTGTATGACTTCCTCCTCCCTATGATCCTGTTATACACTGCCCCAAAGGCAAGATAAGGGAAAGGTTATCAGAATTTTCTATAATAGCTACAAAAATATTTGGTACACATCACTAACAATGTGGGAAAACTTAGGCACTTTTATCCTTCTACAGTCAACATAGTAATCAGTACTTTGATAAATATTATTGAGAACCTTCTTTGCACAGAAATTTTGTTTTTTAAAGTTCAATGCCAATAATGGCCCAATCCGTACTTGCTGACTTACAGCTTGAAAGCAATTCTTGATCCGGTTTCCAAACAATTAAAGTCTTTGCAATGCAAATAAAGATGTTTTTTGAAATAGATAGTTATGAATCTTTCATTCTTAGTAGCTAACTAGAAACACATGAGCCAAACACATTGCGGGGATCGCTTCAATGGTGTGTAATTTGAGAGGTGTGTCAGTAAGTGCTTTGCTCCACTAAAGGAGTCCACATTTTTCTCTCTTGTAAGTAAAATGCAAAGGCAATGTTGCTTCATACAGCAGTCTTAAAGTTACCCACATTCCAAATTCAAGATAAGAACTATTTCCCCATCTCTAAAGATTAACACTTTACAACCAGTCTTAAGTCTTCAGCATGACTTCATTTTATGAATAATGGCGTCTTCATTCCTAAAAGTTTCCAAGAAAAGAATATTGAATAGGGTCTATAAAAATAACACAAACCATGCTTGTCCGAGCTGATCTTAAATTAACCTTAACTGCTGGATAGCTTTCAAAGGGAGTACTGGCATATTACAATTTTTCCCAAAACTCTCCATAAATAAATCGACCTTTAGTGGAATTATTGTAAAGTCACACATAATTTTGAAGTACAGTATGAGTAGATGTAAAAATTATAATACAAAATGTGAATATCTTCACTCTCTTAGAAGCTAGAGAGAAGGGAGGAGGGAGAGAAGGGTAGAAAGGTTATTCTTTATTTTCCACATTTTTGACCATTTACCTAGAATCTAATGCTTACATTTTTATGCTTTTATTTTTTTTTATGCTTCTTTTAATTTAGGCTTCTGATATTTGCAAATTCAGTAAGGATAGAAATCTTATCTGTCTCAATTGCAGTATCTTTAATATTTAGTAATATGTCTAGCACTTAATATTTAGGGTTTTTTTAGTATTTCTTAATTGACATAAATTCCACTAACTGAAACAAAACTATCTCTATTAAATAAAACTATATATGTCCAAGACTATGATATCAAGAAATTATATTGGGTTGAATTAAGCCAATGACTTTACTAATAGTACAGCCAAATCCCTAATCTTACATAACTATCTCATATATGCATATTATAAGAACAATGACTAAAGAAAGTTGAAATGATCAAACAAGCTCCATCACCATTACAACAAACAATATTCACCCTCATATATGAAAGACAGTTCCAGGTGCATTTTATTGTATTCAGTATGCATTTGTGTACATGTCCCTCTTGTACAATTTTCTTTTAAAAGAGATTTTGCCCAAGTATTTTCCTTCCCAGTGACCCACAGAGCTGACAGCACTAACAAAACCTTGCTAATAGTAGAGAAGGAGGAATAGGAAGCTGACAGATTATAGCTATAAGTTTTTATAAGATTTCAGGAAAAAAAAACACTCTTAGCTGAATTAGTTTCTTTGGCCTTAAAAATTAAGCTATGTTCTAAAATCAATCCCTTGCAAAAATCCCTTGTCTTCCTTTGGAAGAGAAGAAAACTCAGCAGGCTTGGATCAGCTACCTAATCTAAAAAGTTTTCCCCAAAAAATCATGTCTACTATCTCAAGAACATGTAACTATATCAGCCTCCATATATAGAAAGCATTTGTTACACCTAATATCTAAAATCCAATTAATGTCCACATTAGCCTAATAGAATCAATGTTAGCTAGAAAGATCTGGCTGTTAAATCTTAAATATTAAGACTATCCATGTTCGGAACTGAAAGTCTTTTTTTGTGTTTATTTGAAAAAATATTTAATATACATTTCTATCACATAATACATTGCTCTTTACAGTATGCATAATCCAAGTTCTCCAGATGTAGCCCAAGAACAGCACAGTGATGGTAAAAATGGCTTATTGGTTTCTGTGAAATTTTAGTGTTTCTACTTTTGTCACTCCCAACTATTTCTATGGTCTGTCAGATACTACTAGTTTTCCCAATCATTTTACTACTTTATCCATTAGTTTGGAATCTCTTAGTGTGATCATATGAATCCCTTTTAAACCACAAATATAAAACAAAATATAACTGGTAGCCATTAGGTTAAATTATCCCCTATTCTCAGGTCTTCTATTCTGTAATAAAGTAATAGCTCACAAATTCACACTTCAAATATTCCATTACCTACATGGCAGAGGGAGAAAATGAAAATAACTACTGGTAACAGATATAGATGGAGGGCAGAAAGTCTTGGAGGTAAGATAAAGAGACTTTTATTCCGGTTTGAAGACCAGTTAGAAGGCCACGGAGTACTCCTCCAAGTAAAATTATTTTTTATATGACTTCACTTGAGATGTATTTGAACTCAAATTCTAAAATTCCCTAGAGTGTTAAGGGGCTCCTGTAAAACAAAATGTAAAAAGGAAAGAGAAAAGGAAAAAAAGGAAGGAAGGAAGGAAGGAAGGAAGGAAGGAAGGAAGGAAGGAAGGAAGGAAGGGAAAGGAAAGGAAAGAGGGAGGGAAGGAGGGAGGGAAGGAAAGAGGGAAAGTGCGAGAGAGGGAGGAAGGGAGGGAGAAAGGAAGGGAGGAAGGGAGGGAAGGAGGGAGGGAGGGAGGGAGGGAGGGAGGGAGGGAGGGGAGGCGAAAGCCAGTAGCATAGATTCTAATATACAAACAAAGCCATAGTGGATCTTTCCTAATTAGTATAAAAACTGGTGTTAAAAGGTATTCCAGCTCAAGTTAATCACTGTTAATGTATTCAGTCTGAACAGGATTTCATTATCTTCATAATGAGACTTAGTACTTCTAAAATAATTTATTTACTACTCAAATAAGATGAAGGTGATGAGGGCTTCAATCACTCCTTTGTTTCAAACCCTCTAGCAGCCTAAACTTAACCTTCACTGTCATAACCACCATGAATGCCCCCTTTATTCAGACTTTGCTCTCCATGACTGAGATCTCACCAGGCAGTGAGAAAAAGTTAGAACAGTAACTGGAAAGATAGCAAAGTAATGAAAGATACATGTTTCAACTAAGTCATTGGAGGACTGAAAAAAGCAGTCAGATACCAGGGCTAGAGGATGGGGTAAAACAAGGATAAGGGAAGCAAAACGGAGAAGGTGTTCAAGGGAAAATCCACAAGATCATTTATCTGTTTCAGGATTTTTATGAATATTTTCTTTATGAGACAATAGAGGTAGCAAGTCTTAAGACAGTTTTGAAAAGTGTGCAATAGGGCCAAGTGCATAGATCTTATAGTGAATGGTGCTGAAACTTTTTGTTCCAATTGTTTGGATAAGAAACATAAAAAAAATTAATATAAAAGATGAAGTTTTCAACATTGTATTCTACAAAGACAGCAAGTATACGAGTATATAAAAAATAAAGAACTGTACATTCCTAAATTTAAATGAGGTTACAATTTTTTATATTATTTTGTTTTATTATTCTTTACACATTGTTATTCAAGCTTGGCTATCATGGATTAGTGATTTAAAAATAGAAGAGATGAGGGGCACCTGGGTGGCTCGGTCATTTAAACATCCAACCCTTCTCTTCCACTCAGGTCATGATCTCAGGGTCATGGGACCAAGCCCCATATGGGGGTCCATGCTCAGTGTGGTGTCTGCTTGTCCCTCTTCCTTCCCCCATTTGCCCTCGTACTCTCTCTCCCTCTGTAAAATAAATAAAGTCTTCAAAAGTAAAATTAAAAATAGAAAAAAAGGAGACATTAAATCTGTGAATTAATGTAAATCTAGTTAAAATCTTTGGAGGGCTACTTTCCTCCATAATTAAAAACACCGTCTTTAATATAAATTCTTTAGATATACATATTAATTCCACATCTTGACATGCATAAGTATCATGTGAATAATGCTACAAGATTTGGCCCAATGACAAGATTTTTATCACAGAAAGAATTCCATTGCTTTTAAATCATTCAGAACCTAACAAGGCCCCACAAAAGAACTAAATAAAAGAACTACCAATAAAATTAATGTTTACCCTTGACTAAAATGATCCTGAGATGTAAAAAAAAATCAAATAAATAACACTAGCTGTAGTATATAGCACTGAAAATAGATTATACATCACAAGTTTTAATAATGAGGATAAACATGCTAAAATAAGACAACTCAACCTAAAGATAGGGTTTCTAATCAATATTTTTTCTGTATTAAAATATTTTAAAATTCTAATATATGGTTTAACATAAAACAGTTAAGGTTTTGAAAACACACTGGAAAGGGAAATTGGAAATTACTTACACACTTACATACAAATACAAACAAGTTGAGCATGCTATTAGGTGGGTGGGAGAATTTATACAAAGATGTAGTAATGTTCTATTTTCTTCCATTTATCAAAGTTAAATACATCTTCTCTATCATCACAAGTATATCTTCAAATTTAAGAGTCAACATATTTGGGATCCCTGGGTGGCGCAGCGGTTTGGCGCCTGCCTTTGGCCCAGGGCACGATCCTGGAGACCCGGGATCGAATCCCACGTCAGGCTCCCGGTGCATGGAGCCTGCTTCTCCCTCTGCCTGCTTCTCCCTCTGCCTGTGTCTCTGCCTCTCTCTCTCTCTCTGTATGACTATCGTAAATAAATAAATAAATAAATTTGAAAAAAAAAGAGTCAACATTTTTAAAATCATCTTAATGTATGTTCATGTCTAAAAATACCATTAACTTCAAATGTCAAAATTATTACAGAAGATTAAACAAATTGTATACAATGTATTTTCAAAAGTGACAGATTTCACACATATTTTTCTTTAGGGACTTGTTATGCTACTTGTGCTTTTTAAAATATTTTATTTTCTAGTGAAAATAGAAACAATTACAATATTACAAAACATTACAAAAACTAGAATTAGCAAAAAAAAATTACAGATTGTTTAATGATCATAAACTTTATTTTAGACACTGGAAACATTCTATTACTGCACTAAGCAAATAAATATATCAACAATACACATGTATTTCTAAAATAAAGAATAATATTCTAATGGTGATATTCTAAAATATTTTATGGTGCTAATAAATGACTTTCTAAATAAAATAAAATTCGTATCAATAGCCTTTAATAGAAATTTAAAAATATGTATTCCCTCTTTTTTTAAGTTTTTTGTTATTGTTGTTGAAGAATAGCTGACATACAATATCCTATTAGTTTCAGGCATACAATACAGTGATTCAACATTTACATATATTATGAAATAATTACCACAATAAGCCTAGTTATCTCCTGTTACCATATACAGTTATTACAATATTATTGATTATATTTCCTATGCTGTATCTTATATTCTCCTGGCTTATTTATTTTATAGCTGGAAATTTGTATCTCTCAATCCTCTTCCTCTATTTTGCCCATCCTCCCATCCCCCTCCCCTCTAGCAACCACCAGTTTGTTTTCCATATTTATGAATTGTTTTGTTTGTTCGTTTTTTAGATTCCACATTTAATGGAAACCATACTTTGTCTTTCTCACTTTGATTTTTTCACTTAGTGATAAAAATAAGTACCCTTTAGGTCTATCCACAATGTCACAAATGTCAAGATTTCATTCTTTTTATGGCTGAATAATTCCATTGTGAGTGTGTGTATGTGTGTGTGTTACACACACACACAATACCTTTATTCATTTATCTATTGATGGACACTTAGTTTGCTTCCATATCTTGGCCACTGTAAGCAATGCTGCAATGAACATATGAGTACATATATATTTTCAAATTCATATTTTCATTTTCTTCAAATAAATACCCAAAAGTAGAATTGCTGGATCATATGGTATTTCTATTTTTAATTATTTTAGGAAGCTCCACACTGTTTTCCTAGTTGGCTGAACCATTTTACATTCCACATTCCATCCAATAGTGCACAAGGATTCCCTTTTCTCCACATTCTCGCCAACATTTATTATTTCTTGTCATTTGGAGAATAGACATTCTGACAGGTGTGAGGGGATATCTCATTATGGGTTTGATTTGCATTTCCCTGATAATTAGTAGTGATGTACAGCATTATCTCATGTGTCTATTGGCCATCTGTATGTCTTCTTTGGAAAAATGTCTGTCCATTTAATTGGATTGTTTGGGGATTTTGGTGTTGAGCTGTATTTTTTTTAAGAATTTATTTATTTACTTGTAAGGGAGATAGACTAGCTGTGGGTCTGTCACTTACAGCCTTTATTAGGTTGGGGTATGTTCCCCCCAATAAAGTATTTATCATAAATGAATGTTAAATTCTGTCAAATGCTTTTACTACATCTACTGAGTTGATAATACAATTTTTACTCTTCATTTAGTTAATGTGGTGTATCACACTGAATAATTTGCAGATATTGAAATATCTTTGTATCCCTATAATAAATCCCACTTTATCCTGGTATAGGATCCTTCCAATGTATTATTGAATTCAGTTTGCTAAGATTTTGTTGAGAATGTCTGCATTTATGTTCATCAGGGATACTGGACTGTAATTTTCTTTTTCTTTCTTTCCTTTTTTTTTTTTTCTTGTAGTGTCTTTATCAGGTTCTGGTATGAGACTAATGCTGAACTTAGAGAATGGATTTGGAAACGCTTCTTCAATTTTTTGAAACAGCTTGAGACGGGATAGATATTAACTCTACTTTAAATGTTTGGTAAAATGCAACTGTGAACTAGTCTGGTTCTGGACTTTTGTCCTTCTTTTAAATATAAACTTCTCTTCCCTCAAGTGATGTTAATTTTTTTCTATTTTGTCTTTCCTTTTTTTAGTTCTCCCCTCATATTAAAAGCAGTTTTTCAGTTGCAGAACTCTAACCCCAACAAGCACATAATTCATACACTTAACAAATTATTTTAGCACACTGGTAAGTATTATGTTCAGGTTCCATTCAGAAACCAATCGTGGCTCTTAGAATCCTGGATTGGCTCAAGCAGGACTAGATAGTGCCTTTACAGGATGTTACGTTCTAATGTTGCTATGCTACTAAATATAAGCATGGTTAAAGACAGAACCTCTGATTTCACCCCAAAACACACAAGTCCTCTTTCTTAATAAAATCACTTGAGCATCACAGGACTGGAAAAAAAAAAAAAACACAAGAATTTATTCACTAGATAAAGGACTATATTTAGAAAGTCATAGGATTAGAAGAGGAGATTCATGCAATTCTTAAAACAGGTTTGGGATCTTTATCCTCTCCTACTATGATGCAATGAATACTGTATTGTTACTTAAAAAATGAAAAATAACTGGTTATTCAGTTCTAATATCCCTATAGGCTCTGTGAGAATGTACAGAATTTCCTACTACTCCTGTCATGTCCACCCATTCTGTACGTCAAACACATTCATCTTTCTATCTGGAATGCCCTAGAGTCCCATCTCATACTCTTATTCTTGACCTCACAAATTCATCCTATAAAATTCAAATGTCATAATCTTCAATAAATAGTTTTGTGATTGCTTAGCCACAGTGAGCCTCTCTATATGATAAGATATAAACATAAGCTTTTTTTTTTTCATTTAACCTACCAACAACTGTGACAAATAATTTCCACTTCCTAGATAAGAAAACTAAGGCTGGTAAGGTCTTTCTGATTTCAAAGTCCATTGCTTGTTTGCTTGTCTAATTTAATATATACTCTCATTAGGGACGCCTGGTTCAGTGGTTGAGTGTCTGCCTTCAGCTCAGGGTGTGATCCCAGAGTACCGGGGTCCAGTCCCACATCAGGCTCCCTGCATGGAGCCTACTTCTCCCTCTACCTGTGTTTCTGCCTCTCTCTCTCTGTGTCTCTCATGAATAAATAAATAAAATCTTTAACATATATATATTAATATGTGTGTGTATACTCTTTCATTAGTTCCATACTCTACTAAAATGGTTGTCCCATTCTCTGTGTTCTCTGAAGACAGAAGGCAGAGATTCTGTTTCATTCATCTTTGTATTTCCAGTGTCTGGCACAGAACAGATATTCCACAAATGCTCAATAAATGATGAATGAACGAATAAATAAAATGTAACAATGTTCAATTTCTTCTGGGAGGAAAATTTATCCCCTCCTAAATATTATTTTGTAAAGAGTATGCTAGTAAGTGCTTATTTCATTCAGCAAACATTTTGTGAGTGTGTATAGTATGTGATATGCTGTGCTTAAAGATAATTGAGTTTAGTTCCTTGTCCTCAAGAAACTTACAATTCAGTGGGGGAAAGGTATAAACAGTTAGCTAATTCTACTGCTACAGGTTTTATTTTTTCTAATCCCTACAAGTTCCTCTCTTTAAAGGAACCTCATTTTTTATAACCATGTTCTCATAACTCACCCCTCCGGGCAGTAAGATACAGATCAGTCAAAAGGGGAAAAGAAAAAAAGAATCTCCATGTATCTCAAAAATTGTATTTTTCTTATTTAGCTCAGTAGTCACTTAAATAATGTTTATTCTTATTTAGCTCAGTACTCATTTAAATAATGTACAATTTTAAAGAAAATAATAAAATAAAGGACACCTGATACTAACTATCCTTGCACTTTTTCTCTTATGACAGATCACATAGCCAACTGGAAAGTTTTGGAGTCAAAACGATCAAAGTTCCCATCCAAACTCTGTCCCTTTCTCCCCATATGGATCATAGACAAGCCATTTTACCTTTCTGAACATATTTCTTTCCTTTAAAATGGATATATGGAGAACTGCCCTAAAGAGCTTTTGTAAGAGTTTAAAAAGACAATGTATATAACACCTGCCACACCATAGCTGCTACTTTTCCTAAATCAGACCTCACTAGATGCTTTTCGGAAGTTTATGATTCTATATGTAGCATAACAATATAAAAATTCTGGCCCCAAGGTCAATAACACAAAGTGTTTATCAAAAGAAAGGTACTTAAAAAAAAAACTACTTCTTTCTGGTAAGAAGAGTGGCATGGGATAAGATTCAAGACCCTAGTGTTAAGTCTCAAGTCTCTAGACATTACATACACCATCTACCTCTTCTCAGGACACACTTTACAAATCCCTTATTTCAGATCCTCTTTGTGAAAAAGAAAACTTTATTATTTCTTATGGTTAGATCTGAAAGAATTGTTAGATATTACTCTGTATTAACAATCCCATTGTCCACAAAAGTCCAGGAACTAATCTCAACATAGAGTCTATGTATTATTACATTTTCATTTCCAAGTCATTTCTCAACTGTTTCCTTTAAGCAAATTCACATAAGGTTTTTAAAAATCAGAAACACTTTCCTTTCTATCCTAAACCCAATTTATAATCTACTTGACTTAAAAATTTCGTTTACTTGGTACTGGTACAACAGAAAATCCACGGGCAAAAAAGTGAGTCTAGACACAGACTTTACACCTTTCATAAAAATAAACTCAAAATGGATGAGAGATCTAAATGTAAAATTACAAAACTTCTAGAAAATAAAAAAGA
Source organism: Nyctereutes procyonoides (assembly GCF_905146905.1). NCBI lineage: Eukaryota > Metazoa > Chordata > Mammalia > Carnivora > Canidae > Nyctereutes > Nyctereutes procyonoides. Next base: position 870,865 of record NW_026575036.1, read on the forward strand.
AGTATAAAATCTAAGCGGCCTTGGGTTTAGCAATGAGTTTTTGAAATACAACACCAAAAATCTATCCATGAAACTGACAAGTTGGGTTTCATTACAATTAAAAACATTTGGGGCACCTGGGTGGCTCAGTGACTAAGCATCTGCCTTTGGCTCAGGTCCTGATCCCAGGGTCCTGAAATCAAGTCCTGCATCAGGCTTCCCATGGGGAGCCTGCTTCTCCCTCTGCCTATGTTTCTGCCTCTCTCTTTCTCTGTGTCTCTCATGAATAAATAAATAAAATCTTTAAAAAACAATAAATAAAAACATTTGCTCTGAAAAAACACTGTTAAGAGAATAAAAAGAAAAGCCAGACTGGAAAAAAATATCTGCAAAATACATAAATGATAAAGTGCCCTGTATGAAAAAGATATAAGGAATTCTTAACTAAAAAACAGACAACCCTATTTAAAAATGGGCAAAAGTTTGGAACAGATATCTCCTCAAAGAAAATACACAGAAGATATTAGCATATGAAAAGATACTTAACATTAAATGTCATTAGGGAATGGCAAAATAGCAACAATGAAATATTACTTACAATGCATAAAATTCAAAAAACTGACAATATCAAAAAATTGACAAGGATGAGAAGCAACAGGAGCTTGCATTAATTGCTGATGGGGATGCAAAATGACAGAGCCACACTAAAAAACAGTGTGGAAATACCTTACAAAGCTAACAATAATCTTATATGATCCAGCAATCGTGTTCTCAGGTATTTAGCCAAATGATGTGAAATTTTGTGTCTACACAAAACCTTGCCCACAAGAACTTGTAACAGCTTTATTCATAGTTGCCAAAAACTGGAAGCAACCAAGATGTCCATCAATAAATGTATAGATAGACAAACTGTGATACACTCACACAATGCAATATTATTAAGTGATAAAAAGAAATGAGAAAAAAAAGAAATGAGCTATCAAATCACAAGAAGATATAAATGAACCTTAAACACATATTCGTAAGTGACAGAAGCCAATCTGACAAGGCTGTATATTTCCAATTATATGATGCCTAGAAAAGGCAAAACTATAAGGACAATAAAAAAAAAGAATCAGTGGTTGTCAGGGGGTGGGGATTATAGGAGGAGTAATAAATGAAGCACATAAATGGGTTTTTTTTTTACTATTTGACACTATAATAATGGATACACGAAATTATGCATTTGTCAAAACCCAGCAAACTTTACAGGACAAAGAGAACTTTAATGTATGCAAACTTTTAAAAAATTATTGAGGTCAAAAGGATTCCAGGACAGAATGAAGATTGTGACAACAGGATCTGACACTGTTATTAATGTATACAACTACCTCACTACGTGAGATAGGAGAAAAAGGAATGAAATCCACAAAGTAAAAGCAAAAGGAACTCCAAACAGGAACTGTACTCTGGTTGATAAAGTTGTTTACCACTCTCTGCAAAGAGAATATAAGTTAACAATTTCAATAGTACTGTATGTATACAATAGGATTGAACAATTAAGTAAATGGATGACAGATGGTGGGAGCCAGGTTTCTTCTCATGGTTGGAATGAATTTACATATAAGCAAGAAGAGAAGGCCAAAAGATACAAGTCGTCACATAATAGGTAGGGTTGTAGACACCCATATGAATTCATATTCTGCTTACATGGATACATATGATTACATGGAGAACTATGTATAGACAGGTGTATACACATGGGTTTGTATACAAGCATATATTTCCTGCTCTCTAGATAGGTAAAGAGGCAATGACACCCCAGTAGCAAGAAGAACCCAGCACCCAAATCTTGGCCTCTAATACTATTTCCCAAGAAAATCAAACAGGTTCTTTCTCCCTGATTCTAGGACAGGAAATGGAAATATAAAAGATGAACCTGGAACATCGTTTAATGCCAGAAAGTAACAAATGACCTTAAAAAAAAAAGACCTCTCACATTGATGGAGACATGTCAAAGGGGCACAGGAGATGACTGAAAGAGCTCCCCGTGGCCAAAGCTGAAACAATTTGAGCAAAAAAAATAAAGTAGTACTGGACTATAACCCAAAGTATATAATGTATATCCATGAGTACAGACCAATATAAGCAAATCATTGAGTAAATACATAATGGGGACAAAAAAAATCTGCCATGCAGAAGAATTCTAAATAATTTATCTAAGATGCCCCACCCTCAGAAAGAAGTAAGATTATCCACTCCTTGAATGTGTTCTGTGCACAGTGACTTTCTTCTAAGAGTATCGCATGGAAAGAAGAGGAGGAACTTTTCAGGGCAGACACCTAACAAACACTAACTCGGCCAGGTGATGAAGATCGGTATCAATAGCGATAAGTCCTGCTGACAGCATGTACCCTTTACATAATGCAATAAAAATGGCATTTTACTTCTGTGATCTTTCTTACAAAAAACTAAAAGCCCAGTCTGATCATGAGAATGAAAGTCACACTCACTCCAATGGAAGGGTATTCTACACAATACCTGACAAATACTCCTCACAACTGTGAAGGTCATCAAACACAAGGTCTAACAAACTGTCACAGCCAAAAGGACCATAAGGAGACATGACAACTCAGTGGTATCTAAGACGGTAGGGTTCTAAAACAGAAAAAGGACATCAAATAAAAACTGAGGAAAGCTAAATAAAGTATGGATTTCAGTTGGTAATACTGCTTCATTAATCAGCACAAATACTAATGTACGATGTAATAAGAGAGGAAATTGGGTAACAGTGTATATAAGAAGTACTGTACCATCTACACACTTTTCCTGTAAACCTAAAACTCATCGAAAAATAAAACATATTTTTTTTAAAATACCATCTAAGAATGTATCTAGAAAACGCTAAAGAGGCTGTCGTGAAGCACTGAACACCTTCCCTGCATACATTAAAGTTTAAATGTTGACAACTATGTTGTTACAGAATTTTCCTTAAGAAAATATTTCCAATCACTAACAGCTGCAAACAATTTCATGCAGTAATTCCCAGCAGGGCTGTACTATAGCTAAAGTACTTTAACTAAAATTCCACTCTTCCCCTTACATACCATTGCAGATGTCTGAAAGTTTGTAACCTATCATTAACTTATGTTGTTTCATGATGATACGAATCTGTTTAATACAACTCACCAAAGCTAACCTAAATTGTATATGAATGAAATCAGTGCTAAAACACTCACCCAACAAAACTTCAAGGATCTAAAAAAAGATCTTGAGAAAAACTATCATCTTGTACTGTGGATATTATATTCTCTTATAAAAACCATGGTTTAAGTGATCTGTTGCAGAATTAAAATAGGTAAATGAAGAAAACAGGTCAGCAGAAAAAAAAAGGGGGCAGTGAGTATAGCATAAGAAAAGGGTCTAGAACTTAAAAGTCTATCAAATAAAAACTCAAAGTAAAAAATAAAAAGCCTGTTATAGCAGAGAAAAGGACTGATAACTGAAAAGTCCCAAAAAAATTGAAAATAGGAAAAATTAGAAATGAAAACAAAATGAAGTATTTTCATTCGATCAGAAACAAGCAAAGTGTTGGAAATTAGACATTGGACTACCGACAGAGAACAAACCAGAATAAACCATGCTGAAGAATCACCCTCAATACAACTTCAAGTATTCTCCCATCATTAATAAAAGACTGAAAATCATTATCTAATGATTGATATTCAATGACACTGGAAAGTGGAAAGAGAACAGATTACAAAGAGAATGTACCAAATATTGTGAACAGTGGTTATTTCAGAATAGTGGAATTAAAAGTTTTCATCTTTTTTTTTTCCTGCTGTGTAGTGAATGACCTGTGGAATTTTAAAGTCTTAATCTATGAATTCTGCACTAAAGGCTCTCTATAAAATGTTATTATATTTGTGACACCCTTTAGTGGCAATTCTATAAAGCTCATTATTTTTCTATTCGTAAGCCAAAGTGTGAACACATGCCCCCAAATTTTTCACACTAGCACCTTAAGAACTATAACAATCTGTCCAAAAAACTCCAATTCCAAACAGAAAATCTATACTAGGTGCGAGGCAATGACACTGACTTTAATTTCAATGACCACAGACAGGATTTACATTCAGTACCCACTTTGCAAAACCCTAGTCCCTTTAGAATGGTATCCTCTCAGGAGAAATAAATAGGAAGCAACACACAACACAGCTACTTTGTTGTTACCTGTGTAGATCCATACAGGTGTGTGTATATGGGTACATATAGATACATGTACATATACATACGTGTATGTGACTATATGAATATAGATATATGAACATATCTATATACATTTCATATATAGTTTCATATATATATAATATGAAGTCTTCCGGGAATCCTAATTCTCCTATCTCCCAAAAGAATAACAAAACCAAAATTAAGCTGTTCATATGCATCTTAAACAAAGTTTTATGCGAACTCTTAAGACATCACCTACTCCTCTTATTATGAGACAAAAACTGAAACCTTCCAAAGAAAAGCATTCATGCATCCCACTGAAATATATTTTGCAGGAGAGAATTCCAATCGTTAAAAGCTCTACCGCCCTAGACGTCTACGGAGTTCGAATCCTAATTCCACAGGCGTCCTCCCCCAAAGAAATTCCGGCAGTTCGAGGGGCACTTAGGAGGGGGGGGGGGGTCTGAGAAACCATGCAGAGGAGGAGGACAATCCGTGCAGTGATTTCCGCACACAGATTGTCCTTGAAAGGGAAGTAGGCAGAGTGACCGTCGGGGAAGCGAGCCTGGTCTTCAGCGTGGGGAGACCCCCTCCAAAGGCGTGGCTCCACAGACAACACCAGAAAGGCCATCCTCCCAAAGTAAAACGGTGAGTAAAGTGGAACTACGGACGGAAAAGTCGACGACAGCGATCGGGAGTGACAAGTCTTCCCGAGCAAGGCGCTATCCTAATTGGACGGGAGCTGCGGTGGTGGGACCTCGCCCCGCACTAGGGCACTAGGCGTCCGAGGAGACACCGTCCCCGGGAGCGCGGGGAGGGTCGCTCCCGAGACACCCCCAGCCTAGGGCCGGCCGTGAGGAGACCTGCCCTGCAGTCGCCCCACGGACCTCACAGGCGCAGGTGTCTGTGCGGAAGCTCGGGTTACCAGGAAATATGGCAAGGGCACCGGCACGCGCGGGGGCCCACGGCTCCCGGGCCCCGCGTGGGCGGGCGGCGCGGCGGCCGGGGGTCTGCACCCGCCCGCTCCCGGGCTCCCCCGGCTCCCCCGGCTCCCGGACGCGCTCCGCCCGCAGCGCCCCGCACACCTGGCTCCCGACACCAGTTGAAAGCAGTCAAAGTGAATGAGAGCGGACGCGGCGCCTGGCACCGCTCCATCCAGGCACACAAAGGCGGATTTTTAAGATCGAGGCTGAGTTCAAGCAGCTGGACCCCCGGCCCGCGCCGTCCGCCCGCGCGGCTCTTACCTCGGATCCGCCCTCGGGGGCCGTGGCTTTCCACCCCCCGGCGGCGGCGCCTGGAGCCGGGACCCGGCAGGAGGCGGCGGGAGGAAGCCCCGGACCCGACCCGACCCGACCCGGGCCACGCCCTTCCACTCCTCCCCGAGCCGCGAAGCCGCCGTGCGCGCCCCGCTGCGGAGCCGCGACCTCCGGGCGAGCTCAGCGCGGACCCCGCGCCGGGCAGGACCGCCGCGCCCGCCGCCGCCTGCGAAGTCTGGAGCCGCCCGCCCGCCCGCTCGCTCGCCCGCTCGCCGCCAAAGCCAGCCGCGCGCCGCGCATGCCCAGTACCCCGGCGAGGCGCGGGCCAGGGCGCGCGCGCGTGTGCGCGCCTGGCGCGGCCGGAGCGGGCTCCGCTCTCCGGGTCTTGCGGGCGGCCGAGCCGCGGAGTAGCTGGTCGACCCCAGCGCTGCGGGCGAGCTGGGCTGTGGGGCCCCGGGTGGGCGGGAGAGGGGCGGGAGGGAAGAGGTCCGGGTGCCGCGCTAAGTTATCGACGCCATCAAAGTCGGGCCAAGGTTCCTAGCTGCGGACAGGTCTGCAGAAGTGCCCCAGCAGGACCGACGAGCCCCGGGGAGACGCGGGAGGGCGAGCGGCGCGCGTGCAGGGGGCGCCCCCGGGCGAGGCTGGACGCCCCCGGGCCGGGGGGGGCGCCCCGTGACCGCACACCGCGTGGGCCGACAGCTCGACCCGCCACACTGCGTCTTCCTTCCCGCGGCCCTGCCACCTAGTTTCCCCCCTTTTGTCACTCTCTTGTTTTTTTTGTTTCGATGCATGCCATCATCCGGTGACAACCAAGGGCCTCCGTTGGGTCCTTAGCTGCAGCCAGGCAAGCCCAGACCCGCTTGGCGAGCCCGCCTTGGATCCCGTTCTTCACGTAGCTCTTGCCAAGAGCCTGATGTGGTTTGAAGTGGTAGAGACTTGGTCCGCTAATCCCTCTCGTAACTTAACCAACCCTGGTCGTCCTGGAGGTTACTCCTCCGCCACTAGCTCCCTGGGCCACTCCATGGGAAGCCCCCAGTCTCCCGCCCTGGACTCTCTTGCTCTTAAAGCCCTCCTTTGCCCTAGCTACGCCCCCTTCCTGCTCTAACTTCTTTAAAGCCAATTGACTCTCAGAAATCAACCAAGATCATCTTGGTTAAAGCCCAGGGGACCTGCTTGCTTCGTGAAACAAGGGGAAGGACAGCGCAGACGGGAGAAAGGAAGGCTTCGCACCAAGGTGCACGTGAAATCCATTAGGCTGAAAGTTCACGTAGATCTTAAGTCCAGTCCCCCATCTTCAGCAGAAACCTCCTCTTCAGTATTTCCGTCGTACCTTCGTCCACTTAAACTTTTACAATGTTGGAAACCTCTATTCTTATTAGTATTATGTCTAATCGTGGTTGTTTATTCAATTTTTACCAGTACCAGGAACTAAGCAATTTTTAAATATTGCTTCTAATCCTTAACATGAGATACGCCTTATTATACCTATTCGATAGGGAAATAAAGCTCAGAAGTATCATCCCTTTTTACCACAGCCAGTGCTGGTACCAGAATTAAAATTCCGTTCTGCTTAGAAGATCAATAATCATTTGATTTGTGAACATCAACTCACTTTCCCTTAACTTACACCATTGGTGCTGAATATGACCCCTAGGAATTGATTAATCTCCCTCTTTATAAACATAGCAAGCCTTGAAATATTTGAAGCAAGTACTAAGTAGCTATCAGAATATCTAATATTTTTCTATTTTTCAAAGATTTTAGATCCTTTCATTATTTGTCAAAAAGAATGGTGAGCCCTCATAACCACACTATATACCCTGCTTTGAATGTCCTTTGACTTTTCCTTTTCCTTCTTAGATTGTGCACTCAAAAGAAAACAGAACATTCAAATATGGTGGACCAAGAACTTTGCTAGAAAAGTGATCAGTAGCCCCTTTGATCCAAGCATGCCCTGTCAATAAGGCATCCCAAACTTGTGTTAGGCTTTACTTTTAGCAAAGGTATTACCTACAGTTGAATAAAACATCCAAGTCTATTTTACACGGACTGCAATTAAACCATAGCTTCCACCTTATATAGTCTGTTTCTTTAATTCTATATGTTTAAACCCAATTTTTGCCTTTAATCCATATTAAATTTCATTTTGTGTGTTTTAAGACATAATTTCAGGTTTTGAAGTCTTATTAGTGGAATGTCTGGGTGGCTTAGTGGTTGAGCATCTGCCTTTGGCTCAAGGCGTGATTCCAAGGTCCTGGAATCCAGTACCACATCAGGCTCCCTGCAGGGAGCCTGCTTCTCCCTCTTCCTGTGCCTCCGCCTCTCTCTGTCTCTCATGAACAAATAAATCTTTAAAGAAAAAAAAAAGAACTTATTAGTGATTACTTTTAACTTATAGTATCTGTGAAGTTAATGAACGTGCTTCTTTGTTTCCACTTAAGTCGAATAAAGTTAATAAAACAGGCTTAGAATAGAGCCTTGTAGCCCACCACCAAAAATAATCTCCAAGATAATAATTTATGAACCAACACTTTTCGAGTTTATGCAATCATACTATAACCAACAAGGATTTCATGAATGGGTTTCTAAATGTGTTACTGAAATGAAAATTCACTGCCTCTAGCGTACCTAAATACACCAGTCCAAGTATCTATTAAAGGAGAAAGAAAGAAAAAAAAAAGCTAGTTAAACAGGATCCATTTTCAAATTAACCTTTTGGTATCAATGATCCTCATTACCTTCTCAAAGTGCTTAGAACCAATGTTAATAGTCTCTTTTATACTTTTGCTGAGAATTGGTCCAACTTGCCTGTTTATAGTGCCACCATATTCAAGTTTCCTCTTTTTAAAAATGTATTTGTTAATGTTGGTATGGGGATGAACATAATGTAGGACAGAATGAAGATATATGGAGTGAATAGGGGCTTTCAGGTGTGGAGCAAAGTTGCAAAATTTGGGGAACAGATTAAATCTACACTGGGTGTAAAAGTTAGATACAGAAAATGTGAAAAATTATAGTGGTGGAATATATGTAATCTGAAAACTAGGAGCTTTATCTAAACTACTGAGGAGTTAAATATACTCTTCAAATACCCCTCCCCATTCCAATCCTGCCAAACTAATGCTTGAATATCATTTAGGGACTGCTGTATATAGCTTTATAGGCAGTCTTAAGAGCAAATAATGCAAAACATCTCTGTAGATAAATTAGAAAAGGTATACAGGCAATACTTGTTTTATTGCACCTCACTTTATTTGCCCTTCAAAGAGACTAGGTAGGTTTTTTTTTTTTTTTGGTTTGTTTTTGTTTTTGTTTTTGTTTTTTACAAATTGAGGGTTTGTGGCAACCCTGCATCCACCAAGTCTAACAGCACCTTTATTCCAACAGCATTTGATTACTTCATGTCTCTGTGTGTCATTTTGGTAATTCTTGCAAGATGTAAAACTTTTTATAAAACTTATATTTGGCATGGGAATCTGTAATCAGTGATCTTTGATGTTACTATTGTTATTGTTTTGAGGCTGCACAAACTAAAAACATATGATATATCAAGTATAAAGCAATGAGACGACTGAGGTAGCTATATTAAAATCATACAGTAGACTTAAGATAAAAAATATTATGAGAGATGGACAGGGTTACTACTTAATGATAAATCTGTAAGGAGAAATTTATAAATCCACCATTATGGGGGAATATTTCAACACCCTCTCACCTATTGATAAATTTTTCACAATTCCATGTACATAGATAGATATAGATATATAGATGTAGAATTATAGATATACAACATTTAGAGAATGTGCATTCTCATCAAACCCATAAGAAATATTTTTATAAATTGGAGCACCTGGGTGGTTCAGTCGGTTAAGCTTCTGACACTTGGTTTCTGCAGGGGTAGTCTCAGGGTCATGATATGGAACCCCCTCTTGGGCTCTGCTCAGCAGGGAGTCCACTTGGGATTCTCTTTTTCTCCTTCTTCTGCTCCTCCCCCACTTACCCACATGCAGATGCACACTCTCAAATAAAAAAAAAAAAACCTTAAAAAAAAAAGAAACATTTACATAAACTGACTAGCATACTCAATACATTTCAAAGAACGTTTATTATCTAGACCAGGTGTTGAAAAACTTTTCCTGTGAAGGGCCAGATAGTAAGTACATTTGCTTTGCAGGTTTCTTGCAACTACTCAACTCTCCTATTGCAGCACGAAAGCTACCATACATAGAAAATATGCTTATGCAGTTCAACTATCTTTTCCTGCAGGAGCAAGGTCAGTAATTAAGTTAATGCCCATGACTGTTTTCCAATAAAACTTTATTTAGGTACATTGAATTTGAAGTTTTTTTAAGATTTTTCTTTATCTATTTGAGAGAAAGAGAGCACATGCGTGAGCTGGGTTGGGGGAGCAAAGGGGGATCAGACTGAGCCTAGCACAGAACCAGAATAGGGGCTCAGTCCCATGACAGGGAAATCATCCTGAGCCAAAATCAAGTTGGCAGCTTAACCAACTGAGCCACCCGGTGCCCCTGAATTTGAATTTTATATCATTTTCACATGTCTCAAAGTATTATCCTTTTGTGTTTTTCAACCTATTAAAATGTGCCAACCATTCTTGGTTCACTAGTATAGAGTATAGAAAAACAGGTGGCAGGCTGGGGTTGTTGATCGCTGATTTAGACCTGGTAATCTCTACTAAAATCTCCTGATACATTTAGAAATTAATAGACTAATTTTTTAAAGATTTAAATTTAATTTAAAATTTAAATAACAGTACATTTTAATTTCTAAAGATTAACTTAAATTAATGGGATTTTAAAATAGACTTCCAAATAACTCATGGGTCAAAGAGGAAATGATGAATGAAAATTTAAAAGTACTTAAAATTGAATGAAAGAGAAATAAATTTTGATATATCCAGATCATGAAATATTCTATAGTGAGGAACATGAGGAAATTACAGGTATGTTCAGCAGCCTAGATAACTCTTAAAAACATAACACTGAGTGAAGTTCGCAGATTATGTACAAGTTGCCCTTTTACAAAACTTGGACACACGCAAAACTAAGTGGTATGTTATTATCTAGGAACACATATACCTTTGTTTAAAACAAGTGTGTAAACAAAAGAATGTGAATCATGAAATTCAGTACAGTGATTACGTCTGAGGGACAAGAAGGGAAACAGAACAGCAAGGCTAACATAGATAAATTGTAATAGTGAGTCATAGGTGTTCAGCTTACGTACTGTCCCCGCTCCTGCAGGAGGAAACGATTGTTGAATTGCATACAGCAAGGAGAACATTAATGCAGGAAGATAGCTCTAGCTACAGAGAGTCTAAAAGAGAGGAGGCAAAATGACAGAAGGAGGACAAGGCAATTGTTGATTTGTGATGCAAGTGATCCGGTTACTATTCTTTTATTTACCTGGACACAAGTCATAAGAATGCCTCATTGTTTATTATCCCTGATCTTTCAATGACTGATGAGCTCTGTAGATAAAAACACTGCTTTCTGAGCAGGACCACAGATATTCTGTTCCTAATTTTAAATGTGAAAGTTTATTTTTACAGCACAATTTATTTCCCTCAGAAATTCCTCTGCTTCTACAATTGAGGGAAATTTAATTTTGAATCTGGAGGGATATTGATTGATCCATTTACTAGTAACATCTGAATATTTTTTATTTTTATTTATTTTTATTTTTTTCTGAATATTATATAAATGCAAAACAGACATCATTTGTTTTATCTTTTTGAGAACATTGTACTGCTTATTCCACAGAACTGGAAATTTGCCATTCAAAAATTGCACTTGTTTCAGTATTTGCAACTTTTTTTTTTTTTTGGCAAAACTAAGCTTTTTATTTTTCTGTGTCTAAGCAGAAGAGATTGAAAAGAGAAAAAATAAATAACCCTGAGAAAAAGTAAATAATCACCGATTTTAAATTACAGTATAGGCATTAAATGGAATCCTATCTTACAATTGAAAAGAAGGAAGTGGTAATTATCTACTAATTTGAATGTACATCAAGATATATAGTTGTTGGGGTGCCTCAGTGGTTCAGTCTATTGAGCATCCATCTCTTGGTTTTGGCTCAGGTCATGATCCCAGAGTCCTGGGATCAACCCCCACCTCTGGCTCCGCACTCAACATGGAATAAGCTCGAGATTCTCTCTCCCTCTCCTTCTGCCCCTCCCCTTGCTTGGGCTCTCTCTCTCTTTCAAATAAATAAATATTTTTAAAAAGATATATATACTTATTAAGGGAGGAGGCAAGTTATAATGCACTATACAGTATGAATTAATGCATATAAAAAAGACTAAGAAAAATACAAGCCAACATTTTAACAGCATTTTTATGGGGAGACAGATGACAGTATAGTTAGGAGTTACTTACATTCTTTCGGTTAATATATTTCTATAATATTTGAATTTCTAACCGTGGACCTATATTATTAGGGGGCAGAGAAAATAACACAGTAATACTTTATTGTGAATTTGGGATGTTTCTAAATTCTTTACTCCTTCTACAACTCAGCTAGATTTTTTAAATTTTCAGCCCTAATGTCTGAAATTACATTTTTATGTCTTTAGGTTACTGAGCTATGATAACCCTCAAGCTATTTAACAATTCCCTTTGGGTACACTCATTGGCATTGCGAACACAGACTCGGTTTCCTTAAGTTGGCACCCAAAATTTGTTCTTCATTGGCAGCAGAATCCGGGGGGGTGAGGGAGGGGATAAAACAAAATAAAAGAAAACTCCTATTACAAATTTGAAAGGTTTTAAAAAGCAAATTCATTCAGATATCCCTGTGCTCAAGAAAACTCCAACTACCTTAGAGATAATTTTTCTGATATCAATGTATAAATCCAAGTTTTAGCAGGACAAGAGCAAATATATCCCCCAGATTCCATGTCTAATTCCATCTTAAAGGACTTGGAAACAGACACACACACAGAGGAAAACCTCTAAAGTGTACGATTAAAGGCTTATTGACTTTCCAAATACACTGCAACTTTCCTTTCCTCTAATGAACGCTTGCAAATACAAAGCTTTCAAAGCATTTCCCACACATTTTTACCATATTCAGCAGAGCATTTCTGATCTTATTAACCATAGGTAGCATTGTGTGCATTCATGACTTTACTACACAGAGGCATAACCGCCCTTACGCAAAGCTCTTGCAACTAAGATGTTTAAATCTTGTGAAGATACTCTAAAGATACAAGTAAGCTTTACAGGATCTTGCGTGGTGCTCATGCCATATATTCATAAACTTTGTAAGTAACCTTATGCCAGTTTAGAACAGATTTGCTGCCAAACAAATGCAAGTCAAGTAAGGCTTTGTCAGCGCATGAAATCTGTAAGACAAATAAATAATTATTTTTAAAATTCGAGTCTTTCAACTCCACATTGCAAAATAAGTCCTAATGTACCTGAATGGTGGTGCCACAAAGAGTAACTGCATTGTTATTCATTGTTATTACTTTGAGTACTTGATGTTTGCTTCTTTAAGTCTTTCTGTTGGGATCCCTGGGTGGTGCAGCGGTTTGGCACCTGCCTTTGGCCCAGGGCACGATCCTGGAGACCTGGGATCGAATCCCACGTCGGGCTCCCGGTGCATGGAGCCTGCTTCTCCCTCTGCCTGTGTCTCTGCCTCTCTCTCTCTATCTGTGTGACTGTCATAAATAAATAAAAATAAAAAAATAAAAAAAAGTCTTTCTGTCCTTTCTATGCAGTTGGGCATCCCTCCATCCACTCTGTTGCTATGACTTTCTCTACCATCTTCCTCCCTGATGATTTATTACTTTCAATCTGCTGTGGCTTCAAACATAGGCAACCAAATTATTATAGTCGTGTATGAAATTAAAGAGTAAGTAGGTTTGACATCGGGAACTCAAAAGTTACTTCATGATAAGATGAACAAATTTTGCTCACCTTCTTGACAAACCTTATATCAAGATTTAGAGGCTTTTTTTTTTGCTAATGATTATTGTATTCACAATCTTTTAGATTGTTATCCTTTAAAAATTGACTCCAACTTCTTGCTCTAAAAAAAGTTTCATTTTATAGATGTCACCTATTTACAGGAACTGATATCTTGTGAAGCCATGTTATTCTAATATATGCAAACATGTCTGTTTGGTCATATCAAAGTAAGGTAAGGTCTAGTGCTTATTCATTCTTGCACCAAAAAAAAATGGGTTATGGCAATCAACATCAAAGTATTCATAAAACCTTAAAGTATAATTGCAAGATGACATTTCTAAATAATCATAGTCAGTTGCCTGTCTTTGCTCAACTTGCAAATTCTTCCATTTTCTGACCCCACCCTACCCATTTATCCTCATTTATTAGTGCCCTGGTGAGCCTTCCAACAGCTCCAATCATCAGAGCCCTTTAACCACACAGGCCCCATTGATCACTGCGATACATTGGAAACCTGGTGAAGAGTAGAGGGTCGTGACTGGAAATCAATACAGCAATGTCCATGACGCAAGGTGCCAGGACAGAAGTAGCCAAAGCTGGTAGAAGATTAATACCAGATGCTAAGAGAATGAGGTGATGAAAAGAAGAGTGTTGAAAACAGTGGGAACCAGAAACCCAGGCAGGTGACTCAAACATGAGAAAGCATCTTAGAGGCCTCTGATTCATCTTTTCAGCAAAGGTTCAAACACCTAGATAGGCCCTGGGGATACAGCAAGGAGTACAAAATTGTCTCCACCCTTGAGGGCTTGCAGTGTTAGCAATTAAACAACTAGAAACAAATAGTGACAACCATATGCCATGTCATGACAGCACAATGTGATACCAAGCATTGTGTGAACACAGAGAAATGGATTCTGCTCTGCAAAAATCAGGCTAGCATCATAGAGATTTGCTCTAAGGCATTTCACTGACCACCTTCCAACTTCCTTGCTCGAGCACTCTGACACACTTCCATCACAGCATCTTAGTGCTTGCTATTCCCATGCCCTGGAATGCTCTCCTTCCAGATATCTACATGGCTCACTCTTTCACCTCATTCAGGGCTCTCAGCTCAAAAGTTACCTCACCAAAAAAGATTTCTCTGACCAATTACCCTATTCAAGACCTCCTAACTTGTCTCCTCTTCCTATCTTCTATTCCACCAATCAATGCTCACATATTCTCTAAGATGAAAACCTGTCCTTAATTCAATCATGCATTCACTCACTCACTTAGTCTTACTCAATAACATGTAATGAAAACATACTGTGTGCCAAGTACAGATTATTTTATTTTCCCTCTAAATAAAATAAATTTTATTTCCTCAAAGTGCCTTGACTCCTTGCTATTAACCTTGTGCCCATGTACATTCTGTGTCCAAACCCCGAGTTCCCCACTCCAAGTTTTTTTGACAAACTGCTGCATGTTCTTCATAACTCTGCTCAATTTTTTCTCATTAATTCATTCAGTTCTGTTCAGGCACTGGGGATGCAGTAATAAATACAACTTACATCCCTTCTTTCACGGAATTTACATAAGGGAAATAGACAATAAAGATTTGAACTAGATTATTTCAGACTGTGTTAAATGCTATGAATAAAAGGCTGTGTGAGGCTATCGTAAGGGAGATTAAGAGAGAAACAGTGTGCGTGTGTGTCTGCATTTACATACACTGACGCATGTGTTGTGGGGTACAATGATCTGGACTTGGCACACAGTAGATTTTCATTACATGTTATTAAGTAAATAAGTAAGTAAGTAAATGAGTGAGCGAGTAACTACATGATTGAATTAATGATCAGGTTTTTATCTTGGAAAATATATGAGCATTTGTTGGTGGAATAGAAGGTAGGAAGTAGAGACGAGTTAGAAGGCCGAGCTTCTGAAGAGAGAAAAATAATGAAGGCCTAAACTAAAAAGTGGGAATAGAGGAGAGAGACTGCACTTGAGACACGAGTAGAATTGTCATATGATCGAATATAGAAGAGGCCAGTGAAGGAAGAAGATGCTGATGTGGGTGTCCAGATGGGTGGTGGTACCATTGACTACAAGGTAAAACCAGTTTAGATGAAAGGAGACTGCACTAGGGAGATAGTCCATTCTGCATTAGACATCTTGGGATTGAAGTATCTTGGTAATAAGTGGAGACAGCTAATCTGCAGTTGCAAGTATAGAGCTATGAGTGAAGGCAAAGCAGAAGACAGGTTTGGAATAGCATGGATGCCTTCATCTTCAGGAAGATGTATAGAGTAAGAAGACAAATTTTAAGAACAATTTAAGAGGTCAAGAGGCAGAGAAAGGCAAAGGAGTCTCTGCTGAAAATAGAGAAACAAGGTAATAGGGTGGAAGAGGACAATTAGGGGATGAGCGCATGGCAAGTTAGGAAAGAGGGAGGGGTGGCAGGAAGCTTGGAAAGAGAGACTCGGTTAGCAGGAAGACTCCAAAAGGTTCAAGAAAGATAATGATAGCTAAGAACTCAGATTCATTTTATTAAGGGATTATAACATGCCAGGGACCATTTTTAGCAGCTGGCACGGCTTGATGCATTCCATTCTCACAACACCCTTGTGAAGTAGAGATTATTATTAGTATTCCTACTTTATAGATGAGAAAATTAAGCAGAGAGAGGTGAACTTGCTGCCCAGGGTTACACAGGAAAACAAGCAACAGAGGCAAGATTTAAAGTTCAGCCATCCTGCTCCAAAGCCCACGTTTGCACAGATGGAGGAGGAGGGCACTTTATGGCTGGCTCCATGAGGCCAGTTTCGATACAGTGGCAGCTTTGTGGCCTGGGGAGGTGAAAGGAAGGTGAGACAGTGGAGAGTGCAAATGTAGACAGACTGCTGTTTGCAAGCCGCTTAGCTAGGAAGAGGGTTGGAGTAATAGCTGGAAGGGAGCACAAGAGTGGCAGAAGCTGTTCCGTGCTTAATGAGCAAGTCTGGAGCATGTGGACTTGATAGATTCTGTTTACATCACACTCTAGAATTGCTAGAAGAAAAATGAGGGGGTTGGATGAAAAGACGTGCAGGTTACTTCCAGCTCTGATTCTACGATTCCACAACTTTGAAATTCTCCCTCAGTGCAGCCAGATGGAAGATTTCACTCAATAAAATTAGTTGGAAAAATAATTTCATACACTTCTAAAGAGGGATCTAACTAGAAACCCAAGTGTCTATTTATTCTTGTTTCCTTATACGTCATGAGCTTTTAATATTTTTCCTCATCCTGGTCTGTGTGACACTTCTTGTCCTCACAAGAGAGCCCTGAAGTTTTTGCTGTCTTTGGCCTGTTGATATATTTTTTGCTTTCTTTTCAAAGCTTAGGAAAAAAGGAGTCAAGGTCATCTGGATTCATATTCTTTTCCTCCATTGCCTTTCATTTTTGTGATGTGCCCTTCCTTCCACAGGAAAAAATTAAAGTCCAGGAAGTTATAAGAAAGCCATATTGTTTCTTTTACAGTCTGTCCTCGTGTAATCATTAGTGTGATTTCCTGCCATTCTCTCTCCACTAAATCCCTTGAAACACCTCAGCTCTTCTCCCAACCTCCTATCTTTCTCTTATGCTAAACTTCTCTCCTTCTCGTCCTGTAAGTGACAGCAGTAGACACGTGCCAATTCCAGAAATTATACTAGCACTTCATTTTGTCTCTACCCTCATTTGCACAAAGCCCTTTCCTGGCCCACATCCTTCAGTTACACATATTCCTGTCCTCTTCATACCTGTGCACAACCTTTCTAGCTCCAACCTTTCCAGCTTTCCTATCCACACAAAGTCAGTTTTTCAATTATCTTCCATTAGAGCTGTAAGATGGGGGAGAGATTGGCTGTAAAAAATAGAGAGCTCATTTCTTTTCTGGCTCTCTGATGTGTTTTCACACTTACCAAAATTGGTATATACCCACTTTTGGAAAAATCACAACACTTCAAACAAAGTAAAGCTATCCTTGGAAGACATGTCTCGAAAGGAATTAGAAAGCTGTCCACTTAGCAAATCTTTGCTCCTTCCTCATTTCTGTTCTGGGCACCCCTCCATACAATGGATGAATAGCATTATCTCCCAGACAAATGCAAATAATCTTCATAGAGCGATCTTCCTTTTCCTCCCTTAAACATGGTATCTTTCTAGCTCACAATTCCCCGGAGCAAAGTGATAATTAAAGTGTTTCAGGTTCAAAGGCATTCTCTGTAAAATTCCTGACGAGCTAGCTTCACACAGGACCGAGGGTAAACAGAGACAGCAATGATATCATAAATGAATCAGGTTATAATGTTAATAAGAAGTTGAAAATAAGAAAGTGTCTGTCTAGTATCAGTGATTGACTCTATTCGCATTTTCCCTGACACTTGTGAATCCAAATCCCATCATTCATAGTAGTAGTTATTTTGGCAGGCTTATGCACCTAGCAAAGATGAACGGAGTGCAGATAAAGAATCTCTGTCAGAACTGTAGCCTGTCCCATGGTAGCACCTCATTATAAAGAGACTTAAAGCATTCTGTGACAGTAGGCAACACTTTCCTAGATATAGCAGAAATCTTCCTAGCTCTGAATCCAAATAATCATTTGCACTCTTTATCTTTACAGGCTGTGCTTTTGTAACTATAAAAGATTTTCAAATAGTCAGCAATGATCTGGAGCAACCCAAGTATATTTAAACAATAAGCAACATTATCAAATATTAACAATCCTGATGATTCTAAATCAATTTAATCGGCTTAATAGGGCAAGTGTTCTTTCATTTTTCTCCTAGTAAAATTTATTTTCACATTATTTGAAACAATAAAAAATAATGCTTTCATTCTATTTTTCCTTATTTCTAATTTTTCTTGATTAAAAAAAAAAAAAAGCTGGGCAGCCCTGGTGGCTCAGTGGTTTAGCGCCACCCTCAGCCCAGGGTGTGATCCTGGAGACCTAGGATCGAGTCCCATGTCGGGCTTCCTGCGTGGAGCCTGCTTCTCCCTCTGCCTGTGTCTCTGCCTCTCTCTGTGTGTGTGTCTCATGAATAAATGAATAAAATCTTTCAAACAAATAAAAATAATAAAAAATAATTTTAAAAAGCCAAAGATGGATTGTTAAACCAGGAAAATGTTACATTGGCTAGGAATATGGAACTTCTTAGGTTAAAACAATTAAGTGGCAAATAACCCATGCAGATGCTTTCTGTCTATTAAAATGTTATATTTATATTTAAAAAGCTAAAAAAAATCCTCTGTAATATGTGCTTTATGCCCTCCAATACTGAGAATTCAACTGTATGTGAGATTCATCTGTGAAAGGAACAATTTCCCCCATATGAGTTTCTGCGTGGATCCATTTCCTCTATTCCTGGGACACAACAGTTTCTGACTTTTTGACAAGACCCATGTTCTAGAGCTTCTGATATTCTGTCCTAATGGTCAGTGGGAAGAAGCTTCTCTTCACTTTCTCTAGGAGAAAAGGCCAACACAATTCCCCTCTGCTCTTCTCTAGGGACCTACTGTCCTTCCCGGCTCTTAGCTCCCAGGGGTTCTGCCAATTGTTTGTAATCCAGTTCCAACTTTTTAACTGCAGGCTTGGAAAGGCAACTTCGATTTTTATAACTTGTTTCTCTTATTTTATAAAACATGAGATTAAAAGATTATCATAAAATAGTGACTTTCAAACAACAAAATGGCCTTGGCCATGCTTTTATTGGCAGAGTCTAGGAGAGTACTATGGTACCAAGACTCTCTAAGAGATAGAATCTTATTTTTGAAATGGATTTGGACCATATGCAATACGTATAAGAAAGTTGTGTTTTCCCGCCACAGTGGAAAACATCTGTTTTGCTCATGGATTTGACTCTGCTTGCCAGAATAACTTTCCAGATGTTTTAAAAACTCTAAACAACTGCAGACTTTTTGATCTGCTCTGGTCCAAAAATTGATTTACTAGGAAAACGTGTGGGTCTGTGACATAAAGGAAAACAAAAATATTTCTCCTAACCACTCCATAAAACCCAAATATTTTAGATATGGGCTTAGATTAATGGCATTCTGTAGATTTTTTCCCCCTAAGACATATATACAGGCATTTATACATATAACCTTTTGGAAGGGATTACGTTGTATGTAGAAAATTCTTCCCATTTTTTTCAATGCAACTAGTTGTTACGGCTAGACTGTGCTTCTTTGTCATTTCCCCAACTTTTTTGTTGACTTTGAGTAAATGATGTCCTGATAAGATAGGAGTATGCCCAGCACATATTTGATGTGCCTTTCTTTAAGGGCTCCTAAAATGTGTGAAAAGTATTTTATATTATATACTATTCAGCCTACTTCAGCTTCCACGGTGGCCATTTCTTTCTAGTTAGTTAGCTTCCAACAATGTTTTAGTGTTATTTGTTTGTTTAATATTTGCATAATTTAGACTATTTTTATCGTATTCTTCTATGATCATCTGTCAAACAATACTTCTTTTTTCTGCCTATTATACCTATTGACTTCACTCTGTGCTATTTTCCCTAGCCTTATTTGAATCCAAATCCTCTATGTTTCAGTTTCATTTCTGTGTTCTACTCCACTTGCCCCCTTCCTTCTTTACAAAGTCCTCCAGGAGATAACACCCTCATGTTTATTACAGTCTTGAACTGCAAAGATTTTAAAAGAAAATTATAAATAAAACAGTACAAACTATTGTGTATTAAAATTCAATATGCATTTTCCTTTATAAATATTTGTCAACCTTTTATGTGTTTATTTCATGTTATGCGTAAGTTTCCAAACATCAAGAATCTGCTTTGGGTATCTTTCAAACACTAAACATAATCAGTCATTTCTATTTAACAGTTTTAAAATTCATCCCCTAGATGTAAGCTTCATCTTGTTCACCTTTGTATGACCAGCGCCTAAAGCAGAACAGCTGGTAGGCACGGAAATTACCATCAGCTAAATAAGTCCAACATTTCTGGAGGGAAGTTGGGGCAGGTATTATGTCTAAGGCACTATGCTAAGTAATTTTAAATATATACATAAAAATACACACCCCATATGTATTTCATGTAATTTTCTCAAAACACTGCAAAAGAGGCATTATTATCTTCTTTTTACAATCAAAGAAACAGAAACTCAGGAAAGGAGGGAAGTAATTTATCAAGTTTACGCAGGTAGGAAGTTGCAAATTATTAAGTTCCAAAGACAGTCTCTTTTAATAACAAAAAAGATAAACAAGACCCGTACAAATTCCTTTCTTTCCCATTTCTCTCTACTGTGGCTGATCCTAAGGAAAAGTTCAGAAACAGAATCAATATTCAATTCTTTTCTTGCCCCTCAAGACCTAAGTTTTGGTGCCCAAATCTTTTGATTTATCCATCCCAGCCAATCCCAAAAAACTTCTACTGTGGACATTCCCTCAGTCATTGTGAGCCTACGTGCCTTGATCTGTTTCCCTAGCTATCTTCAGCCGTACTAACATCTGGTTACCCTTCATCAAATCTTGTATCTCATTGCTTCATAATACTTGAAATTTTGAGGTTGAAAACTTACTCATTAGGTAGCTTATTCCTCCCTAACATTGAAAGCTAGAAGTGTCCAGAATTACCTGGTAATGATTTTATGAACAAAATGTCACTGCATTCGTTGTTATTAAAAGAAATGAACTTAAATTGGACTGAATAAAAGTTTAGGGCAACCAGGGAACCTGGTTTCCACCTCCAGCAAAACTTTGGGAAATTAGGCTGACCGACCCTCTTATTCCCTGAGAAGAGTCCTACTTGAAATATACAAATGGCTTTAAATTTTCTAATGTAATTCCCATCTTAAAGTCAAGATTAAAATTATATTCAATGATAAGGTCCGAAAGTGAAAACAAAAATAAACCAACAGGAAGTTCAGTCACTATTGTGTTACTTCGTTAAATTACATACACACACACACCTCAAAGGTACAGTTTTCCTTGGAAATTAAGATACTTGCTTTTTTTTTTTGTATGTATGCAATTTAAATACATTGACTTAATTACTAACACATTCAATACAAATAGTTTTTGAATATCTACTCAATATAAGGCTATCGATGGTACAAAGGAGATTGCAATCCGGTAGACAATATAAAACATGTACACAAATGATTCAAATTTAAAGCACATATGATCATAGTAAAAAAAAAGGGGGGGGGGACAAAATAATTTGACATTTCAGAGTGAAGAAAGATTATGAGCACCCAGTAGGAATCAATGCTATGTATGATTTTAGATAATTACCTTGGTTTTTAAAATTTTTTATTTATTTTTTCATAAGAGACACACAGAGAGAGAGAGAGAGAGAGAGGCAGAGACATAGGCAGAGGGAGAGGTAGGCTCCCTGTGGGGAGCTTGATGCTGGATTCAGTCCCATGACCCCAGGATCATGCCCTGAGCCAAAGGCAGACGTTTAACCACTGAGCCACCCAGGTGCCCCACCTTGGGTTTTGAGTATTTGGAAATATTTGCTCATTCAGAACTGATATTAATAACAATTTCTGATTACGGCACCTCGATTTTTTTCTAAGTCTTTTTTTGTGATATCTTTACTCTTACAACATATACTGGGAAAGTTATGTTTATCACGCTTTTTAGACAACGAAATCAAAGCCTGCCTATGTTAATTAATTTTTTCAAGATTATCAAAAATATTAACAACAGAATCAGTACTCAATTCTAGTATCTAACCAATGCTTTTCAAAAAAAATAATAATAAAATAACCAATGCTTTTCTACCCTACTAGAAAATTGGCCAAATTTTAACCATGAAGCAATATTTAATATGGTAATCATAGTTTTAAAAATGTTCCTTGCTTATACTTCTTTGTTTAATTAAATAATCAATTGGGTAAGGTATTTTTTCTTTTAAAAAGCAATATTCTAATGATATAATCTATTAAATATTCTAAAATTGTATTTTCATATATAGTTATAAGAAAGTGAACTAGAGTAGGAAGTTTATATGGAGTTATGTGAAACAAAGAAGATAACTTTTGATAGTAAATAAATGAAAAATATTATTTTATAATGAAAGTATAGTATTAACTCCATCTAAGGCACACTGAGGTAGTTTTCTATTAACTTTTTATTTTTATAAGGATGATATCATTGGATTTTATAGAAATTGAAAGATTTCATGATATAGCAAATGACAAATCTTACAGGTTTTTCTTCTATTTATTATTTTGCTGCTGAAGAGAACGCCTCTTTTGGATTTGAAAGAAAACTCTATGTTCTCTAGTTTTACAGGCATCATTAATATTGCTTGTCAGTTATTGTTCAACGACAGTGTGCAAGGTTAAGCATGAGCAGTCAAAGTAATAAAATGAGAGACTTAAAAAGAAGAGTAGGTATTTGCACTGGTAATGTCTTTCCTTCCAAGGACCATCTATTCAGAGTTTCTACTACCATCAGTCAGATGATCACTTCTTCCTTGAACATTTTGATGATAGTGCTCCCACTCTACTCATAGCCGTATTGCTTCTTCTCAGTCTCTGACAGTCTTGTGTCCTCTCTCTAAATGAAGAGTGTTGGTATCTGCAGAGTGTTGCTCCTGGTCCTCTTCTGTTATGATTCTACATTTCCTGTTCACAGATCCCAGTATTTATATCTCCAGCCCAAGCTTCTCTACTGAATTCCACACTTGTAAGCCAACACTCCTATTTGTACATTTTACAGGAATCTCAACTCATCAGTCCCAAATTAGAATCACCATCCTTCTCCCTAAATAATTGAGAGTTTCTCCCCTTCTCCCACATCCATTAGCTCAATAGGATCTTAGGTCAATTTCTTCTTAAAACACATTCACCTTTGCCAGATGAAAAGGTTATATTACCAACATATTTCAGGCCCTCATTTCTTTCCTAGGTGATTACAAGGGTAGGTCAAACTACCCCCAGTTTCACCAAGCCATCCTACAAACTGCTGCCAGACTGACTGTCCCCAAAATACAAATAACATGTGACTTAAAATATCTTCCTTCATTGCTTATGGAGTACAGTCCAGTCTCTGACATCAAATACAATAAAGCCTCCATGATACGGCCCTGTCTTCTCTGTTATCTTCTTCCTCTACTGATTTCCCAGACTGATCCAGTTTCCTGAAAAAGCCATCATGTTCTTTCATGCCTTCATGCCTTTGTGTGTGCGTGCGCGTATGCGCGCACGCACACACACACACACACACACACACACACACACCTCCTAAGAATGCCTTCCCTCTTTTCATAAATATAGAGAGTATCTTTGTTTGCCAAGATCCAGTGTAAACATGGCCTTCTCTTTGAAGCTTTCCCTCACCCCTCCTTCTCTGCTGCAGGTGGTTTATTACTAAATGCATTGTGTTACCAATTTTGCCTAAATGAAACATAACTTCTATTATTACACTTACAATGTTGTATTTCCATTATCTTTTGCATGTCCATCTTCTGTAGAAAAGCATAAGTTCTTAAAGAGTAGGAACCATGGCTTTTTACCAACAGCATCTGGTTGCAGGACCCTCCACAAAATCTATCCAGTAAACTGCAAAGTATGAATGAAAAAAATGTAAAGATAAACTGCACTAAATGTGAAATCCTTACTAATTCCTGAAATTATGTGGAGGGAGTGAGAATCACATTCTACTGTAAGAGATAAACAGCATGAAAATCAAATATCCAGGGCAGCCCTGGTGGGTCAGTGGTTTAGCGCCGCCTTCAGCCCAGGGGGTGATCCTTCAGCCCAGGGCTTGATCCTGGAGATGCAGGATCGAGTCCCATGTAGGGCTCCCGGTGCATGGAGACTGCTTCTCCCTCTGCCTGTGTCTCTGCCTCGTGCGTGTGTGTGTGTGTGTGTGTCTCATGAATAAATAAATAAAATTCTTATTTAAGAAAAAGATCAAATATCCAGAAGAATTAACACTTTGAAATCCAGTCACAACAACAACAAAAAAATCAGTCAGGTTTTAATAAGTAGTATCAGATGCTTTTCTATGTAACAAAGTCAGAATTTAGAAGCAGACATGATTAAAAAGAATGCAAATGAAAAAAATTGATATACCAAAACAATGGCAGAGGCAGAAAGGACTGAAAATTATTTACTGTAGTATAAACACTTTGATATTAGGAAAATAATAATGAAGAACAATGTGAAACACAATCAGTAGGAAAAGAAGAATTATAAAGGAAAATTATAAATCATAATAATAATCTCTACTAATTATTGCTTATCTCTAATCTCTACTTATATTGCCAAGCACTATGCTAGAACTTTGTATATATTATCTCATTTTATCCACGCAACCATCTTTGATATAGATATTACTATTTTTGCCATCTTACAGATAAAGAACCTCCGTCTTACAAGGGTTAAGAAACTTAAATTATCAAAGTCACGTAGTGTAGTGACAGAGTCAGTCCTTAAAATCTGACTTGAAAGCCAAGTTCTTATTTACTACACTAAAATAGAGAGAATTCTTTACCCATGTTTTGACCATGTTTCTCTAGTCCCAGAGTGGGAAGACATTAGGAATCACATCAGATCAAAACTTCCTTTGAATTGCAGTAGCTGGATTAGACTACATTTTGTGATCATGGTCTTGGGATGATGAGAGCAACAGTTGAGAATGGTGTTTTCTCTACAGGGGATATATATTTGCCACATCAATCACCTACTCACTAAGTCAATCCGTGTGCATATCTGAAAATCAGACAGTAGGTGATTGTTTGAGATGGGAAAAAAGTTTCCTATTCCTTAGACTAGAAAGCAGATGCTTCTGTCTCTCAACAAAGGAAATAATGTGAAATGGTTTTTTTTTTTTAAATTTATGATAGGCACACAGTGAGAGAGAGAGAGGCAGAGACACAGGCAGAGGGAGAAGCAGGCTCCATACACCGGGAGCCTGACGTGGGATTCGATCCCGGGTCTCCAGGATCGCGGCCCTGGGCCAAAGGCAGGGCCAAACCACTGCGCCACCCAGGGATCCCTGTGAAATGGTTTTGATGGACACCGATGAGCTGCCCCCGGCACATAGACTTAGTCAAGGTGTCTGCATGATCAGAGGAGGGGGACAAGAAGAGGGATTTGTGCAGAAGTTGCATTTAGTTCTTAAGAGATGCAAAAGCAGTGAACAGAAGGCAGCTGTGCCCAGAAGGTGGATATTTCTTGAGGGTCAGGGGTAACAGGAGCAGACCTGTGGATTCAAAATAGAGAAAACTGGGTTGAGCAAATAAATAAACAGCGATGTGTACCAAGAATAGCAGCTGCTACACAGACAACAGTATATAAACGTTTGTCATTATGATCAACATAATTCGGTCACTGAAAGTAAGTATGATTTTATTTTTAGCCATAAGCTGTGAAGGCCTAGACCTCTAAATTACATTAATCATATTAAAGTGCCGCTTTAGGACCATTACTACCTCCTGCCCTCTTCAAAAGGAAGCTCAGGTTCCTTAGCATGGCACCAACAAGGCAATTCATGAATAGCCCTATCGCTTAAGTCCTATCCTACCAGCCTTCTGCCTCTACACAACAGGCCCTCAAACTCAAATATACTGAATTATGAGCATTTCTCCAAGGATGCTGTTCTCTTTTACATGGACACATGATGCTGTCTCCACGTGTAATTCACTTTCCCAAACCCTTCACCTGGTTGCGTCTCTGAAACTCATTCTTTGGGGTGCAGCACAAGAATTGCCTTTTCTAAGAAGTCTTTCATGACTAGAATTCAGCTTAGGTACCTAGCTTACTCTATTCCCCATTCAAGCCCTAGAGAGCCTTATATTAGTCTTTTTCACCCTGCATCATTATGATGTTTACTTAACTGCTTCCTTTTTACGCCACATGCTCCCAGAGAGCCTGGCCTATGTAAGTAGGATGCAGTAATATTTGTTGAGCAAATGAATGGCCAATAATCCTCTTGGTCCTGTATAGTCACTGCTCTGGTCCTGGGAGATTTGCATGTGCCCTTTCCTCTTGGAAAGTTATGTAAGCTGGAGGCTGGTTCTTCCTTTAATTTGCAAATAAATTTGACCAAGATTGAAATTAGTGAGGAAAGCAGGAGTTAAGAAAAAGTCGACACATTTTATTTTCCTTCCTTAGTTATCGTCCCTGAAGTTATTACTGATTTTTTTCATGTACTACATGAATTAAATTGAAAATACTTAGAACATGACCAAATGTTTAAAACATAGATATAATACTTACTGTTTCCAACATGGCTGCTGAAGGTGGTCTATCTTTTTATGTGCTCACTAAGTAGATTTTCTCACAATGAACACTATCTAATGCTCCTTTCTCATACATATAATAATAATAATAATAATGATAATGATTACTTTTCCCTTAAGCAAGGTGCAGTATTCGAAATGAATGAGAGTACTTCAGTGAACAAAGATTTGATTAATTTTCCCAATCCATACGAACCATGATTTCACAGCTGTTTGTAAATAAGTTTTTCACTATCCTGTCATTCTCAGGCACTGTCATCTTATTCATGGAGTAGGAGAATGTGTTGCTCTGATCCTTGACCTAATAATCAAATTTCAGGGCAGCCTGGGTGGCTCAGCGTTTTTGCGCCACCTTTAGTCCAGGGCCTGATCCTGCAGACCCAGGATCTAGTCCCACATCAGGCTCCCTGCATGGAGCCTGCTTCTCCCTCTGCCTATGTCTCCGCCTCTCCCTCTCTGTCTCTCATGAATAAATAAATAAAATCTTTTAAAATAAAAACAACAACAACAACAATTTCACCAAACTTTTAAACAAATTTGATTTACAACAGTCTATAACAGAGGTCAACTATTTCATTGCTTTTTAACTTAATATATTTTTACTGAACAGATTTTTTTCTCTAGAAGTTTCTGTCCCAGATCTTATGATCTCTCTATTTCAAATTACCAAGGGACAGCACCCACTACCCTCTCTGTCTCACCCTCTGTGTTCCAATTCTATTTTGTTAGTAGTTTATTGCATAAAAATGGATACAGATAATGACTTATCAATATTGTTGACATGTTGTTACACTCCTTTCTTTTAATTGTGAAATGAAGGTTTTATACTTTTTATATAATTACATTAATATTCGACTAACAGCTTTTCTCTCTACCATTGATTGAATATCGCTCTTGCTTTATGTTCTGTGAGGTTTTGTCACAAATATGTATCTGAAAAAATATTTAAAGCATTATTCTTTTTCAACACTCATCCAAATCAATGTTAACAGGCTTCATATGTCCTCAGCCTCCCTATCAAGATTTAATCTGCAAGGCTTATCATCAACTCTTTTTAGTTATAAAATATTTCATACATTCAAAACGGCAGGGAAAAGATAAACACATGCAGTGAGGATCCACTTCACACTCCATAAAATGGCTATAATCAAAACTAAAGACAATAGCAAATGTTGTTGAGGATGTAAAGAAATTGGAATCCTCACACGTTACTCATGAGAATGTATATGATGCAGCTTTCCGGAAAATAGTTTCGCAGGTCCTCAAAATGTGGCATACAGAGTTAACAAATGACACAGCCATTCCATTCCTAGATAATGTGAACATATGTCAACATAAGAACTTGTACACAAATGTTCATAGCAGCATTACTCACAATGGTTGGAAAATGGAAATATTGCAAATGTCCACAAACAAAATATGATATGCCCAAATAATAGAATATTTGGCCATAAAAATAAATTAAGTACTGATACATGTTACAACATAGATAAACCTTGAAAACAGTATGCTAAGTGAAACAAACTAATCATAAAAGAACACATATTGTATAATTTCATTTATGTGCAATGTACAGAATAGGAAAATTATCTACAGAGCAGGACGGAGATTAGCATTTACCTTGGGTAATGGGGGGTTTGGAAAAAGTGAAAAGTGACTGCTAATGGGTACACAGTTTCATTTTGGAGTGATGAAAATATTCTAGAACTGATTATAGTTATAGTTGTGCAACTCTGTGAATACACTAAAAAATCGTTGAATTGTATACTTTGAATTGGTGAATATATATGATTTCCAAATTATATTTCAGTAAAGCTGTTGGAAAATACATAGAATGAAAAAACCCCTGCATATTACACACATATTACACACATTACATTACAATATGTAGTAGACCCATAAACTATCTTCAAGATTTTAAAATATGTTGTTTGGCCATTTTTGCTCCAAATTTTTTTTTTAAGAAATGAAAGGCTACAAAATAAGTTGAAATCCCTGGCCTTCACATTTGCCAGCTTGCAGAGAAATAACCACTGTCATAAAGTTGGTAAGCATCGTTCCTATACATAGCCTATCCTTTTCTACTTATGTGTATACATATAAATAAAATATGTATCTGTTTTGAATGTTTTGGACATTTTACATACATGATATAAAAATAGCTTTCAAAGCCTCTTTTTAAAATATTTAGCATGGTGTTAAAATGTAAAACTGGGGGCATCTGGGTGGCTCAATCATTGAGCATCTGCCTTCGGCTCAGGTTGTGATCCCGGGGTCCCGGGATTGAGTCCTGCATCAGCTTCCCCATGGGGAGCCTGCTTCTCCCTCTGCCTATATCTCTGCCTCTCTCTGTGTGTCTCTCATGAACAAATAAATAAAATCTTTACAAAATATAAAATAAAATGTAAAACTGTGTCCATGTATACATATGTAGTTCATCTATTTAAAATCTATATAGTTTTCCAGTATGTTAAAATAGCACAATTAATTTATCCATTGTTCCAGCGATAAAAATTTAAATTGTTTCCAAACTTTTACTATTATAAAAAATATTAGAACAAACATTCCTTGAACATATTTCTATGGTGTGTTTACAAATATTTATCTAAAAGTATATATTTAATTTCACAAGTTTCTGGGATAGAGGTTATGATCACTTTAAACAAAGTCTAGGTTAATTTCCAAAGGTTTTGTACCAATTTTCATCCTTGCTGACAGAATTTGAGAATATGAATTCCTCCCACCCTCGCCATCACTTGGTATTACCAATCATTTCAAAGTTTTGCCAGTGTGATGGTGGTAAAATAATATATCCTATTTTAGGGTGCCTAGGTGGCTCAGTCAGTTGAGCTTCCTACTGTTGGTTTCAGCTCAAGTCATGATCTAGTGGTTTTGAGATCCAGCCCTGGGTCAGGCCCTGAGCTCAGTGGGGAGTCTGCTGGAGATGCTCTCTGCCCTTCTCCTTGTCTTTCCCCACTGCTGGCTTGTGTGCACATGTGCACGCACTCTCTCTCTTTTTCTAAAATAAACAAATAAATCTTTAAATATATATATGTATCTATACATAGATACATATATATGTATATATCATTGTATTTTTTTTCTTGAATTTGGGTTTGATTGAACATTTCTGTCTTTATTACTTTTTGGATGTTGTTTCTATATTTTTTCCCTAACCATTGCTTATTTTCTTATTGAGTTATTTATGTTATTCTTACTGACTTGCAGTGACTCTTCATGTATTCTGGATTGTAATTATTAGATCTACTTTAAACAATTTTCTCAATTTTGGTTTGCATTTCAAGTTTTTAAGTAATGTCTTTGTCAAATACAGTTTTTAAATTTTTACGTCATTAAATGCAATAAGCCATTTCCTTATTATGGCCTATGCCTTTAGTGACATAAATGTACTCTGCTATATTTTTTCTAAATATTTTCGGATTTCACTTGTCATGTATGAATCTTAATCCCCCTGAAATTTATTTTTTGTACTGCATTAAGTAGAAAGATACTTTTCTTCTTTTCTTTAAAGACCACTTATCCTAGAGCCCTTTTCTTGCTGATTAATAACTGTTATACACCAAGTTCCCTAGATAGATTTTTATGTATTTCTGATTATTGATTATTTCCACTTGGTCTATTTTTCTTTTCTTGTGTTAATACAATGCTTTTTTTTTTTTTAGATTTTATTTATTCATGAGAGACACACACAGAGAGAGAAAGAGGCAGAGACACAGGCAGTGGGAGAAACAGGCTCCATGCAGGGAGCCCGAAGTGGGACCCGATCCTGGGACTCCAGGAAAAGGCCCTGAGCCAATGGCAGGTGCTAAACCACTGAGCCACCCAGGGATCCCCTACAATGCCTTTTTAATTACTATACCATATAAGTCTTGCTGGTTGGCTATCTTTTCTTGAACCCTATAAGCATTGCTTTGACCAATCACATAATAAACTTACAAACTTGTAGAGCAAAATATTTGGGGAAATAAATTTCCCAAAATGATAAGATGTTGGCATTGATTCTGGAATGTTGTTTGGAATAATTCACAGTGGTGCCTGTTAGTGATATGAGCAACTATCTGAAAATGTTTTGAATCATGGCCAACTGCCTCTGGATTTTGAACATTGTATCTACTATGGCAAACAATTTTCACCTGAAGCTGCATAGAACTCTATTAAAACATTGGACCTATGAGAAATACATTAGAGCCTTGTTTTCAGTTTTTCATATATAATATAAAACTGTGCGTGGGAAAATGATTTTAAAAGCAAAATAACTAAATTCTGGAATAGTAAGATGTATTAATCATAATATAAATTTTTATGGTGTATTACAAACATCCATATATACTTTATATTGAAGTATTAATGTAAGGATTATTGAATATACTGAAATATACAAATAGAACAATTAAGAACATGGAAAAGATCTTACCATAGTAGTAATTGGCAGTAGTCAAATAGCAACTTTTCTAATACTGATAAAAATTCTCAATAAAGTCTGTTAGGAAATTTCATCTGAGTATAATACTAATTAAAACTCAACATTTCTTTTTTTTTTAAGATTTTATCAATTTATTCATGAGAGACACAGAGAGAGAGAGAGAGAGAGAGAGAGAGAGAGAGGCAGAGACACAGGCAGGGGAGAAGCAGGCTCCATGCGGGGACCCCCATGTGGGACTTGATCCCATGACTCTCGGACCATACCCTGAGCCAGAGGCAGACGCTCAACCGCTGAGCCACCCAGGCTTCACTTTTTTTTTTTTCTAAACTCAACAATTCTCAAGATGATTTGCCCACATGTCAGTTTCCTTTCTCAACTGCCTTATTTCTGACATTGGTATCATTTTCTTTACATTTTTCCAGGTCCAAAACCATGGAAATATCCTTGATTTATTTCACCTCCATATAATCTATACATAGTAGGCAGAATAATGACACTTCCCTCCTCTAAAAAGAAGTTCATGTACGAATCCCTGGAATCTGAATATGTTGTGTTACACAGTAAGGGGGAATTAAGGTTGCAAATGGAATTAATGTTGCTAATAAGCTGACCTTAAAATAAGGAAATCATCCTACTTGTATGGATGAGCCCAAATGTAATCACAAGAATCTTTTAAATGTTGATGAGGGAGATGGAAGAGTCAGTGTTAGAGTGACTTGGTTTCAGGAAGATTCAACAGGCCATTTCTGGCTTTGAAGGTGGAAGGGAGCTGCAAGCCAAGAGAGGCGGGCAACCTCTAGAAGCTGGAAAAAGACAAGGAAACAGACCTTCCCTTCAGCTTTGCCAATACCTTGATTAAATCTTGGTGGAACCCCTTTTGAACCTCTGACCTTTCAGAATGATAAGATAATAAATTTGTGTTGTTCTAGACCAACCATCAAGTTTGTGGTAATTTGCTAGAGCAGTAATAAGAAATGAATATGCTATCCAGTCACCAATCACACCTCCATTGGTTCTTACCTTACACTTCCCTTCCTCTCAAATGTCTTTTTCATCTCAATTTCAAATGGCAGTATCTAGTTCAGGCCTTCATTTGTTACCTCCGGATGTAGCAGTAGATTCCTAACCATGATATAGGGGAAATAGTCCTAAGTTGTGAGTGAAGATACTTAAGTCCCAGTTTGTCTCTGTTGTTGATTAGCTTGTGACCTGAGAAAACCTTTGTTCCAAACTTTCTCATCCTCCACCCTAACGCGTGCACGCGCGCACACACACACACACACACACACACACACCCCACATTCACCTTATCAGAAAAAGAGGAAGTTGAATAAGATGATTATTTAATTCATTTCTAGCTCTTGTTAGGGCCACTGTATAGTCTACCTCTTAGCTCCTCATATCTTTAACCCGTCTCAGATATCAATTCAGAATTCTTAAAACCTGCTTTGAATATATTACACACTTTGAATATATTGCACACTTATGTCAACTTGCATTGGCTTTTCATTGCTTATAGGTTAAATAAGTCCCTATTAAAGATCTTTCACAAGGGTCCCTGGGGGCTCAGTCAGTTAAGCGTCTGCCTTCTGCTAGGGTCATGATCTCAGGGTCCTGGGATCAAGCCCCACGTCAAGCTCCCTGCTCAATAAAAATTCTGCCTCTCACTCTCCTTCCTTTCTCCTCTCCCCCTACTCACGCTCTCTCTCTCTCATAAATAGATAGATAGATAAATAAAATCTTTATTTAAAAAAAAGATTTTTCACAATTTGCCTACTGCCCCATATCTCTCCAACATTATTTTTCCCCCAGAGTATCTTATCCTACCTACTTTAGCAAAACACATCTACTCATTAATTCTTCAAACATGGGCTGCCTGGGTTCTTCACCTTTCTGCAATATCTGTTCCCCATATACATAGTTCTCTGGGCCCTGCTCCTTCTGTAAGAGGCCCAGCAACTACCACCCCTCACAGTTAACTGCCACATTTATTCCTCCTCCACAATTACTACCTACGCTGTGTTTCTCAAATTAAGTTATGATAAGAATCTATATATGATCTAAATTTTCCAGCTCCTCAGGATTGAGAATGATGGTGAAAGGATGATTGAAGAGGAATAAAGGAAAAAAGAGAAACTACTTCAAAAGGGGTAAAGCTCTGCCTCTGAAGTTTCTGGAGAGTGAGGAAACACATATGTTCAGAGATAATCGGGTGCAATCTTGTGTTATTAGTTCTCTTTTTATGGATATGTCTTGTCTCCCAAGGTATAAGCCCTTAATAACAGGGTCATTTCTGATATTTCTTTTTATTCCCACCACCTAGGAAAAGTTTTATGTTTTACCAACAAAAGTTACTTCCTTGTTTGCTCGATGTTGGAATACATATATGATAATGACACCAACACACCAAATCCCGTTTTAGCCTCCACAATTCATGAGGGAGAGGAAATACTTAGAGAAGATTTAATCAATGAGTTCATTAATCATGTATATATCAAAAGCTCACTGGAGCTCAGTGTATGTTATTCAAATAATCCCCAATGCTGGACTATATAAACTCTTACTTAATCTCCTTCATTTCTTGGCCTCCAAAGCCCACCCTTTTAACAGTACTTTTTGGTATGTGCCAAACATGACTCATAA
Organism: Nyctereutes procyonoides; assembly: GCF_905146905.1. NCBI lineage: Eukaryota > Metazoa > Chordata > Mammalia > Carnivora > Canidae > Nyctereutes > Nyctereutes procyonoides. Next base: position 904,550 of record NW_026575036.1, read on the forward strand.
TTCTCAGATCCCTCTCGAGTTTCTCTGGTTTCTGGAAGGGAGTTCTTCCTACTTGTGGTCCAAAGCCTACTTCATGGCAAGATAGAGTCACAGGCATTCCCAAAACACTCAGCTGCAGCCAGTGGGCAAGGCAGTGGCTTGAACGAATCCAAAAGGCGGCTCATTTTCCAAAACGAAGGGCAATCTCTTAAGAAACTGGGGATCTGTGGAAGGTCATATAATAAACGTATTCCTATCCTGCAACTTTATGAAACATTTTTAGATTTCCTTAGCTAACTCATAATAGCACTTAGGTTCTTTGCTTGAAAGTCTGTGTTGAAACCACCCTAAGCCAATATTTGCAATTCCGAATATAGCATCATCTCCATGGGGGTGCCACAACTTTGTCATTTTATTCTGAAACCAGAAAGACTTTTGCCTCATCAACTTACACTCCTGTACTCCACTGCACTAACAGCTGAGCTGTGGTGACAGAGGAAAACCCTTGGCTCAAGTCTGGGGTAATGATTTTAATCCAAAGTGAATAGAGCACTTGCTTGGAAATCCTAGACGCCATGTCAGCACAGATCCATCACTGAGAATCTAACGTGATGATATTTAAAGTCATTACACATGGCTGAACATTTTATTATTTTTACTGGTGTTCTCTATAGTATGTTCTCTTTCAGTTTTCTCATTCCTTTTTTTCCCCCACAATTAACTTCATTTCCGCATACGTATTATACCAATGGTTGGTAGCATCCAAATGCCTCTTTGGCTTGTCAATGACATAAATTTTCTTTAGTATATCAGGACAGGGAATTTATTCAAAACGTCATTTCCTTCTCTCAATTAGTCACAGATTTTAAGTCTCTTAAACATTCTGTATCTTTTTCATACAAATTCTCTTACCTATACAACGTTTTTTTCTTTCCTACACAGAACATGTATTTCTATACAACATAATGAATCTAGTAAAGAGATGACTACTTCAGTTTTCTAAAACCATAATATCTTGTACCTAACATACTATGAACTAGTTAGTTCAGTCATGCATATGTGTGTATGTATATATATATGTATACATAACATATGTATATAAGTATATATATACACACCTTTAAATGACGTCATTAATCACCTTTAAATGATGTCACGTACAGACTCATTTCACATACATAGTCATACATATATATTAACTGTTGCTGTTTTAGACTTACAACATAGGCCTATCCATTTAGCCATAATCTCTTGTACTTCTATTTTCTCCTTTACCATATTTGTAACCACCAGGACCATGGTGTACTGATAGGTAACTTGACTATTGTGCCCAAAACTATTCAGAAGAGCATTCAGATGAAGTACTTTGCCAGAATAACATAACTGGATTTTACAGGATAGTGCAAAATATATCTTTATTTTTATATCACATCATCTTATTTGAGGATATTTGAGAATAAACTTCCTATGGGCATCGTCAAGTTACCCTTTCTTCTATGAAACTACATTTCTTTTCTATTTCTTACCATCATTCCTGCTTCCTCATAAAACTGTCTCTATCTTGGGAGAACAAAGATGAATTTATGACTCTTTACAGTCCTTTTGAAAAGTAGATTAGGAACCACCTGGGTGGTTCAGTTGGTTCAAGCATCCGACTCTTGATTTCAGCTCAGGTCATGGCCTCAGAATCGTGAGGTCAAGCCCTGTGTCAGGCTCTGCACTCAGCACAGAGTCTGCTTTTGATTCTCTCTCTGTGTGTCCCTCCCCCAACTCACACAGACTCTTTCTGAATAAATCAATAAATAAAATCTAAAAAAAAAAGAAGAAGAAGAAGAAGAAGACTTAGGTATTTCAAATTCTCCAGATTCTACAGAGCAGAGCAATGATAACACAAACTCTTGTCTTTCTAATGCTGGTTATTATTTAAAACAAAATTTGGTGCACAGTTATGCTATGAAGAACTGGAGCTGGAACGCCTGGGTAGCTCAGTGGTTGAGCATCTGTCTTTGGCTCATGGCGTAATCCCAGGGTCCTGGGATCAAGTCCTGCATCAGGCTTCCTATAGGAGCCTGCTTCTACCTCTGCCTCTCTCTCTCTCTCTCTCTCTCTCTATCTCTATCTCTCATGAATAAATAAATAAAATTTAACAACAACAACAACAAACAAACAAACAAGGGATGTCTGGGTGGTTCAGTAGTTGAGTGTCTGCCTTTGGCTCAGTGCATGATCCTGGGTTCAGGATCGAATCCCACATTGGGCTCCTGGCATAGGGCCTGCTTCTCCTTCTGCCTGTGTCTCTACCTCTCTCTGTGTGTGTCTCTCATGAATAAATAAATAAATATTTAAAAATAAATAGAAAATAAATTAAAATTTAAAAAACAAAAACTGAACTGGAGCTGAGAATAAGAAGAAAGTGCAAAGAAGAGGCAGCCCTCTCTAACCACAAATATGTAACAGCTAGCTGGACATACCAGGTACAGAGGCCCACAATCTTGAGGCCAAGCTCAGGGTGACCCAGATTAAATAATGGCCTGATCAAAATTCTCACTGACCTGAGTCCTCAGGGCTAAATGGGACAATTACTTTAGGCAAGAGAGATACTTTGAATGGGTAGTGAGGCATCAAGGAAATTGCCTGGGAATATCTCAAGGACTTCAATCCAGTCTTGATGACAGCAGTTGGCTCTTGGGACATAGGTACAGGCAAAATCTGACAAACGCCTGAGACTTAAGATGTAAATAATAACAGACGGTGGAGCAACAGGGAGTATAAAAACTAAAAACAAGGAAGAAATTGGTGAAAGCTTCAAGGTAATATTTACAGTAATTCAGGAGTAAAATAGCCGAAGATTAAATCCCTTAAACCAGTGAGAATCCTAACCTCAGAACATAAGCTCTGTAAGGGCAAGGATCTAGGTCTTTTGTTGAAAGAGGCAATCTGCTCATGGGCCCTGAGAATCTCTATACAGTCTTACTAGATATGACAAGAATACAAGACCCTCAGTGGTCTTTACTTGGCCATTTTTCAGGGTTACAGTAGTATCAAGAAACTTTGAAGAGAAGAAGTAACATCTCCCAAAGAACAGGTTTGTTACCATTCATTCTAAAATTGATAGATTCTCAAGCACAATGTTCTTCCCCTGCGATGCATTCCAATGAGTGTGTTGGCACCCACATATTTCCCCATGTGTCAGCCAGTGGCAACTAACACAAGTAAATGTGAAGCTTATTCTGCCTACTGTGCCATCAGCAATAAAATCCTGTGTCTCCAACTCAAGAGTCTCTATCTTTTGCCAGCATCATGACACAGTAACAGACTACTTACTACCTTGACAGTAAAGTGCCAGACCCTTCACAGTTCTTTTTAGCTCTAGTCCCAGCACCCGGAATAATATCCAGCAAAGAAGGGTCAATCCATTTGTTAAATGAGTGGTTTACTTAATAAATATTTGAATTTTGTTATTTCACTATTAACTTCATGAGCACTAAATTAGTCAATATATTCTTGTGAAATCACATGACAGTATAATTTATTCCTGGTTAAAAGATCATGCTAGATGTTCACTGCTCAGATTCAAACTAAATGAAATTAGTGGAACTTCTATTAAGAAATGCTGCTAATGATTCCTATACACTAGTAATGAAGCAGCAGAAAGATAAATTAAGAAAATAATACCATTTACAATTGCACCAAAAATAATATATTACCTGAATAAACTTAACCAGGAAGGTGAAAGACCTGTAGTCTGAAAGCTATAAAACTTTGATAAAAGAAATTGAAGATGACACAAAGAAATGGAAAGACATTACATGTTCATGGATTGGAAGAACAAATACTGTTAAAATGTCAATACTACACAAAGCAATTTACAGATTAAATGCAATCCCTATCAAAATGCCAACAGTATTTCTCACGGAACTAGAACAAACAATCCTAAAATTTGTGTGGAACCACAAAAGACCCCAAACAGCCAAAGCAATCTTGAAAAAGAAAAACAAAACTGGAGGCATCACAGTTCTAGACGTCAAGTTATATTACAAAGCTGCAGTAATCAAAACAGTACAGTATTGGCACAAAAAAAAAGATGCATAGGGCAGCCCCGGTGGTGCAGCAGTTTAGCGCCGCCTGCAGCCCGGGGTGTGATCCTGGAGACCTAGGATCGAGTCCCACATCGGGCTTCCTGCATGGAGCCTGCTTCTCCCTCTGCCTGTGTCTCTGCCTCTCTCTCTTTGCTCTCTCTGAATGAATAAATAAATAAAACAAATCTTTAAAAAAAAAGATGCATAGATGAATGTAACAGAATAGAAAGCCTAGAAATAAACCCATAATTATATAGTAAATCTTCAATAAAAGAAGCAAGAATATGCAATGGGGAAAAGACAGTCTCTTTGACAAATGGTTCTGGGAACACTGGACAGTTGCATGCAAAAGAATGAAACTGGACCATTTTCTTACACCATACACAAAAATACACTGAAATGGATTAAGGACCTAAATGGACACCTGAAACCACAAAAATCCTAAAATAGAGCATAAGTAGTAATTTATCCGACATTGGCCATGGCGGCATCTTTCTAGATAGACCTCCTAAGGCATGGGAAATAAAGGCAAAAATAAATTATTGGGACTACATCAAAAATAAAAATCTTCTGCAAAGCAAACAGCCAACAAAGCTAAAAGACAACCTACTGAATGAAAGAAGGCATTTGCAAATGACATTCAATAAATGGTCAGTATCCGAAATATGTAAAGAACTTATCAATACCCAAAAAACAAATAATTCAATTTAAAAATAGGCAGAAGACCTGAGCAGATATTTCTCCAAAGAAGACATCCAAATGACCAACAGACATATGAAAAGAAGCTCACCATCACTCATCATCAAGAAAATGCAAATCAAAACCACAATGAGATATCACCTCACACCTGTCAGAATGATTAAAAAGTGTTTATAGAAACAAGTGTTTGTGGAGAAAGATGAGTCCTTGTGCACTGTTAGGGGGAATGCAAACTGGTGCAGCCATTGTGGAAAACAGTATGGAGATTTCTCAAAAAGGTAAAAACAGAATTACTCTAAGGTCCAGTTAATGCACTACTGAATATTTACCCAAAGAACACAAAAACACTAATTAGAAGGAATATATACACCGCTATGTTTATTGTGGCATTGTTTACAATAGCCAAACTTTGGAAGCAGACCAAGTGTCCATAGATAGATGAATGGATAAAGAAGATATGGTATATATGTACAATGGAATATTATTCAGCCATAAAATAGAATGAAATCTTGCCTTTTGCAAAAATATAGATGGATCTAGAGAGTATAATGCTAAGTGAAATAAGCCTGTCAGAGAAAGACAAATACCATATAATTTCACTCATATGTGGGATTTAAGGAACAAAAAAGTGAGAAAAGGGGGGAAAAAAGGAACAAACCAAAAAACAGATTCTTAACTATAGAGAACAAAGATGGTTACCAGAGAGAGATAAGTAGGGGAATGGGTGAAATAGTTGAAAGAGTTTAAGAGTACACTTATCTTGATGAGCACTGAGTAATACATGGAACTGTTGAATCACTATATTGTACACCTGAAATTAATATAATCCCGTATATTAACTACATTGGAATGAAAGAAAGAAAGAGAAAAAGAAAGACAGGGAAAGAGAGACAAAGAAATGCTGCCAATAATTTCCGAATATTTGTCAAATCATGCTAATCAGTTACCACAAATATTTGAGAAAAGGCATCAAAATCTTAAATTATCATATTTTAAATTCATGTGTTAAATATAAAACTGCATTTTATTAAGATAGTGAGTGCCAGTTAATAAAGGAATGAAAAAAAAAATCTCTCACCATCAATTTTTCATTGTAGCCAGACCAGAATCCAGAATAGGAAGCTTTGGAAAAATAAACAACATAATTTTCCCCTTCACTCCAGGAAGACTTTGTTCTCAGATTCTCTGAGGCTATTTCCGTTAAGGCCTCAGGGATAATCCTCTCACTTGTGTCTATAATTGATTTGTCAATAAAATGAATAACCATTGATTAATGATACCTTTCAATGGAATCTTTATCCTCTTACATACTAGAGAATAAAATGGCTTAGACTTGAACTAACATTTGCAGGGCTCGTGTTGTGTACTGGTCTCTTTGTTATGTCCTTTCATATCCACGGTGATGCATAATCTCTTTGCAACACACAGCCAATATTAAGTCTCTAAAACAGGTTTGTTGTATTTTCCTCAATATGTTGCAATCCTTTTGCATGTGGGCTCCAAACCTTTCTCAATACTTGGTAACTTATGGGAAAGGCAACTTTTTTTTTTTTTTCCTGGTGAGATGTTGTAGAATTTGTTTTAGCTGAAAAGAACTTCCTGGCAAGACACCAGCAGTGGCACAAGTAACATTAGAACACAATTTCAAAGTGCAAAATGGATCATAAATATTTAATCCAAATCTTTAAATATGGTGATTGCCTTGAAATAATCTTACTGCACAATCTTCTCTAGATGTCTAAAGCTATATTGGAGATGAAAAGTACTTTATTATAAAGAATCAAATCGGTCTTTGTAGATAACCTCATTACTTTTTTTTTTTTTTGCCACAGATCTTTCTCTAAACAATTCACTTATATAGGATTCTGGAACCCTAAGAATTGGACTAACACAACCATTAAAATCCCGTATTTATGAATAAATGTCAAAAAAACCATTTAGATTATTCAGAGTATCACATTTGGCTGAAAAAGAAAAAACTGGAAGAAAAAGAAACATGGAGATATGTGAATTGTTCTAGCAGGTGTTGTACCAAATAATAATGCAAGACTTTGTAAAATGTATATGTATTCTCTATGTCATCACATCACCAATATGACAAACATTAAACAGATTTGCCTCACATCTGCCCAGAAACAGATTTTTCAAAGATGATCAGTGATCTTGTTATAGGCAAATAAAATTGTTTTCCCTTTGTCTTCATTTTTTAAAAAAAGATTTTATTTATTTGAGAGAGAGAGAAAGAGAACATGAACACAGGCACCTCTCCCTCACCCCTCCCACAAGAGTAGGGGGGTGCAGAGGAAGAGGGAGAGGCAGGCTCCCTGATGAGCAGAAAGCCTGATGCTGGGCTAGATCCCAGGACACTGGGATTGTGACCTGAGCCAAAGGCAGCTGCTTAAACAACTGAACCACTCAGGTACTCCTCTTTGTCTTCATTTTTTTGAAGAGATTGGTAAGTCACATCTACCTTCTTGAATATTCTTTCTCCATTTAATATATATTACAACCATCTCCTTACTAGGTCTGTCACCATCACTGGAGGACTGAAGATCTTTGATTGAAAAGACTATTTCTTATTCCTTTAAGTATATTTATATAGTTATGCATAGTTACATGTTTAGAACATTCTAAAGAATTAATAAATGTTGACTGAATAAATGAATATGTATCCTCTTATATTTATTTAGTCCCTAACTTAGAGGTTTATATATCTCTATAGATACTTCTTTGGCTTTCACCCATATATGGAAATCATCCAAGTATATCTGTTCATCCATCCATTCCCTCTGACCATTGGCTCTTTCAACTCCAACTGATTGCTGGGTATTTCTCACCAGATGCCCTGGAGGTCTGTAATCTCAACATATGTAAAATTCTTAATAGTTTCCATTAATTCAACTCATCTTCAAAACTACAATTCAAAAGTTATTTCTGACATCCTTGTGTAAAGGTCACTGCACTAGACAATGCAGGTGAAATGAATAAGAGTAAATCACAATGTCTACCTTCTAGAAGCTCACAGGTTAGTAACGGGGATGAGCATTTCAAAGTGTAGCGTCATAACTATTACAAGAGAAGTACAAACTAAGGACTGAACATTCTGGAACTACCTCATAACCACTAACTCTTTGGGAAGCAAGAAAGATTCATCTAGGGGGCACCAGGATGGCCCCATCAGTTAAGTGGTCAACTCTCGATTTGGGTTTAAGTCACCATCTCAGAGTCATGAGATTGAGCCCTAGGATGGGCTCTGCACTCAGCACAGAGTCTCTTTGAGATTCTCTCCCTCTTCCTCTGCCCCTCCTCTGCTTGCACTTAGATAGATAGATAGATAGAATTTAAAAAATTCATCTAAAGCTAGATGTGAACTTCAAATATTATCCAACATGCTTTGCTCCATGTTTACCCCCAGATCATTCACTGATTCTTTACATTGACATCAATGTTATAATTATATCCAAAGTTTTGGCTACAATTTTTGGATCTTGATCAGCTTTCCCACTTACTACATATTCTTATCCTTAACATGCTAGAAATGGTTTATGTTATCTCTCCAATCTCTAAACCCCTACTTGCTATCTAGGAATATTGGCACCCTGACTCTCATCCATTTGGCCTTCTATGCTCTCATCCTGTCTCAGGATGCTTCTAAATCTGTATGATGTATGTCAAGAAGAAGTGGGGAAAAAAATGTATTTCAGGACATACTTTAAGAATTAGCATTTGACTTAAATATTAAAAGATAGGTTTAATTTTAATAGGTTGAGAGTGAGAAAATTAACCAAGGTAGAGGGACTACTATGAGCAAAGACACCAGAAAAAAACCCAAGGGCATATTTCAGAAAGAGTGAATAGGTTAATTTGGTGTGCTTCAGTCTCTCAGGTTCCCAGCTACTTAACTTACTCCTCTACTCACAAGGACTATTTGACCACGTTATCCTCAAACTCAAAGACTAATCTTGATATTAGAGAAAAGAACTAATGATGCTAGAAAAAAGGCAGTATGAAGATGGGGAAGAAAGTAAATACACAGTAAAATAGAGTGGGAAATAGCTCAATGGGGTATCAGAGTTGCACAAAAGCAATTTGGGCATGTTGGTGGTTGTGCATACTATGATTTCCCCATTCACTAGTCTAAAGCAAGACAGTCAAGAGGTTTTGAATAACAGAATTTTAAAGTAGTAGATACTCTACAGAGTCTCTGGATGAGTATCCACTAGGTGAAAGCTGTCCTAACTACCCAGATTTCTTTTCTCTTCCCAGTCAGTATCCAAGGGATCGAGAGCTGTCCACGTTGGCCCATGAGCATGCTAATGACAGTAGTCTCTGCTGGGAGTCTAAAGATTGAAGTGGTGCTGTTCTTTATGATGGATCCCTCCTCTCCTCACCTTGATGGCTTTGCCCAATGTCATTACTGCCACCAACTTCACCTCCACTACAAATCTGTCTTCCTACTGAGGCTGCCACTCCACTCCCACTAAACCCAAGCCATTCTGCTCAGGAGTCATAAGGTCGTTTGCTATAACCTGAACTCTGAGCTGTGTCAAACCAATTATATGTTATGGAAATGCACAGATATGTTAGAGGAATACTCTAGCATAGAGAGAGAAAAGTGAAAAAGTTTTTGGAAAAGGTAGAACTTGTCCCGAGCTTTGAAACATGGGGGGAGGGGAATTTTGAATGGCAGAGAAGATAAAGGAGAGTTTTGTGAGTCTGCAGTAGAATGTCAACTATAGAATTACAATGTGTATTGGGAGTCACACCATAGAACTGTTCAGCAAGTGTCAAGAATTCGTGTGAAGGACTAGTGACATTATATTTTATCTCGGACCCAAATATTTTCCTTTAAATGTCACAACAGAAAGGTAGAATGAACACACAAGAGCCTTTTATGAAGCTGAAATATCTTTCTCTTCTCGACTGAGGAGAGTTGAAAGTAATCTTTACGAGTTGAAAGTTTTCTTCCTCTTCACATGGTCTTCACACAGAGAATGGAAAGTACATACTTTTAACTAGAAAAAGCAGAGTGAAGACACTTATCACAGTGGTTCAAGTTCTCCAGGTACAATTAGTACATGTGCTTGGGTACCAATAGGGTGGGTGGCCTTCAGTAGGTCTACCTACTAGAAGGATGCCAACTTCATCCAAGCAGATATATTCTCATATGGGCACATAGATCGGCGAGCTAAGTGAGAACTGAATTTAATCCCACTCGTCCCTATAGCCAGATGTCCTTGGGTAGCACACACCCTGAAGTAAAAGAAACAAACAAGAAATAGGCAATCTTCAGGTTCTAGCTATTTTAAATTGAATGTGGGAGGCCCCATTTCTCTTTCCTGTCTGACTTGAAAATAGATCAAGGTTTCAAATGACAATTAATTTATTTTCTGGTGCAGTAAGACATAAGCCTGGATTCCTCACCCCAACATCTATTTTTCCTCATCTGTTTCCTTGAGGTTGCATTACTTGTAGCCTTGAGTGCTTAAAAGGGAAGATTCAACCCATTTATTCAATTCAGTGTCACGATATTGATCCCAGGGCTCTCTACTGGAGGGGATTCTCTGTAGGCAGTGCTCACTGTGACTTTCAGGAGTTCAGGGAGAATTTATGAGCACAATTCTTTATTTAGTTAAAAAGGAAGCACATCCAAGATGTACTAAAACAGCTGAAAAGAAGTGTAGTGCCCTGCTTTACGAGCACAAGATGAACTTGTATTTACTAGACAAAGAATTTATGGCTGGGAGAAGTAGACTTCAGCTCATAAGAATTTCTAGCTATCTTTCTACTTACTCCAATAGCTCACCATAGAAAATTGGTTTCTGAGAGACTCTGAAAAATGATAAGGTCATAAACAATTGGATAATAACATTCAATTACTAGCTTCCTCAACTAATAATACTGCCTGTATGATTTAATGCAATTTATAAATAGCCATTTAAAATACATTCTCCCATTACACATAGTGAAATATAACATTGAAGATATTACATAGAATCTCTTCTATTACATAGAATGTAGGTCGCTAAAAATCATGCTTTCTATTCAAAGATTTGTTGTGGGAATCTAAAGAAAGAGTGGACCCGAAAGTACTTTTTCAACTTACCTAACTGTAAGACAAGATAGGGCATTTCATACTTTGTGAGATCTTTCAATTAGATGAGAAATTAATAGCCTGTTTTGTTGTCTCTGATACTCATATGCAATTTCATGTAAGGCTACTCATATTTTTCTAAGTTGTGAAATATTGAAAAGTTAATGATAGAGTTTTCTATTTCAGACAAACAAAAAAACTAGACAACAGGATCCTATGTTAACACTTCACAGTATGACATTGATCATGTCACTTCATATTGTGGCATTTTGTTTTCCATGTTTCAAATGGATATTTTAAACCCTCTACTCTGACAAAACGAGAGCATAACCTCTCATTTCAGTATCCAAATTCTACTTGCAATTCAAACCTATCTCAAGCCTCTGTAGGAAACCCCCCCGATCCATCCTCTCTCCTTGAGATCCTATATCTCTTTAACCCATATACTCATTTATCTAATTTTAATGCAATCCCATGCAATCTATATTATGTCTGTCTAATATGTATGAGCTTTGTTCCTTAGCAACACTATAAGCCCCAGAATAAGAAATGAGGCTTATCTCATTTTTGTTCCTGTACAGAGTTTGGTGTAGAGTTGAGCACAGAATTGGTGCTACTCAGTTTAATTCTGTAAATTTTAGACAGATTCCCCCCAACATACAGATTGTATAAATTCCCAAGATGTTTGGCTCTGTGTGTGAGCATCCCCACATACAGATCTTTACCTACACTACAAACTATGTATACAAAATATGTATATTTTCTTTTTTTAAGTACCAACACTCACCAGATCTTATCAGCTTTTACCTGTGGTCTACCACTCAACCTCAACTAAAGAATGCAAAACATATAATTAAAATATGTTACATAAAATTTACATTAATATTTCCTTCCTTCAAGAGACTTATTAATAGCTTGGAAATGAAAAATGTTTGTTAAACTGTAATCGGCACCATAATATGTGAAGGAAGATAAAGTAATGTCTAATACTTACTGAATCTCAGGCTCCATTTAAATGGTGTCTTCTTCATCCTCATAATGACCCAGAAGTTGGGGGCACTATCATCTTAATTTTTCAGAGGAGAAAACTGAGGCATAGAGGTAATGTTGCATAGTTAATCCATGACAGAGCTGGGATTCTAAACCACACAATTTAACATAAGGTCTAGGGTCTGAAGATAAGACATACTTTTATCCATTTGGATCGACGTTCTAGTGGCAACTACTGCGCTCAACATAGCTAAATTTGCTCCTTCCCCCCAGGCCCTGTGCACTGAATTTTTAAAAACCTGAAAACCAGTTTGATTTGAACTTCTTCCACAGTCACTCTGAGTGTACTCTTCCTGGAAGACACATCATAAGATGACTCTCAGCAAGTCACACCCCTGCATAATTTCCTTTCCTTGAGTGTTGGATAAAAACGATAGCTTGCAGGGCATCTGAGTTGTTCAGTGAGTTAAATGTCTGCCTTCAGCTGAAGTCATCATCCTGGGGTCTTGGGATGGAGACTCACATCAGGGTTTCTGCTCAGCAGGGACCTAGATATCCTAGATTATCCTAGATATCCTAACCTAATCAGGTGAGTCTATGAAAGGACTAGGACCTTCCTTGAGAGATCTGAAGTGTGGGGAGTGTCCAACCCAAGGTTGATTCTCCATTGCTGGCTTTGAAGATGGAGGGGGCCATACGGCAAAGAATGCAGGAGGTCTCCAGGAATTGAGAGTAGCTCCCTGCTGGCAGCCAGCAAGGAAATGTAAGCCTCATTTCTATAGTCACAGGAACAGAATTCCGCTTGGAAAAGGACCTTGAGGTCCAGATGACAATGTAGCCTGGTGTACACCTTCATTTTAGCTTATTAAGACTCTGAACAAAAAAATCCGGTCACACCATGGCCAAACTTCTGACATACAGAACAGTGAACTAATACATGTCTGGTGTTTCAAACTGCTAATTTGTGGTAATTTGTTTAATTTGTTACATACCAGTAGAAAACGAATACACTGCTCATATTTGGAATTGACATAAATTGAGTCATTTCAAGTAAGTAAAAGTGAAACTACCCAATGCAGTGCCTGGAATATAGAAGATGCTAAATATTTGTGTGACATTTTTCCTAGTGAGCCTCTGAAATACAAAATTCTTTCCTTTTTTTGTCGGAGTGATAAGTAACATTTGCGAGGAAAAATGTTCACTGTGAAGAATAAGTGAAAAATACTATAGGCATTACAGCCAAACTATCCTGTGAACATCTATAATTACTCAGGAACTGAAACAAAGAAAATAAAAGTCAGTAGACTTTACCTGCACATCTCAGAATTGGAGGAAAAATAATGTAAGTTACTGTCTTGGCTCTTAAAAGGTATACTTTTGGTGTTTCATATGTTAGTTATACCGTTACTTATTATTTCTCCAACTTGCAACCATTCGCTTTCTAAAGTCTGAGGATGTTGAGATCATGGAAAAAATTTCATCAAGTTGTCTCTTGACTGAATCATAAAACTTGGCTGCTGTGAATTTGTTTGTCATCTGTGTAAAAAGATCTCTGTGCTGAGAATTCAAATGCTTAAATTCTGGCCTATGTGTCATAGATAATTTGAGTATCAGTTCCAGGGTTTGGGGATAGATTCCAGTGTAAATATGTGTTTTCTGAAATTTAGCAATTCTCCAACAGTTTAAAGCTTTTCACTTTCTGCTTTAAAAAATGTTATGCATCAAGTCGGTACAATTTGAGATGCTTTGGGTGGCCCCAGAGGTGGTTTCATCTCACTGGTAAAAATAAATGATTCTCACATATATGTCTGTTAACCCACTGTGTTTTGATATTTGTACGTGATCCTGACCATTTTAAGATCCCAAGTATTATTGAAATGAGTGCATTTAAGAGTTACTCTTTAACAGTGAAGAGTCAGCATGTAACATGTTGATCTCAGCAAGGTTACAATTGACATTTGAGCATTACAGGAAGGTACCTTATTAAGAATAGAGCTCTTTTTGTTAAAAAACACATTTGAACAATGAATAAAGTTACTTTTCCGAGTTTGTGCTGGTAAGGGGAGGTATGGGATGAGATGGCCCCAAATTTTTACTTATGTAAAAAATTTACTTATGGCCCCCATGGATGTCAATTTATCCTTAATAAGCTCAAGTAAATTATTTGAGACAATGCGCTGTTTATGTTGATTGTGAGTTTGTCATATTTATTTTATTTTTTAAAGCAGGCACTTTTGCTTTTGAATGGAGAAACAATTTGATATTCAGCTAAACAAGAATGTTTTCTCCTCTCTCTCCTTTTTCAACTTTTAAACATCAGCTACCTTTGCTACTCAAACTTGCAGTCCTGCCGTTAGACATAATTCTGTTTTAAAGGGCAATGTACTGCTGTGGAAAAGTAGAGATTCATTTTTTAAGGAGCCTGACATGTTTTGCCTATGAAAATATTATCTTCAGGGATTCTGATTAGTGTTTAAGAATTTATAGATTCAATCTTACAAGGTTTTATATTTCTGCTCACCAAAAAGTCTTATTCACAATTTGATACTATATATATATATATATATATATATATATATATATATATATGAAATGTTATTCTTTGAGGGTTCTGGAATGTCCAAGATGTTCCTACTATATGCTGAAAAGTAATTTCCTGTTAGAATGACCTAGTGGTCTACTAAGGCTCTTCCTAAATTTTACCCCTGGAGTAGTAAGGATGGGGAGGGTTTTATAGGATCAGTGATACATAAGGAATATCCATACACTGGATCAAAGGAAAATAGGGGATCCTGTTAGGGCTCTTCCACATATTGTATGAATATTAACAGGTTCTGAAAGCCTGAGCAAATGATTAGAAGAATGATGGCCCTAGCTATAAAAATATAAAGCACACTATTATATACAAGTCTCTTGGTTCTCCAGCTATCTCTTGAATCAAATTTTTCTATTTGCTTTATGAGCCCCATTATTTTCCTCACCTCGCAGGTACCCAAACATAATTCATTATCTTTCCTAAAGCACCACTGTCATGGATGGCACTACCAGTGAAATATCTAAGAGTTGTCCTAGACATTCTCTCTTTTATTGCCTGTGTACAATTACCAGCTCCTGTTGCTTAAAACTTCGAGATATCAGATCCCTCCCTCTGCTTCATTCCCATTGCTTTGGCATTAGGACAAACCCCGGTCATGTCTCGTCTGCAACATTGTTAACAGCCTCCTTATAATTGGTCTTCCTGCTTTCGCTGTCACATAGCTACCCCTCCCTCACACCCTGAGCCAACTTCTATGGCGCCAGAATGATCTTTCAAAAATATAAGTCTTGTCTTTTCACTTTCTTGAATGATTTCCCATTCCCTAAAGAATCAAGTTCAAACTCTTTAACATGACATGTGGGTTTTTCATGATTTGGCTTTGACTAGTTCAACTTCTTTTCTCAGTTTCTCCAAACACAGAATGTGCTTCTTACACTATGATTCCTTTCTCAATGCTCTTCTCTCAGCCTACAATCTATTCCCTTTTCTCCCTGGTCCATATGATCAGCCTTTACTTTTCCTTCTATTTGTCTGGTTGTCTATTCAGTTGATTTCATTTCCTTCATTCATCCATGTGCAAATAATTATGAAGCTACAAAGTTGAATTAACTTATAGCCCACTTTCAAGAATCTTGTCCAGTGGAGTTCAGTGGAGCTATATTAGGGTGATGTGTGTACAAGCAGCAAGATGTTTGGGACAGTGAGTGTTCAGAGAATGGAAATAAAATTGCAGTTTTTGCATTTGCATCCTTTTGGCATCTTTCATAGCAAAAATACAAACAGACCATGGTGAAGTGGAGGACAGTCAGGACCCTGGGCTGGGCCGCCAGCAGGCTGCTTTTGATGTCAGCCGGATTGCAGAGGTGCTGGCATCTGCGGTGGCCCACCCCGACTTCCAGAGACTGGACACTAGCATGTTCACTACACATCCAGAGGAGCTCTTGCAGCAGCTGGAAGCGGTCATGGTCACCACCGCCACCGCCTCTCTTTAGCGAATGCAGCCTGGATCAGGTGGGACCCTGAGGCACCAGCCTGGGAGGCAAGCAGTCTGTTCTAGTGTCGCTTCCAGAAATAAAGCTCAGTGCTTCTGAAAAAAAAAAACAGGATCTCGTCCTTGGTGAAGGTCAGACAGTCTTGTCCTGGTCTCTGTCCTTCATCTCAAAATCATAAAGTGCTTTGCCCTGGGGCAAACCTACAGACCACAGGTTGATCCAATGTAGTGTTTCATTTATTCCTCAAACATTTCATATTTAAAGATACTGTCAACATGAATCATAACTAAATTCAAAAAAGGCATTGCTGTACCCTTACATATAAGCTGATATATTTACCTAATTCTTTTTACTGATTTTCATTAGGGGCTAATATTCAACAAATACTCATTTCATTTATTTATTTAAGGTGTTATTTATCTATCTATCTATCTATCATTTATTTATTTATTTATTTATTTATTTATTTATTTATTTATGTCTTTGAGTGAGAATAACAGCATAAGCCAGGGGAGGAGTAGAGGGAGAAGGACAAAGCAGACCCCCTGCTGAGCACAGATTCCCAACTCTGGTGATCTCACTACCCCAAGATCATGGCCTGAGCTGAAATCAAGAGTCCCACACTCCTACGACTGAGTCACCAAGGGTCCCCAACAAATATTTGCTTTATTTACAGACATGACATAGAAATTTGTTTAAGTTTGTTATTGTGCTTTATATTTTGTTCTGGTTCTTTTTTTTTTTTTAAGATTTTATTCATTTATTCATGAGAGACAGAGAGAGAGAGAGAGGCAGAGACACAGGCAGAGGGAGAAGCAGGCTCCATGCAGGGAGCTTGATGTAGGACTCAATCCTGGGACCCCAGGATCATACCCTGGGCCAAAGGCAGGTGCTAAACTGCTGAGCCACCCAGGCGTCCCTTTGTTCTGGTTCTTAATAAAATATTTTTTCCTGCACATACTTCAGCTATCTATACAATAATTCAGCCAAATTATGTTTACTGTGGATGCATATTTAGTTAAAATGCTCAGTGAAATACTGTAGTAGCTTTGCTTTACTGTATTATGTGATTTCCAACGGTCAGTACATTTACTGTGTACCTGCCTGCTACACGCCAGCATTCCATGACACCAAAACATTTCTTTTGAAATCAATGATTTCCATTTTTCAGGACTAAAGCTTAGAAGTTCTGCCTACCCAGAATTTATGCCTTCCTGCAGGATTTAGTATTTACATAAACCAAAAAATACATGTTTCCTCACAAAACCAATTTCAAAATATGTTTGCTAGTGTTCACTCATCACCACCTCCCATAACACAAATTTTATAAACTGGTAGTATGTTTTACCTAGCAGAAAACGTCAACAGTTAGAATATTTCCAGTTAAGGGATTTGGGGAAGGATCTGTGGAGGAAATAACATTTAAGCAGAGCTGAGATAGATGATTTGGAAGCAACACAGACAATACTGACAGAAAATGAAAGCAAGTCTATGAGGAAATTTCAGTAAGATAGGAAAGTTCAGAGCCTAAGTGTGGTATTGCTGTAACTCAAGAAGACTACAACTGATGTAATAAAAGGAATTTAAGAGGTAAAATTGAAAAGTTAGATTGGAGCCAGATCATGGCAGCCCCTGAATGACAGGATATGGGTATAAATGTTCATGTTTTAAGAAGTTGGGCGCCACTGAAGGTCTTTGTTTCTTTCTTTGTTTTTTTTTTTTTTAAGTATAGTAATAATGCAGGGAAGGTTGCAGCATTTTAAAAGTACTACAATGGGGGTGCCTGGATGGCTCAGATGTTGAGCATCTGCCTTTGGATCAGGTCATGATCCCGGGTCCCAGGATAGAGTCCTGCATCGGGCTCCCGGCAGGGAGCCTGCTTCTGCCTCTGCCTAGGTCTCTGCCTTTCTCTGTGTATCTCTCATGAATAAATAAATAAAATCTTTTTTTAAAAAAAAGAGAGTACTAGGATGGAGAGCTGGGAAGTGGAGGACACCTGTAGAGAGGCCTACAGTGCAGATGATATAGCATAAAAGTAATGAGAGTCTAAACTCTAGCAGTAACATGGAGCCTACAGAAGGGACAGAAAAAAAAAAGGCAGGGGTAGAGATTCAATTAATTCGATTCATTAGTTATTTGAATCTGGAAGGCAAAGGAGAGAAGAGACAAAGATTGCCTTTGGTCCTTAGGGGAATGGTGGTATGACTTAGGACAGAACTGATGTATTCATTTGGGAAAGCACTGAATCACTGAATGTCAGATGTCACCAGATCATTTGAATTGAGCTTTCCAGTAGGCAGTTTACAAGTTAGAAGCAGAAATCATGCAGAAGGCCATATTTGGAGGTGCTGATTCAGTGGTTGTGGTAGTGCATGTGAATGCACCTGACAAACTTCCTACCTTAGGCAAAGTAGCTAACTGACGGCTCCAGCTATTGGATTTTAAATTCACCTAGACTCCAGTTTGAGCCAAGGCCATGCATATTACAGGTGGCTTCCAGCCAATGAACAGGTGCGGGGGAATAATATTAAGGCAGATTAGCCTAAGAAGACAAAGTGTTTATTTGTCAACCACCTTGAGCTCAAGGATTCACCAACAGCTTTTCAGAGCCTTCTATCCACTGTGATACAATCGATAGGGCTCCTACCCAAATTTCCTTCTTCCCAATCTTCTCTTTCTCTCTCCTTTACTTAGGATCAGATTTGCATTAGGGTCTGACCTGTCTCTCAATCTTTCTAGACTCTTCCATTTTTTTTAAAGATTTTATTTATTTATTTATTTATGAGAGATACAGAGAGAGAGAGGCAGAGACACAGGCAGAGGGAGAAGTAGGCTCCATACAGGGAGCCCGACGTGGGACTCGATACCGGTCTCCAGGATCATGTCCTGGGCAGAAGATGGCACTAAACCACTGAGCCACCCAGGCTGCCCTAGACTCTTCCATTTCACACCAACATAAACTCTCCACTTAATGCTGTCTCGGAGGGGCACCTGGGTGGCTCAGTGGTTGAGTGTCTGTCTGCCTTTGGCTCATGTCATAATCTTTTTTTTTTCATGTTATAATCTTGGGTCCTAGGATCAAATCCCACAACAGGCTCCTCACTGGGAGCCTGCTTTTCCCTCTGCCTATGTCTCTGTCTCTCTCTCTCTGTCTCTCATGAATAAGTAAATAAATAATCTTGAAAAAAATAATGCTCTCTTGGCATTTGCTTCTCAGAGCACCTAGATTAACACAACAGTTATTTGACAAGAAATGATAAATATTCCATATGTCGCTTTTCATAATTAGAATTAATGTTCCAAATACTGATGCTAAAATTTTCTAAAATCTTGAATCATTAAAGCAATGTTAAATTATTAAATTTAACTCAGAAGCTATAAAATTATATTTAGTAGATTTTATCTTTAAGTGAGGATGTTCTGCCTTTATATTTTAAAAGATTATTTTATTTCTTTAAAAGATTTTTTAATTTATTTATTCATGAGAGGTACTGAGAGATAGAGAGGCAGAGAAACAGGCAGAAAAATAATAAAAGATTATTTTAAATGGAAAGGTGGAATCATTACAAAAATTCTGGTTGGTGGATATATTAACCCTCAACAAATATTCCCAAGTTATGAATTATTGAATTGAAATCATAGATAAGAATGACCTTTGAGCAATGCAAGACTTTAGGTAAGTAATATATATATATTGTTTGTTTGTTTGTTTTGTTTTGTTTTGTTTTCCAGATACTCAGAAAGATGTAGATCTGTTCATGTTGTTCTTCAGGACCCTTCTGCTACTTTTTAAAATGTTTGAGCAACATTACTGCTTCCAATATTAAAAAATAAATTCTGGTAACATATTATTTCATGAATAAGATGAGTAAATACATTAAAAGTTATCTAATCATTCACTATAGCATATTGCAATAAGTTTAGCAGACACTGGAGGTCTTTTTTATTGCAAGCAGTAAATAATCTTAAGGCTTCTCTTACACCATTATTTCAAAAGAAAATTCATGCTCCCTAAAAAGGTATGGTTAGAATCAATCAAATCAAGACGGCTTAATCAATATAATAATTAGGCTTGCATCTGAATCACTTACACTATTATGATTTTCAGTATTATTGATATGAGTATTCCAAAGGCCAATGTAAATTGAGAGTTGTGACTTTGGTTGCTACCGATAGGGTAGTGTATCTCTCTAGATGCCAGAATTTAACTCTAAGGAAAGCATTGTATGGATAAGCCTTTACTCAAAGGACTTGTGTTTTCTTTACATTCTTAGGAATTGTTTACTTTCTCTTTTGCATTAAGCTGTGGTTTAGAAATCTAGTATGTTGTTAATTCTGTCTCTATTGGATGCCTTTTGACTCAGGAGACTAACAAACAATCTTAGCAGGAACATCTGTTGATCTTTTGAAAAGTAGCCAATGAATTTGGAGTTTCCCTAGCCGGACAAATCGTGGGATCACAGCCCAGTACTGAACTAAACTTAAGGACAATAAGATCAGTTCTGACATCTAGAAAAAAGAATGGAACACATGGGAAAATGCTAGACTTAGAAAAATTAATATTGTTGATTTTTTTTCTCAGTTAAAATAAATGGAAAGTTAATATTGGTGCTAGCTAGAAAAGTTGTAAACACTTATATATGCACAATTAAAGGATTGAATGGTTACACGGAAAATTTGGAACATATAATAAAACCACGATTAAAAAAAAACAAACATTTGGTCTTGTACAGCTCAATCTTGATGGTTCATTAGCAATAGAATTATTAGTAAACATATTCAATATTGAAATGCTTAAAATAACAGTATCTAGAAATAAGGCATCACTAGCGCAGACTACCTTTGGATATTGCTGGTTACTTCTTTGTAAAATTTCAGGTTTCGATTCTTTCTAGGTTTTTTTTTTTAATCCTTTAGTTACTCAATAGACTACCACCCAGCAGACAACCTTGTCCTCAATTTTTTTTTAATTTTTATTTATTTATGATAGTCACACACACACAGAGAGAGAGAGAGAGAGAAAGAGAGAGAGGCAGAGACACAGGCAGAGGGAGAAGCAGGCTCCATGCACCGGGTGCCCGACGTGGGATTCGATCCCGGGTCTCTAGGATCGCGCCCTGGGCCAAAGGCAGGCGCCAAACCGCTGCGCCACCCAGGATTGTCCTCAATTTTTCCATTAGGTGATCTCCTACAGGAGCTTCAATCCACTGCAAATCTTTATTCCTTGTACTATTGTCTTTGTCCGTGGAGATATTAACTCCCTGGGCTCCAACTGCTACTTGTCTACATGCATTTCATACCTATATCCATCCTTCTATCCCTATCTTGCTCTCTGGCATTCTAACTAAAACATCTCAAGTCCCATCTCCAACCAAACTTACTAAGATAATTATTAATTGTCTTGGAACTATCATATATCCCCAAATCTAGTTATATTCTCCTCTTACTTCTGTGCCATTATATGTATAGTTTATCTCTCAACTATACTTATAAACTTTTATAAGACAGATATATATGCTTTTTTATATCTCTCATACATAAAATTTGATTTTATCTCGATCCTAGTAGTATATAATATTTCTTTGCAACATCTCTATTTTTTTAATTCTCACTTCTAAAAATAAAACATGATAAACATGGACAGATGCTTCACCTTAAAATACTCTCCCTTTGGCTTCTTAGTTACCACAAACACTGCTCATCTGCTCACTCCCCAGACAGCTTCTTTTCTGCCAACTTTGCCAACTCTTTCTCCTCTGCTCAGCCCTCGAATATCAAAGCTGATTGTGACTTTTCTAGGTCTACTTTTCTTATTAATTCCTATCACTTTAGATGATTTCTCTTCTTCAGTGGTTTCCATTGTGTTCCCCATGAATGTGAAGACTTTAAAATATGGCTGCAAATGCAACTTTCAGGTCACTACATGTTATCTATTGCCTCATAACAAAGTACATCAAAAAATAGTGGCTTAAAATAAGTCAATTCTTTTGCTTACAGATCCAAAGGGCTCAGTTGGGTGGCTCATCTCTGCTCTGCATAGTGCTTAGCCTGCTGGAATGGCTTGCCTGGGGGGGTTGGAGGATCCAATTTCAAATGCCTAGCAAGTTGGTGCAGGCTGTCAGCTGGGAGCTCAGCTGTAGCTTTGGTCAGGGGCCTCATTTTCTCTTTACATTGGTCCTTCCATAGCCTTCTTGGGTTTCTTCATAGCATAGTTATTGTTGTGATGGTGAGTGTCCCCAGAAAACAAGTAGATATGGATGACATGATCTTACTTTAACTTAAAGCAGTCACAGTGGCCTTCCCAGGTTCAAAGGGAAGAGACTTAGACTTCAGTTTTTGGGTAGTGGCAAGGGTATTGAAGAGCACATGAATAGGAGACACAATTGCAACTGTTTTTTAAAATCACAGTCTGAGGTGATGGGCATTAAGGCGGGCACATGATATAATGATGTAGTAACTGGGATTTATATGCAACTGATGAGTCACTGAACTCTACCTCTGAAACTAATAATATACCATATGTTAATTTAATTTAAATAAAATAAAATTTAAAAATAAAAAAATTTAAATTAAAAAAATAAAATCATAGTCTGCTACAGTGACTAAAGTGCCAAGTCATTATCTGTAGTTTACTTCTGGATTATACACATAATTCAAATGGTAACCCATATGCCTCTCCAATTCTAATCAAAGCAACTTTTTGTCCATCTCTCTCCAAGTGTTTAAAGATAGTAGGAAATTTCTTTCATGCATTATGTTGTCAAATCATTATACATTATATCATGTATTAATGATATATTCTATCCATATAATATATAATATACATTATATATGTATTGTATATTATATATGTACTGCATAACATACATGGATTATGTAATGATTACATAATACAGTAATGCATATCATGTAAATATCTTCATGAATTACAATATCAAATTAGATTCCACATTATTATCTAGGTTAAATGTTGATTGATAATCAAATCCATACTGCTGTCATGTGTCATCTTTTCTTCCCCCCAGTTTTGAAGAGTGAAGAAAGTAAAACAAGCAAATAAAAACTCCCCCTTTGAACATGTCTTCAAAGAAAGTCTTACAAAAATTAGATAGTAAAACAGACAATCTTGTTTAATTTATGTCATTTCTGTTGAGGTGGCCAATTTTTAGAAGGAGCATTAATTTTCCAAAATACTAACTGTGCTCCTCAATTTATTTGTCCTGGAACATAATTTTTAAATGGTTGAAAAAAATTATAGTCAGCAAATACGTGAAGTTAAACCAGAGACCTTCAAACTTAATGCTAAATGTCTCATTTTTAAAATTTGCTATAGTCTTATATTTAACTCAGCTTCACTACCTACAGTATAGCTGAGTGTAACTTTTAGGGTCATCTATCATCTATCACAGGTGGAAAATAACAAATCAACATGTGACATTCTTACATTTAAGGGTCACCAAAATATTACTCTTTCATAAAAGACCAAAAAAAAAAGGAGAGAGAGATAATATTTGCCAGTTTTACTTTATTTCCTTACAAATTCAAATTATACAAGCTAATATCTTGTTTTTCAAAGAAAACACATGCCTGAGCCTAAAGCTCACATCTTAGGTTTCCAGGAAAAGTCTCAATTCTGATCATTAACACCCTATGCAGATTATGGATCTTTTGTTGGCTTTATGGGTTTAAAGAACTTGCTGTTTTCAGCTTGATGGTCAAGGGAAAGAATTATTTTATGTTATCAATTTTATGTGAAATAAGTAAAATTTCTTTTAGAAACAACAAACCAAGACAACATAGGATGCACTTTATCTTAATAATGTATGTGTTCTTAAGTATGGGAGCTATAACATCTTCCTTATAGTTTTAAATGTTTTTGTTATGTAAATAGATTTTAGGAATGATACTATGAATCAGAATTATGTGGTAGGAGTTGTTTAGAAACAACACAACACCAAAAGAATAAGCTAAAAAGAGAAAAACATAGCAAAACAAATGATTCTTATTTAGTTGCATAGTATCTGTATAAGAATTAGTTCTGTATTTAGATTAACCGGGTTCAAAGCGAGGTTCATATATTTATCGTGAAATGAGAATGATTAATAGTCTCTGCCTTTTAGGGTTAGCAGGATTAAATGAGAAATTTCCTGTAAATCCTATTAGCATAGCGGCTGACACAGAGATGGGACTTGGTGATTCAAACCATTATGATTGTTGCCAAGCTCAGCTGTCACTTCATCTGTGAAGCTCATCTCTCACATTTTCCCAAATACTTTAATGCGAACTATTCCTCTCCTTCTGTATTCCTTTGGCATTTTGCTTACATCTCTCTTATACTTCCTTCTACTGCATCTATTAATATATATGTTTGTCTTCCTCATTAGATATCACATTCTAAAGGACAAGGATCATGTCTTCTTCATCTTTATATTTTTCTCTCAGTGCACCTTTTCCAATACCTGATGCCAGGTATATATATAACTTTCTTTTTTTTTAAGATTTTATTTATTTATTCACGAGAGACAGAAGAGAAAGAGAGAGAGGCAGAGACACAGGCAGAGGGAGAAGCAGGCTCCATGCAGGGAGCCTGATGTGGGACTCGATCCCAGGACTCCAGGATCACACCCTGGGCTGAAGGCAGGCGCTCAACTGCTGAGCCACCCAGGGATCTCCCCTCTTTAGACTTTTTAAAAAAGATTTTTTTAAAGATTTTTTTAAAGATTCATTTATTTATTTTAGCAAGAGCATGCTGTGCACAGGTGCACATACATGAGGGGTGCAGGGAGGGGCAGAGGGGGAAGGAGAGAGAGAATCTCAAGCAGACGCCCCACTCAGCACAGAGCCTGATACAGGGCTCCATCCCTCAACCCTGAGATTGTGACCTGAGCCAAAATCAAGAGTTGGATGCTTAACAGACTGAGCCACCCAGGCACCCCTATATCTTAGGCTTTAAATGAATGTTTATTAAGATAACAGGTTGCTTTTCATCCTTCAGGTCTCATGTCAAATATCACTTCTCTGTTCACTTATTTTAAAGAAGCCTCATGATCCCACCCACCCCCTACCAAAGTCACTCTATTACATTACCCTGTTTATTTTTATCATTTTGGGAAATTATTTAATTAACATACATACTTATCTCGCATGATAAGATATAAGCACTATAGCAGTGGACACCTTAATTACCACTGAATCCTTAGCACCAGAACATAAGCATGAATTGAAGTCCTCAAGAAGTATTTCTTAAATGAATCGTTATACATTCTAGGGCCCAGGTATGACAGTGGCAGCAGAAGTGATGTGTCCCAGTGACCCTTATTTAAATAACTAGCAAAGTTGGTGATGACTTTTGATTATTAAAAAGGTGATACTCAGGAACAACTGTGAATTAGTTGATTTCTTGCTTCACTCCCTTTGCCTTTGTCATCCCCAGCTACTTCTGCTCACAAGCTTAAATTCAAATGAATTCTCAAACTAATCTCAGCACGAAGAAGGAAAGCCCTAAGCAGCTGCTGGGCCATGGTTGAAACAGAGTTCGTAATGCCTGAGTTATACCTGAATGGCTTAGATACAGTTTGCTTATCTGGGAGGATCTATGAAATCATATTCCCCAGCAAGGACTGCCTCTTACCATAGGTAATGAAAGACTCTGGTTCACTAGAAGAGCAAGGACTTCACACCATTTAAATGATGCCAAGTTTCAAGTCACTATTATTAAAGGTAGGGAATGGAGATGGCCTTCCACTTGGCTCATTCCCAAGGTCTGGTCAATAACCTGGTGCCTTGAGAACAGATCTAAAAGATCTGGCAGGATTTGGGTAGAAAGAATGTCGAAGCCTCATAGATCATTATGGAACAAGCGTTTCTTATTCTTTTTCTGATTGAAGATTACTGGACTCCTAACCAATTATATACAGTATGGTGTATATCAGGGCATGGAAAAGAAATAATTTTTTTGGCAGAAATTATGACCTTAGTGTTAAAGAAATTACATGGGCTATATCATAGTATAAAATTTTTGATGCAGTTTCTCATTAACTAAAAATGTTCTTACTTGGACCACAAATCTTGACTCTGGAGTCTCCAAGTTGGTGAACATGTGGAGGTGCTGGGAGAGCAACACACCCAGAGAGGGTGTGGAAGCTCCATCATCTCACGCACCTTGCCCTAAGTACCTCTTCCATCTGGCTGTTCCTGCTTCGGTAATCAACCAGCAATTTAAAACCCAAGACACACAGAGAGAACACCACACTAAAAGAGGCAGAGATTGAAGCGATGCATTTACAGCCGAGGCACACCAAGGATTGCTGGCAACACCAGGAGCTAAGAAAAAGGCATGAAACAGATTCTTCCCTAGAAATTTCAGAAAGAGCACAGCTCTGATAACTCCTTGATTTTTATATTTCAGCATCCAGAACTGTGCAAGGGTAATTTCTATTGTTGTAAGCCACCTAGTTTGTGGTACTTTGTTATGCAGCCCAAAGAAACTAATGCTGGTTCCTCTATGTGCTGCCACCCCCATTTATAAATCACTCACATGGTAACAAAATTTTCCTCTGAGCACAGCATTCATTTCATAGGAAAAGAGTACAAAAGTCGTTTGATTCTTGGAGAATTTATTGTAGTGGCCCGGTTGTCTCATTGAAGAATTCAATGCATTTTCAGTTGTGATAAATTACTGCAATAAGATTAAAGAAAGGTGCATTGGAGCATGTTCTTCTCTGTGAACCTTATAGAAATAAGCATGAAATTTTGCCATTTGCAAAGACGTGGATGGAGCCAGAGTGTATTATGCTAAGCAAAATAAGTGAGTCAGAGAAAGACAAATACCATACGATTTTACTCATATGTGGAATTAAAAAAAGACCAAAACAGTTGAACGTAGTGGAAGGGGAAAAAAAAGAGAGGGAGGCCAACCATAAGAGACTCTTAACTATAGAGAGCAAACTGAGGGTTGCTGGAGGGAGGTGGGGGGAGATGGGCCAGATGGGTGTTAAGGAGGGCACTTGTTATAATGAGCACTGGATGCTATATGTAAATGGTGAGTCACTAAATTCTACTTCTGAAATCAATATTACACTGTAATTGTAATTGATTGTAAGTTAGTATGTTTACTAACTCAAATTTAAATACAAACTTTTAAAGGGTATTAAAAATGTGAACTATTTAACTGTAATTTACTTTGAATTTTTAATAACAGTAGAAAAAATATCTTTAATTTTGTCTCTGCTTTCATTTGCACTTTTAACCAACACTGTAGCTAAGGTTTAAATTACAGGTTCAGAATTAGTACATTGAAAATGATACTGGAAATTGGGAAATCACGGTGGCTTTCCAGAAATTAAAATTTTTCTAAGTATGTTTTGCAAACATTAGTTCTATAAGAAGGTTGTGAAAAGAAAGGAAAGTCCATGAGCAAACATATGTGGTGGAAAACACACATATTGTATTGGTCTTTTATTATGTGTGAATTAGAATATCACAGGCTCTGTCATAATCTGTCATAAAGAAAACTGTTTTAACTTTGTTCAATTGAAAGAAAAGGAAAGAAAGAAGAAAGAAAGAAAGAAAGAAAGAAAGAAAGAAAGAAAGAAAGAAAGAAAAGAAAGATGAAAAGAAGGCCTGTTAGGATTTATAATGTAATACTGGATATAAGATGAGAATATAATTTGTTTAATTGCTTTCCAGAAATAATTTAGTAAGGATTTTGAACTATATTGCCTTTTCTGACAAAAGTTACATCTCCATATTATCAATTGTATTCTATTGGGGTTGCAAAGTTTTGATGTAGGATGAAGACAAATCATCAGCTAGACAAATAAGTGATAAAACAGGTGACAAAAGAAATACCCACTTAAAACTATAAAATAAAAATAAAAACCAATCTTAGGAAGTTGCTGGAATAAACAGTAGTCAAACCAGAATAGAAGCCATATTTTATACAACATAATATAGGCATTTAATAAATGTGAGTGTTTTCACTAAAACAAACAAACCTTGATTCTCTCTCACAGCCTCCACCCAGCCCATCAGCATATTTTGTCAGCTTTTCCTTCAAAACATTCTAGCACCTGACCACTGTGTATCACCTCCACTGTACCACAGTTGTACAAGTTTCCATCATCTCTCTAGGGGATTATTGCAATATCCTAATTTTGTTAGAATATTGTAATATCCTTTGTCAACTTTTGTTAACCTCAGATCATCTCACTTTTTTTGTCAAAACTTTGCAGTTAGCTTCCTACTTCACTCTAATAGCCAAAATCTTTACAATGTCCTCAAAGACCCACATGACTTCCCCCTGTGCCTGCCTCCATCTCTCTCACTTCATCTCCTACCAACCTCCAACTTGATGACTACACTCAAACCTTGGTGGCCTCCTGGCTCCTCTCTTCCCTAAAATGTTCTTCATGCAGGTATCTAAATGGTTTTTTTATTTCCTTCAGGACTTTGATAAAATGTGACTACTTTATCAGTGACATTCTCTAGAGCCCATTCTTTTTCTGCACAGCTCTCATCACTATATGCCACACCATGTATATTATTTGATTATTTATCTACTCTTTCTGTCCCCATTAAAATATAAGCTCCATGAAAGCATAATGGGAGTGCCTGGCAGGTTCAGTCCATAGAGCATGTGACTCTTGATCTCAGGGTCATGAGTTCAAGCCCCACGTTGGACATAGAAATTACTTTAACAGAAAACAAAACAAAACAAAACAAAAGTAAAGAAAACAAAAGAAAGCAGGATGTTTGTGTGTTTTGCTCACTGCTCTGGCCTAGTCTTTAAGATCTTGCCTGGAACACAGTAGTACTGTAAATAAATATTTTTCTTACATGATAATTCTTCATTTTTCTGACTCCTTCACTAGGCTTTGTAAAGGCTATGTCTTATTCATCTATCTCAGTGAGCTATGGTGTTCTTTGGATGAATTAATACAAAAGGTTTTTAATAGAACTCTACAGTGCCACTTATTTCAAAATATCACTTTACATTCACACCAAATAGCAATTAATAGGCACAGATGGTGTTATTTTTAAGTTTGTTTGTTTGAAAAGATGAGAAAAATAATTGAAAAGCAACCCATATTCATTTTGAATATTGACTTCTAATCTTCTTATTTTAAAATTCAAATTATGCTCTGTAATACACAGAAGGACTGAAGCAGACACTTTTAATTCTCTAGACACTGAGGCCATATTTCTTAGGTTGATGCAAAACTTAGGCTCTCCGTTCTTTTATTTTAATTCTCCTTTTTTTTCCATTTCTATATGCAGAGGATAAAGAGAAACATTCATCCTCATAGAGTGGCATAGCATGCAGAAGAGATGAGGGCTGCTCTGTAAGAGGATTAAACACACAAAGAAGATAATTAACTTGCTGAGGCCCCACAGAAAATCATGGAATAGCAAGAAAAGCATTCAGAGTTTCTGTTATCCTATGGAAAATTCCATCGAATAGCTATGGTTCACATCACAGGGTTTATAGTAGCCCGAAGTGTTAACATAAATTAAGAAAAATATTTAACCTTATAATGCAAAGAAAATAAACTATTAATAATTTACAAACTGATTTGTCCTTAAATATAAGTTGACATCTACCTTAAGACCAAAATGCACTATATTTTTTGCTACAGTCTTTAAAATCATTGACAACAGCAATAGAAATCCAAATAAGAAAATTTCACTGGGGAAAATGAGAATGCAGAGATACAGATTTACTTCTCTAAATACAAACCCTTATAATTGGATATATATTTTGGGATACTTTCCCTGGATGGGGAAAATAGGAATGATTTTAATTTTTCTTTGAGCTTTTAGAGTCAAAAATTTTATAGAGGGCAGCCCTTGTGGCTCGGCGGTTTAGCACCACCTTCAGTCCAGGGTATGATCCTGGAGACCCTGGATCGAGTCCCACATCAGGCTCCCTGCATGGAGCTGCTCCTCCCTCTGCCTGTGTCTCTGCCTCTCTCTCTCTCTCTCTCTCTCTCTCTCTCTCTCTGTGACTATCATAAATAAATTTAAAAAAAAATTTTAAAAAATTAAAAAATAAAAATGCACTTCACATGTTGAAAAGCAAAAGGCCCAGTTGATCTGAATAAGAGCTCCAAGTCTTCCAAATTTGACTTATTCACCGAATACTGTTTATTTTAAATAAAAAAATGTAATGCCAGGCAGATAAGTCATCATCTAACTAAAGTGAAACAGAGAGGAATCATTTGTGACAAGCAATTGGACTTGCAAAGAAATGGGTAGAGTAAGATAAAACAACTGGAGAGGATTTGGGATTTCTTTGATTCCTGAATATCCTATATGCATACAGCAGTGAGAAATGGGCAATAATTAATTTAAAAAATCATACCTAAAGATCTGGTATCCTCTAAAATCATGGAAATTAATATTATCAATATCCCTGAATGTATTATTTCAGGAAAGACTTTAAATCATTCTGCCATAGATATATGCCATTATAACATTCTTCACAGAAGTATCCTTTTTCCTACTACTCTCTGACTTTGGGAAGCTTGATCCAATTCTTAGCTTTCTGCCAACATGGAGTTGGTATACATAGAAAAAGGGTGGCAGTCTCCTAGCCTTGAATAACATTTGCTAGATTAATTCCTGGGAGTATCATCTTTAAGCCTAAAGGTCTAAATCAAGAATAAAAGCAAAAGTAAATTTAAGCGTGAAAGGAATTCCAGCCACCTTTTAAATAGTGAAATGGGGCTATTAGAATACCATTGATAGGAATAATGCCAATAATGCCAAACATTATATGGTCTCATTCATTTGGGGAATATAAATAATAGTGAAAGGGAATAGAGGGGAAGAGAGAAGAAATAGCTAGGAAATATCAGAAAGGGAGACGGAACATGGAAGACTCCTAATTCTGGGAAATGAACTAGGTGTGGTGGAAGGGGAGGAGGGCGGGGGGTGGGGGTGACTGGGTGGCGGGCACTGAGGGGGGCACTTGACGGGATGAGCACTGGGTGTTGTTCTGTATGTTGGTAAATTGAACACCAATAAAATAAATTTATTATTTAAAAAAAGGTATAATGACAATAAATGTGAGGTGTTCATAAGGAAATGGACTTACATTTTAGATAATCAAAAACCACAATTTTCTTAGCATGTATTGAAATATCTTATAAATATAAATATATTATAATTTGTTGGTTGAAAAATAAAAATCTTTTGTAAACCATGCACCAATTTCTACAAAGGCGCTTCAAGGTTATAAATGGGGCAACACATGTGAAGGGACTGCCATCTAGTGGCTAAAGAAAAAATATATTTTGCGTAGGATGGGGGTAAAAACTTTAAGCAAGTATTAGTATTCTCCATTATCCTGTTTTACTAATCAAACATTTTATCTTTATTTAGGAATAATAAAAGAGGTTCAGATAAATAGACACATCTTGTGTTTTTAGATATATAAATTATTTTTTCTGATAAATTATATTATTTTTTCCGTTTTACAACATGTTATTGTAGAAAATTTCTAAACTACAGAAAATTACAGAAAAGAAAGAAAAGTCTACAACTCTGCCACATAGATGCAACCATAGTTAACATTTTAATCAATTTTGTTCAACTCTTTCTACGCATTCACAATTTTTATCACACATATATATAATCGACATCACAGAAAGTAATCTGTTTTGAGGGATACTTTAAAACATTAAAGTCACATTATGTGTTTTTAACCATGTGATTAAAACTTGCTGTGTTTTGAGGGAGGTTCTTTTCCTGGAGGGAATAAAATATGCACATGCATGGATAAGTGGGAGGATGTCTTATGTTAGAAATTGCAAATGGCTCAACACTGTTGGAAAATAAAGTGAGAATAAAGTTTACAGTTCAGTGAGAGTGTTAGGAAGAACTAACTGAAGTTGGGGAGGTGTGTAGAAACCAGACCAAGTACCATGGGCATGCCAGTTAGATACATTGTCTGTTAATTTGGATAACCACTGAGGAATTTTGGGTAGTGGACTGACATTATTGGATTCACGGGCCACACAATAATAATAAAATAACTTGATACTAACATGGGGGAGCGGGGAGACTGAAATAATGGTTCTTGAGACTGGCTGCACTTTAGAACTACCTAGGAAGCTTTAAAAGTGTTGATCTGCATGACATGATACTATACATAGAAAACCCATAAGACCCCAAGATCGCTAGAACTCATACAGCAATTTGGCAGCATGGCAGGATACAAAGTCAATGCCCAGAAGTCAGTGGCATTTCTATACACTAACAATGAGACTGAAGAAAGAGAAATTAAGGCGTCAATCCCATTGCACCCAAAAGCATAAGATACCTAGTAATAAACCTAACCAAAGAGGTAAAGGATCTATACCCTAAAAATTACAGAACACTTCTGAAAGAAATGGAGGAAGACACAAAGAGATGGAAAAATATTCCATGCTCATGGAATGGAAGAATTAATATTGTTAAAATGTCAATGTTACCCAGGGCAATTTACACGTTTAATGCAATCCCTATCAAAATACCTTGGGCTTTCTTCAGAGACTTAGAACAAATTATTTTAAGATTTGTGTGGAATCAGAAAAGACCCCAAATAGCCAGGGGAATATTAAAAAAGAAAACCATAGCTGGGGGCATCACAATGCCAGATTTCAGGTTGTACTACAAAGCTGTGGTCATCAAGACAGTGTCGTACTTGCACAAAAACAGACACATACATCAATGGAACAGAATAGAGAATCCAGAAGTGGACCCTCAACTTTATGGTCAACTAATATTTGACAAAGGAGGAAAGACTATCCACTGGAAGAAAGACAGTCTCTTCAATAAATGGTGCTGGGAAAATTGGACATCCATATGCAGAAGAATGAAACTAGACCATTCTCTTACACCATACACAAAGATAAACTCAAAATGGATGAAAGATCTAAATGTGAGACAAGATTCCATCAAAATCCTAGAGGAGAACACAGGCAACACCTTTTTTGAACTTGGCCACAGTAACTTCTTGCAAGATACATCCATTAAGGCAAGAGAAACAAAAGCAAAAATGAACTATTGGGACTTCATCAAGATAAGAAGCTTTTGCACAGCAAAAGAAACAGTCAACAAAACTAAAAGACAACCTACAAAATGGGAGAAGATATTTGCAAAT
The DNA here is from genome assembly GCF_905146905.1 of Nyctereutes procyonoides. NCBI lineage: Eukaryota > Metazoa > Chordata > Mammalia > Carnivora > Canidae > Nyctereutes > Nyctereutes procyonoides. Next base: position 937,566 of record NW_026575036.1, read on the forward strand.
GACATATCAGATAAAGGACTAGTGTCCAAGATCTATGAAGAACTTATTAAACTCACCAGCAAAGAAACAAACAATCCAATCATGAAATGGGCAAAAGACATGAACAAAAATCTCACAGAGGAAGACATAGACATGGCCAACAAGCACATGAGAAAATGCTCCGCATCACTTGCCATCAGGGAAATACAAATCAAAACCACAATGAGATACCACCTCACACCAGTGAGAATGGGGAAAATCAACAAGGCAGGAAACCACAAATGTTGGAGAGGATGCGGAGAAAGGGAACCCTCCTGCACTGTTGGTGAGAATGTGAACTGGTGCAGCCACTCTGGAAAACTGTGTGGAGGGTCCTCAAAGAGTTAAAAATAAACCTGCCCTACGACCCAACAATTGCACTGTTGGGGATTTACCCCAAAGATTCAGATGCAATGAAACACCGGGACACCTGCACCCCGATGTTTCTAGCAGCAATGTCCACAATAGCCAAACTGTGGAAGGAGCATCGGTGTCCATCGAAAGAAGATGTGGTCTATGTATACAATGGAATATTACTCAGCCATCAGAAATGACAAATACCCACCATTTGCTTCGACGTGGATGGTACTGGAGGGTATTATGCTGAGTGAAGTAAGTCAATCGGAGAAGGACAAACATTATATGGTCTCATTCATTTGGGGAATATAAAAAATAGTGAAAGGGAATAAAGGGGAAAGGAGAAAAAATGAGTGGGAAATATCAGAAAGGAGACAGAACATGAGAGACTCCTAACTCTGGGAAACGAATAAGGGGTGGTAGAAAGGGAGGTGGGCAGGGGGTGGGGGTGACTGCGTGATAGGCACTGAGGGGGGCACTTGATGGGATGAGCACTGGGTGTTATTCTATATGTTGGCAAATCGAACACCAATAAAAAATAAATAAAATAAAGTAAAAAAAATAAAAAATAAAAATATTGATCTGCAGACTCCAGTCCAAACCAATTAAAACAGGATGCTTGGGAACAAGATTTTTTATAAATATAAAAAATAATACCATATGATATTGTTAGATAGCATGGTGTGAGACTCTCTAGACTAAAGAGAAATGGAACTCGATATAGAATTACCACTTAGAAGAGTGTTATACTAGATCATGTGAAAAATGATGTGTGCCAAATGAGGTGAGTAACAGCATACACGAGAAAGTTATTTAATTGACAAAAGCTGATAATTACACAGAAGGAATCAAAGATTATTCTCTGATGGTGCCTTGGTAAATGGTGGTGTTGGCAGGAAATACAGCCAATTAGGAATGTATGTGGGAAGTGGGGACCATGTTAAGAAGCTAGCATCTTTCTTTAGATTCATCACCAGTGACACAAACATACAGATATATATTTTCTGTTTACCCTATTATAAATTCTTGGGCCAGATAATTTCTCTTAGCTTCACCCACCCTTTAATTATCTCCTATGTACTAGGGGATACCTGGACTCTGCAAATCACATGTTAGGCTCTTCCAGGAGGGGCAAGAAAGGAAATCTACAATAGGAGGAGAAAAAGGGATTTTTGCTTTCCTGTTTGATTCTTGGTGGTTTCCTATCTGCTACTCATTCTACTGAAAATCACTCTGGCTGCACTTGTCCACCCCTGTAGCAGTCATGCTTTTCTGTAGTAGCAGCTGAATCCAGTTCACAATTTTTTTCAACACTTGCAGAAACAGCCTCATCGCCACCCCCCACAGACACCAGAACTAAGTGGCTGGTATCTGCTCCTCAGATGTCTAGGTTTCAGCACCCCAGGATCCCTTCTCTAAGTTTCTAAGTTTTTTTCTTTGTTCCTTCAGGACTATACCTATGTCCACTAGACCTGCCTTACAAAGGAGGCTTAAAAGAGCTCTTCAAGCTGAAATGAAAATATGCTAATTAGTCACATAAATACATACAAGACACTGGTAAAGATGTGTTAGTACCTTAGTCAGGAATATGATGGAGTGTTTACCACTTAACCATGGAATAAAGGTTAAAGTATCAGAGTATTAAAAAATATGTATAGCTATAATAATTTATTAATGGATACATATTACAAAGGTGAGGTAAACTGTGACATTAAAAACATAAAATGGAAGAGTTTTTGTATGCAATTGAAGTTAAATTGTTATTAGCTTCAAATAGACTGTTATATTTATAAGATATTTTATGTAAGCCCCGTGGTAATGACAAAGGAAAAAGCTATATAGTAGATTCACCAAATATAAAGAGAAAAAAGTCAAAGACTATCATATGGAAAATCATCAATTTACAAAAGAAAGCAGCAAGAGAGGTAGAAAAGAACAAGGGACTTACAGAACAGCTCAGTGAAGGTGTAAAAAAAATATGCCCCATGCAAGAAAAAATCAAAAGAGGCAAGGGTAGCTAACCTTACATCAAATAGACTCTAAGCCAAGAATAATAATGAGAGACAAAGAAGGTCATTTATATAATAATAAAGGGGTAAATTCATCAAGAGGATATAAAGCTATAAATATATATGCACTCACATTAAAGCACCTAAATACATTAAGCAAATACCAACAAATGATAGATCATCCAGACAGAAAATCAACAAAGAATCATTGGACTCAGCCCATATTTTAAAGCAAATGGACTTAACAAATATATACAGACATTTTATCCAACTGCAACAAAATGCAATCTTCTCAGAAAGCACATGGAACATTCTCTAGGAGTGATCACATGATAAATCATACAAAACAAGTCATAGCAAATTAAAGAAGATTAAAATTGTGCCAGGTATATTTTCCAACCACAACTGTATGAAACTAGAAATAAATAATAGGAGAAAAGCTGGAAAATTAATGCAAATTAAACAACATACTCCTGAGTAACCAATAGTTCAAAGAAGAAATCAAAAGGAAATTTAAAAAATATCTTGAAACAAATGAAAATGGAAATGAGACATACCAAAATTTATGGTATGCAGCAAAAGCAGTTCCATGAGGGAAGTTTACAGAAATATTAAGAAAAAAGAAATATATATGGGTACCTGGCTGGCTTAGTCAGTATAATATGACTCTTAATCTCAGGGTTGTGAGTTTAAGCCCTATACTGGTGCAGAGATTACTTAAAAATTTTTTAAAAATCTTAAAAAAAAATGTTTCTCTGGGGCACCTGAGTGGCTCAGTCAGGCCTCCAACTCTTGATTTTAGCTTAGGTCATGATCTCAGGGCTGTGAGATCATGCCCCACATTGGGTTCCACACTTAGTGCAGAGTCTACATGAGATTTTCTCTCTCTCTCCTACTGCTCCTCCCCACTGCTTGTATACTCTCTCCCTAAATAAATAAATAAAATCTCTGAAAGAAAAAGGAAAAAAATACTAAGTAAAAAAACCTAACTTTGTACCTCAAGGAACTTAAAAAAAAAGACAAAGTAAGTCTAAAGTTAGCAGAAGAAAAGAAATAACAAAAAAGAGAAAGAAGAAAAGAAAGGAAAAGAAGACCAGAAATAGAACTGAAAAGACCAATGAAATTAAGAACTGGGTTTTTTGAAAGATAAACAAAATTGTCAAACCTTAAGTAGACTAAAAGAGAGAAGTCTCAAATAAATAAAATCAGAAATAGAAGAGGAGACACTATAATATACCACAGAAATAAAGATCATAAAAGAACATTTATATGCCAACAAATTGGATAGCCTAGAAGAAATAGGTAAATTTCTAAAATATACCTACCAAAACTAAATCATGAAGAAATATAAAATTGTGATGAACCAATTAGGAGTAAGGAAATTGAATCAGTAATCAAAAACCACCCAACAAAAGCCATGCCAGATGACTTCACTGGTGGGTTATACCAAATACTTAAGGAAGAATTAACACTAATCCCTTTCAACATTATCCAAAAATTGTAGAGAAGGAAACACTTGCAAAGTCATTTTATAAGACCAGCATTACCTTGATGATGAAAGCAGATAAGGACACTACAAGAAAACTACATACAAATATCCCTGATGAATATATATGTAAAATTCTTAACAAAATATTAACAAGTCATATTCAATAGCATATTAAAAGGATTATACATCATGATCAAGTGGGATTATCCCTGGGATACACGGATAGTTCAACATATGCAAATCAATAACTGTGATAATATTACATTAATAGAATGAAGGATAAAATCATGTGATCATCTTAGTAAAGGCAGGAAAAGCATTTAACAAAATACAATATTCTTTTGTGACAAAAATGTTCAATTTTTGTATAAAAGGAATGTACTTCAACATAACAAAGTCTTCAAATAACAAGCCCACAGCTAACATCATACCCAATGATGAAAGGTTGAAAGCTTTTCCTCTAAGATCAGGAACAAAGCTATGGTGTGCATTCTTACTATTCCTATTCAACATAGTACTAGAAGTCCCAGCCAGAGCAATCAGATAAGAAGAAACAAAAGGCATTCAAAACAGAAAGGAAAAAATAAAATCATCTTTGTTGAAGATGATATGATTTCATATATAGAAAACCCTAAAGATTCCACCAAAAAACTGATAAGACTAATCAATAAATTCAGTAGAGTTGTAAGATACAAAAACAACATACAGAAATCAGTTGCATGACAGAAATAGCCCTCTGAACAGCCTGTGACTAGTCTATAGGCAGATTGTATATGAAACACGTTGGGTTTAAGTAATTTGCTCATCTTAAGCCATGGCTATTTCAATTCTAGTCATCTTAAGGTATGGTAGCTATTGAATGCAAGACCTCCTGAGTATCTTAGAAAATCTTAGAAATGATTCAGATAAGTGATTTCTGGGAATTTTTTATTTCTTGGTGATAGTTAAAATTTCATTGGCTGGATATAATTGAAGCAACCAAGCAGTATTTATGTGAACTGTCATAAATGAAGACATTCTATTTTGGAGGGAAATTTTAAATATTTTTCCCAGTAATCTCTAAAAAAAAGTAGGGCTGACTTGGAACTTTTTATACGCATTTCTGATAGTAGATAAGAAATGGTGTTGCCTCCCTAATTTATGAACCTGTGATTTGATTAAATAGAGCTCAAACTTGCAGTGCTGCAAGCACAGTGTTTGTGGGGTTAAATTTAAGGCCTGAAAAAAATATATATATGTATGATCACTTTATGAACTTTATGACCGTCAATGCCTGTAGCATATCTAAGAGCAAATTAAAGACTTTTTAAAATAAAATCTCTCATTAAAAAAAAAGAAATCAGTTGCATTTCTATACAAGAACAATAAAAAATCTGAAAAAGAAATAAAGGAAATAATCCCATTTACACCTGCATCAAAAACAGTAAAATACTTCAGAATTAAGTATTTATTTAACTAAGAAGGTAATGATATATATACTAAAGACTCTGATTAAAGAAGTTGCAGAAAACACAAACCAGTGAAAAGATATTGCATTGGAAAAATGCACAGATTGGAAAAATTAATATGGTTAAAATGTCCATACCCAAAGCTATCTACAGATTCAATGCACTCTCTATCAAATTTCCAATAGCCTTTTTCACAGAAATAGAAAAAAATCCTAAAATTTGTATGTAATCACAAAAGACCCCAAATAGAGGTAACAATCCTGAGAAATAAGAACAAAGCTGGAGGCATTGAACTTCCTGATTTCAAACTACACTACAAAGCTATAGCAATAAAAACAGTATGGCACTAGCATAAAAACAAGCATATAGATCAATGGAACAAAATCAAGAGCCCAGAAATAAACCTTTGTATATAGAATCAACTAATAATTGATGAGGAAGCTGAGAATAGACAATTGGAAAAGGACAGACTATTCAATAAATGATGTTGGAAAACTGAATAATCACATGCAGAATAATGAAATTAATTTGAGGTGGTTTAAAGGTTTAAACATAAGAACTAAAGTGATAAAACCAGGGGAAAAAAAACAACAGGACAAAACTCCTTGACTTTGGTCTTGGCAATGAGTTTTTGGATATGACACCAACAGCATACGCAACAAAAGCAAAAATTAATACATGAGACTACATCAAAATAAAATACATCTGTACAGCAAAAGAAGTAACAAAATTAAAAAGGAACCTATGGACTGGAAGAAATATTTGCAAACCGTATATCAGATAAGGAGTTAATACTCTAAATATATAAAGAACTCATACAATTCAAAAGCAAAAAAAAAAATATCAATCCAGTTTAAAAATGAGCAGAGGATATCTGCTCATACACAAATATATGGTGTAAGATAATGGTCCAGTTTCATTCTTCCTCATGTAGCTGTACATGAATGTACAATTTTTCCAGCACCGCTTATTGAATAGACTGCCCTTTTTCCATTGGATATTCTTTCCTGCTTTGTTGAAGACTAGTTGGCCATAGAGTTGATGAGACAATCCATCAATATCCTAGAGGAGAACACAGGCAGTAACTTCTGTGACCTCAGTCACAACAACTTCTTGCTGGACACGTCTTCAAAGGCAAAGGAAACAAAAGCAAAAGTGAACTTTTGGGACTTCGTCAAGATAAAAAAGCTTCTGCATAACAAAGGAAACAGCCAACAAAACTGAAAGGCAATCTACAGAATGGGAGAAGATATTTGCAAATGTTGTATCAGATAAAGGGCTAGCATCCAAGATTTATAAAGAACTTATCAAACTCAACACCCAAAAAACAAACAATCCAGTCAAGAAATGAGCAGAAGACATGAACAGACATTTCTCCAAAGAAGACATATAAGTGGCCAACAGACACATGAAAAAATGCTCCACATCACTTGGCATCAGAGAAATACAAATAAAAACCACAATGAGATACCATCTCACACAAGTTAGAATGGCTAAAATTAACAAGACAGGAAACAACAAATGTTGGAAAGGGTGCAAAGAAAGGGGAACCCTCTTACAATGTTAGTGGGAATGCAATCTGGTACAGCCACTCTGGAAAACAGTGTGGAGTTTCCTCAAGAAGTTAGAATTTAGAGCTATCCTACAACCCAGCAATTGCACTACTAGGTATTTATCCCAAAGATACAAATATAGTGATCAAAAGGGGCGCCTGCACTTCAATGTTCATAGCAGCAATGTCCACAATAGCTAAACTGAGGAAAGAGGCCAGATGTCCATCAACAGATGAATGGATAAAGAAGACATGGTATATATACACAATGGAATATTATTCAACCATCAGAAAGGATGAATGCTTACCATTTATATCACCATGGATGGAACTGGAGGTTATGCTGAGCAAAATAAGTCAATCAGAGAAAGACAATTATTATATGATTCCACTCACATATGGAATATAAGAAACAGTTCAGAGGATCACAGGGAAAGGGAGGGAAAACTGAATGGGAAGTCATCATGACAGAGAAAAACTATGAGAGACTCTTAAGTATAGGAAACAAACTGAGGGCTGCTAAAGGGGAGGTGGGTGGGGAGATGAGTTATTTGGGTGATGGGCATTAAGGAGGGCATGTGATGTGATGAGCATGGGCTGTTATACCCACCTGATAAATTACTGAACACTACATCTGAAACTAGTGATGTACTATATGTTAGCTAATTGACTTTAAAAATAAAATACAAATGGGCAGAGGAACTGAATAACATTTTTTCAAAGAAGGCATACATGAAAATCACCAACAGGTACATCACTGATCATCAAGAAAATGAAAATCAAAACCACAATAAGATATCATTTCAAATCTATTAGAATCAGGGCACTTGGGTGGCTCAGTCAGTTAAGCGTCTGCCTTCAGTTCAGTTTATGATCCCACAGTCCTGGAATCGAGCCTCACATCAGGCTCCTTGCTCAGCAGAGAGCCTGCTTCTCCCTCTCTCTCTGCTGCTCCCCCTGTTTGTGATTTCTCTCTCTCTCTGTTGAATAAATAAATAAAATCTCAGAATAAAATCTGTTAGAATGACTATCTTCAAAAAGAGATAACAAGTGTTGGTGTGGAGTGGATGTGGAGAAAATGGAACATTTGTGCCTTGTTAGTGGAAATGAAAATTGGTATAACCATTATGGAAAACAGTATGGAGTTCTCTAAAAGAAAAAAGAACAAATTGAGCTAGTATGATCCAGTAAGCCCACTTCTGAGTATATATTCAAAGAAAATGAAATCAGTATTTTGAAGAGATATCTGTACTCCCATATTCATGGCAGCATTATTTACAATGGCCAAAATATGGAAACAACCAAAGTGTCCATCCATGGATCAAAGAGTAAACAAAATATGATATATATGTAATGTGTTTTATATATATTATATATGCAATGGAATATTATTCAGCTGTAAAAAATGAAATCTTGCAATTGGTAACAGCATGGATAGACCTTGAGGATATTATGCTAAGTGAATTAAGTCAGGCAGAGAAAGATACTCTATAATCTCACTTATATGTGGAATCTAAATTTAAAAAACAAAACAAGCTGATTGATAATGAGAACAGATTAGTGGTGTCCAGAGAAGTGGGGGGAAAGGAGAAGGGGCAAAATGGGTGAAGGAGGTCAAAAGATACAAAATTCCAGTTCTAAAATAAATAAGCCATGGGAATGTGATGCATAGCAGGGCAGCTATAGTTGATAATACTGTATTGCATATTTGAAAGCTGTGATCATTTTGCAATATACACAAATATTGAATCATTATGTTGTACACCTGAAACTGTTATATGTCAATTACTAAAAATTAACAGCTTGAAATATCACAAATTTGCTATCCTACAGTTTCTGTGTATTAGGTGTCCAGCGTGTTTTAACTGGGACTTCTGCTCTCACTATTTTAAAGGCTGAAATCAAGGTGTGGACCTACTGAACCCTTATTGGGAAGCTCAACTGGGGAAATATCTGCTTCCAACTCGCTTAAGAACTTTATTATTATTATTTTTCCCATAATCCACAGTATAGCTCTGTCATTAATTAGATTTTTTTGTATATGGACTATTATTTTGTTCCTTTCTTCTATTTTAATCCTCTGACATTGCCATAATGTTTATCACACTTGAAATTGAAAAACAAATCATGATTTCTAGTTAAAGAAGTCTTCTCTTGTTTTTATTCTTTTTTTTAAGGTTTTACTTACTTATTTTAGAGGGGGGGGAGGTTAGTGTGCAAGAGAGGGAGGAGGGGCAGAGGAAGGAGAGAATCTCAAACAGGCCCCATGTCATGAGCCTGAGATCATGACCTGAGTTGAAACTAAGAGTCAGATGCTTAACCAACTGAGCCACGCAGGTGCCTGCTTTTCTTCTTTTAGAATGTGTCAGCGAGTTTTGGTCTTTTCCCATTCTGTATATTAACATTAGTTTGTAAAGTCTTATTTTAAACAATTGGGACTCTTACTTGGAATTGTGTTGAATCTGTGTATAAATTACGAAATGTACTAGTTTGCAAGGGTTGCTATAACCAAATACGACAGACTGGGTGGCTTAAACAACAGAAATTTATTTTTTTTCACAGTTCTGGAGGCTAGAAGTCCAAGATCAAGATGTTGCAAGTTTGATTTCTTCTGGGTCTCTCTCCTTGGCTTGCAGATAGCTGCCTGTGGTCATCCATTGGTCCGCATCATCTCTATACTCTTCTGATAGCCCCCCATTATATTGGATTAGAGTCCACTCATATGATCTCATTTTACCTTCATTACCCCTTTAAAGGCCCTACCTCCAAATCTCTAAATACAGTCACAATTTGGTGGTTAGACTTGGAGGAACGAATTTGGTGGGAAAGGTATAGTTTAGCTTGTACTCGAGAAGCACTAACATTTTTCCAATATTGAATCTTCCAATCTATAAATACAATATATCCATCTATTTATTTTTATATTCAATGCCTCTCAATAAAATTTATCATTCTCCATAGAGGTCTTAAAAATTATGTTGAATATTCTCAATGTACTTCATCAGATCCTCACTTCTGCATTATGGTTCATGTCTTAGAGGGTTGACATTTATCAGCTCCATCGAAAGGCTTCCTTGCCTCCTGACCTCTGAATAGGTTTAGCTAGAGGGAAGCATGGGCAGGAGATCTCAGTATTTATTTCCTCACTGCTTGTCCACTACTGGGCACATGATGATTGGCTGTAGATATGTTCCTCTCCTGAGTCTTGCTGTTCTAGCCTTCTCTTGTAGCTGTAGCTCTGGGAATTCAGGTTAGATAACTGCTTCCTTTCAATTGTCCACTCAGATTTATGGTTAGAAGCCCATCATCTCCCTGGGTTTCTTCACCATTCCTTATTGGTTACCTTTTCTTTCCTTTTTTTTTTTTTTTTTTTTTTTTTTAGAGAAAGAGAGAGTGCGTGAATGCATAAGGGAGGAAGAAGAGGAGGAATAGAGAATAGTAAGTTCCACACACCCAGTGTGGAACCCCACACTGGACTTGATCCCAAGACCCCGAGGTCATGTTTTGAGCTGAAATAGAGTCAAGGGCTTAACTGACAGAGTTACCCAGGTGCCCCCTTATTGGTTACTTTTGATTCTGACTACATCTTAATAAATGATCCATTCATTAAACTCTCCTCAATTTCTACATTTCAGTGTTCCAGATTTTTTCTGCTGGGGAACATACTTGGTCAGATTTAATCTCAAGTACTTTTCAGGTCTTGATGCTATTTTATACAGTACATTTAAAATTACATTTTGTTTGTTGTTAGTTATAGAATTGCAATTAGTTTTGCAATACCTTTTTTAAAAAAATCCAGCAACCTTGGTGAACTTTCATTACTTCCAATAATTTATATTAGATCTTTAAAACATTTTTCTTTATATATAGTCTCCATAAATACTCTTTAAAGTCCTTACAGACTTGTAACTTTCTTTGCAACACTTACGCCTTTTTGTGTTACCTAAACATCTAATAGAATGCTGTGTTGGAATGGTATTATTTTAATTGCATTAATCTGTCTTCTAATATTAAACTACCCTTGAAATCCACACCATTGATCAGGATACATAATACTCTCAAAGCTTAAAATCCAAATGAGGAGGAAGTACACTTTCAAAACACCAATTTTTCCCTGTTTCCTTTTATTTAAAAAATTGAAGTATGGGGTGTCTGGATGGCTCAGTGGTTGAGCATCTGCCTTTGGCTCGGGTTGTGATCCCGGGGTCCTGGGATTGAATCTTGCATCAGGCTCCCCGTGGAGAGGCTGTTTCTCCCTCTGCCTCTCTCTATGTGTTTCTCATGAATAAATAAAATCTTAAATAAATAAATAATTGAAGTATTGTTGACATGCAATGTTCTATTAGCTTCAGGTGTACAACAGTGATATGACAATTTTATACATTACACAATGCTCACCACCACAGGAATAGTGACTTGTCACTATGTAGTTATATATATTCTTTAGAGACAAGGTAGTTGTCAGTTATATGCTTACCTACACACAATGAGCAACAAATGGATCTATATCAATAGTTTACTGACACTTGTTCTCACTTGAGTTGTCTTTTATTTACATCTATCGGTAATGCAGTGATTTATTTAATCAGTAAACAATCATTTGTTGAGCACCCACTAAATGGCATTCACTCTTCCAGGGCTAGAGTACGAAGATGCTAGAGCAATAACCACTGCCATTAAGAAGCTCATAATTTAAGTGTGTGAATGGAGTCTCTGTGCGTGTGTTGAGCCATGGGATAAGGTTGGAACAGAGGAAGTAGAAACAAAGATAATAGAAAACACATACAGCAAGTCTGTACTATAAATGAATGAACAAAATGCTAAGTTATTTGTGGGAGTACTTCCAGCCCCCATTCAAGACTTGAACTTTGAACTACCATATGTTTATTTAAAAAAACATGACAGAGAAGGGAACATTCAGTCATTTGTGCTCCTTTATTGGTATATGCTTAGGTATTACAATCTTGGGGGTAAAGTAGTGAATGTCACAAAAATCTGCCTTCGGTTTACCTTGTAACATCAAAGGAAACAACTTGCCCCAGAAAGGATGTTTCTTTCCTACAAAGGTTTTGTATGAGAAGTCGACCGACATTCCAGTTGTTACACCAAACAGCAATACCCATACCCTACGCAGGCTCCCTGCAGGAAGATATACCAGAGTTTCTTTTTTTTTTTCTTAAAGATTTTATTTATTTATTCATGAGACATGCACAGAGAGAGAAGCAGAGACTTAGGCAGAGGGAAAAGCAGCCTCCCTGCATCAAGCTTGATGGGAGACTTGATCCCAGTATCCCGGGATCACACCCTGAGGCAAAGGCAGATGCTCGAACATGAGCCCCCAGGCCCCCAGAGTTATTGAGTTTTCAGATCCTTCTAGTATGTTTATGCCTAATTATAATGTACAGGTATGTAACATCCACATCATTATCCGCACAAAGAGAGCGCAGACTCAAGTTTTACAGCCCCAGTGGCTCAGCGGTTTAGCGCCGCCTTCAGCCTCGGGCCTGGTCCTGGAGACCCAGGATCGAGTCCCACGTCGGGCTCCCTGCGTGGAGCCTGCTTCTCCCTCTGCCTGTGTCTCTGCCTCTCTCACTCTTGTGTGTCTCTTATGAACAAATAAATAAAAATCTTAAAAAAAAAAAAAGTTTGGGGGCCACTGCTCCAGAGTCCTCTGAAGCCCTTAAAAGGTTGAGTCATTTATTTTTTTTTAAGACTTTATTTATTTATTCATGAGGGATACAGGGAGAGAGGCAGCGACCCAGGTAGCGGGAGAAACGGGCTCCGTGTGTAGAGCCCCTTGCGGGACTCGATCCCAGGGCCCCGGGGTCACACCCTGAGCCACCGGGTGCCCAGGACAAGTCACTTGAATGTAACTGAATCTGAAGTCACGGAACACCCAGGACGAAAACGCTAACGGTACGGGGATTTTTACATAGGAGTGCCTGGAGACATCACTTTTCTCACGGCCCTTAACTTGCAGACAACACCAGAGGATCCTCCTTTGTAGTTGTTTGATAAGAACTGAAAAAAAAAAAAAAAAAAACGTTTTTAGACGATGTTTGCCGGTTTGCGCGGCCGCTGGGAGCAGCTCCGCTTTCTCTGCCTAGATGTTCCGACAGACCCAGTCCGGCCGGGGGACTGCTCGGCGCGTAATCCCCAGGGGCCGCCGGGGCCGCCGGCGGAGACGAGCAGCCACAGCTCTCGCACTCACCAAACCCCGCCCGGGGACCGACAGACGGCGCCGGCGGGCCAGACCCGCGCCCCGCGCCCCGCGCCCCGCGCCCCGCGGGCTCCGCCGCAGACGAGAGCTCCTCCGCGCGTACGTCTCCGGCGTGGGGCCAGCGTCACGTGCCCAGCGTGCGCCGACCTCGCGCCTGCGCGCTGCCGTGCTCTTCGCTCTGCTGCCGGGCAAACTAGCCCTCCTGCTAGATCGTCACTTCCGACGGACGCTGGCGTCACTGGTGTCATCACTTCCTGCCAGTACCGGTGTGGACGGTGCGGGTCGCGGCCGCCGGCTCTCCGGTTCTCCCCCTCCCCTACTCTCCTCCCTCCCTCCCTCTCCCTCCCTTGGCGGCTGTCGGTCGCCGGGCGCAGGCTCCCTGACCCATCCCCAACCCTTTCCTGACCTCGGTGCTACCCGATTGGCCTCTTTTTCCTGTTTCTCGGCCCAGCCCCAGCCCCCAGTGTCAGGGCGGGGGCCTTGAGCCGGAGGCTCTGCGGCAGACGAAAGAAAGAGCCCAAACGACGACCCTCGACGCCTCCGCCGCCTCGCTCGGTTCGCCGCCGCCATGGCAATGAGGCAGACGCCGCTCACCTGCTCGGGCCACACGAGGCCCGTGGTCGATCTGGCCTTCAGTGGCATCACGCCCTATGGCTATTTCTTAATCAGCGCTTGCAAAGGTGAGCAGGGCCCCTGGGTGCGGGTCCCTCACGGCTAGGACTGGGCCAGAAGGTAGTGTGGCCGGTACTCCCCAGTGACAAAGCGGGGATCTCAGTCTTTGAGGCTGGGGCCAGCAGTGGTCTGATGGGGAAAACTGTATAAGTACTGCCCCCAACTCAGGCCTCTCCTTTCATCACTTTCCAGAAATTGGTATTTCTGGAGAAGCGGGACTGTACACTTGCCTAGACACCCCGGCCATCATATTCTCTAAATAAGTCTTTGAAGGATGTGGGGGATGGAGAAAATATGCCAAGCTAAGTAATACCCTTCCTTATTTTAGAGACTTGTCCTTGCTGTTAGTTTACTGGACATCCCTTTATGGCATTAGCCCCACTTTGCAATTGGAAACCGAGGTTTAGGTTAAGTTTGTCCACAATTAGGCCCAAATTTAGATTATTTTGATACGGATCAGCATTAGTCCCCCCGAATTATAAATGCTTCAGGGAGAATGTCTGGCTCAGCGCTTCAGTTTATTTCTGGACTTTTCTTCGTGACCCCAGCGAATAACGATAGTTACACAACAAAGGCCGTTTCACACTTTGGTGTTTATCACGGTCACTTTATGTTTGGGTCTTTGATTTTAAGTAATCCGAACTCCTAAGTCACATGTCTTTTTAAATGTGTTTTAGACGGGAAACCTATGCTACGCCAGGGAGATACAGGAGACTGGATTGGCACATTTTTGGGTCATAAGGGTGCTGTTTGGGGCGCGACATTGAATAAGGATGCCACCAAAGCAGCTACAGCAGCTGCAGATTTCACTGCGTAAGTATAGCCAAATTGGCGGGTGTTGGAGATCCCCCTGGATTGTGTTGTGAAGTACTCAAAACTTCAGCTTCAGTTCATAAAATTTTGACTCCGTGCCTGCCATATAGAGCGCATGATGTTTGATCTTTTCTAAAAACTCCACTCTGGTTCTTCCTGCTTTTTTCTCTTCAGTGGTTCTCATCAATTTTCAGAGACTTTAAATGACTTATTCTGTATGTCTCAGTTGGGAACCAGGAGTCTGTATTGTTGATAAGCACTCTAGATAACGAATCTTGGTTGTTGTGCTTAAAAATGCTCAACATGTGCTTCCTGAGTAATACCATTTCTGTGATGCCCTACTGCTGATGGCCCAGATTTTTAGCCCTGTCTCACTCCATTTTTGTTAACCAGCTTTGTACCTATTTAAAACTCAAATACTCTTCATTTTTAAGTTTTTTAAGGCTGAAATTTAAATATTCTTGATTCCCCCCCCATGTCTATGTTGTTTACCAACGGAGTGTCTAGTATGATGGTTTTTATGCCTCTACCACTATCTTTCTGTCTCTGCATCTTCCCAGCTTCCTAAAAACAAATTTTATCATGTCATTTCTCCAGTGATCTTCCTGTCTTTCCTGTGCAGTTTCAGTGGTTCGTGACCTTGAGTGAACCCAAAAATAACCCGAGAAGCTTTAAAATATTCATATGCATGTGTCCGAGAAATTCTGAATTGATCTGGGGATGGAATCCCAACATCAGTTTTTTCCTTCCCTAAAGTTCTTCTGGTTGGTTCTGATGTCAGGCCTTAGAATCACTGGCCTAAAGATTGAATTTCAGTTGTTGCCAGTTTGAAACTTGACTTCATCCTAATTTATCAGCATCGTCTGACACTGCACAGCATATGCCCTACAGTCTGGTTATATTAAACTTACTGTTTGCCAGAATACACCTTACCATTTTGGTTTTTGGCTTTTGCATATGTTAGAGTGACTTGCAATGACCCACTTTCCCCTTCAGGGCACTTTCATATTTTATATAATCTTGGTATTCTAGTTCCTAATTGTGTTTATGACTTAACCCTGAGAGGTTTAAACTGATAAAGGCAATGTCAAGAGCTATTGTGAGATAGTAAACCTTGTTAGACTCCAGTCTGGAAAGTCAGAATAGCTTTGTTTTCCTCTCTTCTCTCAGAATTCCAAACGGGAGCAATTGTTAATGTGTTGCTTCTTTGTTCTAAGCAAATCAAATATACAAAGTGTATTATAAAAAATGAAGGTAGATTGATGGTAGTAATGGATTTATGACTACGCATTTGTTGAAACATGTAGATTTCTATATCACAGAATGGATTTTACCATAGGTAAGATTAAAAAATAAGTTGCAATTTTTTTTTTTTTAAATAAGGAGAGGGCGATACAGTGCTTACCTGGAATTAAATTTGAGATGATGAGAGATCAACAAGAAAAGTTATAAATGTCAGCCTGAACTTTTTTCTGTGCCTTTAATGAATAGATTTCTATTATGTCTTTCTGCATAACCATTGTAAGGCTTTGCACTGTGCCCTGTTGTGATTGTATGTTCTACTGCTGAAATGAGCGGCTTGATTTTATTTAAATTCTTTAATGTCAGCAGCTTCAGGTCAAATGTTGCTTTAGATGTCAGCATGCATACTTGTAATCTCTCATTTTCTTTTGTTAATTTGGTAAAAGTGATTGACAGATGGAAGACTTAATGGAGTGCTGTAAGGTGAAGGTGTTCATTCCTTGTTCTCACATTGTTACCTGTGTTAAAACTTCTGGTACTTTTATACTAAATTGTTTGTGTGTTGTTGCTTCTTGAGGTCAGGTTGTATTTTTTATATGCTAGGCTTATTTAATACCTTAATGTTGAGTAAATAAGTAGAAGAAATTTTCTAAAGTAGAGGGTAAAGAATGGGTGAATTATAGATCTTGGTTTTGCTTCTGGAACACTTGTGTCTAATTGCCATGAGTTTAGCTTTTTTTTCCCCCCACTTTAACTCCTCCAAAGTTTGTTTTTTGCTCACTTTAGTAGGAATATTCTCATTGGGAATGAATGTCATTGATTTTACAATAGAGGTAGAAATTGGGATTCCCAACTCTAGACTTCAGAGGTTTGGTAAGTGGATTTTAGAAATGTCATTAGATGTTAGATGATAGACCCTACAGACATTAGCATTAAAGAAAGATAAGCTTTTGAATTGCAATTCTGACGGGATACCTTTTTATTAACTTAAGTTCTGGGCCCTATCAATGTTTATTATGTGAGGAAAATGCTGTCACCTCCTACCTGATGGTTTTGCCCTGATGTTTAAGAGACCTGTACAAAAGCTTGTTGGGAAGGATGCCTGTCTCTTTAAAATCTGTGAAGATTCTCAGTTTGTGCATTTGATCAAATGATATAATACCAGTCCTTGGGAAGATAAAGAACTAGATAGAAATTACTGCATTTGATTGACATGATAACCCCTCTGAAATGGAGAGAGAAACAAGCGTGAAAAAATATGGCACTTTAATAGAGTCTTGGAAAGAGCAGTCAGGATTGTATCTTGCTGCCAGTTATCTTTATTTAGGTCACTTATGGACCATTAATAACTATGCCCCACATTCCAGGACATGTCCCTGGATAAGTATTCAGCGTTGTTTTGTGCTTAACATTTCATGTCTCGGTGTCTATGTTTACAAGTGGCATTAAAAGCATGAACCCTGTACTCGAATCCTATGGCCTTGGGAATTTATTTAACCTCTTCCCTGTCATTGTCTATAAACATGAGAATAGTAATAGTGCTTATCTCATATGACGGTTGTGAATATTAAATGAACTAAAATATTTAATATTTTAAAATATTTTAATATCAATATTACATATTTCTAATATTCAGAACATTGCCTAAAATCTAATGGGTATATAAGTGTTACATGTGTAAGTTAACAATGATAGCTACCATTACCACTGGACCAAAATCCTTTAAACTGATAAAGGCATTAGGATATTTTGGACTTTCTGGGCTGAGGCCATGAAACTTTTTGCTTTTGTGCAAGACAGGCTTGAGTAGATTTAAATATTAAGAAGAAATGCTTTTGGGTCCCCCTTCCACCCGCCCTGTTTCCTATTATATCATGGCAAGAAAGATGTAAGCATTCACTTTGCTTAGGCCTGAGTTCATGTGCTAGCTATGCTTTATATTTCCAGTTTGATCATGGGTTGCTTTTTAAAAGTTCGGTTTTCATATCTGTAAGATGGGAAGACCACATGGATATTAGGAGGATTTGAGAGATCTTTCTCCACTTACGTTCTTGGAATCTAGCAATAATATCTATTGCATAGTAGGTTCTCAATAAATAGTAATTGAGTCTTAACCCTTATTTGTTCAGTGTCTGTTTTTGAGGTGTGAGAATGTTGTATATATTCTCTTTTAATGATTTGTCTGGAGCTTGCTGTTAAGGAACTTGATCCAGCTAAAGAATAGCTTCCGCAACCTACCTGATTATAGTCGATATAGATCATTTTTAGGAAGGTCTCTCCCCCAACTCCCATTTTTCTTAAAAAAAAAAGAAAATCATTAAAGTCATGTTAATGTGGAGGTGAATTTTGTTCTTGTGGAGAAAATATATTCAGCAGAGATGGGTCTGTGGGTCAGTTGGGAATGTTACCTTGAGGTAATTTGGGCATTTGAGTCAGGTGAGGAGTACACTATTCCCTTAAATTCCTTCCTCTTATTATCTTTTAATTCATGAAGCAAATATAAGCTTTACTTCCCATGATCCTCTTCTTAGCGTCTCCACTTTCCTCTCATTAAAATCATCTGGAGAGAGTGCCAAAAATGGAGAAGATTATTGTACTCTGTTCCAGAGGATGATTAAATAGACCTGGATTTGGGCCCAGCACTCTATAAGTAACCAAAGTATATGATCACTTTTCTCTCTTGTAAAAGAAAATAGATCAATTTCTCTCTGAATAGGTTGTCGATAAATTGAAGGTGGTATTACCTCCTTTTTGATGACTTGGTCATGTTAGGCAATGTTTTTCACCCAGAACAGCTTAATTTTTTTGTTAAGGCTTTAAAGAAGTTAAGCAGCCCCTTTTTTGAGACTTGGAAGTATGTTCTCAGGATATGAAAAGCATTGAACAGATAGCATTAATTATGTGCATGAAACGGGGATATAAGGTAGGTCAGTAGTTTAGGGAGAGTAGTTTAGGGAGGTGACAAGTTCTTCATGAGTTGTGCAGGAAATAAATGTTAGAGGGTTAGCTGATAAAAAGATATTGTTAATGATGTTTCAGTGCCTTAATGTTAGCCCTGCAGCCAGCCTGGTAATAATCAGTTTCATGCCTGGAGATGGAAAAATACATTAAAAAACATTTAAGTTATTCCAGAATATTTTTAGGGCTGTAAGCCCTTTTTAGGACTTTTAGGACTCTTACTCTGAATAATGAAATATGCCAAAGTTAGTACAAGTGATTAGAGCATGCTTCTGTCAGAGAGTGTCATCTTCAATTTTAGTAGTTTCTAAACAGAAGAGAAAAGACTATAGATATGTTGGCCTGTCCTGTATGATACGACTTTGGTCAGCGCCACCACCACCTCTGCTTATTGTTTCCTTTGTTTTTAAAAATAAATGTCAATTATATGTAAATGAAAATCTTTATAGAGCATAGCTTGTTCAGTCTTTTTTTTTAAATTTTTTTTTTAGCTTGTTCAGTCTTAACAGTTATTTTCCCAGTAAGCAAAGTTTTCTTGTTTATTTTTCAGTCACCTCTTCTGATATAAAAATGAACTTTTTTTTCTTCTTTAATCTTTTTTATTGGGAGAACCCTGTACAGTATTTTTCTAATGTATTATTTAGCCATTATCCTGTGATTCATCAGGTGTCTGTGTGTGTGTGTGTGTGTGTGTAGACGTAGAACCACACATATATTTTGGGTTGGATGGGGTCAGCGTAACAGTTGAGAGGTTAAAAATCCTGTTGAGCATTGTATAATCAAGACTGATACTTTGTTGGAGAGTTAATTTGATTAGAATTTGAGAATTATGGGGCACCTGGGTGGCTCAGTGATTGAGTGTCTGCCTTTGGGTCAGGTTGTGATCCTGGGGTCCAGGGATCGATTCTCACATCGGGCTCCTCACAGGGAGCCTATCTCTCCCTCTGCCTATGTCTCTGCCTCTCTGTGTGTCTCTCATGAATAAATAAATAAAATCTTTAAAAAAAAAAAAAAGAATTGGAGAATTTTAAGAGTCAACTTTGAGGAAGAGATAGGGAGAATATTTTCTTCTCAGTAGTCTCAATTTAAAATTTTATGTAACCTGTATCAGGGCCTTTCATTCTCCTGTAAATTCTTTTCAGGATTTCTTGTTTTTCTTTTTTATGTTTTGCATGTTACATAATAAAGAATAGAGAAACAAATTGGAGAAATGAAATTTAAAATTGGTTAAAATGTTTTGCAGTCTTGCTAAAAGGATATTATGGCTATAGACTAAAAGTAAGGATGGGCTGGTTCATGGATCTCATTTACTTAAATTTGTAGATCTTTTCCATTGTCAAAATTAGACTGATTATATGGCTACTACAGGTAAATTTCTTTTCCTTTAGAATTGTTTAAATATTTAATCAAATATTTAAATCTTAACAGTGAGGGATATTAGAGATAATGGGAGACTTCTAATACATTTATATAACATTTCACATATCTAACATATTTGGTAATCACCAAAATTACCATTATATTTATCTTTTAATTTTTTTTTTTTTTTACTTTTAGCAAAGTGTGGGATGCTGTCTCAGGAGATGAATTGATGACCCTGGCTCATAAACACATTGTCAAGACTGTGGATTTTACACAGGTATCAGAAAATAGAATTTATTTTAGGAGGTTTAGATTGCTGTTATTATATGCTGTAATAATGGTTGTGTATTTGGTTTGTATATTTATTGTATATTTGGGGGGATACAATTTGTTTATATTTGATTTAATTACAGATTAAGCTATACAGATTTATTTATTTGATTAATCCTAAGGTACTGTGGAACTCTTGGGTCAGTTCTTCCATCAGTAGCAGCAGATATCTAAAATGTGCAAATAATGTTTCCTCAGTACTTTCAGAAGGGAGAGGAAAAATTTGAGGTCATCAAAAAGGTGTTTCTTAGGAGGGAGAGGTGCAGGATCAGGGCAGAGGGAGAACATTAATGTGGTAGGTGGTATAATACATTTGAACTGGAGAGCTTAAAGGGTTTTGGCAATTATGAGAAAGATAAATGTTTTCTAGAAGTAATTGGCATGTATTGCATCTGTTTATGAAGTCTGAACTTTATTTGGATTTTAGTTGGTGTTAAAGTTTTAAAGAGATACAGCTATTAAAATGGCTAATCTGTTAACATTTTGCTTGTGTGTGTTTTCAGGATAGTAATTACTTGTTAACTGGAGGACAGGATAAACTGCTACGCATATATGATTTGAACAAACCTGAAGCAGGTGAGCATAATTTATATGTCTTTGGATTATATTTTCTTTTAATTTAAATGAGTTTTTAATGTCTGTTTATTTGCTACATTGTGCTTGTGTAGTTTTCTTGCAAATTAAACACTTACCAGTTTATCTTGCTAAATTTTTATCATATTAAGTTTAAAAAGGTACAGAGCAGTGTTACTACCTTTTGGGAGGAAAGAATGGTTGTCTATAGAAAGTAAGAAGGGTAAGATTTTTTTTGTGTGTATATATTCAGATTTTTAAACCATGTGAATATATTAGCTAATCAGAAGAATTTTTTTTTCTTTTTTCTTTTTTTCAGAAGAATTTTTAAAATTAAAAAATTAACATTTTTTCATGTCTTTATTCTATCCACTGTTTTTAATGGCTATATCATTTTCATCCTATGAATAGGTGGATTAACCCGTCTCTTATTCTGGTCCATTTGGGCTATTTAGAAATCTTAAATATAAGTAGTGTTATGCTGAACATCCTTATAGTTGCAAATATTTCCGCAGTTATTTCTATAGAATAACTACACAGAAATAGAATTGTTGGTACAGAAAAGAGGTACACTTGGAAGCCATTGGTAGGTATTACCAAAGTGTGCTCCAATGAAATCTAAAAATATATAGCTGACCTGTTCTGACAAGGACCGATAACTAATTTTGCCTTTCCCAATTAATAGAAGAAAAGTGATTCTGTGATCATAATGTGAACTTGAAAAAATTATTCATGAGATTAAAATACTGTCGAATACCATGTTAATGTATTCTTTTGTGAACTAATAGTCTGTTCATGCCCTTTGCCAATTTATCTGTTAGGATGTTCATCTTTTTATTAGTGGTTTTAAGGTTCTTCTAATTTGTCTTTTGCTTTTAAATTTTGTTAATAAAGTTTATGGTATACGCATTGTAAAGGCTCTGGTGGTGGAATTTATCATTACCTTTATGAATTCTCTTATTGCACAGAAGCTGTAAAAGATGCTTTTTCAAAACTCCCTGGTCCAGATATTCGTCTCTTGTAGTTTCTTAATGCTTTTCTAGCCACATAGTATATATATTTCAAAAATCAGCAGATTATGATAAACAGGGTTGTATTTATTTTATATAAGTTGGTATCTTATATATTGTATCATGGGTATTTATTCGTAATAAATCTATGAACGTCAGAAGTTTGTATGAAAGTCAAAGTTACATTGGATACTAAGCAGTTATTCTCAAGATACTCTTTTCTAAAAGCATTTCTAAGGCGAGCAAACTGACTACATTTATAGATTATTCTTCATAGACCCAGTGGTATTTCTCTTCATTTTCTTTAATAACGTTATGCCAAAACATACAGCATTTGGACCTCATTTCATCATGTATCTTTCAGACTCAGCAAGGTGGTTCAGGTCTTAGGCAGACATTTTTCATCTTTTACCTTTCTCAAAGCTGTTTTTTGAAAGTGCCTCTTTATTGTCAATAGAAATAATAGCAGTTAACTGCTTTTACTGTATGTCAGACTCCAGGTTAGAAACCTTAGATGTATATTCTCATTTGATCCTCATTCTCAAGCTATGAGGTATATGGTAACTATCATTATCCCATTTTGCAGATGAAGAAATGAAAGGGTTAAGTAACCTTTATTTCAACAGGTTTATTTCAACAGGTTAAATGACTTGCTTAAAATTGTGTTGAATGGCTTTGCCTCCAGCATCTGCTTTTGCCCAAAGATAAGAGTAGGTTTTTTTTTTTTTTCTTGTTAATCTTTTGCAGGGAAGTCCCCAGCAGAGACAGATTCTTTTTTTTTTTTTTTTTGATGCTTTGTTCTCACTGTAGAAATATTTTTGGGAATTACTGCATTGCTTTTTATTCTCCTTTTCTCCTGTCAGCCTCTACTTCCCTCTTTTTTCCTGTTTCTACCAACAGGCTTGGAGGAGGGTCCCAGTGTTAGTGATAATGTTGGATGAGCTTCTTTTATTTCAATGTGGTACAGTTATGCTACTGAAAGCAGAAACAGCCTGGAGGGAGCAATGCATTCACTCCCAGATACATATAGCAGCATTGTTCTTGGGTTCTTTGTCATGCAGATAAATTTTTAATCCAGTGTAGAAAAACTAAATGTATTCTGTGGAAACCATAAGTTTTCATTGTGTTGGGCTTTGAAAAGTTGCAGCTTAATTTAAAATGTACTTCTTTTCTCTTCACATAGTTAATTGTTCCAGTATTGCTCAGTTTAAAAAACCAAATATTAACAAATATATTCTACATTGTTTCATTTTAAGAACCTAAGGAAATCAGTGGTCACACCTCTGGTATTAAGAAAGCTCTATGGTGCAGTGAGGATAAACAGATTCTTTCAGCTGATGATAAAACTGTCCGGTAAGTAATTTTTCTTTAGTAATTTAAAGTTTGAAACATTTGACCTTAGTGCTTATATTTTAAATATTTCTCATAACTGTATGTAGGAAGAATTATCTCTATACATTGAAAGTTAAGTTGTACATAGGTCACATTTTCTTGGAGCTATCCATTTACTGTTATAAACATAGAGCATAATCTACAAGACACTGAATTAAAATTATTGACATCTTTATAAGCATGTGCTTTTGACCTGAAGTAGTGGACACACTGGCTACAGGAGGTCCATGAAACTCTAAAAATTCTATGAAATTTTGTGTGCTGACACCTGATGTTTTTTTCTGTGGAGAAAAAACCCCCCCCCATCAGGATTTATAAATACAGAATTTAAGAACTGTTATTTAGAGTGACACTAAAATTGCTAAGATTAAAACCTTACATGTCTTAATAGCATAGTTTTGCCAAGAGAGGTATTTTTAAGTATAAGTTAACTTTACCAACAAGATATCAAGTAATTTAACATTGTATAGGAACCCCAAATTTCTCCATATCATCTATAATTTATGAGTTGGAATGGAGGAGGTTTTACTACAATTGTGATTATTCTTTCATTGGTTAATCTGTAGATGTAATTGGGAATTAAGCTTTTTTCTTAAATAAGCTAATCGTCACCTTATTTTCCTCTTCTTTTGCAGCCTTTGGGATCATGCTACCATGACAGAAGTGAAATCTCTAAATTTTAATATGTCTGTTAGCAGTATGGAATATATTCCTGAGGGAGAGATCTTGGTAATAACTTATGGACGATCTATTGCTTTTCATAGTGCAGTAAGGTATGTCCAAGAAATACCTTCCCTTTTTTTTTTGGTAACTTAAAAATTGGAAGGCAGAAGTGAAAGATATATAACTCTTTAATAAGACAAATCTTGACCTATACCATATTATGTGGGGAAAATGTTTCCATACCACTAATAATGTGTATTTTAAGAATTTGATACACTAGGGAATTAACCTAATTATTTCCAGTGTTTAGGGGAGATTTATTGGTAAAATTTAGTAACTTTTAAATTTTCTTTCTTTTTGATTATATTTTTCTTAAAAGGATCTCTAGACTGGTATTATAATTAATGTTCATTACTGTATAAAGCTACTGTGATCTTGATTCTCTTATTAATTTTCCCTTTAACATTTTAGAGAAATAGTGATTTTTTTCTTCTATTCCAAAGTTTGTATAGACCTAATAATGTTTTTTAAAAACAGACGTAGGGGATCCCTGGGTGGCTCAGAGATTTAGTGCCTGCCTTTGGCCCAGGGCATGATCCTGGAGTCCTGGGATTAAGTCCCATGTCGGGCTCCCTGCATGGAGCCTACTTCTCCCTCTGCCTGTGTCTCTGCCTCTCTCTCTTTCTCTCTCTCTCATGAATAAATAAATAAAATCTTTAAAAAAAAAAAAAAGACGTAATTTTTTTGTGACTGTAAATATAGTAAATGCCCTTGTTGAAAATTTGGGAAATATAATTTTTAAAAATTTACCCACTGTTCTTCACCGTAGATGCCAGAATGTTAATGGTAGTTGTATCTTCCATTAGTTTTTTTTCTTGGTTACACATTTTTTCTTGATTATACATGTGTGACATTATATATGCATGTATTTGTGTGGGTATTTTTTTTTAATTACTAGGGCCCTATAAGTGTAATTTTGATTTTTTATTTTAAACTGTTCTTAGCTATTCAAAATTGTTTGAAAATATTTAGGTTTTGCTAAATTATGTATCAGTTTCTCTGAAAAAGCTGATGTGAAAACTCACTGATATTCATGTGAAACTATTGGTATGCATTGATTTTTATTATATAGCTATAGTTTCAAATTTGGTTTTTCTTTCAAGCTTGATAGCAAAGATGGAACCATCTTTAGCAGTTTTACATTTTTGTGATATTGAAGGTTTTGTTTCAGAAGCTTATAAACTCTCAGCAGTTGAGAATAATGTACAAATAGTGCTTTATGTTAATTACTATAAAACATTTTCTCTTAAAGATAATGTGTAGTTGTCATGGAAAAATCAAACAATACAGAATTAAATTTCTTTCAGGGCAAAAATCCAGATATATTAACCATACTGTTGTGAATTAGCCACCACAGTCATTTCTAGGGAAGCGTTCATTGTACAAAGTGTATTTGTATTCCTGGAATGAACTCCACTTGGGCAGAGTATCCTTCTGGACTTTTGCTAATATTATTTAGAGGTTTTTGTTGTTGTTGTTGTTTTAACATCACTATGTTTGACTAAATGAAAATATAATTATTTCTTGGGTTTCAGGAATTAGGAACAGTTTAAAAGTACTCTTTCCTGGTATTGTTTACGCAATATTCAAAATTTATAAATATTATTTAAATCATTTTTCAGTTTGGACCCAATTAAATCTTTTGAAGCTCCTGCAACCATCAATTCTGCATCTCTTCATCCTGAGAAAGAATTTCTTGTTGCAGGTGGTGAAGACTTTAAACTTTATAAGTATGATTATAATAGTGGAGAAGAATTAGGTGGGTTGTTCT
Organism: Nyctereutes procyonoides; assembly: GCF_905146905.1. Taxonomy (NCBI): domain Eukaryota; kingdom Metazoa; phylum Chordata; class Mammalia; order Carnivora; family Canidae; genus Nyctereutes; species Nyctereutes procyonoides. Next base: position 963,505 of record NW_026575036.1, read on the forward strand.
CTTTTTCCTCCCTTAAAATGATGTGGTTACATTTATCAATGCTGGATTTCAGTAATACCTCAGTTAACAAATTTTTCAGCTAACTAAAACTTTCTATTTTCAAGTGAAAAAGGTTTTTTTCCCACTCTGGATAGAAGTATTTATAGAGCTATAAACAAAGCATGCTAAACTCTCAATTTTACCTTTTCCTTTTAACTTAAGTTCATCGTATTCAGATATTCTATACAGTAGTGCAGTGTGTTTATTTGAGGGTAGGAGGAGGCAGGCAGTCTTACGTCAAAATCATGTTAAACAGATGTAAGAGTATTTGTTCTTTCTGAAGTATAGTGCTAATATGTAGCTCATCTACCTGGCTCCCCTTTTTGCCAATGTAAAAATCTCTAAGCTCTCTAGAGAATAGTGTAGACAAAAAACAGCTATGGTGTATTATAGGGATACCTTAGGCATCTGAATTGGAGGGGATTTTTGTTTGGTGGGTTTTTTTTTTTTTGTTTGGAGTCTGACTTTTGCTTCCGTTTTCATAGTAGTCCTTCATAAAGGAAGGGGAAGGGCAGGTAAGATTAATTTGAAGTTAATCTACATCCTAACTTTACATTTATTTTATTGACTAGCTATTTTATAATCATGGTTCTCAGTATCTACTTTTAGCCTTCACAGAATTTTTTTTTGAACTAGTATATTTAGTCTTTTTCTGTAAGCTGCTACTTGTTTCTAGCTGCCTTGCTTTACCATCCAATGAAATTAAGCTTGTTAGAATTATATACAAAGAACAAAAGACAACTTTATGTTTTGTTTCTTTAGGAAAACTGATAGATTTGGGTTGGATAAATGGAAGTTTGGTGAATGAAACATAGAATCTATTATAATTGTTTATAGTTCACCCTATATTGTTTGAATATAGGTGACTTTTAAATGAGAGACTCTTTTTTATTATTTTTATTTAATGTCAGTTTTCAAAGTTTCAGAATGTTTTGGCCATGTTTTTTATTTTTTGAAAAAGAAGTAAATTATTTGCCTGAGATCTGAGATCACAGTTAGTGAACACCAGACCTTGGACCCAGCTTATTCTCATTACAAACCTCTCATATTCTTTCTACTTTCATGAAAATTTTACTCTCATGATAAAACTCTCTTGGTATTCTCTGGTTGTACAGAGATGGGGAAGATGAGGGTCCTTGAGTTGACGCAGAGACAGAATAGAAGCATTGGTCTAGAGACTTTGAAACTACTAAGGTGATGAGGCATTATCATCAAAAATTTGTAAATAAGTATAGGACTTAAACAGAGCAACACTACTACTGATCTGTATATTTTCTCATTAAATTCCCCAGACTAAAATATTTAAGGATTGCCATTGATCTTGTATCTTCATGTTCTGTGTGACAGAATGACTAGTAGACTCTTAGATATAGTCTGGCAGGAAATTAAGAGGCAGATTGTGTAAAAGAGCTCCATCTGGTGGCTCTCTGTGGTCATAAGAAGAATTGGTTCCCTGGTAAACAGGCAGTGAGTTTATGATGTGGAAATTGGGGTTGAATTGACTTACTTTAGATTTGCTCTCTGTAGAATTTACTCCTTCCTTCACCCTTACTGGGATTGAAGCCATGTTTTTTTTTTTTTTTTTAAAGAGGGACAGTATGAAACCATAATGTGTGCTAGAATTAGAAGGGGGTAATTTTACAGAGAAATGGTAGACATTATGTACCACTTTGCAGTAAGAATCACTTTATTTTTTAATGAGGTTTAGTTCTTTGAATTTGCACTTAAGAATTTCATATCTTTCCAATAATACAGATAGTATTTTCCTTAGTGTGTCAACACTTAACCAACATTTAAGTCTTAAGTTATCTAATAGCTCTTCTCTTCTTTTTCAGAATCCTACAAGGGACACTTTGGTCCTATTCACTGTGTGAGATTTAGTCCTGATGGAGAACTCTATGCCAGTGGTTCTGAAGATGGAACATTGAGACTATGGCAAACTGTGGTAGGAAAAACATACGGCCTTTGGAAATGTGTGCTTCCTGGTAAGGATTTGTATCTAAAGTTATCAAGCTAAAGGGGTACCTGGCTAGCTCAGTCAGTGGAGCATGTAACTCTTGATCTCAGGGTCAGGTGTTTAAGCCCCACGTTGGTAGAGTTCACTTAAAAATGACAAAGTTGTCAACTTAAGCTTCATGATTTTGTGTCATTTTTCATCTTTAACTTTGTTTCTATTTTTCTGTCTTCTGTAGATTTTAAATTATTTAATATAGTTTAAGCAGAGACCCATAACTATAAATTGGCTATTGTGTTATTTTGTTTGGTTAAGTTTTTTGTTTTGTCTTCTTTTATGTGTGTATGTGTGTGTTTTCTATTTTGTTCCTGAATTTTTTACACTAGATCATTTGGTGAATGACATGAATCTAATTTAGAATTTGCTAGAGGGCAATATAAAGAATTTATAAGTAAATGTATTTAATCTCTGAATGGTTAGTACTTACTGATTCTTAGAAGGTAGACATGTTTTTAATAAAAATACTTACTGATCCCAAAGTAGTTGTAATAAGAACTTAAAAATGAATTTTGAGGAATGACAAACTATTTTAGAATCACAGTTATTAAAAAAGAAGAGGTTCCCATTATGTTCTGTAGCTCATTGCTTAGAATAGTTTTAGTGTACTCTTCTTACTTATTAAATACTGGAAGTTATTGGTAATATTGTGGTTCACATAATCATGATTGCTTTTTTTTTTTTTTTTTTTTTTCATAGAAGAAGATAGTGGTGAGCTGGCAAAGCCAAAGATCAGTTTTCCAGAGACAACAGAAGAGGAGCTAGGTAAATACTAATGAATTAACTTTTGAGGGGTCCTGGGGGATTTAAAATTGAAGTGTTAGGTGAGTTTTACTCATTGACAAAGGAAATTTATTTAATATGAGCATATATTTCATAATATAAATAGTTAAGTGCCTACTGCATAGTAGCAGGCATGGAGATGTAGTATGGATCTGAGGTCGTTACTCTTACAGTACTTGGAGTCTAACGTAAGGAGGCAGTTGCTAAAATTAAAAAAAATTGTTATAGTTGCAGTTATTTATTAGGCACTTACTACTTACCAAGTGCTATTTCCCAAATCTAGAATTACAGATTGTAAGATACACCATTCATATAATCTTGTTTGAAACTTGAATAAATAAAGGAGGGAACCAAATCTTTCAAGATACAACTTGTAATTCATTGTTTACTAGATAGTTGGGAGTCACTGAAAGTTTAGCCCAGAAGCAGAACCCCTGGGAAGTTAAGATATGGTGTAAAAAAGTTTGGTGGGTGAAATCTATGAACTTACTTTTCACTGCATTGTCAGTGGCCTGAGTCTAGTCATTATAACAGCATGTGCCCTTGTTCTCTGTTGCCTCTCCTCATCAGCACACTTTCAAAAAATCTTTATTCATTCATTTCACAGGAAATGAGGTCAACATAGAAATTTTCTTTATTAAGTTGACTAATGTGGGTTTTTTTTTTAATTGTTATTTTTTTTCATTACAGAAGAAATTACTTCAGAGAATTCAGATTCCATCTATAGTTCAACTCCTGAAGTGAAGGCCTGAGCACTGGGCACATGCCACAGATAATGTACAACTTATGGACTAAAACAAGCAAGCAGAGAAAAGCATCAGCCTCCCAAAGTGACTCTCTGCTTAAGGCAAACATGAGCAGTAAATAATGGGGAATATGAATTAGCTCCAGTCCTGGAACTAACTTGGTGTTACCTGTATGTGAAAGGCAAGAATATCAGATGAAGGCAGGTGGAATTAGGCTCTTGTCGTATGATGGCCTGTTGTCTTTTTAATGAATATGTGCAAGCCAACATCCAATTTCTCTTATTACAATTAGATTTCTTGTAGCTGTTTATGTTATTATGAAGAAGAAAAATATATTGGCCTATTTTTCTGACTTTTCCCTTAAAGCAGAAAGCCTTTTTTTTTTTTTTTTTGCTTTAGTTGTAAAGAAGAGGGAATACATGATAAAGTAATTGGTTTGATTTCTCTTTCATTGTACACTGCTTCTGAACATCTAATTGTTTTAGTTGTCTAAATAAAATGCCTCTAAAACAAAACAATGTTTGTTTCCTGGGAAAAATACTGATTTGAGTTTATAGATGGAAATTGCCAGAAAGTTTTTCTACATCAACTATATCAAAAGACAATGTCGTTAAAGAATCTTTAGTAAACATTGGTTCCTAATTTTGAAATGCAATTACTTGTACTGGGTTTTTAAAATTTCCATGTTTTTTGCTGGAGTTGCATTTACCTTCCTCCTAGGTTGGCTAGAAATACTTGATTTGCTTTTTAAAAAAGTATCAGAATAATGTCTTACTTAAATGACACGTGCTTGTTATAAGGGGAAAAAATGAGGTAAATCAGAATTGGCAGAAAGCAGGAGAATCACTTAAAATCCCACCATCCCCAAAATCTGTTAAAAATTAACATTAATTTTGTGTACCTGTATGTGTGTATACAGTTATAAAATATTTTATAAACGTGGGATAATTGTAGATCTGCAATGTTTATTTTACTTTATCCTTTGAGTTCAGATGGCATTCAAAAAACCTTTTTACCAGTCTCCTAATAAAATGGGTCAACTGGGTTTAGACTGTACTTATTTTTTAAAATACAAGACGTATATTAAACTAGTAATTTGGAAATATTTTAGACCAATGAATAACATCTCTGTCAAATCGCTTCTTGTCTCCTCATTCATCTTGTGAATGGCCCTTGATAACTCCTTAAAAAAAAAAAGAAAAAATACAGGCAAAGAGTAAGTTTTTGGAGATTTGTGGTAATCCGAAGAAAAGCACTGTGGGGTGTGACTGTCTCTAAAGCCCAAGAGCGGTTATGTCATGGGGAGAGCCACTGAAAATCCACACAAGGTCTCATAGAATGGTAGTTTTGTGTCGTCTTGCTCCATGCCTGGTCCTCTACTTTGCTGTAGCAATATTGTCAGTATACCATGGGTTGCTTAGACTCTAGTCAGAGTCTGACTTACCTTAAAGTTGAGATTTATATGCACCAGATTGGACTAATGAAATTGCTGGATATTTATGAAATTTATGGTTCAAGAGGATTTCTCCTACTTGGTTTTTATAAAAATCTAAAGACTATGCACAGATACGTGTTTACACATCACTGGGTGGCAGATAGCTTGGAATCTGTAAAAAGTTGTTTGAGTTTTTTAAGTTTGTAGGCTGAAAAATTTCAGGCCATGAAGTCCTACTAGGCCTTGTATTTCTTTTGTGACTAGAATGTTCATGTTGTTCACATCTCTGTGTTGATGTGAACTATCAGGTTCTTAAGCTTTTAACCCATTATTAGGTTCTGGTTACTCAAGTTCTTTCATCTCAATTTTTAGCTTTTGCCAGATTAATAGAGTTGTTTTTGATTGTTAGCTACTTTTGTTCTTACTTATTTTTTTAAGATTTTTTTTTTTTTAATTTGTAAGTAATCTATACATCCAATGTGGGGCTCAAACCTACAACCCCAAAGAGTCACATGTGCCACAGTCTGGGTCAGCCAGGTACCCTGCTACTTTTGTTTTTAATAACAGAGGGCATGTTTTCAGAGATTTTACCTATTTAACTTTTTTTTTATTTTTGAAGATTGATTTATTTTAGAGAGCATGTGGGGGCAGAGGGAGAGGGAGAAAAAGTCTCAAGCAGACGCTGAACTGAGCTTGGAGCTTGTGGGGCTCCATCCTACAACCCTGAGATCATGACCTGAGCCAAAACCAAGAGTTGGATACTTAACCAACTGAGCCACATCAGGCACCCCTAGTATTAAGCTTTTAAGGCTAATAGTTTCCCTTTGTAGTGGTGGTATATACTGGGCATTTTGACCACTAGCAGGTTATGGAAATAACTGTTTTGGTATCCTTTGTGTATTGATTTTCTATTGCTGTTGTAACAAATTACCATAAATTTGTGACTTAAAACAACACAAATTTGTCTAACAGTTAAGGAGGTCAAAAATCCAAAGTAAGTGTCACTAAACTAAAAATAAAGGTTTTTATTGACAGGATTGCATTTCTTCTGAAGGACTCTAGAAGAGCATCTGTTTCCTTATATCTTCTAGAAGACGCTGACCTTCCTTGGCTCATGGTCCTTTCCTCTGTCTTCGGTGCCCGCTAATATCTTCAAATCTTGGACTCTCCTGCCACCCTCCTTCACTTAAAAGGACATGTGTGACTATAGTGGACCTGGATAATTTCCCCAGTTCAAGTTTCTTAATGATATCTACAAACTCTTTTGGTGTGTAAGGTCATATTTGCAGGTTCCAGGAATTAAGACATGGACATCTTTTGTAGGCCATTAGTCTGCCTACCACATTATGTAATGGGAGAATCTTCTAATAGAATTAACTTTCATAAAAAGTTCAAGTATCTACTATAGTTGCACTTGTCAAAGTCTCTAGCATTCTTTGTGTTTCTAACCTAATCAATGTTCTTGTCTTACTCAAAGTTCAGCAGCACTCAGTAGTTGTCTCTTAACTTGTTTCTGAAATATATTTTCATTGCTGTGAAACCACATGCCTGGTTTTCCTTATACTTTTCTAACTCCTCCTATATTTGCCATTTCTTTTTCTGCTTGACTTCAGGCCTGGGCCGTACTTCCTAGTTCCTTCTCTCCAAAGGGGAAAAAAATATCCATTGTTATGGCACTCAGTATTTTCTGATATCTTCTAAATTTGTATATCCAGTCTCTCTGAGCACCAGAGTTTAATGGTATAGTTGTGTGTTGCACCTTAACCTTTATAAGTATCTCAGACTTAATTATTTAAAATATCTTAATTTTTCAACCAAATCAATTTCTCTTATCTTATCACTTATTCCAGTAACCAGCACTTCCTAATACTTAATACAAACTAAAAGAGAAGTCCTTGGGTTGCCCGGGTGGCTCAGTCTGTTAAGCAGCCGACTCTGTCTTGGCTCAGTTCATGATCTCAAGGTCTTGGGATTGAGCCCTGTGTCGGGCTCTGTGCTCAGTGTGGAGTTGACTTCAGATTTTTCTCTCTCTGACTCTCCTGCTTTTACTCTCTCCCTCTCTCTAAAATAGTTTTTTTTTTTTTTTAAGTCCCTGAGGGGATCCCTTGGTGGCTCAGCGGTTTAGCACCACCTCTGGCCCAGGGCATGATCCTGGAGACCTGGGATCAAGTCCCATATCCGGCTCCCTGCATGGACCTGCTTCTTCCTCTGCCTGTGTCTCAGCCTCTCTCTCTCTATCTTTCTGTGTCTCTCATGAATAAATAAATAAAAAATATTAAAAAAAAAAGTCCTTGAGTCCATTCTTACCCCATTTCTAGTTTATACACAAGTCCTGCGGGTGCTTCTGAATCTAACTTGCCTCTTCCTTCATTGTTACCCCCCCAGGCCAGGCTTTCTATTTGTCACTTGACATCATTACCATGCCTCTCTGACTACTCTTATTACCATGCCTTGCTGAGTACTCTTCTTGTGCCTGTTCCCTCTACCCTGTCCCCATCCATCCATCCCATCCTCTACATGGCAGGAAAGCTGATTGCTTTAGGATTTGAAGAGGCCAGGGGATTGCCTTATTTAAATCCATAGTGGCTTCCTATTCTAGCAATTTCTTATTATGATCAGACTTCTGTCTTCTGTGACCTTTTCATTTTTCCTTTGCTTGCTTACATTGCTGTAGTCATGGTGGCTTCATTTCAACCTCAAGGCCTTTTCACTTGGCTTGCTATGTCTCCTACTTGGTCCACTCTTACCTAGGTATTTGGATGGCTAACCCTTGTGATTTGGGTCTCAAGTCCTCCTGTATTCCTTCTCATCACTTATTTTGCCTTTATTTATAGTTCTTATCTGAAATTACCTTGCCTGTTTTTCATCTTCAGTAATACTACCCATTGGCTAGAAAAGAGGCTGGTGTACTAGTAAGTACTCAGAAGTTACTGAAACAAGGCCCTAAATTAGCACCAAATCTTATTAGACTAGGAGGGTAATTTTCCATTTATTCCGCTTGCAACAGATCATCCTGTTCAGTCATTGAAAAATCAAAGCCCTTGGCCATGTACAGCCAAAGGCAACCTGTGACCCATTTACCTAGGAGGAGCCCAGCTTGTATGAGAGTCTCATCCTAACCAACTGTTTCCCATTCCATTCTTTCTATGGAGCTGCCTCTTTAGGTCCTACTGTGCAGTAGGTCATGGTAATTGAATTCCCACCTCACTTTTAGTAATTTCACTTGTGAATCATTACTTTTTAGTTTTAGTATCGTCCAGAGGTTTTTTCCCAAGAAACCAGGATTGAGTGTGGTCAGTAAATTGTCTTGAGAATTTTTCCTATCAGTAAATAAAGGTCACATTCTTTTTAATGGCTATAAAATAGTACAATAAATACGTGTTATAATTTATACCTTAAAATATTAAATTTTTAGTAGTTCATATTCAGTGGAATTATTTAATTGAGCTGGCTTTTCTCTGAGACTAAGGGCAGAGGAGTGGGGCACATAGTATGTAATTTTCCAGAAGGAGCAATAACGGGAGTTGAAAATGCAGACTAGGAAGAAACATTTCTTTAGTAGCTACCAATGTTTTATACCAGGAGGATTAATATTTTGAAACAAAATGTGATTCCTGTTGGATTACCATATAAGTTACTGTACATGTTGGATTTTATACCAGGGGGATTCCTAAGGAGCAAGAGCATTCTCAGGAGGTCTAGCTTTTGTTTATAGGGATGCACAATTGCCAGTGATACAGTGCCACTTAGTACAGAATCACAGTTCCTGATGAGACAAAGGAGGCATCTAACAAATTTACCTAGGAAAACAAGGTCAAAGCCTCTTAATGACGGCTAATGAACAGTAATAATACTTTTAATAATACTTTATGAACCTATACTTTATAGGTTGAGTCACTTTATATAATGGGAGAATAGAACTTGGTCAAAATATCTCCAGTAACCCAATGAAGGTTAGGACATTACCCATTTTATATATGGAGAATCTGACTTTGAAAGGCTAAATGGCAGGTCTAATGAGTTTGGCTTCAGCAAGATAGTGGGAGCAGTACTTCTGTTGTCTGTAGAGTTATATTGCCTGGGCTTTAAACCATCCCCTAGCACTCACACTAATTTCACTTTATCTGTAAGAGGAGATAATAGCTCTCACACATTTTTGGGGGGAATCTCTAACATTTAAAAAAATGTATATCGAATAATTGATGTAAGGAACTTAACCCATAGGAAGTGCTTAGTGTTAGATAGTATTATATATTCTATCAATGATTGTATAACTTTGAGATTTTGTGGAGCAATAGGTTAAAGGAAAAAAGTAGATCGGGGCAAGATAGAATGGTTTGCTTTTAGTCTTGACAAGTGAGGCTGTTAAAATTTTTTTCTACTACCATAATCTTCATAAAAGAAAAGAAATTTTTAAAAATCCAAGTTAGTACTGAAAGACCTAGTCTCAGAATAAAGATCAGTTACTTAAATTGAATAAATTTAGGTTCCATAAAAGACTCAATATAATTCTTATTCTCTTATTTCACCATGAAGCAGGATTAGATGTTCTATTAAGTATCCTTCCAGTTCTGAAATATGTTGATTTGACATTCGTACTTTTGCCTAGTTCTCATTGCTTCTACATCTCTCCTCTTTTGACTTAGAAAACTGGTTACAATCCATGATCCAAGTCTGTATTACCTAAGGAATCTGTGAGTTCTAGGAATCATAGGATTTGAGATTAGTCAAATGGAATTGGGCTGGATAAAACCATTGTCACCATAAGAAAATAGCCCAGCAAGTAATATATAATCCTTCATCTAATAAATAGACACATATGACTACTATGTGGCAATGACTCCACTAGACCCTAGGCATATGAAGAAGCAAACACAAATGGTCCTTTCAAAGTTAACAGTTGAATTACTCCTAACTCCAAGCTTTGTAGGTTCTTGAGACTTCAAGATAAATATGATAAATTACTAGAGCTTTAATTTTAATTGAAGACAGTGTGGGGATGGGAAAGGTAATTTATTTGGGAATTTAAAAATTATATTAAAAAAGGAATAACAAAATTTGCATGACTTAAAAAAATGACAATACTTGAGTTTTTACTCCTGTAAGAGCCAGTTTGAGCAATAGCTCCAGACTGGCATGCAGAGTTTACTCTTCTCTGTTCCAGGTTGATGATTCTTTACAATTAGGTTGCATTAACATTATGTGAAGGAACTTAAAAATATGGATTCCAGAGTGATGCCTAGGTGGCTCAGAGGTTGAGCGCCTGCCTTCCACCCAGGGCATGATCCCGGGACTCCATGAGTCCCACATCAGGCACCCTGCATGGAGCCTGCTTCTCCCTCTGTCTGTGTCTCTGCCTCTCTCTCTGTCTCTGTCTCTCTGTGTTCCATGAATAAATAAATAAAATCTTTAAAAAATATATATGAATTCCAGGATCCTAGAGACTGTGATTCAGTAGGGCTGTGGTAAAGCCTAGAATCTAGAAAAAACTCTTCCAGTGTAGTAGTGGTGGTCTACAGATAATTCTTTGAGAAGCCTTACTTAGGATACTTCAAAAGTTTCAGAAAGCAGTCAGTTTAAAAGGGAAAGTCACAAAGTGAAGTTTGCCAACATTTCTCCATTGAATTTATTTCATGGGGTGCCTGGCTGGCAAAGTTGGTAGAGCGTGTCATTCTTCATCTCAGAGTTGTGAGTTCAAGCCCCACATTGGGCGGAGCTGATCTAAAAAAGAGTAAGTAAAAAGCATAAAACAAACCCTCACTTTTTGCGTTCTATCCCCACTGTCTTTCTGAATCCTGACAATTTAACTGAGTTTCAAGCTGTAGAGATTGATTCCAGATTAGTATCCACAACAGGCCAATTTTAGAAAAGGTCACTGAGAAATTTTTGAAGGAGACTGCCCAGATTTTGGTGTTTGTTTAAAATTGTATTTATTTATTCATGATAGACACAGAGAGAGAGAGAGACAGAGAGACAGGCACAGACACAGGCAAAGGGAAAAGCAGCCTCCATGCAGGGACCCCGATGCGGGACTCCATCCTGGGACTCCAGGATCACACCCTGGGCCAAAGGCAGGTGCTAAACCAGGGCCTGGTTTAGTCACCCAGGGATCCCCCAGATTTTGGTGTTTTAATTAAGCTAGAATCTCACTGCTTTTGTTTGTGTGGATACATATAACAAGTGGCTTAGAATCTGGCTTAGAGTTGTATCTTCCCCTAAAATCAGAATTCCATTTATTTTCTTTGTATCTTTTAGGGATGTCAGTGCTTTCTAGCTGAAGACCACAGGAATTCACCTATAGTTGGATAAATTTGGGTTTATCGATTTGTTGGAACAAGGATAAACAACATATGGAACTGTGAAGTGCCTCAGTAAGAAAGTGTTAGAAATGACATAGGGTTTGGGCTTGTGTTACATGATTTGGAGAAGGTTCAAAGAAGCAGAACATTACTCTGGATTGGATGCTGGCAGGAAGTGGTGATAATTCTATGACAGGGCATCTTAATTCTTGGTTGAAATACAAGAAAAATGAGGTGAGGTTAAAGCAGATGGGTAAAGAAGTGACAGTTGTATTAGCCAGGATGGGAACTGTTTTTTTCATTTTTTGTGGTTTGTACATGTTCATGTTTGTTTTCTGTGTTCAAATGCGGTTGCAGTGACCTTGGCTGATATTGATGTTTTGTGAAATTGTTTATGTTCTACTTGGGAGCACCATGGTCTAGCTGCTCTGGACTTTCACAGCCTGTTTTTCACTTTTTCAGGGTTAAAATGAAAATAAAAGAAAAATGCTGTTATACATATGAGTAGAATCTTTTTTTTTAATTTTTATTTATTTATGATAGTCACAGAGAGAGAGAGAGGCAGAGACACAGGCAGAGGGAGAAGCAGGCTCCATGCACCAGAAGCCCGATGTGGGATTCGATCCCGGGTCTCCAGGATCGCGCCCTGGGCCAAACAAAGGCAGGCGCCAAACCACTGCGCCACCCAGGGATCCCGATATGAGTAGAATCTAAACATGTCTAAAATCACTGAGCAATAGCTATGTCTTGACAAGCAGAGAGGCAGCTCAGCGTAGGGGAATAAGACTGGAATTACTTTTCCTATTTATCCCCATAACTGTTGTGTGAATCTGACAATAACATTAACAGCTTTCATTTGTTGAGCATCTACTATATGCAGTAACATTTTTTAGGTGCTTTATACACATTGAGCAGCTTGCAAGACATATATATTTTGATCTCCCCATTTTACGGACAAGTAGACAGTAACATTCCTAGAACCACCTAGTTAATAAGTGGGATTGCTGGGACGCCTGGGTGGCTCAGTGTTTGAGTGTCTGCCTTTCGCTCAGGGCAGGATCCCAGGGTCCTGGGATGGAGTCCTGCATCAGGCTCCCTGCAGGGAGCTTGCTTCTCCCTCTGCTGATGTCTTTGCCTCTCTCTCTCTCTCATTAATAAATAAATAAAATCTAAGAAAAAAAAGTGGAATTGCTGATATAATAAGGGGAGGTGATAGAACCTACTCACTTTCCACTATACCAGGACGCCTCTTTATTCAGAACATTCGTGTCTGCAGGCTTAGCAATGGAGATCTACGCACTCGGCGGGATTGTTCTGAGACTCCCATGCTGTCATACATCTGAAAGCACCTAGCACAGTGACAGGCTCATGGTGGACAAGCCACAACTAAGACTTTTCTTTCAGCAGAGTGGAGGTGCCTCTGTTGAGATGAGTTGGCTAAGTAGTCTATGTTGAGTGACTCCAGTCAATTTAAACATCCTGGTTACAGAAAAGTCAGGCTGGAAAAAAAAAAAAAAAAGTTAGTATCACAGATTCTGAGTTTCTCTAATAATTTCCAAGAAGTTGTCAAGGTCATTTCTTAGAGATGACAAAAACGAAGCTTCGAAAGGCAGTTGATGGGAAAAAAAAGAGAGAGAGAGAGAGAGAGAGAGAGAGAGAGAGGCAGCTGATGTGTCCCGTGTCCCGCCCACTGCATCACTCAGTGCCTTGCTGAGGCACCAGGCTTGTCGCCCCTAGGCCGCTCCCCGCTGTCCTCCCCAGGCAGCGCAGCCGCCTGCGTCCCCGAGGGCCAGGGTAGAAGTCGCAGCGTGCTCTGGGCCCCTGCTTGCTCGCGGCCGCGCCCACGGGGTACGGGGCTGCCGCGCTCCGCACGCGCTTGGGCAGTACCTGGGACGGACCCTCCTTCCCCTCCCGTGACTTCATCTTGGAGTTCAAAGTCTCTAAACGTGTTGGTTCAGCGCATCTGGCAACTGAAGCATCTTAAAACGGGCTTTGGCGGCACCGTGCGGGGCGCCAGCGCCCGAGCCCCGCCCCCGGCGGAGGAGGGCGGCGAGCGGCGGCGGGACTCGGCGCAGGGGCGCGCGCCCCGGGTCCGCGGCCCCGCCCCCGAGGGCCAGGGGCGGGGCGAGCGCGGCGCCGCCCGGCGGGGGCGGGGGCGGGGGCGGGGGCGGGAGGCGGGGAGGGCCGCGCCGCGCCGAGGGAGCCGGGCGCCGAGCAGCCGGCGGCACCATGTCCGCGCGCAACTGGGGCACGGAGCTGGGTAAGGGCCCCGCGGGTGGTCCCCGCCCGCACCCATCGCCCCCCGCCCCCCGCCCTTCCGCACGGCGCTCCCCGGGCTCGCCGGCCCCCGCGGGGGCTCCGCCCGCGCCCGCCCCGGGCAAAGGCCAGGCCCGAGACTCGGCGGCTCCTGCGCTCGGTGCGAGCGGGAGACGTGGCGAGGGACCCGCCTGGCGTGGCCCAGCGGGACTCGTTCCTTCTGCCTCCCCCGCTGGCAGACAGACCAAACCCCAAACCAGCCAACCAGACTAGCAGCCGCCTCCCCGAAAGGCCCCCCTCAACACAACAAAACAAGCCCTCAAACCACCAAAACGTACGAACTAAACCCGAATAGAACGAGGCAGAAACCTCCCCGCCCCGCCCCCGCCCCCCGCCCCCCCCCGCGAGCCCCTTGCGACCTCCCGCGGGGTTTCCGCGCGTCCGTGCTGTGACCACACCTGTGCCCCCAGGTGGCCGCACGTGGCCTTGCTCGTGGGAAAGTTGTCCCATTTCCGTAACTAACCGCGAGTTGGGCCTTGGTTTTGGTTTTGGAAGTCCGGAGATTCATGAAAGTGCATGAATTATTTGGTCATTTTTCATTTTATTGATATTATCAGCCATGGCAAGAAAAAGTTTACTTCTGATTTCCTAAAATGTGAGAATTTCATGATTCAAACAGCAGAACCACGATCGGGGCCAAAGGTCAAAGATCTCGGTTTAAGTATAGCTCCGGATATCTGTATCCTGGATCTTCGACTTAGTTGTGTGATTTTGGGCAACTTACTTGATCACTCTTTGCTGAAGTTTTTTGATCTGTAAAATGGTTATAATAGTAGTACTTCGTAGGGCTGTTTGGAGATCAAATGAGAGGATTTAAAGTGTTTGGTACATTCTGGGTACTCAGTAATAAGTAATAATAGTGTTCTATAGAATTCTGGTTTTAGGGGCTACTTTTCAGAAAATTAGCTATGATTTTTTTACGACACACAGAAGCACTTTTTTTTTTTTCTTTAAAAGTGACTGTTCCAATTAAATAGGCTAGACTTAAGGAGGTAGTCCAGAACTTTTGTTAAATGGTAAGTGTGTGTCTTTATAAAGATACTTGATTTCTTCACCAAATTGATTCTCCTTCAGTTATTGCCCTTTAGCAGATTATGTTTTGAACTCTAGTTTAAATCTGAGATGTGGATTTTAATAATAAAGGCATATTCCCCAGATTGGGAGATCCAGAAAGATGGTGGATGCGGTACAGGATGGAGTGTAGGCCTTGCATTGGTATCTTCTGGAATATGGCTCTTTAACTTTGCACACACTGAGCATACGCCATTATTTTCCAAAACTTAGATGTTTATTTTTCTTCCAAGAAATACAATTAAAACCATTTTTACTTTTTTTATTGATAAAATTGACATGTGACATTTTACTTTATTTGCAAAAATTACCATCACATCCGTACATTTGTTGAAAAGTAACAGTAAAGACAAAAAACGATTGTTATGTAGAATAATTGTAAATGCAAGTTTTTTTGCAGCTATTTAAAGGATCATAGTTTTGCTTTATTCTCTTTGTTTAAATAAAATCAGATACATTTCAAGGATTTTTTTTTTTTCCCTTCACTGGTATTAATCGTTATTCCAGACAGAGATTTAGCCTAAAATGTAAAATAAGTTACTTGAATTATTTATGTACTAGGAAAAAAATCATTCAGTATTAATTTATGCAGTATATTAACTGATGCCTTTTATAGTTTTCTAATTAAAAGTCTTTTTGAATAAACACTGTCACTTCTTTTAAAGAAATTAATGTGAATTCCCTATTACAAAAGGAATTCATGCCTATTGTAAAAATTTTAGAAAATATAATTAGCACAAAAACCCTGAAATTATTACTAATCCAATCACTTATTTATATGAAGTGTATATACCTCTAGTTAATAGATTTTTTTTTTTTAATAAATAGGCTCATTTGAGACTGAGCCTCACCCTTATGATAAAACCCTTTAGGGAAAACCTACTTTTATCATGGCATTTAGATATGTGAAAGAAAGCAAATCCTCTAACTTTAATGTTAATTTTTATGTCTCTGGTTAGTGATCAGTGCTGTCTGTGTAGGGTATTTTATACTTAAAACATTTCTGATTTTCTCCAACTCAAACATAAAGCTAAAAACACGTTCTTTGCACAATTCTTATTGCCCTTTGTGCATAAGTGACAGCTGTATCCTCATAAAAGCTTGATCAGTTTGGAGTCGGAAGGGTTAAAAGCCCTAAACCTGGGCCTGGTATTGAGAAGCCTATGGTTCTGGCCAAGCTACTTGATTTGTTTCCACCTAAGTCATTGGCTGTCAAAGTTTGCTTCCTGGACTAGCAGCGTTGACATTGTATGAGATCATATTAGAAATGCACATTCTCGGGCCCCGTTGACATCTTAATGAATCAGTTCTGGGATGGGGCTGGGCCTTTTGAGTTCTGAGTCCTCTGGGTGGTTCTGCAGCACACACAAGTTTGAGAACCACTAGCCTAATGAGCTCTATGGTGCTATGGGGCGTTTCTTGCCTTATGTATTCTATTAAAATGTTCCTATGTTCTTTTCTTTATTCTCCTAGACACCTCCCAAGTTTTGCCTAAAATGTAGGTACAGCTCAGGCAGTGATCTTTCTTTTTGTTCATTGGTGTATATCAGGCACCTGGAATAGTTTTCACCGTACCAGAGGCCCTCAAAGATGTCTGTTGAATGAACTAATGAATTTAGAACCGCTCCTTGCTTGGGAGAACTGGGGCATTTCTGTGTAGGCAGGTGCTAGGGGAGGTACACTTTCCTTTTTCTGAACATCATTAAAATTTAAATTTGTTACTTTTGTCTCAAGAGGCTTATGAAGGATGTTGACTGTGGCTTCCTTTCATTTTTTAATATATATATATATATATATATATATATTTATTTATTTATTTATTTATGGCTTCCATTCAAATGTAATTTTCTTTGGAGGCATCTGGAAAATGGGGGTGTTGTATTAGGTAACTTCTAATGCTCTCCCTACTCTGTATATCTGTAAGCTCTTGTGTACAGAAAGAAAAATGTCAAAAGTATCTGAAAAACAGTAGGGAAAGAAAGCAATTGAAAACTGATTTTTATTTTATGTATGCATTTATTTATTTATTTATTTTTAAAGATTTATTTATTTATTAATGAGAGACACAGGCAGAGGGAGAAGCAGGCTCCATGCAGGGAGCCGGATGTGGTACTTGATCCTGGGATCATGCCCTGGGCTGAAAGCGGTGCTAAACTGCTGATCCACCTAGGCTGCCCAAAAACTGATTTTTATTTTTATTTATTTATTTATTTATTTATTTATTTATTTATTTTTCAAAAACTGATTTTTAATTTGGAGGGATGGCTTTCCTGTATTACATTCACAGGAGATTATTTTAGGCATATATCCTCAGTTGGAATGATCAGAGATCATGATTCCTGAGGAATGTACAGATTATTTCACTCTGTGGAGGCGCTTTCTGTAGTGCAAGTCAGAACAAACAAAAGGGGCCTCTTATTTGTTTAAAACACAGATAAAGGAGATTAGCTTTGGCTAGTTGCCAAACCAAGAGCCATGATGGGATTTTGTATTTTATGAAGCACATTTATTCATTCAAAAAGTGGTTATTGAATACCAATTATGCACTGGGTAGTAGTATTCTGGATACAAGATGGACAAGGATAGTTCCTGCTTTCACAGACCTAGGTCTGATTCAGGAGCTGGGCATCAAGCCAAAGGTACAATTAAAATAATTGCAAATGTGATAAGCAGTTATTTTTCATTTATTTTTGTCCGCTTAAGCAATTAGCTAGAGGTACCTAAGCTGTACCTTGAATGGATTGTGATATCCAAGTGTTCCACCTTCTGACATTGTAACTTTTATCTTCCCTTGAAGAACTTAGGTAAGAACCAAGCAATATAGGGAGCTCATTTTTGCCACTCCTGCTGAAGAGTAACTTTGATGTAGAACGCAGATTTTGGTAATGATGATTTTTCCACTGCAAAGCTATCTTTAAAGAATTTTAAAAAAAAATAATTTGGAATGAAATTTTAAATCTTAAAGTTTGGCCAAGCACAGGATGCTGGAGAATAATTCTTCAATACTAGCCACGTGCCAGACACTGTGCCTAGATGCTAGGTACAAAGATAACGGTTAACATAGAGCTCTAGCTACATTCCAGGCAGTATGTTAAATACTTTTTGCATTATCTCAGTAATTCTTCGCAACAGCTCTATGAAGATTCTACTATGATGTCCTTTTTGCAGATGTGCAAACTGAGATACAGAGAGTTTTAAGTAACTTGCCAAAAACCAGTTAGGCGGAGCTTAGGCAGAGCTAAGGTGTCAGAGCCAGAATTCAAACCTAGGTGGTTTGGTGCTAACGCTGCATGGTTAACCACTAGACACTGTCTCTTGGTGCTAATTGGGAGCACTCAGTCTGTAATACAAGATTGTATTGTTGACCAGCAAGTCAATAGCAGGTGATTAATTTTAATGTGAGTCTCTTAGGTTTGCCCATGTCTTTGTGAAATCTTTTTTTTTTTTGAAAGATTTTATTTATTTATTCATGAGAGACACAGGGATAGAGAAAGGGGCAGAGACACAGGCAGAGGGAGAAGCAGGCCCCATGCAGGGAGCCCGACATGGGCTCGATCCTGGGTCTCCAAGATCACGCCCTGGGTCCAAGGCAGGCACTAAACCGCTCACCGCCCCCCCTCCCCCCAGGGATCCCCTGTGAAAGCTTTTTGTTTTCTTCCCATAATCCACCTTTTTCTTCTTTTTTTTTTTTTTTACCTTTTTTTCTTTCTTCTTTTTTCCTTTTTTTTTTTTAACATTTATTTATTTATTCAGATAGAGAGAGAGAGAGAGGCAGAGACACAGGCAGAGGGAGAAGTAGGTTCCATGCAGGGAGCCCGATGTGGTACTCGATCCTGGGTCTCCAGGATCACACCCCGGGCTGCAGGCGGCGCTAAACCGCTCCGCCACCAGGGCTGCCCCCCCCCCCTTTTTTTTTTATTAAGTAAATTCTACACCCAATGTGAAGCTTGAACCCAAGTTGAAGACTTGGATGCTGTATGACTGAGCCAGCCAGGTGCCCCCATAATCCACACCTTAACCATTGCAATTTGTTTTAGAGAAGATGAAGTTTATTTTGAGAGAGAATGGAAGTATCCAATCTTTGGTAGATTAGGAGAGTAGGTTTAGATATCAATGAATAAGAAATTTTCTGGGATGACATGTTAAACCCATCCTTCCTCTGGGAATTTTATTTTTTTAAGATTATTTATTCATTCGAGAGAGAGAGCAGGGGAAGGAGCATGAGGAGAGAATCTCACTCAGATTCCCCACTGAGCATGGAGCCCAGTGTGGGGCTGGATTCCATGACCTATGAGATCATGACCTGAGCCAAAATTGAGGGATGCTCAGCTGACTGAGCCACCTAGGCACTTTTGGGAATTCTTTACATAGATGTTCTGATACACCTCAGAGCATCGTGGAGTGGGGACCTGGGAGTGATCTGCCAAGTGATCAGAGTAGAGGAGTTTTAGTTTCCTTAATTTCTTTTTCTTGTCTCTTTGTATTTTTATAAAATCCCAGCTTTCATGTTCCAGTCTTTGGGCTTACCTTGTCTTGCTGGGTTTAAAAACCAATCCTGTCTCTTGATGTCATCTCATGATTAAAAAAAGAAGAAGAAAGAAAGAAAATAAGTACTTACTGAAAATTTGTAATTTGTTTTGTTAATTTGAGATGACTTTCTTGTCCATTTTGTTTTTTTGATTTCTAAGTCTGAGGCCTCTCTTTATAGTTTCCTGAGAACTAGAATCTCTTTAGTTGTAAACAAGGCAAGCAGAATTAAGAGTCTCTAGATTTTAGGGGAGAAATGACATAAATCACGCTTCAATAATTCCATTTATTTAGTTAGTTAGTTAGTGAGACAGAAGGATGTTGAAGTTTGTCTTTGAGTTAAAAAAGCCAATCCCTGCTTAAAACAAAATGTAGGGTAGCATATTCTTTATTAGGTGGCATGTGAAAATTTGGCTGTAGCTCAGGTTAGGTAAGAATAAAATTTAAAAATTTATAGATTTCTGAAGGAAATGGACCAAGTGGAGTTAACTTGAGATTTTTTTTTGACATTAGACTTGGTTTGTGCAATATTTTAAGTTAGTGTGTATTTTATATCTGAATCCAGTATTTTTTCTCCTTAATGCTTAACATATGTATATATTCTTTTGGGTCTAATAGGGTAATTTTGTAAACATTTTCTCTTTTAATTCTCCTAGTAATCCTCATCTCATAGGTGAGAAAACTAAAGCGTTGAGAGAGTAAGTAACTTGTTAAATGTTTCAGAGTTAGTAAGAGTTGAGGACATGATTCAAATCCAGAACTTCTGGTTCCAAGTTCTTTGTACCATAGCTGCCTCTGTATGTGCATGTGTGTGTGTGTGCACTTATGCACGTGTGCAGAATATTCTAGGAGCTTGGGTAAAAAGATACTATGAAAGTAATTATTTTATGTAATTATGATATTGGTAATGATGAATTTATTATCCTTCCATTAAATATGGATTATAAACCAGAATAACAAAAAAATTCTTTTTGCTACACCTTTTTCTTTTAACTTTAAAACAACCTTAAACTTTTAGGAAAGTCGTAAGTACCGTAGGAAGATCTTTTTCCTCTGAACCATTTGAGGAAAATGGCTGACTGACATGTTGTGTCACTACCTTTGGTTGTTTATTTCCTCTAGGAGATTTTTCTTAATAGCTACAACAGCATTGCAACCATTATAGTGAGAATGTTAACATTGATGCATTATTATATCCAGTACATGAATCTCATTCAAATGTAGCCACTTGTTCAAATACTGTGCTTTATTTCAAAAAAATTCGGTTCAGAATCACACATTGCCTTTGTCCTGTGTCTCTTTAGTCTTCTTCAGTATAGAATAGTCTTTCATGGACTTGCAGGATCTTCACGCTTTTGCAGTCTACAGACCAGGTATTCTGTAGAATGTTCCTCAGTTTCTGTCTGCATTGGGTTTTTTTTTTTTTTTTTTTTTTGTTTGTGTTAGATATAGGTCATGCATCTTTGACAGAATTATCACAGAAAAGATGCTGTGTTCTTGCTGCATCCTATTGAGTAAGCATATGATTTTGATTTGTTTCATTATGGATGATGTTCATTTTGATCACTCGGTTAAGGTGGTAGCTAGCCTTCCCATAGTAAAGTTAGTTGTTTTTTAAAAAGATTTTATTTATATATTTGACAGAGAGAGAGAGAAAGAGAGCACAAACAGGTAGAGTGGCAGGCAGAGGGAGAGGAAGAAGCAGACTCCCCACTGAGCAGAGAGCCCAATGTCAGGCTCAATCCCAGGATGCTTGAAGGCAGCCATTTAACCAACTGAGCCACCCAGATGCCCCAGTAAAGTCAGTTTTTAACCTCTGTAATTAATATGTATTTTGTGGGGGTGGTACTTTAAAAATTTTTTCAACTAGGCTCCATGCCTAGCATGGAGCCCAACGCAGAGCTTGAACTTATGACCCTGGGATCAAGACCTGAGCTGAGGTCAAGAGTTGGATAGAGAGTGCTTGGATGGCTCAGTCAGTCAAGCATCCAACTCTGGATTTCAGCTCAGGTCATGATCTCAGGATTGTGGGATTGAGCCCCACGTCAGGTTCCAAGCTCAGTGTGGAGTTTACTTGTCCTTCTCTCTCTCTTCCTCTTCCCACTTGTGCTGTCTCTCTCTCTCTCTCTCTCTCTCTCTCTCTCTCTTAAATAAATAAACAAAATCTTTTTTTTTTTAAGAGTTGGATACTTAACCTGCTGAGTCACCCAGGTGCCCCTGTGGGGTGGTACCTTGAAACTATTTAAATATCCTGTTCCTCTGCAAATTTTCAATTTATTTATGTTTGCTTGTTTATATTAGTATGTATTTGAGGTTTCTTATTTTCCCCATGTTTTGTAATTGTTACTATTATTAGTTAATATTCAGATTGTCCCAGATTTTGCCTACGAGAGCCCTTTCAGCCTGGCTTCTCTCTTTTTTTTGACATGACCATTACTTTTAAGTACTTCCTGTTTTCCGGCTTCACAAGGTATTCCAGCTTTACTTGATACTTTCCTTGCCCTAGCACCAGAGCCAGCCATTTCTCTGAGTGTTTCATTTGGTGGATAATGGTATTTAGAAGCAAGATCTGGGCAGTTGGTATGCTCATGGTAAATGGAGTGTCTATATTCCCAAGTCTCCCACTTGGCAGAGCTAGAGAATGTATGTACTATACACACACACACACACACACACACACACACACATGCATTTACTTCTATATTT
This sequence comes from Nyctereutes procyonoides, assembly GCF_905146905.1. NCBI lineage: Eukaryota > Metazoa > Chordata > Mammalia > Carnivora > Canidae > Nyctereutes > Nyctereutes procyonoides. The sequence continues at coordinate 985,438 of NW_026575036.1, forward strand.
ATCTAATTATCATCTATCTATGTTTCTCTCTATAATGAGAACTTTGATTATCCTCTCCCCCCACCACCCTTCCCAACAATGGTCAGAAAGGAAAAGGAAAGAGGGCACCAGAATAAATTTTTTAAAATTTATTTTTATATGTTATAAATTTATAGTATAAATAGTTTATACTATACATAGTATATACATAGTTTTTTTAAAAAACAAACTATGTGGCGTGCCTGCTGTTGCTGGCACTTGTTTCTGGATACTTATAGTAATGTCTGGGATATAAAATTATCAAAATAAGCATTACCTGTTCTGTGCTCTCCCTGGAGTTCACAGTCCACTAAGGGGGATAGTCATATAAATCATTACAGAGAAGTAGTCAGATTGCAGAAATACAGAGGAATTCACAGGCAGTTCAGGGGAGGCTTTTTGGTAAAGGATATTTTAACAGATAGTCGTTTCCGCAAAGGGCCTGAGTAAAACCAGCGTGGCATGTTTCTTTAACTATAGGAACCCAGTTTTTAGATTTCTAGTGTAATCTTCTCATTATATTATAATGGGTATGAGTAATATTTTAGTGAAGAAAGAAAACAATCCTTCATATTCTATTTATGAAATACATACACTGTCAATATAATAATTATATGTATCCTTAGATTTTAAATTGGGCATCCTTTTATGAACTTTGGCTTTTACCTTAGAAGTCTTTTACTATTTGCTTGTGAGCATGAGTGATGAGGCTATTATTTACTATTTTTATTTTTATTTTTTTAAAGATTCTATTTATTTATTCATGAGAGACACAGAGAGGCAGAGACATAGGCAGAGGGAGAAGCAGGCTCCCTGCGGGGAGCTTGATGTGGGACTCGATTCCAGGACCCCAGGATCACGACCTGAGCTAAAGGCAGAAGCTCAACCATTGAGCCACCCAGGTGCCCCAAGGCTGTCTTTTATTATTCTGATATTGTTCTGATAAATAGAAAAAAAAACTATAATAATTTGGATTGGTCATACAATTAAATAATTGAAAGTCCTCTATGGTTCCTCCTTAGTTAAAAAAAATTTTTTTAAGCATCTCAGCCCCGTAGATATTAATTGTTAGAAAGGAAGAGAAACTTCAAGCACTCACTTAAAATGGGATACCTCTGGAAAGAAAGACTAGTAAATAGGACAGCAGATAGAGCCCTTGAGGATGCGATTTAAACATGTCACTAGAAATTGTTTAAGTGGAGAGCTCTGGCCCTTTTAAAACACTGTCTGTCACTTGAGGATTGGGTCACCTTGAAATGTGTTCATCTTTGAGTTAAAGGCATAAAAAGGCACTTTGAAATTTTTCAGTTAACTTTGGTGTGTGTTGTGTGCTTGTCTAACGGATGTACCTGTCGTCAGTCTGCCTCAGCTGTGAGTCAGTCCCTTGGAAACTAAAGTGGTTGCAAGAGAAGGATAAATGTTTCATCTCTGCTCCAGCAAACTATACAGGATATTTTTAAAATGTGAAGACACTGGCTGCAACTTCTGACTCTCTTTGTATAGTCTGGTCTTCCTCCCCTAAAGCAAAGTCTGAGATAAGAGTAGCTTCTGGTAATTACTTCCTAAAAGAATGCCACTTAACTGGTGCTTTGGTTCTGACAGAATGTGGTTAATGATGTCAAGGTTGTGGTCTTTATAGTCTGGTAAAAATATCCGAATTAACTTTTCTTGTAATCTGGATTTGGATAAACTTTTCAGTTGAACACCTAGTAGACACATTTCTGTCCCCATGGCCAGAAGGTAAGTGTGTGTGTGTGTGTGTGTGTGTGTGTGTGTGTGTTTGTGTGTGTGTGTGTGTGTGTGTGAGAGAGAGAGAGAGAGAGAGAGAGAGAGAGAGAGAAAGAGAAGTTCAAATTTAACATTTGACACTAAGCTAGGTCTAGCATGCTTAAGGTATGTCAGACTCTTCATCTAAGATGTAGAGATTCTCGAATGAACATTTCCAAGTCCCTCAGTAGCTTTAAATATCCATAGTGGGGAGAAGAGCCCAGGAATCTGCATTTTCACAAGCTCCGCAGAGGGTTCCTGTGAGCACTTCAGATTCAGAACCCTGCAGGAAATTCTAGAGTAACCTATATTAATTAGAGATTCAAGAATGTTCCATTACTATATATCATTTTTGACAAATCCTCTCTCTGTCACTTTTACCTTTAATTAATTTCTTTCTCATGTTTATGTTTGGTTGGCAATGTTTCTGTAAGCAGATTTGAGGAGAAAGGAGCCTTTTATTTTTTGATTGCAGGAAGTGAAGAATTAAGCATGAAGGCATCTTGGAAAAATCAGGAGGGGTGATAGGCAGTTAAGTAGTTGCATATAAGTGAAAGGGCATTGTGTCTGAAAAGGAGTGTATTTTATTCAAATAATGCCAGTGACTAATGGGAAATATAAGTGCTCTTCATGGTGATTTTGGAAATTGGCATGAGTGTATCTTCTCCATGGTCCTCAGACACAGGAGGGGACAGACCCTAAAGATTTCTCATTGCCTGAAGATGTGAGATGATCTACCAGAAAGAGTCATGTAGTTAATTTTCTGGTGGAAAAAAGAACTTGTTCATGTTTCCTTGGAGATTATTAATTAAGTTTGTATTGTGGATTCAGTGGAAAGGTAGGTTGTGACGATTCTCATTTTATTTGGATTTGGCAAAGAAGCTCAAGCTCTGTAGGATTTGATGTTTTGAGGGAGTTTTTTTTTTTTCTCTTTAGTATGTGGGGAGAAATTTCAGTGCTTCTGATAGTTTTCCAAGAAGAAACAAGAAATTTATCTTAGTCTTCTAAATCTTTATAAACACAGTTTATTTTCCTTTTTTTAAAAAAGTAGGCTCCACACCCAGCATGGAACCCCATGTTGGACTTAAGCTCACAACCCTGAAATCCAGAGTTGGATGCTTGACCAACTGAGTCACCCAGGAGCCCCTATTTTCCTGTTTTTTTTTCAACTATATATATGTATGTGTATATATATACATATATATATATATATACCTGCTGAATAAAATAATTTAAATTATAATAATGACTGTCAAAAGTTGAAAAAAAAAGAAACAGGAAAATAGGGGCTCCTGGGTGACTCAGTTGGTCAAGCATCCAACTCTGGATTTCAGGGTTGTGAGCTTAAGTCCAACATGGGGTTCCATGCTGGGTGTGGAGCCTACTTCTATAAATATATATATATATATATATATATATATATATATATATATATATATATATATAGAGAGAGAGAGAGAGAGAGAGAGAGAGAGAGACTCCTGCTGTATACTCAGTACTTTCCATGTCTTTGTGAAAGACACGAGAGCAATAGAAGTTAGGAGGCCCTGCCCTTGAGAAACTTCCATTAATCAAACTAAAATATCACTGGGGAGGTGCACTGCTGTACACAGAGCAGACTTTGCCCATCGTCAGGATATGCAGCTGCCCTGTTTCAAATGATGAACCAGCCAACACTGGATTATTAACCTTTGGATAATCATTTTAAAATACTGTGAGAGGTCTCTTTATATAGGCAAAGATCTGATATGGATCTCTATTAGCAAAAACACCTCCATAGAGCTGGCTTCAGGAAGAAAAAAAAATCAGTTTCAGTCTGTAGATGGATACTGTGTTTGATTGCTTGTAGTATTACCTTAGTAATTATATAATGTAGAGAAACTATGGTACATAGTGATTATCATGTAGAGTCTAGACTAGAGGCATCGATGCTACCTGAAGATGTCCCAGAGAAAAGCAGAGTTCCATCTACTCTGGAAAGAAATTGTTTTGGTACGTGACAGTAGCTATTTTTACAGTCCAATTTGAAATCTGGTATCCTTTGGGATGATTGATGGGAATCTGTTTGGTCATGTATGCTTTACTGAATGCCTTTTGGCTTCTTTGGGAAGAATATAGGATTGGGACTTCAGCATTTTAGTCCTACCTCTGCATCTGGCCCTGTGGTCTTGGGCAGGGGACTTCAGTGTACTAGCTTATATGATGGAGATTCATCAGTGCATCAGCAGATGCCCTGCTCTGGTGGGGTTGGGGGGGGGGGTATTGACATGTATGAGGTGGAGGAGGCTATGCATGTATGGGGACAAAAGGAGATGGGAAATCTTTGTACCTTCTGCTCAATTTTGCTGTGTAACCCTAAAACTTCCCTAAAAAATGGAGTCTATTTAAAACATTAAACAAAAAAGCAGACACATGTTCCCTGAGGATCCTTTCAGTTCTGAACTTATTTGAGTCTTCTGATCATTACTTAGAATTTCTATTCTTTGGAATTTTAGGTTTATGATGTTCCCTGTACTTGGAATTCATACTTTTTAATTCATGCCCTGACCATCACAGTCCTCTCTGGCTTTCAAGGCTCTAAGTTCCAGGGATTAGTTTACATTCCCTCTCCCCTGTTTCTCTGATGATCGAACGTGATTGAATACCTAACTATATATTTTCTTTCTCTCTAGATGTTTCATGAGTGTACATCTCAACTTCATAAATCTTTATGTAGTCAGAGCCTTTTATTTTGTGTTTATTCCTCTGCATGGCAGAGTATTGATTATAGTCTTACTGTATCTTCCATAAAAAATATCTTGTGGATTCCCCCCTTTCTCTTTTCTTTTATTCCTATGCTTGGCTTGTTCTACTATACACCTAAATCACATTGGTAGCCTCGCAGCTGACTTCTCCACCCTGGTCTGTCTTATCTGCCCCAGGAAAATCTATATGTGGCTAAACTTTTTCTTGTTGTTTGCTCACACAGAAGAAATTATATTTATCTTCTCATATTTGCTATTTTGGTTTCTCTAAGATGGACTTACATTTCTTGAGAAGTATATACCCTCATATAATCAAATTAATGTAATCACTGTCTTTAGTCAAAGGAAATAACTGAGTTGATGGGGACAACGAAACAGTGCTGTCAGGAAATGGTGAATGTGGTTAGCCAGGTAGGAATTCTCACAAGACTGGAAATAGAAATGTCTGTTAAATTCTTAAGACTATCTGTCAGATTGTTGAATTAAGTAAATGTGTTTTCAACCAAATGATTGTTCCCTAAGTAGGGTAGGTTTGGAATCTTGGAGACCTGGGTTGGAATCTTAGCCCTGACATATTCTGCGTGACCCTGGACAAGTGATTTCATCTCTTTGAGTTTCAGTTTTCTCATCTGTAAAATGGACCTACTATGTGGCAGAGTTACTGTCAGTATTCAGTAAGAAAGACAGTTGGATCACCCTTAATTTGATGAGTGACTATTTCAGTAATCTTCCTAAAATACTGCTTTAATTATTTTTAAAGATTTTATTTATTTATTTGAGAGGGAGAGAGAGAGAATGAGAGAGAGAGAGACCACGTGCCAGAGAGCACAAGTAGGGAGGGAGGAAGAGGGAGAAGGAGAAGCAGGCTTCTTGCTTCCTTCTTGATCCCAAGACCCCAGGATCATGACCTGAACTGAAGGCAGAGGCTTAACCCTGAGCCACTCAGGCACCCCTGCTTTCATTATTTAATCTGTGAAGACTGTGTCCTCTGCTGTTCATCCCTCATCTTCTGAGGTCCTTTGTCTTCTCTTCTGGTAGCTGCTGATTTTCATCTTGTGTGTGTATGTTGTAGTGTTACTGTATTAATAAGCCACTTGAGGGTAGGGTCTGTGTTTGTTAGATCTGTATCCCTCCTTTCACTGAGAACAGGACTTTTCATGATGTAAGCAACTTGTTTTTATCAGTGTTTATTAAATGGAATGAATAAAGAAGCATCGTTGCCTTTTCTAGGAACTTACAGTGGCTTTTTACTGCCTAGTGTGCAAATTCCAACACTTCTGCTCTTTGTTTCTTTGATGATTCTGTGTCATTTGGCCTGTGCCTGTGACCTGTACCCACCTCTGCCCTTTAAGGTCAAGCCTGATTCCCCTCCCCCTTTCATGAAAACTTCTTCTTTTTTTTTTTTTATTTTTTTTTGAGAGATGTCTGTTAACACTTAATTTTTATTTTTTTCTCTACAAGTTTTCTTCTTACTATTTTGATCACATTTTCCTTAACACCAAGGACTAAAGGACAATAACTACTATATAAGGTGTATACCTATCTGTGAACTTTGGAGAATGGATCACTATGGAGTGATTTGAAATGTTTAAAATTTATGTCACCTGGGATGAAATTTTTGTAAAATTAAGTATCTTTAAAAGATGTTTTTGTCTACTTACAAAGGTAACACACAGTTATTATAGAGGTTTTTAAAAATTCATAAATATAAAGAAGGAAATAAAAATTACCCAGTATCTCCCATGGAGCAGTAGAACTCTGAAGGTTTAGTCCCTGTCTGAGGGAGAGTACACTGAGTAGAATTTAATAGTTTTTGGTGACTTGGAGGATCACTGTTACAAGCATGTAATTTCTTGTGGGTGCTCAATATTGTAAGTACTCAGTAAATATTAACTTCTAGTATAAAAGGTATAAATGGACTCATGAGGCTTTTTCCCTCTGATTAGGTGACCAGGCTGCTCTGCTGTTTGTTTCATTGAGTGAGTTTTTAATAAACTTTTGAATTTCTCTCCTGTGATCATTCTTCTGCTATAGAGATTCCTACCTTCTGATTTGCTGTTTCCAATATACTTGAGACAAGAGCATCAATGTGAAATGTGAATAAATAAACTAAGAGCAAGAGGGTTCTGAGTGAGATTCTAGCAGCCTTCTGCAGTTGGGGTTCTGCATGAGAATTAAGCCTTACTGCCCTAAGGCATCCATTATATATCACAAATTAACTTCTCTCTGAAGCATCTAGAAGGGTACTAGTTCTCCATTGGGAAGAATGAGAAAACAGTCATTCAAATCATTGTTTTATTCTCTGGTTCAGATGAGAAACCCTGTCTGAGAAATGCTGCTAGGCTCTCCTGATGAGTCGTGTGCATAAACACCATGTGCGGGTGCTGTGAAATCCCTATTCACAGATTAAAGCCCTTTCTTTTACTCGTGCTTTGATTCTTGGCAACATGCCAGGGAGGTAAAATTGATGCCTGCCTGGTTTTTCTTCTTAAGCAATGGTTAACTGTTATCTCATGTCACCCATTCTATATTGGGCTCCTGGAGGATTCTTAATAAATACATATTGATGGACCAATTGATTCTTTTTAACCTTTTAATTATGAAGGTTTTCAAACATTCACAGAAGTGGAGAGATTAGTGTAATGAACTCATATACCTGTCTCGCAGTTTCAACAGAAATCAATTTTGCCACACTTATTATACTAGCCCTCCTTTTTTGCTGTAGTAACTTCAGATAAACTCAAAATGGCATCATGCCATTTTGCTCCTACTACTTTGGTATGTATCTCTAGAAAAACATTCTGTTGTTACAAAACTACTTGATTGTTACATGCTAACAAAATTAAAATTGATTTACTTAAAAGATTTTTGAAGGGAGATGATCTTGCCTTCATGAAGATGATATAAATATTATGATAACAGTTAATTTTTATTAAATACTTAAAATAGGGCAGCCTGGGTGGCTCAGCGGTTTAGCGCTGCATTCGGCCCAGGGTGTGATCCTGGAGACCTGGGATCAGTCCCATGTCAGGCTCCCTGCATGGATCGAGTTCTACATCAGGCTCCCTGCATGCTTCTCCCTCTGCCTGTGTCTCTGCTCTCTCTCTCTCTCTCTCTCTCTCTCTCTCTCGAATAAATAAATACAATCTTAAAAAAATAAAAATAAATACTTAAAATATGCAAGGCACTGTGCTAAGTAGATGGGGTAGCCTGTACTTTTCCCAACAATTTTATGTAGTCAGTATTATTTTCATCCTGATTCTATAAATCAAGGGGCTGAATTTTGAGAGGTAAAGCATCTTGCCTGTGGTCATACATCTAGCGAGAGACTGGCAACTTGAAACCCAGCCCTGGTCTGTGTGACTTGAGAGATTCCTCCCACTCTGAAAGCTACATTGCTTCTGTATATACTTATTAAAAAACTTTTTTTTTTACTTATATTTTTGTTAATACTACCTCACATTCCATATATGACCACTGGCTCATGACCCATTTTAACTTTAAACCCAAAATGAAGGGAGATAGGATATCTATAGGTAATCTTCAAGTGTTGTTTTAATTAATAATTTTAAAATTTCTTGTTCATTCTTCCTCTTTGGGGGATTTTAAAACAAAAAAAAATGATTACTTTAAAATTCAACTCTATATATTTGCATTTTGGACTATATGCTGGACATTTCATGGGCAAACAATTAGAATGAGAAAAGACCAGGGGCCTAGATCAACCTGTTTGGGTCATTAATCCCTGAACAATTGAGAGTCCGCTCGTGTCAGAGATACTCCTTATGAGGCAGGGGAAATTTTGCCTCTGGGTGCACCAGCTTCTTGTTGCACACCTTCTGCACCTCTGATGTGTCTCCTTTGAGGGTACCTTTCTCCTTCTTTGAACACTGTCTGGGAGAAGAAAAAATTCACTTTTCACTAATGTTTGAGAGATTGATGGCATAAAGAGCTACATTTTCCTGGGAAAGCTAGCTTTAATAAATACCAAGGAATGATTCTTTAATTATGTAATTTGAAGTATTTGCCCATGGGGAATATTGAGTGATGGGGAGCCCTCTTCCTACACTTGACATCTTAAGTGTTTTCTCTTCTGGTTGCTCTGTGTTTTGTATAGTTGACCTTAAGTAAAAAGTCTCTCAGCCCTCTGGATCTGTGGCTGTTAAATCCTGCCTGTAGACAGAAGTAGCCTTGTCTGTGAAAATTGGACAAGACCCAGCTTCCCTGGAGAGCTGACACAGTCACATGACTTCCACCACCACTTCAGGTTCCTCCTGCCCCCAGGAGCAGGCTCCAGGAAGCCCCTGTGTTCCTGTGGTGCACCAAAAGGGGAAATGCTTCCAGATGAATGGCCAAGTTGTTATTGTAGAGCTAACTCAGACTAACTTCTGAGTTGGCATATCTAATGACTTTTAAAAGGAGGGGTGGTGGTGCTTTAGAATTTTTGATGACTTGTCACGGAGCATCTGAAAGCATTGGGAAAATGGGCCACCTTGTCAAAACCTGTGCCATGAGAGAACTTCCTGAGGAGAAATTGCAGAAGGAGATGAGGTGCTGGGGAAAGCGGTGTTTAGAATCAGCACCCAGCAGGTGGTGAATACCATTCAGAATCAGTTTTGAACAGATATTCCCAGGCAGTGTTGGCAATCTTTGTGCTCCATAATGCAGCCGGAGTTTGTTTGTTTTGGAAGACATTATCAGCTCAAGCCCTGTCTGCTTACAGGCAGAGTATTTTAGCACGTGTTAGATGCCTGCTGCTTAAGGGGTACACCTATATGCCAAGCTCCTTCTGCGTGTGTTTAAATATATTTTTGAACACAGATAAGGCATTACCAGAGAGCATGAGATTGTGGTAAGTAGGGATCTGGAAAGCATTTGATATTTTCCGCAAATCAAAGGGTAGGGAGAAGGTCATTTAAGGCTTGAGTAATACATATGGTAGTTCTACCAGAAGTGTTTCTCTTTCAGAAAAAATTTTTTTTTCTTTCAAAGCTTACTTCACTTTGGATGTTCCCTTAGTTGAGAGGATGTTCTCTTGTTCAAGTTTGAGAATTTGGCTCTGTAGTTCTAGATGACCCAGCCTAAAATTTTCTGCAAATAAATAGATGCTTGAGATGGTTACCTATTTAATTAAATAGAGCTTTCTTGGAGGAAATGAAGTTAGACTTGAAATTCATACTGCCTAGGATTCAAATCCTGATTCATCCACCTCTGATTTTTGAGTTTGCACAGCTAAAATAAGGTGGTAGATAAAAGCTAGGTCATAGAATAGTTGTGAAGATTAATTGAGGTATCACATGTAGAGCAACTGGCCTGGTGCCAGTAAGCCACAGTAAGAATTATTTACCCTTCCCTTTGCACAGATGTAATAGGGATGATGGAAAGTTCTGACCTTAAAGCTAAAGGGTAACTGATTGTGAACAAAGATATTTGTTGTCCAGAATATAACGTGGGATTGTGAGGGAGAGATTCAAAGAGGGGTGGGTGGAGCCCCAGTGTGTGCTGGAATATAATGGAGGTTGAAACTAGATGTGTATTCAATGCCTTTACAGTGATTTGCTCCCCTTCATATGGAAATATGATAAAAGGTAGATTTCTCTGGGGTTTCTTTTTGCCCAGTTCATATTCTTTTATTTCTCTAACTATTTTTTCTGTGATCAGCATCTTTGGAAATTGATCAATACCCAGACTATAGAGTAGGTGTTCATTCATTAATTAAGTCTCTGTGGTGCCACTCTATGACCATTTTAGGTAAATAATCATAGGCAAATATTTATAAACCATTCAACTGAAAACAACAGTATCTTTTGGTAAAAGTAGACATTGGTTTCAAAACTCAATTTATACAAATTTTAATAGTAGAATTGTAGTGATTCTTAGTAGGTCATTTAAAAAAACATTTGCTTAAAAGGTTAAGTATCAGGAATAACATAAATTCACAAACTTTTGGAAATAATTTAACATCCTTTATACAACTTGTCATTTATAATTCACCATATCTTACCATAGAAGTAAAACTTAGAAGTAAATCTTCCTGGGAGAGGTCATATGTTACCTAAAATCATGAGTAAAGTGCGTATGACCAATAATAGATTTTTTTCTGAAATGAGATTTAGGTGGGATAGTGTGTGGTGAGAGCAGGGCATTGAGTACTGGGCAGTGGAAATAGGGAAATAGATTTCTGGAAAAATAAGAATAGGTTTCATATAAATTCTAGGTTTCATTAATAGGTGTATTCTTTTTTTTTTCTTGAGATTACTTTTAAATTTAAATGAAATAGATTTTATTATTTTTAATTCTATTCTGTAGCATTTAAAATATGTTTCTGGTATTTTGGTGGGGTGAATTGTGCAGGTTTATTTTAGCACATAAGTATCCTTGCAGACTCTAACTTGTATGATTAGTACAACATCTAGCACAGGTGGCAGCTTTATGAATAATCTTTTACTATTGCCTTATAATATGAACTCAATAAGTAACAGGGCATTTTTTGACATTTTCAAATTTTAATTTAGGGAAGTTTGTCGTCAACTCTCATTGAGAGGAAAGAGTTAAATATTCTTGGAAGCTCATAGCTCCTGGAATAATTGATCAAATCTTCTCCAAGGACTGAGAGTTAGATCTTTACCCAACAGGGGGCCACAGTTATCTGGCTTCTTAGTGAATTTCTCTAAGGTCTAATGATTCTTTCTAAACACTAGGCACATTTAGGTTTTGGAGAAATACTCATCCGAAGTTTTCCCAGAGTCTGTTAAATTGAAAGACTAAGTATTTGGAAATCCAGGCATAGTTTAGTAAGTCTTATGCTGTATCTTCATAAAAGTGTTTAGGAGTAAAACAAAGATCTCGGCAATGAAATGCTTTGTGATATGGGAAATTTTGTCTACTAGCAATTTTATTTAAGATGTTAATTTGATTGAAAAGCATGGAAGCAGTGATTTTTTAGGTGACACTTTCGAAGAGTATTGGGAGTTTAAGGACTGATTCACAGCAGTGTTTGATATGTAAATGTGTGTGTGTGTGTGTGTGTGTGTTTCAAATTTGACAAACACGTGTGAAACCCATGTAGATCCTGGCAAAGTTACAGGAATAGAGGCTTGAATAAGCAATACTTGATTTAGATGGACAGAGTGAGTTCATTTCATAAAGGTGACGGATAGGCCAGGTAGACATTAAAAGAAACTCTAAAGAACTTTTTGTCTTCTTGCTTCTGAGATATTTTCTCTTATCCTTATAAAGCAAAGCATCTGGATATAGTGATATTTCAGTTATGGTGTAAGTTGGGCAGCGCTGGTGGCTCAGTGGTTTACACCGCCTTCAGCCCAGGGCCTGATCCTGGAGATCCTGCATGGAGTCTGCTTCTCCCTCCGCCTGTGTCTCTGCCTCTCTCTCTCTCTGTGTCTCTCATGAATAAATAAAATCTTTAAAAATAAATAAAATCAGTTATGGTGTAAGTCCATATGTTAAGTCTAGAATGTAAGTCCTGATGGTCTGTGAAATAGGAAAAGCTGCCTCATTGAGGAAATATAATGGTTTCTAATGACATTGCTGAAATAGAGGCACAATGAAATAGGATGGAATGTAGAGAATTATTGGGGGACAATCAGTGACCCTTAATGTTAGAGATGTGCCCTGGCAGCAAATCTCTTGGGTGAATTATTAGAGTGATAAAGGAATTTATAAGTATCTAGTAGTATAGAAACCCTGAGGAGAGGTTGGCTCTTTGGTTTTAACTTTGGGCTCAAACTCTCACATCTGAGTTTTTTTGCCAGCTAATTCTTTGAGAAAATCCCTTTGAGAGGACAAGAGAAATGTAAACAGTATTCCCCACACCCTTTTATTGCACAACATAAAGCCTGCTGGTATTTATCCTGATGAATTATTAAAATATTCTATTTTTATTGACCATATGTGTATGTGTGTGTGTGTGTGTGTGTGTGTGTATACACACACACACACACACACACACAGACTTGGGGTGGGTGGAATAGGAAGAACACCACAGCCAGGTGAGTGGGTTACATATATACACACACGTATTATTGACCATAGCATTATACTCTTTAACTCCATCCATGTTGTTGAAATGGCAAGATTTCATTCCTTTTATGATTAAGTAATATTCCATTGTATGTGTGTGTGTATACACACAGACACACACACACACAGATATATACCACATCTTTATCCATTCATCCATTGATCGCACTTGGGCTACTTCCACAATTTGGCTGTTGTAAATAATGCTGCAGTAAACATAAGGGTGCATATATCTTATCAAATTAGAGTTTCTACATTCTTTGGGTAAATACCCAGTAGTGGAATTACTGGATTATATACTAATTCTATTTTCAATTTTTCCATACTGTTTTCCAAGTGGCAACACCAGTTTGCATTCCTATCAACAGTGTGCAGGGATTCCTCTTTCTCCACATCCTCACCAACACATGTTGTTTTTTTCCGTGTTTGAATTTACTCACTCTGACAGTTGTGTGGTGATATCTTATTCTGGTTTTGATTTGCATTCCTCCTATGATAAGTGATGTTGAGTATCTTCTCATGTGTCTGTTGGTCATCTGTGTATGTTCTTTGGAAGAATGTCTGTTCATGTTTCTTGTGCATTTTTAATTGTTTTATTTTTTGATGTTAGGTTCTTCATATATTTTGGATACTAACCCCTTATCAGATATATCATTTACAGACGTCTTCTCCTATTCAGTAGGTTGTCTTAATTTTGTTGATCATTTCCTTTGCTGTGCAGAAGCTTTTTATTTTGATGTAGTCTCAATAGTTTATTTTTGCTTTTGTTTTCTTTGCCTCAGGAGACATATCTAGAAAGATGTTGCTATATAGCTGATGTCAGATAAATTACTGCCTGTCTCTCTCCCAGGATTTTTATGACTTCAGGTCTTATATTTAATCCATTTTCAGCTTATTTTTATATATGATGTAAGAAAGTAGTCCAGCTTCATTCTTTTGCATGTATTGTCAAGTTTTCCCAGCACTATTTGTTGAAGAGACTATCTTTTTCCCTTTGCATATTCTTGCTTTCTTCATTGAAGATTAACTAACCATGTACTTGTGGGTTTATTGCTGAGATCTTTCTTCTGTTCCATATGTTTTTGTGCCAGTACCGTATTGTTTTGATTACTACAGCTTTGGTAGTTTATCTTGAAATTTGAGATTGTGATGCCTCCAGTTTTGTTCTTCTTTTCCAAGATTGCTTTGGCTTTTTTGGTTTTTTTGTGATTCCATATAAAGCTTAGGATTGCTCTAGTTTTGTGAAAAATGCTATTTGTATTTTGATAGGGATTGCTTTAAATCTGTAAATGCTTTGGGTAGTGTAGACATTTTAACAGTATTTGTTCTTCCAGTCCATGAGCTTGGAATATCTTTCCATTTGTTTCTGTCATCTTCAATTTCTTTCATTGGTGTTTTTACAGTTTGCACAGTAGAGATCTTTCACCTTCTTGGTTAAGTATATTCCTTGGTGTAATAGTAAATGGGAGAGTTTTCTTAATTTCTCTTTCTACTGCTTCATTGTTAGTGTACAGTAATACAACAGATTTCTGTACCTTGATTTTTGTATCCTGTTACCTTACTGAATTCATTTATCAGTTCTAGTAATTTTTTGGTGAAATATTCAGGTTTTCCTTTTTTTTTTTAAGATTTTATTTATTTGAGAGAGTACATGCAAGCAGCAGGGACAGGGTAGGGGTGGTCAGAGGGGGAGGGAGAAGGAGAGAATCTCAAGAAGACTGCACTGAGCATACAGCCCAACATCAGGCTCAATCTCACAACCCTGAGACCATGACCTGAGTCAAAACTAAGAGTTGAATGCTTAACCCAGAGTCACTCAGGCACTCCTAGGTTTTTCTATATATAGTATCATGTCATCTGCAAATAGTAAGAATTCTACTTCTTCCTTACAAATTTAAATGCCTTCAGGCAGCCCTGGTGGCTCAGCAGTTTAGCGCCGCCTGTAGCCCAGGGCGTGATCCTGGAGACCCTGGATCGAGTCCCACGTCAGGCTCTCTGTATGATGCCTGCTTCTCCCTCTGCCTGTGTCTCTGCCTCTCTCTGTCTCTATGAATAAATAAATAAAATCTTTAAAAAAAAAACAAAAACAAATTTGAATGCCTTCTATTTCTTTTTCTTGTCTGAGTTGCTGTGGCTAGGACTTACAGTGGTATGTTGAATAAAAGTTGGAAGAGTGGACATCTTGTCTTGTTCCTGATTTTAGGGGAAATCTCAGTTTTTCACAGTTGAGTGTGATGTTAGCTGTGGATTTTTCATATATGGGTTTAGTTATGTTGAGGTATGTTCCCTCTAAACTTAGTTGTTCAAGGCTTTTATCATAAATGGATGTTCTGCTGCCATTTCCTCTGTCTCTTTTTGATGAGTCTGGCTAAGATTTTATCAATTTTGTTCATCCTTTCAAATAACTAGTTCCTGGTTTCAGTGAAATGTTCTGTTGGGGTGCCTTCCTGGTGTAGTTGGTTAAGTGTCTGACTCTTGGTTTTGGCTCAGGTCATGATCTCAGGGTTATGAGATTGAGCCCCGTGTTGGACTCTGTGCTCATCACAGACTCTGCTTGAGATTCTCTCCCTCTCTCTCTCTCCCTTCCCCCCACACTCAACACACTCTCTCTCAAATAAATAAATATTTTTAAAAGAAATGTTTTATTGTTTTCTTAGTTTCTATTTTGTTTATTTCTGCTCTAATGTTTATTATTTCCTTCCTTCTACTGGTTTTGGATTTTGTTTGTTCTTCTTTTTCTAGCTTCTTTAGATGTAAGTGTAGGTTGTTTATTTGAGATTGTTCTTGCTTCTTAAGGGAGGCCTGTATTGCTGTAAACATCCCTCTTGGAATAGCTTTTGCAGCATTCCCAAAATTTTGGTGTATTATATTTTCATTTTCATTTGTCTCTATGTATTTTTCAATTTCCTCTTTAATTTGTTTGTTGACCTGTTCATTGTTTAGTAACATGTTATTTAACGTCCATGTATTTGTGTTCTTTCCAGCCTTTTTCTTGTGATTAATTTCTAGTTTCATGGCTTTGTGGTAGGAAAAGATACATGGTATGACTTTAGTCTTTCTGAATTTGTTGAGACTTCTTTTGTGGCCTAATATATTATCTATTCTGGAGAATGTTCTGTGTGTACTTGAAAGAATGGGTATTCTGCTGTTTTATGATGGAATGTTCTGAATATATAGCTGTTAGATCCATTTGGTCCACTGTGCATTCAAAGCCACTATTTCCTTGTGGATTTTCTGTTTGGACAATGTGTCCTTTGATTTAAGTGGGGTGTTAAACTCTTGTAGTATTATTGTAGTCTATCAATTAGTCCTTTATGTTTGTTATTAGCTGCTTCATGTATTGGGTGCTCCCACGTTGGGTGTATGATTATTTACAATTGTTACATCTTCTTGTGGATTGTTCCCTGTATGATTATATGGTCCTTTGTCCCGTTATAGTCTTTATTTTAAAGTCTGTTTTGTCTGATACAAGTATTGCTACTTCAGCTTTCTTTTCCCTTCCATTTGTATGATAAATGGTTTTCTGTACTCTCACTCTCAATCTTCATATGTCTTTAGATCTGAAATTAGTCTCTTATAGGCAGTACATAGATGAGTCTTGCTTTGTTATCCATTCTGTCACCCTATATCTTTTGATTGGAGCCCTTAGTCCATTTACAGAGGAATTTTAGATAGATATGTACTTACTGCCATTTCTTACTTGTTTTATGGTAGTTCTGTAGTTCTCTGTTCCCTTCTTTTACTCTTCTCTCTCATAGTTTTCTGGCTTTCTTTAGTGATATACTTGGATTCCTTTCTCTTTATTTTTTGTATATTTATTACTAATTTTTGATTTGTAGGTTTGTATATAACATCTTATGTTATATGGCAGTCTATATTAAGTTAATGATTGCTTACACTTGAAGCTCTTCTTTACTGCTCTTCCCCTACATTTCACATGTCATACTTTACATTCATTCAATTTATGAATCCTTTGACTTATTTTTATAAATATACCTAATTTTACTACTTCCTCCTTTCCTTACTGCTACCTGTGGTCTTTCCTTTCCACTCAGAGAGTCTCCTTTAACATTTCCTATAGATTATGAATTCCTTTAGTTTTTGTTTGGGAAACTCTTTTCCTCTCCTATTCTGAATGTTAGTCTTGCTGGATAGAGTATTCTTGGCTGCAGGTTTCTTTCTTTCCGCAGTATGAATATATCATCCCACTTTCTTCTGGCCTGCAAGTTTCTTTTGACAAATCAGCTTATAGCCTTATGGGGTTTCTCTTGTATGTGACTGTTTTCTTTTCTCTTGCTACTTTTAAAATTCTCTATCATTATGTTTTGCCACTTTAATTACTATGTGAGTTGGTATGAACTTCCTTGGGTTAATTTTGTTGGGGGCTCTCTCTGCTTCTTGGATTTGGATTTCTGTTTCCTTCCCTAGACTCATGAGGTGTTCAGCTTTTATGTTCTTTCAAGTAATTTTTATGCCCCCTTTTCTCTTTCTTCTCCTTTTGAGATTCCTATAATGCAAATGTTATGCTTGATGGTGTTTCTGAGTTCCTTAGGTCTGTTTTCATTTTTTATTATTATTTTTTCTCTCATCCGCTCAACTTGATTGTTTTTCATTACTCTATCATCCAGGTCACTGATCTATTCTTCTGCTTCCTCTAGTCTACCATTTATTCCATCTAGTATATTCTTAATTTCAGTTATTGAGTTCTTTCATCTCTGATTGGTTCTCCTTTACATTTTCTGTCTTTGTTGAAAGTCTCCCTAAGGTCCTTCACTCTTTTCTCAAATCCACTGACTATGACCATTATTTTAAATTCTCTGTCATCATGGCCAACATGCACATGAGAAAATGCTCTGCATCACTTGCCATCAGGGAAATGCAAATCAAAACCACAATGAGATACCACCTCACACCAGTGAGAATGGGGAAAATTGACAAGGCAGGAAACCACAAATGTTGGAGAGGATGCGGAGAAAAGGGAACCCTCTTACACTGTTGGTGGGAATGTGAACTGGTACAGCCACTCTGGAAAACTTGGAGGTTCCTCAAAGAGTTAAAAATAGACCTGCCCTACGACCCAGCAATTGCACTGTTAGGGATTTACCCCAAAGATACAGATGCAATGAAACGCTGGGACACCTGCACCCCGATGTTTATAGCAGCAATGTCCACCATAGCCAAACTGTGGAAGGAGCCTCAGTGTCCATCAAAAGATGAATGGATAAAGAAGATGTGGTTTACGTATACAATGGAATATTCCTCAGCCATTAGAAACGACAAATACCCACCATTTGCTTCGACGTGGATGGAACTGGAGGGTATTATGCTGAGTGAAGTAAGTCAATCGGAGAAGGACAAACAGTGTATGTTCTCATTCATTTGGGGAATATAAATAATAGTGAAAGGGAATATAAGGGAAGGGAGAAGAAATGTGTGGGAAATATCAGAAAGGGAGACAGAACATAAAGACTCCTAACTCTGGGAAACGAACTAGGGGTGGTGGAAGGGGAGGAGGGCGGGGGGTGGGGGTGAATGGGTGACGGGCACTGAGGGGGGCAGTTGATGGGATGAGCATTGGGTGTTATTCTGTATGTTGGTAAATTGAACACCAATAAATAAATTTATTATAAAAAAATAAATTCTCTGTCAGACGTGTTACTTATTTTCATTTAATTTAGCTCTTTTGCTGTAATTTTGTCCTTTGATTTGGGACATATTCCTCTGTCTTCCTAATTTTGTCTAACTCTCTGTGTCTGTTTCTATGTGTTAGGAAAGTCAGCTGTGTCTCTTGCTCTTAAAAGTAGTGTCCTTGTGAAGAAGAGATCCTTTAGTGCCCTGAAGGGCAGTGTTCCTTGTTTACCAGGACCTGGCACTTTAGGGACATCTCCCATGTGTGTTGTATACACCCTGCTATTTTGGCTAAGCCACTTTTGCCTTCAGTCCAGTTGTCTGCAATGGCTGTCTTTGCCTGTAGGCACAGGGTTTTGTCCCTGTGTTGTTACTGGGCCAGTCTGGGACCACTTTGGGCTTGAGTTGAGTCAGTCAAACCAGGCATTTGCCAGAGATGCAGTAGCACCGAATTGTAGGGCACTTTCCCTATGTTGTCTCCTGAGAAGTGCTCATTAGTGGCTGGGGCCTGCAGTAGACCAGATGTCTGCCCCCAGCCCACTCCTGGGGCCACAGTCAGACTGGTGTGTGTGGTTATGTTTCCCTCTTCTCAAGAAAGGAATCACTTTGGGGTGGTGCTGGCCCCTCTCAGGGCTGCTTGCATACTGCCAAGCCTGTGGCAGCACTTTGAATGGGCTGTAGCCAAGGTTATATTGGAGCGGCAGGTCCACAGGAGAAAGCTGGCCTGTGGTGCACAGTGTTAACAAGCTTTGTACAGGTCTGCTGTACTTTAGAAGGGCGAGTCCTCAGGTGGGAGTAGGATGCATAGTGTTAGCAAGGTTTGCAGGAGTCTGCTATGGGAGGGGACCAGGAGCGGAGACCTGGCTGGAGGTGGACTATGCACAGGGAAATGTGGGGGCAGATGCTGTAAACAAGTTAGTTGGAAAGCATTGGCTGGCACTGGTTCCTACAGGTGTCCATGTGTCAGACAGAGGAAGGAAATGGCTACTAGCAGCTCTTCAGTTCTTGGAGAAATCTTCCAAGGATCCCTGACTCTCCAGCATATTTTTATTATTTATATATTTAAATATTTTTATATTTAGTAAACAAATCTCCCTTCCACATACCCTAGACATTTTTAACTGCATTTTTAAACTGCTGCTTCTGTGCTATATGTCACCAGGGGCTGTTTGTTGTGGTCTCTCTCTAAGGGCAGGACTCAGTTTCCTCTCTCCACTGCCCTCTGACTCTCCCAGAACTGATCCTACTGATTTCTAAAGTGCAGATGTTCAGCCCTGCTGATTGTAAGGACTCATGAATTTAGGCCCCTCAGGCTTTCAAAGCCAGATGTTATGGAATTCATCTACCCAGTCTAGGTTTCCTGTACCTAGGATGTTTGGTGTGAAGGTCTATTTCTCTCCTCTCTCTGCACCTGCATATCTCTGCCTCCTGAGAACAGTCTGGTGGTCCACCCTTCCTGCCTTCTTCCAGTGGCCTCTTCTCTGTATTTAGCTATGGGGAGTTTATTTTGCCAGTCTTCGGTTTTCTGGGTTATTTAATACCAATGTAGATTTCATCTAGTTGTATTGTAGGAGGAGGTAAGCTTAGGATCTTCCTATTCTGCCATCTTCCCCAGAAGTCTGCTGTATTCTAGATTTTATTCACTGTTCCTGTTGACAAATTTGATTTTATTCTTATCACCATTATATAATGTGATCTCCTTTATTCTTCTTTGTGAAAGGTGGAAAAATTTTCTCATTGTCTTCAGGGTTCTAAAATTTCATAGACATGAACTTTGGTGGTATAGGCTTTTCATTTCTGCCATCACATTTTTAATTTCTAAGAGCTCCTTAGCTTTTTTTTTTTTTTTTTTTTTTTGCTCCTTAGCTTTATAAATGGTGTTTCTTTTCCCTCCCTCTCTCCCTCCCTTCTCCTTCCTGCCTTCCTGCCTTCCTTCCTGCCTTCCTGCCTGCCTTCCTGCCTGCCTGCCTGCCTTTCTGCCTGCCTTCCTTCTTTACTTCCTTCCATAGTCTCCATGCCCAACATGGATCGCAATGCAGGGATTGAACTCACAACCCAGAGATCACGACTTGAACTGAGATTGAGTTCAGATGCTTAACTGACTGAGCAACCCAGGCACTCCTAAATGTTTCTTTTTCTTAATAGCTTCCTTTTCTGGTTTTGTGGGCGAGGATGTTACTTATACACATTTTCAAATTTTGTTCTGCTTCCTACATGTTTTACTTCCTCTAAGTGTCCTCCATTCTGTCCTTTCTTCTCCCCTCTGGTTGTTTTTGCTTTGCCTCTTTCATGTTAGAAGATTTCCTCATATATCAGGTAATTCTATTTTGTCCATTTATATTTAAGAATGAGACATTTGTGTGGTAAGGAATTTAGTCTTGTTCAAAGAGGTGTCTCTTTTGCCCTTGGCTCATGGGAGGTAATCTTAAGTTCCTGAAATGTCGTACCTTAGAGAGTGTCTTTGTTTATTTGGGGGCTTTGGGCCAAGCCAGTTAGTCTAACAGTATGGTTCATGTTGAATGTTTTGGGTCAAGTGGTATCAGCTCTACCCCAAGGGGCTGGAGACTGAGGTCAGCCTCTAGGAACTAACCACATCTTTGTGACCAACCCCCAATAAAAACTCGAGACCCCAAGGCTCAGGTGAGCTTCCTTGGTTGGCAGTACTCTGCATATTCACATACATTGTTACTGGGAGGTGTTAATGCTGTCCATTGCTCCATCAAGAGAAGTCAACTGGAAGCTCTACATTTGAAACTCCCCTGGACTTTGCCTCACATGTCTCTTCTCCTAGCTGAATTTGATCCATATGCTTTTGTTGAGATAAACTATCACCATGGGTGTAAAAGCTCTCTAGCTTCTGTTGAGTTCTGTAAACCTTCTAGTAAATTATTAAATCCGAGGTGGTTTTAGGGATCCATCCCCCAAACTTGCCATTGGCATCAGAAGTGAGGGTTGTCTTGTACATTTTTCCAAGTTTTGTAGCAGTTAAGAAGCTCATTAGAAGCTTTCTGAGCATGGATGGGGCTTATAAACTGTAGAGCGATCTTGCTGGGCTGTTTCATTGAAAAGACTCCAACTTCACTGTCTGTGGGTCTTTTTTCTTGGTCTGGGCAGTTTCTGCAGAAATGAATCCTTCAGCATTTTTTTAAAGTATTTTATTTATTTATTTATTCATGAGAGACACATAGGCAGAGAGAGAAGCAGGCTCCATGCAGGAGCCTGATGTGGGACTTGATCCTGGGATTCTAGGATCATGCCCTGGGCCGAAGGCAGATGCTCAACCACTGAGCCACCTGGGCATCCCGAATCCAATGAGTCTTTTCTTAGGAGAGCATAAACCTAAATGCTAGTGTTTTCAGAGTTGAGTAGGAGGAGGATAATAGCACTGAATATTGATTTTCATTTATTCCTTTTATTTTTCTCTATAATAGTCTTAAAAATTTTTTTTGTATATTTTTTTATTGGAGTTCGATTTGCCAACATATCGTATAACACCCAGTGCTCATCCTATCTCTCTATAACAGTCTTGACAACAGAAGCAGTACAAGGCGTTGAGGGAGCACGTGAACAGGGACACCTAATGTACTTGGGGCATCAAAGAAAGAATCACAGAGAATATTTAAACAGATACCCATGGATGGGTAGAGGAAGCTAGCTAGGTGAGAATGGAGTGAATGGTATTTTAGAGGCTCATAAATTTCTTTGAGTAGATGTGTCAGTATTACTTGGGAAGGGGTAGTACATAAGGTATCAGTTTGTTATAATGGTCCATATTATTAGAAATATAGTACCAGGGATATAATACCATAGGCAATTTTTAGTTTGAAGGGAATACATCTGTTGGTGTTTAATTCTGCTAACTAGTCAATAACAAATCTTTTTCAGATGTATGTATAAAGGCATTGAGGACCTAAAGGAATTTTTGTTTAGGAGTCAAGATTTAAACTTACACATTAGGTATGTGTAGTTTGACTTCTCATGAAAAGTTGAGTATTTATAGGAGTCATGCATTTTCTTGTTAATCTGTATTGATTCTTTGTTGACATTACCTTCCAGATATCATGTGTTTTTTGTTTTGTAATGGTAATCTGGCCAACTAGAGTAGTTTTAAGTAGATACTGAAACTTAGATTAGCTATTGCTTATACCTGAATATTTAGATGTCTTGAAGGACTTTTGAATTTACCTTTGGAATACTAGGGCACAGTATTACACTTTTGGGCTTAAAACTTTCAATGTCTTCCATTTTTCTATTGCATTATATTCAATCTAGTGCTAATCTACCAATCTTCACCTTTCATGATATATTCCCAACTTGTCTTTCAGCCTTTGTTTCTATCTCTATGTAAACAACCACAACAGAACAAAAACAACTGTGATTATTCCTGAATTAAATTTGTATTCTTTCCCCCCAGTGTCTTGCTTAGAATGAGGCTCTTGCCTTCTCAGCCACCAATCCCCACCTTAGAGAATGCACGTAAGTGTTCTAAGTTATAGTTGTTCAGAATATCCCTTCAGGATATCCCCATTATATTTACATCTTCGTTTGACGTTATAATTTGATATCAAAGACAAAAAAGCCTACCTATTTGGCTCTGTTTTCCCCCATTTACCTTTCTTAAAAGCCATTTTATTCAAAAATTTTATTTATTCAAGTCATCTCTACACCCAATATGGGGTTCAAACTCACGATCCTGAGATCAAGATTTGCATGGTCTTATGACTGAGCCAGCCAAGTGCCCGTCTTTTAACTATTTTAAACTAAGCTTTAGTTTTTCCCTCCCAGGGTTTTAAAGAAGTAAATGTTCATTATACAGAACTGGAAGAAATTTGACTATAGTTTTTCCCTTTTTCCGTTCTACTGTATACACCAACTGATCAAATAAATTAATTGTGGTCCAGTATTTCAAATCTGGAGTATCTTGTGTGTAAATTTCGGATTCTGTGTGACCTGATACCACCTTACCTATACAGCCATATATTTACTCTCAAACACACCTTTTTGCCATTGTTAGTATTCTGGGAACAAGCTATAACCATTCCTGTATTGGTCTATAGTTAATTTCTACTAATCTCTCAGGGGAAGTTGGCTTGCTGAAACCTTCTCTAGCCAGCCTAGAGTTCTCATTATGACAGAGTTGGAGTTAGAATGCAGTCTCTTGCCTTGTTTTGCACTGTCATGCCCTCCGCACTGTCATGCCTATTGCTCAGATTAATTGAATAAATCCTGTGGTTAAGATAATCAGAGAAGACCTACATTGTCAAATCAGCCTTACTATGTTAAAACATCATAGGACACCTATTGAGTGCCTGACGTAGGGTCAGTGCATCATCACCTGTTGTCCATGGTTTGCCAATTCCAAATCCAATGATGACCCATATCACAGAAGCAGAACATGAAATTCCTTTTTTTCCAGGGTAGAGCTGACACCCCCGTGAGTCTATGATTCTCCATCATTGCCAGTAAAGTATTAGGCCCCAGTAGATAGGCTATGGGTTTGGATTGTTACCACTATACTGTTGAAGTTTTATAGTAAAGTCACTTGGAACTATAGTAAATTAAAAATAAAGTAAGTGGGAAACTATTGGATATTTTAACTGCCTCTTTCTTTCACTTCTTGATTCAAGCTAAGAGTACATTTCTCAAACAGCTTTGATATGTGGATTGCTGAGGAAAACTATAGCATTCCAACCTGGCAGGTTAAGAGTTCTTTGAAATAGTTAATGAAATGCTTCATACTGGGAACCTAGTAGAAATACTTAGTTTCTGAAAAACCTTTTGATAATGCTTGCTTTAAGAGTTTAAGAAAAATGCCAACAGAGTAAAAAGTATTGCTTTTTTCATAGATTTGAACATATTTAAACAATAGAAAAAAATGTGAGTGAAAAGCTGCTGTGCATTCCCCAGAGAGGTCAGTCATTGGCTGACACCGTTTTTATTATAGTACATGATATTTTCAATGCTAACAGAACTCTTTGGAAGACAGCTTAGAAAAACAATTGATGGATATAAACTTTTGAAAAACTAAAAAATACGCAAGCTTTGTAAATAACTTAGGCTGAATTTAAAAATATGGATGTACCATCACATGATATTTAGCTTCTAGAGTTTCACTAATTTTTAAAAATAAATTTAATTGAACTATATCTTAGTCTGTCAAGGCTGCTATAACAGAGATACCATAGATTGGGTGGCTTATAAACAGCAGAAGTTTATTTCTCACAGTTCTGCAGGATGGGGAGTCCAAGAATCAAGGCATCAGCAGACTTGGGGTCTGATGAGGACTGGCTTCCTATTTGAGGGGTGTTTTTTCACTGTAGCTTCACATGGTCTCTGGGGCCTCTTTTATAAGAGCACTAATCCCATTCTAAGGGCTTCATTCTTATGACTAATCAGTTGCTAAGGGCCCTACCTCCAAATGCTGTCACATTGGGGATTAGGTTTCAACATATGAATTTGTGTGTGTGTATATGTGTGTGAGGGGAGATGTCATAAACATGCACTCAGACTGTAAGACATATCTACAGTAAGATGTACTAATCTTAAATGTATAGATACCTATAGAGACGAGTTTCAGTATAATTTGGTTTATACATTTTTATTAGTGTTAAATATTTACATTGGAACTCTTAGTCTGCCATTTTATACTTGTGATACTGTTTGCTATGGGCACCTTGTCGTATTGGATTTTGTATGTTATGTATTACTATGAAATAAATGGCTCCCAAAATTAGTAACCTAAAACAATAAACATTTATTATCTCTCAGTTTTTGTGGGCCAAATCTGGGAGTTGTTTAGCTGTGTGGTTCTGGTTTGGGGCTCTCATGAGGGTTAGGTCAACTTATTAGTCAAAGCTGCAATCACCTGAAGGTTTACCTAGAGCTGGAGCTCTGCTTTCAAAGTGGCTCCTTCCCATGGTTGACAAATTAGTGTTGGCAACTGGCCAGAGCCCTCAGCTCACTGTTATGTGGACCTCACTCTAGGCCTCACCTGACTATCCTGTGTTGCAGCACCTGGCTTCTTTCAAAAAGAGTGCTCCAAAATAGTAATGCAAGAGCCACAATGTCTTTTATTACCAAATGGAAGTCATACCCTGATATTTCCCCAATATCTTAATGGTCATATGGGTGGGTCCATTCATTGTGGAAGGAACATGAATACCAGGAGATGAGAATCACTGGGAGCAATTTTGATGCCTATCATGGTTTCTCTTATTCATTATGATATTTATTTTAGCTTGCTTTTGTTTACTGTTAATTACTAAAAATTTCAAACATTCTGAAAAATAGAAGGATTAATATAAATCACCCATAGATACCAATCTCTTAGAGGTAATAGTTGTTAGTGGTTTACAGTTTGCTTTGGCAATTTTTTTCCGAACTATTTTAAATTAAAATTACAGACATCAGGATGTTTTATTTATAAATACTTGTTTGCATCTTTTAAGGAATAAAGATATTTTCTTACAACATCCCCATATCATTGTTGCAGTCACCAAATTTAAAATAATTCCCTGATATTATCTAATACTAAGTATTTAAATTTTTCCAGTTGTCCCCAAAATGTATTTTGTTGCTGGTTTGTTGAAGCCAGAATCTTATAAGACCATACATTATATTCAGTTTTTGTATTTGTGGAGGCAGGTAATCATCTGGAATAGCATTCATTTCTTTTACTGTCATGAGTTTGATGATTTGGGGTTATTTAACTTGTAGATTGCCCCAACTTTAGGATTTATCTGATTATTTCCTCATGATGTCATTTAACTTATTTTTTCTTCTGTATTCCCTTTAATTTAGAAGTCATATATTAGTTTGGGTTCTCTAGAAAAACAGAGTCAGTAGTAGATATATGAATATAGATACAAATATAGATGAAGAGAGTTAATATAAGGAATTAGCTCATGTAATTATGGAGTCTGAGAAGTCCAAGATAGGGTTAGTGAGCTAGAGATTTAGGGGAGCCAATGGTACAATTCCAGTCCAAGTGTGAAGGACTGAGAGCCAAGAGAACTGATGGTATAAGTTCTAGTCCTAGTCCAAAGGTCTGTGACACAGGTGAGCAGATGGTCTAAGTTCCAGTCTGAGTCTGAGAGCCTGGAAACTAGACAAGCCAACAGTGTAAGTTCTGGTCCAAGTCCAAAGGCAAGAGAAGACCAATGTCCCAGTTCAAAGACAGGCAGAATTCTTTCTTACTCAGCTTTTTATTCTATTGAGGCCATCAGCGGATTGGATGACACTCAGGCATATTGCAGAAGACAACCTCCTTTACTCAATCTGATTCAAGTGCTGATCCCATCCAGAAACATCCTTGTAAGACACACCCAGAAATTATGTTTAAACAAACACCTGGGCTCCATGTGGCCCAAAGTTGACATATAAGATTAACTATCACATATTTAAAACTTTATTAGATTCAGATTAAATAGCTCTGGTAAGAGTACTTCATAAGTGATGCTGTATATTTTATATTATATCATGAGGCTCATAATGAGTGTCTGATTATCTCACTCAGTAATATTAAGTTTGATCATTTGTTTAAGGTGATTACAGTTGCATCTGCCAGTTGTATAATTCCAGTTTATGCCTTTTGACCTACAGGTGATATATGAGGTGATATTTCCATACCATTTGAGTATCTAGTTCCCCACAGATTTTTCACTCAGTGTCTTTTTTTTTTTTTAAGATTTTATTTATTTATTCATGAGAGACAGAGAGAGGCAGAGACATAGAGGGAGAAGCAGGTTCCCTGTGGGGAGCTTGATGTGAGACTCAATCCCAGGACCCGGGATCATGACCTGAGCCAAATGCAGACACTCAACCACTGAGCCACCCAGGATGCCCCTTTTGCATCCTGGTCTCTTGACAGCATTGATTTGTGCTGTCCTTGGCTCATTTTAACTCAGAGAATGTAGCAGAAGTGAGGTTTTCATAGCTGTTTCTATGATTTGGGGAGTTCTCAGCTCAGCTGCCTTGTAAGAGGTTCAGCTACCCTGTTGAAGAAAGCACTTGGAGAAGGAGAAGTTCTGGTCCTACGTGGAGACCTTTGTACTGTCCCAGCAGAGCTTGCCTGTATCCATTATTTAATTAAATATAGCAAAATAATGTAGTTTGTTTTAATTTGATTCACTGTGTTAAGTCCCACATTTTTCTTCTCCCTTCCCCTCAGATGCCAGTACTTCTTCCACAGGCTTTGCTGTTTTTGAATCCTTCTTCCTTGTCCCCAGATGTCCCTTACTTCTGAAGTTTTCTCACCAGATGGTAGCTATGTGATGAATCTTGGTTAAATGAATGGCTCTGATTTTTTTGTTCTAGTGTATCAAGGCTTCCTCAAACTGCCAGTCCCCTTTCTCCAAAATACATATATTATCTTTAAGGATTTATTTATTTGAGAGAGAGAGAGAGAGAGAGAGAGAGAGAGAGAATGCCGGAGGAAGGGGCAAAGGAAGAGGGAGAGAGAATCTTAAGCAGACTCTGCACTGAGTGTGGAGCCCAACATGGGACTTGATCTCACAACTCTGAAATCACAACCCAAGCCAAAACCAAGAGTTTTCTGCTCAACCAGATGTGCAACAAGGCCTCTCTATAATCTATGTGTTTTTATCATTGATTCCTCAAATTTTTATAGATGGTTTGCTACATGTCACTTAAATGCAGTGATGGGGAGCTGGGCTGGGGGAGGTAGAAATTCGTATACTAATGAAATGGTCTGAGTTTCAGCTCTGTGGAGGCTTCTCTTGTTGGCAACATCTAACTAGACAATTCAACAAACAGTCCAACATAATAACCACTATATTATGGCCTTGTGCCTGATACATAGTAAACACCTAAATATTTGGTGAATGACTTGGGTAAGAATTGTGACTATATATTATCTGTTAAGGTTCTAGTGGAGCTCAGAAGGTTTTGTGATTGAAAGGCTTGGGAAAGTTGCTCAGGGTGACATAGAGTAGGATTTATTTTATTTTATTTTATTTTATTTTATTTTATTTATTATTTATTTTATTTTATAAATTAATTTTTATTGGTGTTCAATTTACCAACATACAGAATAACACCCAGTGCTCATCCCGTCAAGTGTCCCCCTCAGTGCCCGTCACCCATTCACCCCCACCCCCCGCCCTCCTCCCCCTCCACCACCCCTAGTTCATTTTCCAGAGTTAGAAGTCTTTATGTTCTGTCTCCCTTTCTGATATTTCCCACACATTTCTTCTCTCTTCCCTTATATTCCCTTTCACTATTATTCATATTCCCCAAATGAATGAGAACACATACTGTTTGTCCTTCTCCGGTTACTGTGGCCAAGTTCAAAAAGGGTGTTGCCTGAGTTCTCCTCTGGGATTTTGATGGAATCTTGTCTCACATTCAGATCTTTCATGTATTTTGAGTTTATCTTTGTGTATGGTGCAAGAGAGTGGTCCAGTTTCATTCTTCTGCATGTGGATGTCCAATTTTCCCAGCACCATTTATTGAAGAGACTGTCTTTCTTCCAGTGGATCGTCTTTCCTCCTTTATCGTATAATAGTTGACCATAAAGTTCAGGGTCCACTTCTGGGTTCTCTATTCTGTTCCATTGATCTATATGTCTGTTTTTGTGCCAGTACCACACTGTCTTGATGACCACAGCTTTGTAGTACAACCTGAAATCTGGCATTGTGATGCCCCCAGATAGAGTAGGAATTTCGATAGGGGTGATGTAGTGTGCAAACTAGATACTTTTGACAGTGAAAAGAGGCATTAAAACACTTAATATAATTACAAATATTTATTAACTGACAAATTGTTTCTGTATTTTTAGTGAACCTTCTATTCAAGAGAAAATAGCTCTATTCAAAAACTTTTAAAAACACTTCATTCTGAAACAAAATATATTTATGTATATCAAAGCCAAAAAATGTATCCATCTTAATTATCTCAGCATTATGAAACAACACAAGTTGAGGCATTGCTCTGCTTTAACCAGTTTCTTAGCTATATCAATCTTGTGTCATTAGTATCTTTTTAAGACCAATGAAATTTTTAAAAAATAATTGAAATGTCCATCAATTTTTTTCAAGCTCCATCTTATGTTTCTTAAATTTTAAAATTCTTGACACCTTTAGTTGATTCTTCTCTGTGGAACATATCATTTCTAATTGAGAAAATGTTTTCTTTATGGATGGTGAGGTATCTGGTAAGCTTAGAACAAATTCTGCAAGTAGAGGTTGTTCTTCTCATTTTTAAAAATTGAAATGTGTAAATATTTTGGCACAAATAGTTTCACAGCTAATGTATTTTTTCCTCTTTGCTAAGGCAAAATAATATGTATTTTTATAAGACAAAAACTTGTCATATAAGATGTCTCTGTTTAAGGTTCTTTTGAAGAAGATTTTGCTAAATCTAAATACTGTAAAACCTCAAGCCTTCTCCATTTCATTTCTTTCCAGTACAGGATATAAATGTATCCAGTTTAAAAGTGGAGTTTGTGGTAACTAGACTCCAAAGATGGATCAGGTGTCTGGGATCTGGGCTGCCCTTGACTCACCTTGACCCAGAGAATGCAGCAGAAGTGAGGCTTTAATAGCTGTTTTTATGATTTGGGGAGCCATGAGCCACCTTGTAGGAGGTTCAGTTACTTTGTTTAGAAGGCACTTGGAGAGGGAGATGTTCTGGTTCTGCATGGAGAAAGTGAAGGACACCAAGTGTCCTTGCAGAGCCCAGGCTCCTAGCTGCCTTCCCTAAGGCACCAGGTATGTGGGTGAAGCTATGTGGCAGGTTTCAGCTCCACTCAACCCACAGAATCAGAAGTAACGCAAGGGTTGCTGATTTCAGCCATGACGTTGTGTGGTGGTTTGTTTTACAGCAGTAGATAATCAAAACAGATAAGCAGTGATATTTGAAAGTGCAATTTTAGATCTTAAAAACAAAGCCTTGTTTACTGGTTGACATGCCCTCATTTAATTTGTTGAAATCTTGTCTTTACTTTTGTAGGGATATATTTTAGTGTCTTCCTGTTTGCAATGTTTACAAACAGTTGTCATCAATAATTGTGGTTCACTAAGTTTCAAAAGCTGGAGGCTTTTGGTTTTTTATTTACTTAACAGGTTTTTTTTCTTTAAAAAGATTTTCAACTGACTTTGAGAAACAATAAAGCCAACATTTAAAGGTCTTATTTACAAACTAGTTCAGGACTAGTTGTACATCAGCTGAGATTGACTGACAAAACGGTTCCTACTCTTCCAAGAGCCAAATATTCTAATATTCAACTGATGATGATCAGTAGAGAGATAGTGCCTACTGCCAGGAAGAAGTATTTATTTTTAATTAAACATCAGCTTTCTCACAAAGATCAGGTAGTTCACTTATTCTGTGTACATATAAAATATTTAAAATTTGACAGCTACAGCTTGCAGTTTGTTACAATGTGGAAGCTTATTTGGATGAAAATATAAATTATGTGTCTATCACAACCATATCCAAGTATATTTATGCTCCATAGGTTTCTTAATTTAATAAGAAATTTTTTTATCATGATACTATATTCCAACAAAATTTGTATCCATGTTATCATTGCAAAATCAAATAATTACATGTTCAACACCAACCTGTTAAACTGAATTTACAGCGGCAGCCCCAATGATGTCAGATGTTTGACCTTCAACAAAATTGACTTCTAAAATTTTTCTTTGATTTAATAAATTCAATCTTTAAAATGAGCCAATATTTGAATTAATTTAACAGATTTTCTTCTTGAAGCACCTGTGACTCTATGTAAGACTCGTATTTTCTAGTTGATTGTGAAATTCTGCTTCTAAGCAAACAAATTAATAACTTCTGCTTTACTTCTTATACTAGATTTGGATGTAAAAATGAGCTGTATTTTTTTTAATTTAATTTAATTTATTTTAATGAGCTGTATTTAGAGTACAGATCTTCCTCGACTTATGGTGGGGTCACGTTCTGATAAACCCATCACAAGTTGAACATATTGCAAGTGAAATGCATTTAACACACTAACCCACCAAACATTGTAGCTGAGTCTAGTCTACCTTAAATGTGCTCAGAACACTTATATTGTGTGGGCAGGATCATCTAACACAAAGCCTACTTTATAGCAAAGTGTTGAGTAACTCATGGAATATATTAAATACTGGACTGACATAAACAGAATGGTTGCAGTGGGTACAGGATGGTTGTCACTATTGGTGGTTTACCTTTGTAACTACGTGACTGACCGGAAACTGTGGCTGCCACTGCCCAGCATTATGAGAGAAGATCCTACTACATTGTTGCTAGCCTGGGAGAAGGTCAAAATTGCAAATTTGAAGTATGGTTCCTACTGAATGTGTATTACTTTTGCACCATTGTAAAATTGAAAAATTATAAATCGAACCATCGTAAGTTGGGGACCATCCATACTTCTTTTATCTAAATGGAAAGTCATGCTTCAGAGCTTTCTGTAACTGCTTCTTCTGAGGCTGTGTTAAAATTGCCATCTTTAAGCACAGGCTTCTTAACATAACTGCTAATTTTTGCAGTATATAAAGATGCTTTTTAGCAGATTTGGGTCTTGGAGTCAGTGATATCTCTGTAGAGCTGTGTTGGCACGTGATAAATGTTGAAAAGCATTTTGTGCAAATTATAGATCATCAACTTTTCAGAGAAGTGGAAATTCAGAATTTAATATTTCATTAAGCATACTTTTTTGGAGATCATTATTGCTAATATATATTTTTTTCAAAATAAAAAGGGCTAACCCTAAATATGTTTAGCTATATAGAATATAAAAATGACAAAAGTGGGGCGCCTTGGTGGCTCAGTTGGTTAAGCATCTACCTTCAGCTTAGGGCATGATCCAAAATCCTGGGATCAAGCCCCACATGGATTCCCTGCTCAGCAGGGAGTCTGCTTCTCCCTCTGCTCCCAGCATACATTCTCTCTTATTATTTCTGTCTCTCTCTCTCTCTCTCTCTCTCAAATAAATAAATAAAAATCTTTAAATTTTTTTTAAAAATGACAAAAGCATTGCTTTCAATTAGTTCTCCTCTAGGACTTTAGATATTCCCCATACATATTCCATATTCATGTTACCTATAGATTGTCATACTTCTCATGCCCTACCGACTGGTGGCATGGGGTATCTATATCTCTTGTGGGCTTGGGCCGAGGCCAGGGCACAACTGACTGGTATGTTCACATGACTGCAGGGACACAAGAGCATTGCAGACTTCTACCCCTACCCAAGACAGGAAGGAGTTAGCCGTTGCTAACCACAAATATTACAAGAACCCTCAGTTGTCAGTAAATGCCTTGTGTGCTGGAAGTGTTAGTTTTGTCCTATCTGGGAGCCAGGGGAAAAGTCGAGTTTTGGTCTCCTTACACAGTGAACCACATGTTCAAACAAGGCTTCTGTAACCTGCACTTTCCTCTAAAACTATTATTAGAGAATGTGGTAGAAGTTGGGGATCTGTGAAACCCACTCTGGTTTATGATATTTATTAAAAAATGAAATATAGGGTGCCTGGGTGGTTCAGTCGGTTGG
Organism: Nyctereutes procyonoides; assembly: GCF_905146905.1. Lineage (NCBI taxonomy): Eukaryota > Metazoa > Chordata > Mammalia > Carnivora > Canidae > Nyctereutes > Nyctereutes procyonoides. The sequence continues at coordinate 1,018,156 of NW_026575036.1, forward strand.
GCATCTGCCTTCAGCTCAGGTCATGATCTCAGGGTCCTGGGAACTAGTTCTGTGTCGGGCTCCCTGCTCAGTGGGAAGTCTGCTTTTCCCTCTCCTACATGCTTATCTCCTTTTGCTCTATCTCCTTTGCTCTCTCTCAAATAAATAAATAAATAAATAAGTAAGTAAGTAAGTAAGTAAGTAAGTAAGTAAAATTCTTTAAAAATATATGAACCATAGAAGCAAATGCTAAACTGAATGGGACAGGAGGTGTAAACCAGGGTCATGGGGTCCAGAAGCTAGTGAGGACCAGAAGCTCAACAGATAGAACGGATTGGGAAGAGTAGTCAGTTTTACTGTCGTGGTCAGAGCATGGAGACAGAGGGATCAGCTCTGATGGTTTGTGCCAGTCTGTGAACTCTTCCACACAGAGACTTACCTGAGGATACTTGTGGGTACTGAGCAGATGGAATTCTTCCTTGAATTTTGTGCTCTGTGAACCTTGGAGCTGCTTCTGGAATATCAGCTTTTCTTGGACACTTCATTCTCCCGATGGCACCAGAGAATGAGCAGCTCATATTTGTTTGAAGGCAAATTTTATTTTATTTTATTTTATTTTATTTTATTTTATTTTATTTTATTTTATTTTATTTTTTTTAAGATTTTATTTATTTTATTTTATTTTATTTTATTTTATTTTATTTTATTTTTAAGATTTTATTTATTTATTCATGGCAGACACAGAGAGAGAGACAGAGACAGAGACAGAAGCAGGTTCCATGCAGGGAACCCGATGTGGGACTTGATCCCGGGTCTCCAAGATCACACCAGGGGCTGAAGGCAGCACTAAACCCCTGAGCCACCTGGGCTGCCCTGAAGGCAAATTTTAAAGACAGAAATGCTACAGTTGGTGCACTGATGAGATTTTGACCATTCTCTCCTCCCCACTACTATTGTTCTGGTTCAAGCTACCACTTGCTGTTGCTTGAGCCTCCTAATTGGCTTCCCCTTAGCAGCCAGAGGGACTTTTTAAAATGTAAATCTAAATCAGATAGTTTCATTCCTCTGCACAGAGTTCTCTGAAGACTTCCTGTCTCACATCTGAAGTCCTTTCCATGCTGAAAACATCCTTCTTGAGGGGCTTTCAAACCTTATGGGCATGCCTCACAACAGGCCACGTATTTTATATTGCCACACAGTACATGCCTATGTATGTATAATTGAAACAACATTTCTGTAAATGACCCTTACTTGTATTATATATAAGGTGTCCTGATGTTTTCCATTTTATTGTTTTTTCTTCTTTTCAAAAAATTCTAGTTGCAGCTGACAAACTTGATTTCATGACAGGTCCATGGGTCATGATTCTCAGTTTGGAGAACATTTTACTATATGATCTGGTCCTTGCCTGCCTCTCAGACTTTAACTCTGCCACTCCCAGTCCCCCTGGCTTACTGTCCTTCAGTTAAACCCGTGCCCCTTCTTTGCCATAAATATGACATGTTCGCTCTTACTTGAGGGCTTTTGCATTTGCTCTTCTCTCTGCCTAGAACACTGTTTCCCCTGGTTGATGGTTTTATATGGAGCTCTGCTCAAGTGTTTCCTTATCAGAGACTCTCCCTGACCTTGCCCATCCCTGCATTCTCCATTCTCTTATCCTATATAACTTTTCACTGTAGCCCACGGATACTGTGTAATATATTCAGTATACATTTATATGTTTGTCTCATTTCATTAGAAGAAGCTCTGTGAGAGTACCGATTTTGTTTTCTCACTCACTGCTGAATCCGCTGAACCTAGAGCAGTGCTGGCACCATCGTGTGTTAGTTGAATGAATGAATAAGTGTAATTCACAGACAGATATGTACTGACCAAACTTTGTAGGAGCAGAGTTCCAAACCTGTATCCTATCTTATGCTTAAGCTACTGATTTTGGGTCGGAGAACCCTATAAACTCTGTGAGCAGACCTGATGCCATTTGGTCTGAGAATTTTGGAATCTTGTCTACCTTGCCTGGAAGGAGAATGTGATCTTGGGGAAAGTCTAGACCTTTGACCCCATAGACTCCTTCACTATGGGAAAGGGCATTGGTCTGCAAGGGCCAGCGTGGGCCTGTCTCACCCAGGTGTGATATTTGTGTCACTCAGGATTTATATAATAATCAGGTTCTTTCTGGTAGCCCAGGGTGCTAATGTTTAGTGATCTTCTTTATGGGAGCAGTAATGATGGTGTTCTGATTATATTATCATTTCTGCCTTGTATCATGCAGCTGAGTCAGGCTGGATTGATGGAAGCCCTCAGTGGCAGAGTTTGGGCATGACAGGTCTGGAGTTTGAAATGCCCCAGGGAGGTGTTGTCCTATGCTGATGCCTGGATTATAGGTAGCAACAGCCATCTTGCTGGTTTACCTTCTATTGTCTCTTTTCTACCTGCCCTGCGCACTGCTGCCTGGCAGTGCCTCTTAATTCAAAAGTTAAGTATATTTTGTTTTTACTGCTCAATAAGGTAATGCATGCTCTTGGTAAAAAATTTCAGTGTTATGGAACTATATAACATGAGAAAGTAGAAATCTTTTTTTTTTCCTTTTTACAAAGTAGAAATCTTATGTAATTCTAGCTCTGAAGAGAAACTCTTCTATCAATTTGGTATATATTCTATTATTCTTTTTTACCCATGTAGCAACAGATATATGTTTTATACTTGTATTTTTGTTTTTATAAACATTTTTATTTTAGAAAATCACTGCTGTACAGGCTACTTGTTTTCACCGAGTCAAGTATCATAATTGGTTTTCCATGACAGTGCTTACTCATCTACTTCATTCTTTTTAATAATGGGTCATAGTCTACCTTATGGATCTGCTGTATTTGAAGCCATCATGGATCTTGGTGTCACTTGCAACAATACTAGCATAAATATTTTTCTATATTTGTACTTGCATATTTGTGTAAGTATTTCTATGGGACCTATTCTGCATGCTGATTATTTTTAGGAAATACTTCTTTAATTCTATTACAGTTTGCTTTAGAAATCTTTGATGGCTCTCATCACTTGCAGGATAAAGTCTAGACCAGTGCTGTTTTAATATACAACATGAAGTAATTTAAAATTTCCTGGAGTACACATTATAAAAGGTGAAAAGAAACAAGTGAAAATAATTTTAATAGCTTTTTATTTAACCAGATGTAACCCAGATACCGTATTTTGAGTGTATAAGCAATATCAAAACATAATTACAGAAGGGTGCCTGGGTGGCCCAGTCAGTTGAGCATTGACTGACTCTTGATCTCAGCTCAGGTCTTGATCTCAGGGTTGTGAGTTCAAGGCCCACATTGGGCACCATGCTGAGCTTAAAAACAAAAAACATAATTACAGAAATATTTTGTATTCTTTTTTTTTGTACTAAATCTTTGAAATCTGCTAAGTACTTTACACTTAAAGCACATCTCAAAATTGGACTGTTCCACATTTCAAATGCTCAGATGGCCACATGTGACCAGAGGCTACTGATTGGATAGCACAGATCTAGACTCCTTTCCCTGGTACTTACGCTTTATAAGGAAGCCACAGTGAATCAAATAGGGCCAACTTGCCCGTGCTCCTGACACTCTTGTTTCCTATAAACTTTCAGCACTTCCTCTTTATTTTTCCTGAATCCTGCCCATGCTTTGGGTAGGGTTTCTCAGCACTGTTGACATTTGGGGCCAGTTAATTCTCTAGGATTGGACTGTTCCATTGGTCCTGAGCCTGTTAACGGCAGTGCCCTTGGTTAGGAATGCCCGGGATGCTAACTTGGGCATATCACTTGTGGCAAATTCCATAGACGGTTCCCCTACTGGGCCTCCTCTTTATGGGTGGGCTGTCTCTTCTGGTTCTTATTTTGACTTCAGGACACACACTTCAGCGAAAACCATCAGGGAACTTGAGGATCAGGATTTATTACTCACAAGTCCTGGAGAGTGCAAGTGTATCCAAGAGCTGCACTGTGAGGTTTTGGGCAGAAAGAGCAAGTGTGCACAGGCAAGCAATGACCTGAGTCTTTATTAGGGTCTGAGGGTGGGATGTCTAGGGTTTTGTGGGTTAACTTTTTATTAGCTAATTTAAAGCTAAAGAGCAGGAATTGCGGTATGGGAAGGGGAAGCAGGGTCACTTGAGCAGGCAGTTATCTAGGTTACCCAGAGCTTTCTGAAAGAGGAACCTTCGTGTGTGGGGGCTGTCTAGTTCATAGTAGCAATGTCATGCGGCTGGTCATATGTTTATTCAGGATGAATGTCTTTTGAAATGGATGCCTCAGCAATAAAAAGCTTAATGTCAGGCACTTATACTACAATTAGAAAGCTTAATATCAGTCACTTACACTATTGAGAGACTATTAGCAGCATCCCTGACTTCTACCCACTAGGTGCAAGTGGCACTTTCCTATCACCAGCTGTGACAACCACAAATGTCTCTAGACTGAGAACCTCTGCTTTAGCCTCAATCTCACATCTCCACTTATCTACTAAGAGGGTTTTGTGTGTGTACACACCTCTGGCCTTCCATTTCTCTGAGCTTGACTTATTGTCCAGCCAGTGTGGTAAGTGTATGTAACAGGGAAAAAGCCTTTTATGATCAGATGTTTGAGAAATGCTGAATTAAAGAAAATTCAGTATTTCTTTCCTTTGGGACTTTGTCATAGAATCTAATGTGCTAAATGCTTTATGCATCTCATGTCCATCTAGTACAGTCCAAAAATGCTTTATGCATCTCCAAGAGAAGCTAACTCACCTAGCATGTCCCAAACTCACTTATCATTGTAATAGAAATTTATCACTTTTTGGCTTTCCAGCAACTAACATGTGTCCTCTTAGTATTGGGTCATTCTATCTAACTTACATAGATCAGGTTGGTGGCACTACAGAGGAAGGAATGGACCTTCCCTCTTCCCTGCTCCACACAAGCATGCATGGTTCAGGCTTTGGATGCTTCCATATGGAACTTGAGGTTGAGTGAGCTGGAGTGAGAGGCTGTTGGTGTAAAATACTGACATTCTTCTAGCTTACTGTCTTTGGTCCTTGTCTGTTTCCTGAGCTTGGTTTTCCAGTCTCTTCTCAGTTACCTGAGCTTTTACCACCCTTCCCTTTTTGTTCCAGTCACTAAAGTCAGTTTTCACCATTTTTAACGGATAGGTTCCTGACTGACATGACCAGTAGAACTAGTTGGAAATGTTGGTTACAAGCATTGATTTTTGTCCCCATATGTTGGCTTACATTTTATATTTTTCAACTCTTCCCATTCTGTGCCTTTATTCCCTAAGCTTTTTCAGGACAGCAGCAACCTACTTAGTGCCACTGCATTTCTCACATCCTGTCACCCTGTGCCTGCTCTCCAGAGGTGCTAAATGCAGAGGCATTAGGACTTGTGGTAGGTGGGTGCTTTACTGCACTAAAGGCTTGTGGTTCTCTAGCGACATAACTGCAGCCACCACCTGCTGCTGAGCCTGTGAGGCTGGTCACTGGGTAATTACAGGTACCCTGGGAACAAGTGGAACAGAAGTAAGCAAACTGGAGATTGCACCGAACAGTATTTGGATGTTAGAATAATTGACTAGGTTCTGCTTTTATTTTTTTTAAAGATTTTATTTATTTATTCATGAGACACAGAGAGAGAGAGGGGGCGGGCAGAGGCACAGGCAGAGGGAGAAGCAGGCCCCATGCAGGGAGCCCGACGTGGGACTCGATCCCAGGACTCCAGGCTTACACCCTGAGTCGAAAGTAGAGCTTAACCACTGAGCCATCCAGGCGTCCCTAGGTTCTGCTTTTAATGCCTAGCTTAACTGACAGGTAATAGCTGTTGGTTGAGAAGGGGAATAATGACAAAAATTAATTAGTGAAGAGCAGCAAAAGCTGGGAAAGGGCTAATATCTCAAGGTGGGATGAAGGGTAAGAGAAAAGTGGGAAAATTTTAAAATACCATATGATGCTGTGTGTGAAGCCAGGTGCAAGAGCACAGATGCCTGTAATGTGAACCCAGACTCTCTTCCACTGTGATCATGTATTCTGAGAAAATGTTATAATCTATGTGGCTATGGATATAAGACGTACTGGAAATGACAGAGGGAAGAGGAGTGTAAGCAGAAAATATTCAAGCCTGGTTTCAAAGGATCAAGTGAACAGATCATGTTGGCCTTCAGCTTGGTGCCTGAAATCTATTCTGAAGTATTTTAGGGAGTGTAGTAAACTCATTATTCACCTGGACTCAGACTGATATCCTAAAGAAAGGTCTAGATGGAGAATGTATGTGGGATGGGAGTTGTAGATTAGGGTCAAAGTAGTCATAGTAGTAAGGCTCTGTGAGTGGTGGCAATATATGCTGTCAGGTTGTTGGTGTCATGGTTTCTAGACCATCTGTCTAGGTTCTAAGAATTAGGCTTACACAGTAGAATGTTGGACAAGTTGGCTCATGTCCACTAGGGGCATGGATCCCCTAGGGAGCTCACCCAGGGCTTATTGGATGGTAGACTAGACTTTGGGAAAAAAATTAATTCTAGTTTCTACCTGTTAGTAAGGATGAGGCTCTCAGCATGGTATCTGTCTTGTATCTTTGGTTAGGAATTGAATAAGGCTGAGTCTGCTCATTTACATATGTTGAATATCTTTGAGGCTGAATGGTTCAGGCATGCCCTGACATCCAGGGCTCTTTTTTTCTAGCCATGCTAACCTTTTCCAAGGCTAAGATCAAATACTAGACATGATCAAGTTGATATTTCACTGGTTTCAGTGTCTGAGGTAAAAAAATAAATGTACTATGATGCAAGGGGCTTATTGAGCAACTATTTCTGTGCTGGGCACTTGCACATATGGGAAGGTGTGACTGATTCCTGGGAAGTTGCAAATTAGAATTGAAAATAACCAGAAAAAATGAAAAGAGAAAACATGGGAAATTTAATCTTTCTTTTCCCAAATTTAGGAGAAAGAATCTCTAATAAATTATCACAATTTGTTTTTCTCCATTAGGAACAAAGGTAAAATCAAAATACAAAATAAACCTCATTTTACAAAGTTATCATTTGGTGTTACATGGTTTAGGAATATTGTGAAGATGTACAAGAACATCCATGGAAGCACCAACGGAAGTGACAAAAAGACTATATGGTGGATTTGTAGAGAAGATGATTTGTCTCCACTGAGGCATAGGAAAAATAATAATAAAAAATTGTGAGAAGAGTATTTGAGAACAAATTTATAACTGACGGAAGGGCCTGAAAGCCAACCAAATGACATACTAAGAGACACAGTAGGGTATTTTTTCATGGGAGAGTTTTGAGAAAAGAATATTATCGCCGTCCAATTATGGCTTCATGTCTCTTCTTCCCAAAGGCGCGTGTACTTGAAACCCCTCTTGGCCCCATAAGAGAAGATTCTATGGTACTGATGAGATTGTGTGCATTAGAATCACTTCTCCTGGAAAGGAGACGCTAAAGGGTACTCGAATAAAATATTAAAAATTATGAAGGACATAACAAAGGCCAATCAGCCCTTTCTTTTCCCCTAGACCCCATAATAAGAGAACAAGGGTTATTTGATGAAATTAAAGAGTAGCAAATTAAGTGCTAATAAAATGAGATAGTCACTTATATAATTCATTACCATGGGAGGTCACAGAGGCAAATTTTGTGGCTGGATTAAATATGGGGCCGGATAATTTTATGACCACTAATGATATTTTTAACAGTGGAGGCTGATATTGCCAGATAAGTAATCCTATTACATTCTCCAGTAGGTGGTTTGCGGGGACCTCTAGCAAGTGGTGTCTCAGAAGTGTGAGAGCAGGTCTTGTGGGTTCTAACCTTTGGTGGGGAATTGTACTAAAAATTAGTTTTTAAGGCAGATGCCCTTAGGTATTGCGTTCATGTTTCAGTCCCAGCTTCTCTTATGAAGATCCACAAGTTCTTTAATCAGAAGCAGTTGGGGTGCAGTTTCATCTTTCAAGATGAATAAGTTGCAGAGACCTAGTGTACAGCACTGTGACTAATGTTTTGTGTTTTTTTTTTTTTTTTTAAAGATCTTATTTCTTTATTAGAGAGAGAGAAAGTGAGCCTGGGGAGGAACAGAGGGAGAGGGACAAGCAGACTCCCTGCTGAGCATGGAGCCAGGCTATAAGGGGCTTCATCCCAGGACCCTGATTGAGATCATGACCTTAGTCAGACGCTCAGCTGACTGAGCCTCCCAGGCACCTCCAATGTGACTATTGTTAACAAAACTATATTGTATGGTTGAATTCTGCTGAGAGAGTAGATCTTAAATGTTCTTAGCCCACACAAAAAAGAAAAAAGAAAAAAGAACATGGGAAATGTGTCAAGTGATAGATAATTAGCTCGATTGTGGTGATTTTTTCACCATGTAGATGTGTATCAAAACATCAAGATGTATATCTTAAACATATATAATGTTTGTCAATTATACTTCAGTAAAGCTGGAGGGGGGAGGTAAACACTAATTATTTATTTATTTTTTTTTTAAGAAAAAGTAGTTGAGAAAGATACTGCCCAGATTTTGATCATTTCTGGTCTTGGAGAACCACTCATTTTATTTATTGAATGCCACCCATGTGTCAGGCACTTTGCTTGGAGTTTTAAAAATCTGTTGGGAATATAAACAATTTGACAAGTCAGTGCATTCAGAATTAGGGGACTACACTAAAGATAGACGCTAAGGTAGCATTAAGTGCAAAGAAGCAAAGGAATAGCTCAACTTGTGTGGGTGAGAGAAGATTCACAGAGAAGGTGGCCTTTGAACTAAGTCTTAAGGGTTGAGGAGGAGTTAACCGTATTGGCAAGATAGCGAAGGGCAGAAGGAACCACCAGCATGCACAGATCCAGAGACAGAAGGTGATATCATTGCCAGTGAAAGCTGTGCCACAGGGTTGGAGGGGCAGAGAAGGAGAAGAGGGGTCCTCTGAGGGCAAAGGGAGCCAGATGGTGAAGTCTTGGATTGCCTGAGATGTCTCTCCAGTAGCAGTACTTCCAGTGGTGGCAGTATGTGTAGGGAGTAGAGAAGAGGTGGGGAGGGGCTTTATGACAGATAAAGGAAAGCCTCTCAAAGCCTTGCCCCACAGATAGGTGTCCCTGTTTTGGCCACTGTCAAAGGTTGCTTCATGAAAAGCCTTATATTTCACACAACTCTACCTCATTGTTACTATCTCCCAGAAACGATCTTTGCCATAAGCCTAATCACCATTCATTATTAGTGTTTTTTGTTTTTTGTTTTTTTTTTTTTTTTATAAAAAAGAATCTCCCCTGCCTTTGGGTAGAGAGGGGTTCTTATAGGTCTTATAAATTAGGATGAGTTTGGTGTATCTGGTCTTATTTCTTTGGGCTTTACCTAGAACCCATCTTTGGGTGCAAAAGAAGAGGCAGGTTTCATTTGCTTGACCTTAGACTCCCTTTTTCTCTGTTATTTTGGCTCAGCAGATGAGCAGGAAAACATACAGTGTCTTTTGAGGAGCAGATGGATTGAAATGTTAAAAACCTGTTTTGTTAAATGATTTCGGCTAACAAAATAATTTAATTAGGGAAAAAAAGCATCCAGACTCTGCTCCTTATTCAGTGATATTTAAATAAGTATATCATTATTAATCTTTCAGACTCTGACTTGGAATTTCTACAATATTAATATTGATAGGCAGAATCAATTGGAAACGAATATCTTTTGTAGAAATGTGGTCTTATTTTTACGGTGGATACAAATACTGTATTATTATTATTATTATTATTATTTGTGTTGTTACATAGTGCAATATGCAGTTAGTAGTTTTCTCCACCACATTACAGAGAATTGTGTATGGTAGTCCCCTCTTATTTGTGGGGAATGTGCTCTAAGACCAACCCCAGGGGATGCCTGAAAGTGTAGACAGCATTGCACATATATACTATGTTTTTTCCTATTCATACACATCTATGATAAATTTTAGTTTATCAGTTAGGCACAGTAAGAGATTAACAACAGTAATTAATAATAAAATACAACAGTTATAACAATATGGCATAGTAAAAGTTATGTGAATGTGGTCTCTGGAATACTCTTTTGTATTGTAGTCACCCTTTTTGTGATGATGTGAGATGATAAAATGCCTACCTGATGAGAGGAAATGAGGTGAATGATAGGCATTGTGATGTAACATCAGGCTACTATTCGCCTTCTGATTTACCTCAGAAGGAGGATTATCTGTTCTTGGGCTGCAGTTGACCATAGGTAACTGAAATTGCAGAAAGCAAAATTGTGGATAATTGGGGCTATTTCCTTTTCCATAGTAGTTTTTTAAGTCTCTTCTAAGAAGAAGTTGCTAGAAGGATATAAAAAGGAAGTTAGTTGTAGAAGGTAGAAGAGGTTATTAGAAGGATATAAAAGTTTTATATATATGTTAGTTATAGAAGATAAATGGGTATGTGCTCAATTTACTGCAAGGTCACCTATGTAATAGAGTGTTGGTGGATAAAACTGAAATATAATTGAAATACACATTGTGTTTTTCATGTGTTAAACACTCAAAGATAAGATCATGACTCCATACAGTAAGGACAGGACACCATCTTACCATGACTCCTTGATGAACTGAATACAAGTTATATAGTACAGCAGCATCCAAATGTTAGCTCTATCTGGGGAGTGGACAGTGTTTTCATGAAAGCCAACATGTAGGCTGGTTTTAAAACAAATTATGGTTAATTAAGACAGAGAGTAGGATCGAGGTAGGGAAGAGCATTTTGAAACAGAAGCAGAAGAGATATCTCCCAGAATTTTGAACACCTTGTTTTTTTTCTTTCTCTTTTTCTAACTTCTGTTCTGTCGATGTTGTAATTTCTAATACATTTAGAAAAAGTCTCCTTTGAGGAAAGAATGGGCTATATCATATCAGCCTCTAGGAGATATTAATCTTGTCAGTAAGGGGGTAGTGATCAAGGATTCCTTTAAGCCCCAACATTAATTCACTTAGGTATTTATTAATCATTTGTTCTCCTGCACTGGGCTCTTACAAATAAGTCTTTGCTGTCAGAAGTGAGGCACGTGACATGGGTAACACAACATTTTCCTCCCTCGTTAGACGTGTCTGTGTAATGAATCAATACAGGTCCTTCCAGTTCCAAATGTACTTGATTTTACATGAAGCATGCCTTTTCATGACTGGGTTTCTTTCAACAAGGTTATTTATTTGTAATTGTGCAAAAAGAAGCATAAGCTTTAAAAAAATTTTCATGTAAAATGATATATCCCTTCAAGGGCCATGGAAAAATAGGTGAATATATTTAATAAGAAGTGTTCTTCTTTCCCCTTTAGACCTTAGTTGGATCTCCAAAATACAAGTGAATCAACCAGCAGTTCTGAGGCGTGCAGAACAAATCCAGGCTCGGAGAACCGTGAAAAAAGAGTGGCAAGTAAGGTTTCTTCTTGAGTATTCTATTCCTGTAGTTTACAATGCCTGGTCTCTTCCCTCAAGGCCGCAATATTGAATTTTGCTCAAGATGCATCTAAACTTAAAAGATTGCAGCTGTCCATGACTTATTTTAATAATTCATATATGATGATGACGGGTTGAAGAAAGATAACACATTTATCCAAACAAGTTAAAAATCTTATCACTCTTGAGTGGCAAAGCCGCAAATGAATTTGAGGCATCTTTATTCATGAGTGAATTAAATGGCATATTTCCTCAACACATTTATTCAGTTCCTTAGACATACCTTCTTTGGTTGTCTTCTATTTTAATTTTTAAACCATAACATCTAAACCTGGTGTGTTTGCTATTGAGGTCCTTAGGCATAAGAGTTGACCTCCTTTGACCATTGTGTTTACCTCACTATTAATTTTCATAAATCATTTTCCAAAACTCAAAAAGGATGTTTCACAGGGTACTTGTGGTCAGCATATCCTTCCAAAGATGTGCTGTGCATCACAAGACTAGAAGGCGTTCAGAGTTCATTTCACAAATGAGGCAAAATATTGTGATAGAATATTTTAGGGTGACATTTTACATTTTGCTCATCCTTGGAAATATTCCTATTGAAAGGTAAAAGGAAATTCATTAGAATGAATTATGAACTATGAATATTGTTTTAAAAACAGAATTGGATTAAGGTGGAAAAAAAAACCGACAAAGAAATTAGAGACTCTTTTCTAAATGTCTCATCCCAGATCCCAAGGCTGGAGGTAAAATATCAGATAGAGATCCTCTTATTCCCAAGTTCTACTATACCATGGTAGCTATCAGGGGCGGGCTCCTAGTTGAGGAGATAGAGAAGTCTCATGTGGGGAGGCTTGATCTATTAGGGATTTCACTTTGGGATAGCTATGGAAAGAAAAATAATTTTTTTTAAAGATTTTATTTATTGATGGAGTGAGTGAGCACGTATGCTTGGGGGGTGAGGCAAAGGGAAGAGAAAGAAAATCTTAATCCTAGAGCTGAGCCCGGAACCTGACTCAGTGCTCAGTCTCAACAACCCTGAGCTCACAAACTGAGCCAAAACCAAGAGTCAGATGCTTAACCAACTGCACCACCCAGGTGCCCTGGAAAAATAATTTTTTAAGGCTACTCTTTTATTTTGTTCTATGCGGTGTTCATCTTATTGGTCACTCTTGAGCAATGCTTATAGCACATATGAAAATGACATGCCTTAGATGTCAGATTTTAGTACCCATGTTTGTCTAATGATTTTCTACTAATTCACTGAATTGGAAATGATTTTTTTTTTTAAACTTGTTTTTTTTTTTTTTTCTTAAACCAGGCTGCTTGGCTCCTGAAAGCTGTTACCTTTATAGATCTTACTACACTTTCAGGGGATGACACATCTTCCAATGTTAAGAGGCTCTGTTATAAAGCCAAGTATCCAATCCGGGAAGATCTCTTAAAAGCTTTAAATATGCACGATAAAGGTAATGTTGTTGTGTTTAATCTGTCTGTGTTTGCCTCTTTACAGAACTAATTACTAAATCTAAGAGGACTTAAGACAAGATTCAGCTGCTAAAATAACAGCAATAAAAATCCATGGTTGAATTGTGTACATAGACAAATAATTAAGATTCTTCTCTGAAAAACAGCAGGGAGAGAATCTGAGTCTCATTTTTAGGTCAGTTCTTTCCATCATGGATTAAAGTTGCTGGTAGAGAGTTTCTTTATTTTTCTTTCCAGTTCTTCAGTGTGGAAAAATTTCTATCTAGTGACTCTAAAATACTGATTTTCATTCCCTAGCCACATGTGCAAAAGCCAGTCTCATTACTTAATAATCACATCTCATACATAAAGTATTTTCTGTGAGTAAATGAAATACTTTGGAGAATAAAATGCAAATGGGGAATATTGCATGCTCGTATATTAGGTTAGATCTTTTGAAAAAAGTTATATTCACTCTCTTAGTATACATGAAAGAAAAGACTTTATGAAGTTGCCGTAAGTTTAGAATCTTAACATTTTAGGAATGGAGAAGACCTTTGAGAGTTGATCCTCTATTTCTAAATGAGGAAACTGAGGTCTGGAAGACTAAATGGTGTTTCCAAGACCGTGTGCCATGGTTCTCACTGGGCTGATTTTAGGAGCCACATCTTTCTCTGGAGGGATGCTTCATGATTCCCAAATGCCTGTCCATAATGAATATGCAGCTAGAGATGTTACATTGGCCCAATGCAGGTATTTTATCCCAAGTAATTTAAAATAATTTATAGACCTGAACAACTCCACAGCTTTTGAAAAATATCTATTATGTTTCTTTTGAGTTGATAATAAAAATACCACCTACTTATAGGCCTATACAACATTGTTAAAAGTAACAACTTTGTGGGAGAGGCTGAAAAAAAGTAGCAACTTTATATGAGTCTGTGTTCTTGCTTTGTTTTATAGTGGGTTTTCGATTTTTTTTTTTTTAATATAAGAGCTTATCCCTCCAAATGAGGACTCCAAATTCAGATTGTGTTATTTCTTAAAAGAGAGGAAATAGGATCAGTTAAATGTCATTTTGCTGTACTACCCCGTAAGGTTCATGTCCACTTTTTTCAGCCACTGTTTGTTAACTCTATAAATCTGGATTTTGCTACCTACTTGAAATCAAATATTTTCATTGAGTTGAGACCATTAAGTTTACCGTTTAGGAATTTTTAGAAACTGGTCTTATATTGACTGCAAAAAACAGTGCATCACAATTATTCCATGACTTGTCCAAGGGGAAAATGACCCATATTTTCAAGAACTAGGAGGGACTTCAAGAGCCAAAACTTTTTCATTTGGGGCAGCATCATAGAATTATTCTTCCTCTCATTTTGATTTCTGCCAGTGTTATGGTGTAAATAATAATTAAAAGTGTGTTATGCAAATTGAGCTTCCCATAAAGCAGGCCATTATGATTCTTTCTTCACAGGCATTACTACTGCTGCTGTTTGTGTTTATCCTGCACGGGTGTCTGATGCTGTAAAAGCACTGAAGACCGCAGGCTGTACAATCCCGGTGGCTTCGGGTAAGATGGTTTTGACTTTTGCTGTTGTCTTTCTACCTGTTTCTAGCTCTTCTGCTCAGACCCCTGCGGTTTTATATATAATTTTATATTATGATGTTAATTACTTGTGTGTGTGTGTGTGTGTGTGTGTGTGTATTTAAGATTTTATTTATTTATTCATGAAAGACACAGAGAGAAAGGCGGAGACCTAGGCAAAGGGAGAAGGAGGCTCCCTATAGGGAGCCTGACGTGGGACTTGATCCCAGGACCCTGGGATCATGACCTGAGCCAAAGGCTCAACCACTGAGCCACCCAGGTGCCCCAGGTTTTATTTATTTATTTATTTATTTATTTATTTATTTATTTATTTATTTATTTTTTACTCATTCTTTCAGTATCTAATTGCCTCCTGAGTAGCAAATCATACTCGTTTTCAAGAATACAGAACTGTATCCCTGTCCTTAAGGAAACTTGGTTGTTTAGGAGGAATGATTGAGTTTAAAACATCATAAGGCAGGATATGTTGTATTATATATATGTAAAATGTGATAGTAAAGATATGCAGAAGGTACAGTTGTAACTCTGAGCGGGGAGTGATTTATTTTGCATCGGCTGGTAATGCTCAGAGAGTGAGGGGATTCTTCGTAGAGGAGATAACTGCTTGGGGTCTCAAAGGGAAGGAGGAGTTGATGGTGTCGGTGAGATAGGGAATGGCATTTTAGAAGAACTAGCATGTGTGAAGACACAGAAGCATGCTCAGGGAGCTGTAAGTAGTTTGTAATTGTTGGATCTAAGTTGGGATGAAGGGGGAGCTCTGGGAGTTGAAGAGGAAGAGGTAGATTAGGGCCAGTTCACATAGGGAAACCAGGTCTGGCAGTAGCATTTGGAGTCTATTCTGCTGATGGGAGGGATACTGCAAGATTTTAAGCAGAGGCATATCATGATCAGCTGCGTGATGCAATGAGTCGGGGATGGTAGTGGATACAGTAGAGAGAGGTGACAGGGAGTTAAGGAGACTTACCATAGTCCATGTGAGAAGTGAGGAGAGCCACCCCAAAGCCTGGGAGGTAAAGAAGAGAGGGTATGTTCAGGAATTATTACTTAAGATAGACCCAGTAGGACTTGGCATGAAAGTAAGAAGAGTCTTTAAAGTTTCTGTGTAGGTGAGTGTGTGTGTGTGTGTGTGTGTGTGTGCGCGCGTGTGCGTGTGTGTGTTATGGATAGATACAAAATTAGATTGTACTTTTAGAGGAATATCCTGGTGCTTTAAAATAAGGAGTCTAAACATGATTATTTTATTAGGGATATATCAGAAGAAACACATAGTATTGATATACAAGCTACTTGTGAAGATTCTGAAAGTGTTTGGCAGCTACCTTAAATTTTTTCATCAGCCTCAGTCAATTCAACTTTTCTTTTATACAACAGGGAAACATGCTTCCCTCTAAGATAGCAGACCCAAGGAATTTAATAAAATCAAGGAAATACAAAAGGTTATCATTAGTAATGGAAATGGAATTAATGATGCACGTGTAAAAAATGTAATGGTTTTTCTGAAGTGTAGCTGTGTTTCCATTTTTAAAGAAATTTGTGCTTGGTTTTGCTCTTCCCAACTCACCCTTGCCCCAGTTTTGTAGACTTTATTAGATGCTTTTCCCTGGTACAGTCTCTTCCCTTTATTCTCATCTATATGGCTATTCATTTTAAGATAGGCAGTGG
The DNA here is from genome assembly GCF_905146905.1 of Nyctereutes procyonoides. Taxonomy (NCBI): domain Eukaryota; kingdom Metazoa; phylum Chordata; class Mammalia; order Carnivora; family Canidae; genus Nyctereutes; species Nyctereutes procyonoides. The sequence continues at coordinate 1,034,312 of NW_026575036.1, forward strand.
GAAGAACCTATGTTACCATGTGGTTACAACAGCTGTAAATGTTAGTGAGTAAATCAAGAATACAATGATAACCAATTTGATTAAGAGTAGGATCCATAATTAACCAGTGTCCATCAAGACAAGTCTGTAACTACTATTTTATGACTATCACTGTGATGATACATATTTTCTTAATTTCTGTTTATTTAAAGCCTGCTTATGAGCATCTCTACAGAAACTTAATTTCAGGCTTTTCAGACAACAAAATACTAATATTTATCCTAACTCCAATATCGTGAGATGACATTCTGTTTCTTTGCACTTCACTTTGTAGGATAAGCGTGTAGAAGCTCTTTAGTGTCATCTATTCCTTGATCAAAATGCTGTTTTGTTTTTGTTTTGTATGAAACTCCTAGTTGAGATACACCAACTGAAATTTGTCTCCCTCTCTCCTTCCCTTCCTATCCTCCTTCCCTCTTTCCTTTCTTTTCTCTCTCTCTCTACTAGTGGCCACTGGCTTTCCAGCTGGACAGACTCATTTAAAAACACGATTGGAAGAGATCAGATTGGCTGTGGAAGATGGAGCCACAGAAATTGACGTGGTCATTAACAGGACCTTGGTGCTGACAGGCCAGTGGGAAGGTATGTGCAAGTCCTTCCCCAAAAGGGAGACATAGTTCTTCCTGCGTGAATCAAATGGTGAGGATTGATAAAAGGCAACATGTTTTGGAAGTCATTGTTCTAGGTTACAAGTCACCAGATCAGAGGGTGAATTTCAGAGAAAACATGGCTAGTATTGCTTTTCCTTGTTCCCCTCATAAATCCTAGGTAGTTGCCCACCTGCATTAACTTTTTAGATCCCTTTGAGTGCTTGGGTGAGTGGTTATTTCTATGCAGTAGATTATTAATTTTTATTCTATTCTCTAGTGTTTTATTACTCAATACATAAATCACTCTAGGCAAGTCATTTATGCAAAGTTTATTTTAATAGGTGGAAGAAACTTCCCTTTTTTAATGTTAATCTTGGTGGATTTTGAGGATGTGGGCTTAGTAATAAGTCTGTTTTCATTCCTGCTGTTCTTACACATAATTCCTATGGATACTACTTTATATTTACCTTTGAGATTCATGATTTACTATCATACCGATTATGATAAAACATCACCCATTTCAGTAACAAGCTGTTGTTTTTATAATTAGATATTTAAAAAATAGATTTGACCTTTGCCTTAAATATATTTTGTATATTAGAGATTGTTTGTTGATAGCTAAGATAAGTACAATCCTCTGCTTCAAAAAACATTATAAAAAGAGTTCAATTAAAATTTTTAATTAAATTATAAGATAAAACCAGAATAATATGTTGTCTCTTTAGATAGGTGGATATGAAATACATGGCATATTTTATAGTCATTATTGAGGTTTTACCTGCTTGCTGTTAAAAACAAAAATTCTAACCAGTAATAAAGGAAATAGATGTTCCACATAATCTTATCCCCTAGAAATAACTTCATAACAGCACAATTTTTCAGACTTTTTTCTCTTCATATATACACATGCAACTGACATCCTTTTTAAAAGTTTAAATAAAAAGTAGGATTATACTTAATGTATTTTTTCTTAATCTACTTATTGGACTTGCCAATGTCTCATTGTTATCTTTCTGTGTTGCTTATCCATCGGTCCATCTAACTTATCTTCTATAAATCCTAATTCCATTGTATATCCATTAAGAATTGCTTTTGGTTACAGAGTAGCAAAGATTTAGTCAGTAGTTTCAACACTTGAGGATTTATTTTCTTATACAAAATCTGGAGGTAGGTATTTCAGGGGTACTGTGGCAGTCCCAAAAAGTTCTTAATGACCTATGCTATTTTGATCTTCCACTTCCAAAGTGGGAGGGGTGGCTTCTACTCTCAGACTTAAGGGCACTCCATCATCTAAGATGGCTTCTGAAGTTCCAGCCTTTCCACTCATCTCCCAGATAACAGGAAAGAAGGGCTGTCTTATCCTAAAAGTCTCCCACAGCATTTTTGTATATACCTCCTTGGCTCAAACTGAATTACATGGCCATCTTGGCTGCAAGTGAGGCCAGAGAATGTAGTCTTTTAGCTTAGAATGTTAACTGTGTTCTCGTACATTCTTAACAAGTTAAATGATGTACATTTCTGTGCCCAGATGGAAAGGACTGAGGGAAGTTCTGGCATGGAAGGACAGATTGCAATAAGGAGCTAAATGGGGACTGACATTAAAAAGCTTAATAGCAAAGGGTCTTATGAAACAACAATAACACAAATATTTAAATAAAAAGAGACATGTAGTCAAAAGGCACAGCACTATTAGTTGTGGAGCAGGTCACCTCAGAGATTTCAGCAGCTCCATGAGCATCACTGTGCTCTGGGATAATACAATCACTGATACCACAGTTCTGACTGATCTAGAAAAAAAAAATATGTCAGCCATTCCTATTGTCCTATACTCCCAACTATACTCATCAACATCTTTAATCCTTACCCAGTTTAAATTCTTGACAGTTCACAAGTATCTTTTTGTGCTTTTGATTTTTGTTCCTTTATTTATGGTTCATATGAGATTTGGTCAATTTGCATTCACTCATAAAAGACTTTTTTTAAATAGATGTCCCTTTTTCCTATATATTGATTCTTATTTCCTTCTAGTCATAGATTTCAGTTAAGATTTCAGGCCAGAGTAAGAGGGAAAAAAAAATGAATGTGTGTAATATTTAAAACAAATTTGGAAATAAACTATATGATTTAGTTAGATAAAAAAAAAAACCCAATGTGTCTTTTATTAAATGTAGACATAGAAGCATATGTTCTATTATAACTTGTGCTCTTGTCTCTAGAATACTAATTGGGAAATAAAATATAATAGGAGATGAGTTTTGATGTAATTGACTGTCCCTTAATGAACTAGGAATGGTTGTTTTTAGGAACTGATAATTTCCTAATAACAGGCATTCATGCAAAATATAATAATACATCTTAGTCCTAGACCATACTTTTCTATTAATTTTTTTATGGTGTTAATAACCTCTTGACCCAAAACAAATTGAAAAGGAACATTTAATACTAGAAATTTAATTCTAAATAGAAACCTGCAATGACTGAAGCCTTTTTTCACTGCAGCATTTTGTCTTAATTTGCCTCAATTTGATTACATATTATATTTTTCAGTGTCATGCTTTCATTAGCTGTTTACTATAAAATATGAGCCTAAAATTGATTTCTTGTAATGTACCAGTGGAAATGTCTGTCCGGCTGTTACACATTCAAATCCAGGTCCATCTCCTCTGTGCACTGAGGTGTGTAGGACACTGGTTAGAGCACAAAAGAAAGAATCCCATTTTTAAACCTGGCCATTCAGAGTGTATCCTGGTCAGTTCTCACGGTTATAGGGTCTATAGTTTCGGGTGTGAACTCAAAGAGGCAACTGGAGGGGTGGGGGGGGCTCATTTTCTTCTTCTTGAATTCTCCCTGGTGACAACTTAAAATCTCTGCTCTCCCCAAGCTTTTAATTCTTCTGGCCACCTTGAGGCTCCTTCTCTCTTAGCAGAAGACCTACCTGCTACCTTCCAGAGAATACAAATAACATTTTTTTTAAAAGATTTCATTTATTTATTGGAAAGAGAGAGAGCACAAGCAAGAGAAGAGGCAGAGGGAGAGAGAGAAGCAGACGCTCCACTGAGTAGGGAGCCCGATGTGGGGCTCGATCCCAGGACCCAGGGATCATAACCTGAGCTGAAAGCAGAGGCTTAACTGAGTGAGCACCCCAGGCACCCCAGGACAGTAGCTTTAACTGGATAGGGTACAGAATATATTGCTGGTTCTCAGAATTCCCTGACAGACATTTTCAAACTACCTTCTCCAGCCCCTCTCCTCCCAGAATCTAGCATGCCCTTCTGTGAGTGTATGTAAGGTCATAGCTGGGTGTTGGAGGTGAGGGCAATAGGCTCCTGTAGTTTGAAGATTGCCCCAGGTGATTTTGATTCTACCCTCCCTCCCATCCTATAGTCCTAGAGAATCAATCACTAACTTGGAGCATCTATTTTTCTTTTAAAAAAACATACTCCTTGTTCTTGGTTCCATAGTTTAGATGCAGGGTAATTGAAACATTATTGAACTTATATGTTGGTTAATTAGTACAAATAGTGTTTCCTCTGGGTTTCCATTTATTTAGCCTGGATCTACAGTTAGCTGTAACAGAAAGGCCTAAGGATAAAGAGTTAATCTGGAAAGTGTTGCCAGAGAGACTTCTACCTCCTAAGCTCTTAGGAAAAGGATGGCTCTCCTCTACCTGGGAAAGTTGTGCTGGACTAGAGGAGAGGTGGGGGCACCCAGCCAGACAGATAGCATGTGAGCCAGTCATGACTGGAGGTGGCCAGACCCAGAGCTTACCCAGAACAAATATACTGTGGAGTAAGAAGGAAGGATAACTCTGGGAGATTAGCAATGGTTGAAAGCAGATCTTTGCTTCAGACAGAGACCTTGGTTGGAATCCTGGCACTACCATTACCAGCTGTTTTGTCTTAGGCAAGTTACTTCTCTGTGTCTTCTGTTCCTTCTCTGCAAAATAAGAATAATGGCATCTACTTCACAGGGTTATAATGGGGATTAAATTAGATAATGTATGTAACTTTATCATCCCGTTGCTTGGCCCAGATGAATCCCTCCTTGCCAGCTGTGGTTTCTTCTCTTTCTCTCTCCTCCTTCCGATACTGATAGTATGTTGTTAAGGGAAGTACCCATAATAGTACATGTATTGAGGAAATGAAGTAGAACTCTAAAAGACTTGGATTTTAGTCTTTGTGATTTTGCTAATTTATACCTCGTCCTTGGGCAAACACTTCACTTCTCTCTGCCTCCATTTAAATAAGCTACCAATGAGGGGATAAAACTTAATGATTTCTACAGTCCTTTAGAGCTATAATGGCCTGTGATTTTATATTTGGCATTTTCATTGTCTGGGAGTATTATTCCCTTGATAAGGACCTATAATACAGTATTTTTTCATGATGATATTAAAGTCGACATGTAAGTTGCATTTCTTAAACAGTTCTTTGAAGAAAGCATTCACTAGAAGGGGTTCATCATCTCATAAGTCTTATTGAACAGGTTTTGAAAATTAAATGCATTCCATGCTCTGTAAATACAGAGGTGTTCATTTTTTACTTTTTTATGACCTTTCTCTGCTGCATATATTTACCTTAATATATTACCAGTGACATGGAAATGTTATCAGATTCTGCCTTGTTCAGGAATCTTCCAGTTCTTTGAATTTAGGACCTAGAGCTGACTTTACTGGCTTTTGGAAACCCATTCCATATTGGAGCATCATCAGAAACGACCCCAAAGGTGGATTCTTTTGTGACATTTTTCAGCATAGTGTGTTCAGTGTTGCACTTGGAAATATTGTTTGTATCCTGTATCCAAAGCCCTATTTTATCCTCTTTGGTTCTTCAGCCCTGACTTGCTCTCCTAAACTTGGTTTGTGGAGTACATGCCTCACACTATCAAGAGCTTTAGGGCAAGAGAATGAAATATTTGGGCCAACACCACAGTGCCGATCATTGTGTCTTATGAAGTGGATCCTGAAAAATCTTGCATCCAGGCCACAAGTTTGTTTTTCTTATTTGCTTATTTTAACACAAGAAGGATGGTAGAAAGAGCAACTATTAAAAGAAATTGGAATTTTTCCTTGTTTTATAGAGCTGCTAATCATAATATCTTATGAGAAAAGCAATCTCTAAATCTATAGACACTGTTTGGAGAGGAATCACATAATCTATAATCTGTGGTTTCTCGGTTTTGGGGGTTGTTTATAACAGAAAAATTCTGGAGATACTTATGATAGCTGTAGACTTTTATGGCTTTTGTATTTAGGCTATGATTCTTTAAAACTTCAAATACTATTGACCAAAATGTGTGTGTTTTATCTCTCGTAGGTTACTTTTGCTACCTGGTGTTTTAGCTCATCTCTGTTTTAGTCTTACAACATTAATTAGTTGCGTTGGTGGATGAAAACTGTTCTTGAACATTTTGTGACTTTTTTAGTTTCAAAGGTTGCTGCACAATTTATATTAAGTGTTTTACTGTACATATAATTATCTTAAGAGTTATTTTCAGGCCATTGTGCAGTGTTGAACATCTTCCTGGTACTCAAAAATAATTGCTTAGATATATTCGTTAACAATTATTTTTTAATAATTGTTAAAGTGTATTTGAAAAGCATGAAATATAAAAGGGAATCTGCTTTATGACTTTTAGATAGGAAACATAGTCTTTAAACACTTGGATTTTTACTTAAGTCATAATTTGTATTCATGAAAGCTTTACTAGTAACATAGTTTTCTTTGTCTTATAGCAGAGCTTTTCCAGAAAACTTAACTGATTGCCAGGAGTCTCAAGATTAAGAATATACTTTCCTTATAGGTAGAAACTGGAGAGAAATAAGATAATTTTGAATGGAGAAAAGCAAAATGCTATAGATGCAATTCCTGCTGACACAGGGAGCAGAAGGTAGAGCCAGTTGTCAACTGTTTGGGATGCTGTTTAAAACAGATGCAGTGTGACCCCCTCTGCTCCTTGGATCTACATTCTCATCACACAGGCCTTTCCCAGTGTGGCTAGGTTCTCTGATTCCTGTCAGTGAACACACTCCGTCAACACAGCCTCACTTGTTTTTCAGCTGGGAAGGATGAGCAGAAGGTCAGGTTACGACCTCCATTCCTCCTTCTCAGTGTGGCACTAGTAGGAGGGATGTGAGGGGACAGATAGGAGACAACTCCTCTACTGGTTGTGCTACTATATTGATTATGCATCAACAGGGTAATATATCCTGGGTTTCTAGTACACCCACTTTTGCTATTCCTGAAAACCTCATTAAAAGTCAAAACATTTATTATCAGGTTTTTAATGTGACATCACTATGCCAGCAACTTCTCTGGGGTATGTGTTTTGTTGTATTTTGCATTATTCTGACTAATTTGCAGTCATGGTGTTTGAATTCCATTTTCATTTGTCAGTCATCTTTTATAATAGCCTTCCTGATTATTATTTTTCTGTTACATGCAAGATTTTTTTACTTTTTTTTAAATGGGGAATTTTGAGTTTCTGTAATGTTTGAATTTTTAGCAATGAACATGGATTACATGGAAGTATGTGAGCAGAAAAATTAATAAAGGCTCTAAGGAATAGGTCATGATGTATGCAAAGATGTAACCATAGGACGTTTACTGAAGTATTGTTCGTAATAGCAAAAAAAACACACGAAACTTTAAGTATCCAATAATAGAAAAATGATTGAATAAATTATTTATAACCATGCAATGGGAGATTATGCACCCATTAAAATTGTGCTTATAAACTTATATTTATTAATATGGAAAGATGTATGTGATATTTCGAGGGGAAAACAGCAAGTTACCAAATAATATGTACCATATATAATCACTTTTTTGTTTAAAAAACAGAATGGTTGATAATCTCGAAAGCCCTTCTATAAGAAAAATATCTAGATGCTAAATAAATTACAATAATGTATGTGAAACATGTCTTTTTAACATTTATTTTTGAATAATTTTCAACTTACAGAAATGTTGCAAAAATCATCCATACAACTATTTACTCTTCACTGAGATTCCACAATGATTAAATTCTGCTCTATTGGGCACCCCGGGTGGCTCAGCGATTTAGCACCACCTTTGGTCCAGGGCATGATCCTGGAGACCCTGGATCGAGTCCCATGTCAGGCTCCCTGCATGGAGCCTGCTTCTTTCTCTGCCTGTGTCTCTGCCTCTCTCTCTGTGTGTCTCTCATTCATGAATAAATAAAGTCTTAAAAAAAAAATTCTGCTCTATTTACCTTTTGCCTTCTCATTGTCTCTTTGTACGTATGTACATGTGTGCATATATATAAAATTGTGTATATGTAATTGTTGTTTTAATTATTTGTGATTAAGTTGCAGACCTGTCAACCCATTACTCATAAGTATTTCAGTGTGTATTTTCTAAAAACAAGAACACTTGGACCAAGCCACAGTGCACCATCAAAATCAGGAAATTAACATTGATATCATACTACCATTAAATCCATAGACTGCTTAAATTTTGCAGATTGTCTCAATAATGTTCTTTATCGGTTTCTGTTGTTGTATGCCTCTTTAGACTTCTTCAATCTGGAACAGTCTTCAGTCTTTCCTTGAGTTAAAAGAATAGGTGCCTGTCATTTTGTAAAATATGGTTCTTTTGGGTTTGATGTTTTCTCATGATTAGATTCAAGTTCTATGTTTTGGGGAGAAATACCACAGATGTTTTGCTCATTTCTTCTCAGTGCATTATTTCAGGAATCATAAGATACTGGTTTGTCCCATTATGTTAATTTTTAAATGGCTAAGATGCTTTCTGGCAAGTTTCTCCATTGTAAAATTAATAAATATTTTGTGTTTTAATAATTAATACAGAATATGAATGGAAATATTTTTAGACTTTATTAATATCCTATCCCTCATCTAATGTTTATTCAGTAGTTTTAGCATTCATTCATAATTCTTCAGTTATTACTCTGTTGTCAAGTGGCAATTTTCTAATTCCATCATTTCTTCTATACTTACTAGCGTCACCTTCTCCTCTCCCATTTTCTTCCTTTCTGTTTGTAAGAACTCATGGAATTCTATTTTATTTAACTAGTTATAATCCATTACTGTCATTATTTATCTTAATACTCAGATTTTCTCAGATTTGGCTAGTGGGAGCTGCTTCAGATGGCTCTTCTGTCCTTTTGACATGTTTGTATTATTCTTTGAGAACTTCCTTGAATTCTTATCAAAAATATTTCAGGCTTATCTTTAACTGTCTCTACCCAAGCCCTGGAATCAGCCATTTTTCCAAGAGCTCTGCTTCTTTTCATTGAAGACTGGTATTTAGAAACCAAGATCTGGGTGCGAGATGGGCTCATTGCTGCAAGGCTATTGTTTCTAAGCCCTTTCAGTGGACAGATCTAGGAAACACGTGAGTGTTCACATATACACGATGAACGCGTATAAACACACATGCATTTATATCTATTTGTCTATCTATCATCCATAGTAGAAACCATAAATAAGTTCACATCGATGACTTCCTCGTAAGCCAGCATCATGTGGTTATTCTCCCCTTTCCCTTTCTATATTTATGCCCCTCTTTCTTGTCATGAGAAATCTTGTTCCCATCATCCTCAGTATATTTCTTTATTTGATCAGTTGTCTTGTATGTAACAGTCTCTTGACCACACAGGCTATCTCCCTGGCTCAGTACTGCACATTCAGGCTGGTTGAGTTCACCACGTCCTCCAGAACTCCCAGCCCTCACCGATGAGGATAACCACCCCTGACCCTGATCTGGCAGCATGTGAGCCCAGAATTTCCCAAGACCCCAGTGACATGCCAGTTCCAAGCTTACTTCCACCTTCATGGCAGTGTGCAAATGAAAGTACCTCTGTTCTCCTACCTCTCTCTGGCTGAGAGCTCCCACAAAGTATAGAGTTCCAAAATGTCTTTCTAAACCAATAACAAGAAACTGGTCTTAATTTTAACAATATAACATTTTAGAGCAAGTCAAAGTGTATCTTCATTTTTATAACTGCTTATTATTAAAGATGGAGCCAAGAGAAAAACAGTTAATCAATTACCTTCATAATTATTTAAATAATTACATTTACATTTATTCCCGGGATTTGAGATGTCTTTGAGCCCCAAAAGTAAAGATCTTCTGTCAGATCTTGAGTAGAAAAATGATGCTTGGAGAGGTTCAGTAACTTTCCCAAATGACAACAGCCAATTAGTGGGTAAGCAAGTGCAGAAAAGTCCTGATTCAGACAAGTGAACTTCACTATAACATAGTGTGCTGTTCTGATTCCAACCAGAAGGCTGATAGAGCAATTTATAGTTTTTTTTAACATATTGAATCATAAAATTATTTTATGCTTCTGAATTATTCTGGAACTTTTCAATTTCCTCAACTTTGTTTTCCTTCCAAGAATGAAAATCAGGTCCTAGGATTATAATGCTCATCTGTAATGTTTGTAATTTGATCTAAATGGGAGTTGACATCCCTTTTAGGTCCTAGGTTTTGATTACTCTATTACATGATGTTCTTCAGTTTATTTCCTTGAGAATGTATTTTAACGACAGCATGTGTGTACCTGCCCACATGTATGTGTTTGGTGCAATAGAGACAAAAAATTGTGAGATTTTTGGCAAGTCATTCATCTCTCTGCATTTCACTTTTCGCATATAAAATGTGGAGGTAACTGTCAGCTACCCCACGGGGATGTTTAACTGATACGTAGAAAACACTGAGCATTCTTGAAGGAAGATGCTTTACAACTTAGGGAGTTCTCATTGTTTTCAGTAGCTGCTCCTCATGAAGAGTTTTTTGGGAAGAGGGTCTATTGAACATATTAATTACACTGTAATTTCCTCCACATGTATATTCCAGTAGCAATTATATAAACCCACATCCCGCTGCTGTCCTTTCCTGCTGATGAGGAAAATCCACCCATTAGTTTTTCCATTATTTCCTTCATCTATAGTGAAAGGAAATTATGATTTGAGATTGACTGGGTTACATTTCAGCCATCAAGTCACTTGGATTTACATATGTCATCAATCACTGTAATGCCAAGGTGGTTAAAACCACCTGGACACTACTGGCGCTTTTCTGTGGCTACAGGTTTGTGTTGGAGTGAAGTGATCTGTTTTTCTAACAGGTTAAATTTGTAAATTCTAATTTTGTTTTTATAAGTATTAAGACAGTGCTTGCTCCATTTAATTTTTCAGAGTTACTTTTGCATTCCTGGAGCTATATAAGGAAAAGTTTGGAAATCTAGTATTGACTGAGTATATGCCTATTAACTGCTTTGTTCTATTCTGGCCATATGTATTATTTTATCCAATCTTCACAAAAATATATGAGCAAACTTAGGCTCCCCTAACTGATCAGGGTTGGAAAATGGAATGATTCCTGTAAATTTACATAACTAGCAAGTAGCAAAACTCTTATCCCAGGAGTCTGGGAACATGGGCTCCAAGTTAAAAAAAAAGTTTGTGATGTAGTAAACATTATTCCCCCAACCTGCTTTCTAGGCCCCAAAGAGGTTGTGTTTATGTTTTCTAAGAAACATAGGTCACAGTCTCCCCTGCTTTGTTAAGTCCCTCTAGGTCAGAACCTAATAAGCACTCAGCAGTAACAATAACAGCACCACCAGCAACAGGAAAATAATCTGACATTCTTTGAGCATTAGGCAATGTACCAGATACTATCCTTAGCACTTTACACATATTAGCCTACTTAATGCTTGAAAGAACTCTATGAGGTGTGCATACCTCTATAATCCCCATTTTATTGAAGAGGAAACTGAGACAAAGTTTAAGAGTTAATTGCCCAAATCAAACAGCAGATTAGTTTTGGAACTAGCATATGAATCCAGGTAGTGGGGCACCCATGCTATTGTCCCACACTATACTAGACTCCTTAGCAAATGCTTGTTATACTAAAATTATGAATTGAAAATTAATGAAACCAATTCAGATTAAGTTAAGCTGAAAAGGCATCTATTGGGAGGACATAGAGTAGCTTACTGAGTCAGTAAGAAGCCAGGAGAACCAGGCTTGAGAAATAAGCAGGACCATGAAAGACTGGGGAGCAGAGAATATAGCCGGATGTGACATGGGAAGGGTGGTTATCAGGCTACTTCTGGTGCTGCCACCAAGGCCAGCATAGGTACTATGCTGTTGGCCAGTGGCCACTGAGTCATGGGACTCTTGGATCTGCTGCCATTGGTGATGCTGCTGTAGTCATACTAACGAACATCCTGACTGCATTGTCATCTTTGCATCACTTAGTAAGATCCAGAAGCCCAAACATTTGCCTGATAGAGCCCAGTCACATTATTACAAAGGACAGGTTCAGTATGCTTTTTATTGAATTGTTCTGGTATATTCTGGCAAAATAGTAACAGAAAAAAATGATGAACAACTTCCCAGTGTTGAACTCTAAGATTAGATACTTGCTCAGCAAAATTGACCCTGTTGTGTGGTGAAATCGTTTAGTAAAATGATTTGAGGAATTGGCAGTTAGAGAATAAGACACTGGTTATGTATTTGTTTAAGTCCAGTTACACTCTGGATCATGGATTACAGAGCATCACTTCCAGGTGGCTGATAATTGAGTCATAAAATACATCTTTTTTCTGATTAATTTTAACTGGAGGTGAAGAAATTGGATATCAAAAGGTAATACTCTTTAGAAAAAGGCTGATAGTTTTGTTCATAAGTATGATTGGGATCACTGTTTTAAGAATTTTGTTGTACAGATCAAACTTCACCTTAACAAATGTTGTAATAAAACATTTTCAAGCCTTATCTGATGACTCACTGATTGTAAGCACTAATCCGTATAACAAGATTTTGGTGCAGTACAAGGAGTTGGGTCAGGCCATGAATCAGATTTGGCTTTTATCACACAACCTTAATTGAAACTCATTTTACTAGAATTCTGAGCTTAAGAATGATGGTTAAACTTTCTGAGTGTTTACAATGAGCCAGACATTGTATAGAGTACTTTGTATCTTCCCTTTTAATCCTCATAATAACCCTATAAAATAAGTATTATTATTGACACTTCAAGGATGGGACTGAGACTGAGAGAGAATAACTTGCCCAAGGTCATGCAGGAAGGGATGGATGGGTTTTAAATCCACATTTGTCTGACTCTCAAGCCTGCTTTTGATGGCTATGCTGTACTGTGGAAGAAAAATCATTAATTAAGTCACAAGTTAACTCTGGGTTAGTATTCTTGAATTTTCAGATCAAGAGATTTCCTTGTCACTAGTTCTTAGAGAACAACTTTCTGTTTTTAGATTGAGTAACTAGACAAGTGTTATGCCATTCAAGATTCGTTCCCTGAGCTAAAAGAATATAAATTGTTATCGCCACATAGTCTTTCCTGCCTATACCACTCTCACACATGTCATATCAGATGTGTAGGTGAGATGACTTCTCAAGATTTGGGTAGGATGGCCCAGGGTGAGGTAGGCAGTGTGGCATCTTAGATCATCTCTAGTGCTCTAAGCCACTGATTATTAGGGATTTGTGAAAATATTCAGTCCTTTCTTGAAAAACCTTCTGTAGATGCCATCTCTTGACAGTGACAAACACTAAAATTTACCAAGCATCCTGTAATAGAATATTTGCTTTTATTTGGGTTCAGTTTTCCCTTTGAGCTTCAAGTTGAGTTCAGGTTTTCTGGGATTGAGATGCCAGGTCTTCTTCATCTTGATAGAATTTTCATGGTTTTGACTGAGTTTGCTGACTTGTGACTAATTTTTATTCTTTTACATGGACTTTAGTAAACCCATGAATTGATAAGGAAGTCTCGTGTCTGCATTCAAAACTGCTTACCCTAACCCTATCCCATATTATAAATGTTTCTTTCCTGCTCAGTTTAGACCATGTGCTTATGTATTATGAATAGGTGTGTATCCTAAAATATACACCTATACAGAGGAACAAAAAAGTCCTGATACTATGCAACAGTGTGTGGTAATAACCCAAGTTCAGCGAACAAGTGCAGTGAACCTGATGCAGAGTAAAAGCCAAATCTACTGGTGTCATGACAGAAGGCTCTGTTAAGTAATTTTTCAAAATTTCATACTCATTGGGGCAGCCCCAGTGGCGCAGCGGTTTAGCACCGCCTGCAGCCCAAGGCGTGATCCTGGAGACCCTGGATCAAGTCCCACATCAGGCTCTCTGTATGATGCCTGCTTCTCCCTCTGCCTGTGTCTCTGCCTCTCTCTCTCTCTGTCATGAATAAATAAATAAAATCTTCAAAAAAAATTTTTCATACTCATTAAGCTGATTTTGTTTACTAAAACTCTGTCGATTTTGTTTGAATATGAACTGTTCCCCCCTTGATTCTTTTTTTGTTGTTGAGTATAGGTTTTTGTGGGGTTTTGGGGGTGTATGTGTATTTTTAATCAAGCTGTTTTCAGGGTGCTTAGTGGAGCCCTCAAAAGCCAGATTTGGTACCACGTTCAGGGGTGAATAGATTCAAGACTGCACCTATGAGTCTCTCTACAATTGGCTTTGTGCACATACATCCAGCATACCTGGCTAGGCCAATGCTTTTTAGTCAGATATTTAAACAGATAATGGGGAAGGCTGTTACATCTTTATTGTCATTAACAGAGCTCTCAGGAAAGGCCTGCTTTATATTCTAACAAGGGAACTTATTATGTGTGAATGGAAGTATTAATAAGGACCTGAGGATTTTTTTTATTTAGTTTGCAAAGTGGCACACCCCCATATATGGTAGATAAATGTGTTTTTTCTCGTAAGTAACCAACATATGGGAGAGGTAGAAATTATTTGTGATTTGCATGTCATTATAATGATATTTTAAAAGCTGTGTGGCTCTGGACCTTGGGCAGGGGCTTAGAAAGTTCCCTGGTAACAAACTAAGCATTTCTTGTAACAGGATGTGAACGGCAACAGAATGCTCTAGGCGATATTAAATTGGGGTGATTTTTAGAAAGTGACAAATGTTTTATGTTTCCTAAATCCGAGATGGGTTCTACCAGCTGCACATGGCTGCCAAGTTATGTTATCACTTGCCTGCTTTGTAACTGCTTCAATTATTTCCTCCCCCAGCCCTGTATGATGAGATTCGTCAGTTTCGCAAGGCCTGTGGGGAGGCTCATCTCAAAACCATCTTAGCAACAGGAGAACTTGCATCTCTTACTAATGTCTATAAAGCCAGTATGATAGCAATGATGGCAGGTAAGTGTTCTAATTCAAATGATTATATAAATTGAATTGATGTTTTTAGGAGAAACAAGCAAGCTAAAATACTTGGCTATTAGCTAAAAAATGCTAACCACTTGGACATTTTTGTAGGAGGACTCAGATATTCTGTGAATACATGTACAGTGTAAAAGTGGTCACAAACTTGGCTTTCTCCCACGTTTTTTGTGGCATTTCATTGCTGCACTATCCTTGTAAGGCAGTAGATGGCTCTCTTGTTAGTGAATTGCCTTCTTGTTATTCTTTGATTATTCATTCATCAACATATGTTAGACAGGAATTTCTTTAACTCTGACTTATTCCTCTCTGTGAATTTAAGTGTTTGATTTTTCTCAGAGATGTGTAACTATACCGTCTAAGGCAGCCAGTGCTTTTGTTTGTGTTAATTTTTCTTTTAAAATGGAGTGCAATATCATTGCTTTTTATACTTTCAAATGCAGGTTGACTTCTTCATCTCCTTGAACAGCAGGCCTGTCCGTTCATACATCTAAGCTTGAAACCTGGGAGTCAAGCTTGGTTCCTTCTTTTCCTCATCTTCACGTGAACTAGTGACTGAGTATTGAGAAGTCTACCTCTTCACTGTATCTAACACATCTTCTCTCCATCCTGCGTGCTGCCTTCTCCGGCCATACCCAACATGGATCACATCAGTCTCCTCACTACTTGCCCCGTCTCTGCTTTTGTTCCCATCCAATCTGTTTCCCAAACTGTTGCCAGAATAGTCTCTTAAAAATGCTAATTTGATTTTGGTAGTGCTTGCTTAAAATCCTTTGGTGACTTAACGCTGTCCCTGGACCCAGTTGGAGACAAAGGAAAATACTTGTGCACCTGTACACTTGAGCTAGTATTTGCCAGCAGGGCACCTCTGAATCCAGTGTGCTTTATGTAATCTTGCCACTGAATGATTCTTTTAATACATAAGAAAAATGTGAAGGTGGAGAGCACATGAGGAGAGAGGTGATGGAAGGAGCAGCCTTCTCTTCAGCGAGATGTGAGGGAAATAAAATTCACTTGCATAAATAAGAAACAACACACACACAAGGCCTTCACCAGAAGCTGCACTCTCTACCTCCCCTGCCCTCCACTCTCACATCACTTTCAGAGAGCCAGGGTCACCACAAGGGGCACCTGGCCTGCCCAGTCAAAGAAAAAAAAATCCTTTAGTGGATTCCCTTCATTGTCAAGGTAAAATGTAAATTCCTTCAGCCTGACTTTAAAGGTCCTTCTTAAGACCCTGCCTATGCCTTTGCAGTCTCATTGTCCCTTCACACCATATGCTCCAGCTATATGAAATTCCTTATAGTTCTCCACAGATGGCACCATCCAACCCTTTCAAGTCATCATACATGCTGTGGTCCTTGCCTGGAATGCCTTTTGCCCAAGTAATTCCTTCATAACTTTGGATTCAGCACAGGCGTCCCCTTTTTCAAGAGTATTTCCCCAATACTGCTTCCTCCCTCACCACTTCGTTCAGTATCTCATCTGCATGCCCCCAGGGCATTTTGTTGAACCCTCTGTAAGATGACATAACACACTATAGCGTGAATGAGTATTACATTTCTAGATGCCCTACCAGTGGCTCCGTATCTGGGTGAAGATACATGACTTCTCAGGTCTTCACTATGAACCTCTGTTGTAGTCACCCTCTAGATTTTTATACTCATATACTTTTTGAGTACTGTCAGATTGTCATTTTTCTCTGAAACTCTACAGAAAATCAACCTGCTGGGCATTCATGAAGCTATTGCTCTACTCATTGCCACTGTATCCAGATGATCTCTGCTCTGGTTGTTTCATTTAGAGCACAACCTCTGAAAACCTAAGGATGAGGAATAATGGAAGATGGTAAACAGTGGGTTATCAGTTACGTTGGCATTTTCAAAGGTCTGCAATAATAGAAGACTCGCTGGAGCTCTTATGAGCCTGGGTAAAGCCCCTTGGAGTCCTAGGTAGGCAGGTAAAAAAACTCCCTTTTCATACTCCTTGCCAGGACAAGGGATTGTTAGCCCAGAATGCTGTGATCCAGGTCATAAGGAAAGTATATTCATTCTGGGAGGTCAGCCAACCTCCAGCCTATCCTACTCACTGTACCTACTGCTCATGATAGGAACATGGTATTAAGTCGTCATGCCAGGAAGCCCCTGTTCTACCCTCCACAAGAAAAAAACCAAAACCAAACCAAACATGAGTAGGAACATGCTGTCCCCTGTCTCTTCTGTCTGCATGTATCTCTGTCCAAGTGGTTACTTATCTCTTTCATTTCTTCATTTAATCAGTGTCTGTTGAGCACTTCCTATGGGTAAGAAAATTTATATTTGTGTGTGTGTTACCAGATACGTTAAAATGATATTCCTTAATCTTCACATCAACTCAGTCGTTGATGAAGAAACTTAAAAGTGACTTGTCTAAGGTCACAAAGGTAATAGATCACATATAGTCATTATTTGAACATAGGTCTTCTGGCTCCAGGGTTATTACTTTCGCTGTAACACAGCTGTCTCCTCAGGTACTGTGCTTGGCCTAATAGTGAGTTAAGACACATAACCATCTTTGCAAGATATAATAAGTGAAAGCATTCAGCATACTTCCTGGCCCATAGTTTATGGTTCATATTCTCTTAAGAAGGTATATAATAGAAATGAGGTATGTTTTGAAGAATTCTTAAAAATTCTGGACTGAATTTACATTTATATATATTACAGTTCTACCTTGGCATTTTTTATTGATATATTTTTTCCTTAAAAATCAACTTCATTGAGGTAAATTTGTATACATTGGAGTGTTAAGTGTACAGTATGATGACTTTCTACAATATATATTTTCCATCATCCCAGAAATATTTTTGGTGCCTCTGCTTTCAGTTCCACACTTTTTACCTTCTGCCCCAGCTGCCATTAGTGCTCTGATTTTATCTGCGTAGATTGGCTTTGCCAGTTTTAGAACATCATAGAGTTATACAGTATGTACTCTTCTGTGCCTGTTCTCCCTCCACCCAGAAGATAATAGCAGTGAGATCTATCCATGTTGTTCTGTGTGTAGGAGTCTGCTTAGGTATTCCATTGTACAAATATACCAAGTTGCCAAATTTATTGCTGTAAAATTTATGGTATTCAGTGTCTATAGGGTCTGTAGTTATACCTCCTTTTTTACTTTTGATGCTGTAATATTTGTTTTCTTTCCTGTTGTTTGTTTCTGTCTTTCTTCTTGGTAGAAAAGAATATTGCTAGAGTTCTGCCAATTTTATTAATCTTTTCAGAGAACTAATTTTTTGCTTTGTTGTTTTTTCATCCTCATTGAGTTAAAAATACTGCTAATTTCCCTTGTGATGTCTCTTGATATTTAGGATATTATTAGAGTGTTATTTATAATAAACATTTATATTGGAGCACCTAAATACATAAAGCAAATATTAACAGAGATAGATCAACAGAATGTTTTAATTCCCAAGTATTCTGTGCTTCTCTGGATATCTTATTGTTATTGACTTGTAATTTAAAATTCTGTTATGCTCAGGGAAGAGTAAGAATTTTTTGTCTTTTGAAATTAAAGAGCTTTGTAGCCCATTTTATGTTATATTTTAAGTATGCATCCAGTGCACTTGAAAAGAATATCATGTATTTGCAGACACTAGTATCAGTGTTCTATAAATATCAAGTAGGTCAAGTTGGTGATCACATTTTTCAGATCTGGTTTTGTTTTATTTTGTTTTGGTCTACCTGTTCTGTATATTACCAAGAGACAAGGGTGTTAAAGTCTCCAAATATGATTGTAGATTTGTCCACTTATCACTTTAGTTTTGTCAGTTTTTTTGAAATGTATTTTGGAGTTTTGTTATTAAGTGTATACACTTTTAGGATTGTTATGTTTGTTTACCTGTTGAATTAATGCTTTTATTATGACATGTCCCTTTTTATTTCCTGTATTAGTCCTGTCTGAATGCCTGCTTTGTCTGGTATTAATCTAACCCGACCAGGTTTCTTGTGTGTTTCTTACCATTTACATGGTATATCTTTTTCTCATCCTTTTATTATGAAAAAAATATATGTATGTATGAAATATATAAC
Organism: Nyctereutes procyonoides; assembly: GCF_905146905.1. Taxonomy (NCBI): domain Eukaryota; kingdom Metazoa; phylum Chordata; class Mammalia; order Carnivora; family Canidae; genus Nyctereutes; species Nyctereutes procyonoides. Next base: position 1,053,214 of record NW_026575036.1, read on the forward strand.
CCATCTTCTGTTATATATATATAAAGCTATCTCTTGTAGACAGTCTTTTTTTCTTCCTTTGTGAGAATCTGTACTTTTTAATTAGAATGTTTTGTTCATTTTCATTTTACACAATATTTGATATGATAGAACTTAAATCTGTCATTTTGCAATTAGTTTCCTATTTATTCTGATCCATTTTTTCTTTTCTCCTGCTATCTTTTGGGTTCATTAAATATTTGATAACACTTCATTTTATTTTTTTCTATTTGCTTTTTACCTACAGCCTTTTTGTACTTTTCAAGCAGTTGCTCTAGCAATTACAATATGCATCTTTTTAAAAATATATATTATTTATTTATTTATTCATGAGAGACGCAGAGAAGCAGAGACCTAGACAGAGGGAGAAGTAGGCTCCCTGTGGGGAGCCTGATGCGGAACTTGATCCTGGGTCTCCAGGATCACGCCCTGAGCCGAAGGCAAAAGTTCAACCACTGAGCCACCCAGGCGTCCCACAATATGCATCTTTAACTTACCACATTTTACATAGATTTAATATTATTCTACTTTACAGTTCATGTGTTATGAGTGTAAAAACCTTAACAACAGTTGTGTGTTTACACCCTCTTTAGTCCTTTGACTTATTTTAGTGGTGTTCTTCCATCTATTTATAAACTCCTCCTTAAATAGGATGTGATTTTTGTTTTAAGTCATTTGTCCTTTAAGGACATTAAAAGAAAACCAAGCAAAACTAGTCTTTTATATTTTCTCACACATATGTCGTTTCCTTCTTTATTCTTTCTTGTAAGTCTGCTGGTGACTAATTCTCTTAGATTTTGTCCATCTGAAAATGTGTTCATTTTGCATTCATGTTTCAAGGATTGTTTGCTGAATATGGTGTTCCAGATTATCGTTTTACTTTTATTTCAATACATTAAACATGCCATTCCATTTCTTGGAATTCCACTTTTTCTTGTTTCCCTGTAAGTAAGGTTTCTTCTTACTCTGGCTGTGGTCAATTAGTATTATCTCTTTATCCTTGTTTTTTTACTAATTTGACCATGATGTGCCTAAATATGATTTTCTTTGTATTTATCCTGCTTTTAGTTTCCTAAACTTCTTGGATTTGTAGGTTGATGTTTTCCACCCAGTTTTGGACTAAAATGTCCAAAGTTATTTTTTCAAACATATTTTCGACCCCCTTTTCCCTTCTAGGACTTTAAGTATGGGAGTGCTAGATAGTGTCTCACAGGTTTCTGAAGTCCTGTTTATTTTTTTATTTTTAGTTTTTTAAAGATTTATTTATTTTAGGGAGAGGAGAGAGCATGAGTGGGAGGGGAATCTCCAGCAGACTCTTCCCTGAGCATGGATCCTGATGCGGGTCTCAATCTCACAACTGGAGATGAAACCAAGAGTCTAATGCTCAACCAACTATTCTACCCAGGCGCCCCCTGTTCATTTTAATTTTAATCTTTTTTCCTTCCTCTGTTCTTCTGATTGGTTAATTTACATGGATCATCAAGTTCATTGACCCTTATTTTCCACTCAAATTTGCTCTTATGCCCATGTAGTGAAATTTATGCTATTGTACATTTTTCGTTTTAGAATTTCCATTTCATTTTTTTAGAGATTCATTTCTCTGCTGTTGTTCAACATTTTTTCACTCATTGAGATCATATTTTTTATAAGTCTTTGAACATATTTATAACAGTTGATTAAAAGTCCTTCCCTACTAATTTATGTAACTGGATTATCTCGGCATCTGTATCTTGAGCTGCCAGTTTTCCAGGGCCTGAAAATAGTTGCCTTTTATATTTTGTTTCAGTGGTATGGCTGTAGCAGGAGGGTAAATCTGGTACATTTATTCTGTTTTATCTTCATGGCTTTTGTTTTCGCTTTAATTTAGCATAAAAATCTCAAAAGGAAAGATGTTTCATCATTCACATTAATAATAGTTATCTTGTTACATTGATAGCTATTTAGATTATTGCAGACCAATTCTCTGGATAGTAAGCTAGAGACATGTAACTGTATTGGTCTGGTATCAGGCTTCATTGTAAATAAAAAACTAACCTAGATGTTCCCATGTTTGGTCAACTAGATTGCTAGCTTACTCTTGGTTTACTTTGGTTTAGGTCTTTCAGATGTTTTAAGGGAAGGAGCCATAGGTCATGGAGTTAGAAGACCTGGATTCTTGTTCTTTCTTGCACAGTTTGTGACTTTAAGTAAATAAATTAATCTGATTATCATTTCAAGTGAAGTAATGTGTATGGCTGCATTATATAGAAAGTACTTTGCAAGTTATTAAAAAATATCAGCATACCTTCCTACGCCATCCTACCTCAGTTGGGAAGGAAACATAATTGAATCTTTTTTTCCTAGACTATTATAAGGCATTATTCAGACTATCACTTTTCAGAACCATCTGCTGTAGCTGCAGGAGATAGAATATATTGAGCAGGATTCCATTCTGTGATGATCTCAAAGCTTATTAATATGTTAGTAGGATTGTTCAGCGAATCTTAGATAGGAACTTGTTTTGCCAACTTTTGGCTCTGTCTTAAAAAAAGAAAATTTTCAAAAGAATTTGATTAGTTTAGAATCACTATTAGATGTGGCCCAATTAAATTGTTTATCCTATACTTCTCAGCTGTAGTTATTTGTCATACCTCCTAATTCCTTTACTCTGGAAACTATAAGCCACCTTATCTCCTTAAATGTGTATTGGAATAAAATATTTAACTGGAGATCACTTACTCAGCAGCCACAATGATCCAGAATGAAGCCAGGAACTAGGAGGAAAAAAAGGAAAGAAAATATTTCAAAGAGATGAAATATATGTAATACAATCTACAGTACAATAGTAATAGTAGCATTTCTTAAACTCTTACTATGTAACAGATACTATTTTAAGGACTTTATGTATGTTTACATTTAACCTTCACAGTAACTCTATGAGGTAGGTACTTTTCTATGGCAAAACGGGAACATCAGTTAAAAAGGATTTTTTGCTGCAATTCTATATGGTCATTATTGATATTTGGAAACATTCCACATACTTCTGTCTTTGTTACATCATTTCCTTTGTCTATTACAGCTTTCTCTTCTCCTCTTAGCTGTTTTTATAGATTTAAATAAAATATTCATACTTTGCCAAACCTCTCCATGATCCTCTAGAGGCAGAATTAATTATTGTTCATACCATTGTGCTCCTAGGACAGTTGTGAATACCAGTAGCATTTGTCATACAGTATCATCATCCATTGTTTTACCTGTTGAGTCTTTTGCAAAACTATGAACCATCCTGAGCCAAGGACTATGTCTAACTTATTTGTATTTCTCTGTGATTGCTACTATGCCTGGCATCTAAGACAGCCTAAGAAAATATTTTGAAATGAATGAATGAACAAATGGACAGACAGATGAATGAGAAAGAACGAGATAAGGAAAAGTAAAAACAGGCAAAGTAAACACTGAAGACCTAGATTCATCCTTCCAGATGTACCACGACCTTGTAGAATTTGGACGTGTTATCTGGAGGGCAAAATTTTATTTTAATTGAACAAAAAGATAATTTATAGTTTGACAAGGAGATTATGTATTGGGGGCATTGTTTGAATGACGCAAGCAGTGGTATGACATATAAAAGTTTTGAGAAGATTCTGAGGCAGCCGGAGGGCTACAGAAAACCTTCTGCCTTGGCTTTTTGGTCAAGGAAAATGGATCTGACTTTCACATTGCTGGCAGTATGGTGAGAGAAATACAAATAAAGGAGGGGGTGAGGTAAGAGTAAGCAATTCGAAAGGAATATAATCAGGAAAGAAAAAACGAGAGCCATATTTTTTCATCAAACAATGCAAGAACAAGGTGATAGGAAGTAAGATAGAAAGGGAAACATGCTTATAGAAAAGAGAAGTCTAAAGCAGGTCCATCTACTGCTAAGGGATTTCAGCCCCACAAACGCAGACATTAAGAATAATGCCAGAATGTAGAAAAGTGGCTTTATCTTTCAGTAGCGGTGGACTGTTCACACACACGCAACAGCTAACAAGCTCCATTCTGAAGTTATTCTAGACCTTATCTTTGGAAATAATGCAGGCATGATAAATAAGGTTGGAGTAGAAAAGCACTAAAGATGCAATCATAATGTCATCAGGTTTGAATTGCTGATGAAGATCTGTGGGAAAAGTACGAACACAAAAATATGGGGCTTGAGAAAAGCAGACCTTGAAGGAATGCAAAATGAGTTTTGAACTTGGCTGGAATTTTGTAATGTATAGGAAATCAAAAATGAAAAAAGTAGAAACCAGGAGAGGGGATATTTGAAATTCAACCCAATAAGATCAGAGTAATTCAGGAACAATAAGATGAAGCAGAGAAATAAAAGAAAGTATAAGGGAAGCCATTAAAAATAATAAAACGAAGGGAAGAAAATAAACCGTGAGAAACCTGTTATAACTGAAGGAAACCAACGCTTTAAAAGAAATGGTGTGATTAGGAGGAAATTAACATCTAAGATTTAAAAACCATTTTTAAAAATTTAAATGGGAGTCAAATGGTAGAGTAAATGACAGTGTATTTTTATTTTTCTCAAGATTGTCACAAGTCACACTGAGTCCTTCATCTGAGGCTGAAAATCTTTGTATACTCAAGAAGTATTGATCCAGATGGCACATCTAGACCCCTGTGGGGATCCAGCCTGGTTTTCTCGTTTGGGGGGTTTTTAAAAATAAGATCTTGCCTTTCATAGGAAAAACATTTAATTTATGAAAAGATATGCTACAGCTGAGAGTTCACCACTGGGGAAAGTGTAAGAATATCAGGTTGGGTTAAGAGTTAATGGATTTAAAGCATAAATTGGTTTACAGTTCCTTAAACTAGCCCTGAAAATTAAACCACCGATAGAATAAGAACTAATTAACTTGCCATCTCATTTCAGGGAGCAAATTTAAATTTAGCCCCCGGAGCAAAAGTTTCAGGTTTACCCCATCATACCCACCCACCCACCCTGCAGTCCTCATCCACCCTCTCTCCATCCTTTGTTGAATGCAAAATAGCTCAGTACCAGAGAGAAGCTGCCATGTTTTCTGGCCTTCCAGTAGTACAGGAACTTCTGATGGTTCATTTTGGTCTATGTGTGTTGTTTTAAAGAAAATAAGTATACATTTAAACATAAAGTGTTTTCTTTGCCTCTTCATGGCTGCTTTTAGAGGGAAAAAAAAGCAAATAAGCTTCATTTTTTTTATGTTGTATATACTAGTGTGTATGTGTGTAAGATTTTTAAAAGCATAACCCACCGTATTCTAAAATCTTATAACAACAACAACAACAACAACAAAAAACCAACCTAAAATCTTATAACTGCCTTCTCCAGAGGTAGCTTGTTCAGAGAAACTGGTAGGTACAGGGCTGACGCCTAGGAAGTACTTCTTGATGGGTTTAGTTATCAGGTACAAAGGCATTGATAGATATATTTGTAAACAACATGTATAAAATTCAGTTTTTTAATAAATATATGTTTTGAATTAAAAGAAACATTAAGGGACTTTTTTTCATGTCTCGATGAAATTCTGATACATGACAAAGAGGCCAGGCCTATAGATACTTGCTCACATTTCTGAGATTCTGTTACTCTTTTGTCTTTGATTCCGAACACGTTCACTTCTGTTATTTATTCTTTAATGTCTCTGCTGGATGGTTACTGATGTATTGGCAAACTCTTAAATGCTAGGAAATTGGAATCCTTGAATGGGTCTCTCAACATATTGCACCAGGTAGATATTTGATACACATTTGTTGAATGAGCAAATGAGTAAAGATTAATAAATCATGGAAGGTTACTAGTTCACAGATTCTTTTTGCAGTTGTCTTAAGAGGGCACTAGGGGAGGTACCTTATCATCTTGTAATAGATGAAAACCTGGGTGCTGAGAAGTTAAGTGAAAAGACCAAGGCCATACACTGAGGCAGTGGCAAAATTCTGAAGGACTCTTGACTCTAGATTCCATGTACAATCCTGTTCTCCATCCTGCAGTTCCTCTGCGTGTAAGATATTATATAGAAGCTGTGTATAATCTTTGGAGGCACAGATGTATTTTTAGAGTCTCTGAGTGAGATTTATATGTTGAGCTGACTTTTTTATTGACAAGCAAAGTAAAGACAATACAGAGGAAGCAAGGACAATAGAGAGACACAGTATTTGGAGGAAAACTACAGGGGACGGCAGGCATGAAATAAACATGAAGGAGAACAATGGAAGTAAGCCCAGGGGCCCATGCATGATAGGCCTGCAGTAACCCTTGTTGAATGAAAAGGAAGGGTACCTAGAGTAGCCTCACCTCAGGTAGATTATACTGTTTGTGTATGTGTGTTTACCTACTCTGCTGATGGTCCCATGATGATGCCCTCGGAATATCAGTGGGGTCATGGCTTAATGACTGCTGCTGGAGTCCTGCACTGAAGCTCTTGATTATTTTCAGATTTTCTACCTGGTGGTGAGAGGACAACTAGGGAGTGATCCAGAAAGTGGACCTTTCTCTTATCCACCCATTGGAGGCAGTCTGAGAATGAAGGAGCAGAGGGGGTGACATAAAAGGGTATAGGACAGTAGTGATGAGATTGGAGCACATGTAGAGGATTGACCTAGCAAAGGATGAGGGACATTAAAAACTTCTTATGAAGAGCGATCAAAAGGAAAGTGGGCATCTTATTTGGGAGGACGGCAGTTGCTGGGGTTATGATATTGAATTCAAATACTTGTGTACACCCATACAAAAAGGATGAAAAAGCATGATTAATCTCTATTATTCCAATATAGGAGGACTGGGAACCAGCTTTTAGAAGTTGTGGAAAGATGGATTCTGGCTTCGTATAAGGCAGAGTTTTGTTAAGGTTCAGATTTTCCAGAAATTGGATGGGTCACATCAGGAGCAGGAGATATTCAAAGCACAGGCTAAATGACAGCCCGATGGAGCTGTTACATATGTGATATTAAGTGCCCATTAGAGATGTGTGCTGTTTTAGAGTTCAGTGTGATCCTATGAAGAAGAGAAAAACATATCACACACATACACACAACTGTTACATGTGTGTGCGACATTTCAATGTATATTACAATCCAGTATAGACAGGGCCTCAAATATGGAAATAATGAGAAAAGAGTGTATTGGTTTCCTCGGTTTCCACTTCAAACTGGGTGACTTGAAACAACAGAAATTTATTATCATGGTTCTGGAGGGTAGAAGCCTGAAATCAAGGTACCCGCAGGGCCCCACTCCCTCTGTAATATGTAGGGTAGAATCCTTGCTTGCCTTTTTTAGCTTCTGGTGTTTGTTGGCAATCCTTGACATAGGTGCAACACTCCGTTCTCTGTCTCTATCAACACATGGCCCTATATATTTCTGTTGTGTCTCTTCCTTTTTTATAAGGACACCAGTCACTTAATGGCCCCATCTTACTCTGCAAAACCTTTTCTTATTTTTTATTTGAGAGAGATAGAGCGAGGGTATGAGCAGGAGGAGGGACAGAGGGAAAAGCCGACTGCTCCCTGAGCAGGGAGCCTGATGTGGGACTCCATCCCGGGACCCCAGGATCATGACCTGAGCCGAAGGCAGGTACTTAACCAACTGAGCCACCCAGGCGTTCTGACAAGACTTTGTCTTTATTCAACTAATTATGTCTGCAATGACCCTATTTCCAAATAGGTTACTTTCTAAGGTACCAGGAATTGGAATTTCAATGTACCTTTTTGAGGGGCAAGATTAAACCCATAACAAAGAGAAATAGGGTTCTTGCATTGTGATTCTGTTATTTCCTGTAAAGACCTGAAGAAGTTGGAAAAAATACTTTGAGTCAAACCAGCAAACTTAAATTCAGGTACAAAAGATTGATTTTTCCCTCTAAGCAATGTTGGATGGTTTTGTGGATAGGGGAAATCTAGTAGATATTAAATATTTTTATCTGCAAAAAGCATTTGGTAAGGTTCTCAATGGGAGATTAATGGCTAAAATAAAGAATGAGGCATTAGGAGATAAATTTGCTTATGAGCAAGAGACAGAGACTAACAGTAGAAGGAAATACTTTTTAGATTGGAAAGGAGTGACATACAGCACAAGCCAGGAATCAGTTTTGGGACCTATGGGTTTTTCACTTTATTTTTATTGGACTTTGTAATAAAAATACAGATCTTCAAACAGTCCAAGACAGAGTGAGTAATACTACAAGCATCAGTAATCAAAAGTTATTCTCTATCATAAACTAAATGACTGATAATAAATACTGACACAAGACTACACAATGTACCATAATATTATAAAATGGAGCAAGCGATTCTCCTGTGTTCTGTTTTCTTCTGCATGGGTGAATATTTCTTTATTTGCTTTTTAAAAAGTATTTGCAGGTTTCTCGGTTTACTTTATAAGCCAAATAAATGAAAAAAAATTTTTTTTTAAACTTGGGAAGATGTGCTTGCTGAGAGAAAAATTGGTTGAAGCAAGACAAAGGTTATATTACCATCACCAGAATAAAGAAATTAGGGACCCTGTGTGTTAAATTGCTCAGCAAGCTATTCAGTAAAAAGACTTAAGGAGTGAGGGGGCGTTCTTGAAATCATCAGCTTATTCTGCAGTCATGGCTTTAATGGAAGCATATACAAAAAAGTCATTGTTAGAACGATGAAGCTATGTATCTGAGGCAGTGAAATATTAGAGTATGGAACGTTTCTCTCTTCTTTTCCATTTTAAAATTTTTAACATAATGGCTCGAAACAATCCATAAAATTCAGTGATTGTGTAGGTAACTTTTGCCCTCCCAGGAACTTTAAGTATGGGGGAAACAACACTTGTAAAATTGGAATTTTGCTTGCAACTCCTTTTGTCTAAGTCACGAAAAGATCTTTACAAATTCATCTCTGTTTTTCCTTGATTTGTACATTGTCATTGTTTACAAATTCATCTCTGTTTCTCCTTGATTTGTACATTGTCAGATAAGTCGAGAGAAATAGAGCAACTAAAGTTAAAAGTTAACTTGTAAAAGTTGTAAATGCTTTGAAAACTGGAAAGGATTATAAGGTATAAAGGAGCTTCATTAATTTCAAAGCTTTCATTTTACAGGTGAAAAAAACCAAGATCCAAAAAGGTCAAATTCGTAAGGAATTTATCCAGGGACAAATATTCTAAAATCAAAACAATCTAGAAGGAGGTTCTCAATCCAGGCTGTATGTTTAGAATTTCCTGAAGAGTTTTTTAAATAAGCTATTTAAAAGATCCCATCACCAGAGATCCTGATTTTAATTGGTATTGAATGGAGCCAAGAGAATTAGTGCTCTTTTTTTTTTAAAAAAAAGATTTTTATTTATTCATTCATGAAAGAGAGAGGCAGAGACACAGGCAGAGGGAGAAGCAGGCTCCATGCAGGGAGCCCAATGCGAGACTCCATCCTGGGGCTCCAGGATCACACCCTGGGCCGAAGGTAGGCGCCAAACCACTGAGCAACCCAGGGATCCCCCCAAGAATTAGTGCTTTTAAAAATTTTCTCGAGTGTTCCCACTGTCTAGGAATGAGAACCTCTATCTGGAATCTAGGTTTCCTGATGTTAAGACCAGCATTTTTCCCACTCACCCTGGTAGTTGAGAAGTTATTTAGAGAAAGAATTTCAGATTCTAGGGGGGTGGAAATCTTGAGCATGGACAGCACACAGTTCACAAATCGATTGTCCTAGTGGTTGGCTACTTTACAGATTGCTTGTTTGGAACTCTAAGCCTGCTCTCCCATAGAAACAAGATAATAAATGGTCAGCTCTGCACCAGTAGTTCTATAAGTCAGAACCAACACATGAAACAGTGGTTTTGGAAAGACACGGATTTATATTTTTAATTAAGTCTCCAAGAACATTTTTAATCCTTTCACCTCCTTGATAGAAGTATTATGATTTCTCCTCCTTCCTCCTTTAACATATTAGGTGTAGGATTTGAATGACGACTCCCCCAGTTCCAAGCTCTGCCAGAGAGACGAAGGAGAGGAGAGGCTGAGGGGGTGGGGCAGGAGAGCTGCAGTGGGGACAGAGGAACAGGGGAGAGGGAAGGAGGCTAGTCAAGAAGAAGAAGACTAAGGATCTCTGCCATCTTGATGCCTGGGGAATTCCTTGTACTTGAATAGGCTTATTCCATAAGCAAGCATTTAGTGAGCATCTAATGTTTATCAGATGCTACTCTCCACATGGGAGAGGCATAAGAAGAGAGAAAGAGGAGAGAAAAATTAGACAGAACCCCATTTATTTATTTATTTATTTATTTATTTATTTATGATTTTTAATTTATTCATTCGTGAGAGACACACACACAGGCAGAAGATGCAGGCTCCACATAGGGAGCCCGACGTGGGACTTGATCCCAGGTCTCCAGGATCATGCAGGGGTCGAAGGTGACGCCAAACCACTGGGCCACCCAGGCTGCCCAACCCCTTCCCTTTAAAACACTGATAGTGTCTCTTAGTTTGATGAGGGAGTGAAATGGAAGGTTTATGATTGCTTCATTGCGAACATGTTGAGAGCCATAGGGACACTTATGCCAATTGCTGCATGAGCAGGGCTACCCTCCAGAGAGTCATGGGAGGTTTGTAAAGCAAGTGGTACTTGTGTAGGTGTCATTAGGTGCAGAGAGACATAGAGGAAGGGTATTTTAGACAGAGAAACACATATGTTTCATACACAGACGTAGAAGGCATGGCAAGATGAGAAAGCTGGTATGGTTGGGGTGCAGAGTTAATGGAGAGTGGCAGGAGAGGTGGAGGATGAAGTTGGTAAATTGCTGGGGCTTAATGCCATGCTAAAGAATTTGAGTTTCCTGTTTGCAGGTAGGGAAAGTTTGGGGTTTTTTAACAATTGATTGATTGATTGATTGATTGATTGATTGATTCATGAGAGACACAGAGAGAGAGGCAGAGACGTAGGCAGAGAGAAAAGCAGGGTCCCTGCAGTGAACCTGAAGCAGAGACTCAATCCCAGGATCCCGGGATGTGACCTGAGCTGAAGGCAGACGCTCAACCACTGAGCCACCCAGGTGCCCCAGGTAGGGGAAGTTTTTAACTCTTAGAAGTTTCTAGCCTGAGAATTGAGCAGTTGAGTAATTCATCCACCCAGCTCTTCATTCACTAGGGCTTATTGAAGTCTATTTTGTGTCACACACCCAGGGATAAAAGATCCTTACTCCAGATACTTTGTGGTGGTGGAACGATGCTCAGCTTTTCATTTTAGGAACATGGCCTTTGGGCAGTGTGTTTAGGCTGGAGACAGGGGACCTGTTAGGAAGCTGTTATTACAGTCTAGTTGACCATGACGTGGGGCTGAATTGAGGTAGTGCCGTGATGAGAAGGGGGCGGCTGGGGGAGACATTCAGGGGGCAGAATAAATGGTGTTTGGTGAATGATTCTATGCTGACCAGGGAAGGACAGGATAAGACAACTCAGAATGGTTCCATTTGTCCACAGCCTTACTACAGTAACTCATAATGGTGTGCCATTTCCCCAGGGTAGGGAGTTCAAGACAAATGTGGCTTCTTCCCAGCCCCGGAATCCGAGTCTTGAGCTTCCACTGCCCTCTATAAGACCTCCATCGGTTCATTCCTTTGCTGGCTTACTGCAGAGTCTTACCACTTTTCCTCTACTTTTCTGTTCTTGTCACAAGGAAAAAAATATTTAGTGTTTTTAAGGAAATCTGATTAAGGCTGTGGCAATGAAAAAGAGAGAGGCTATTTTTCTATTTAGAACACATGAACAAGACAAGGCATATAAAATGAAATGGAGAGGAGGAAAAGGAAATTCATGCTTTTCCTTGAATTATCGGGGTGAGGCTTTGCTTTGCTAGTGGTCCAAGAATGAGTGTTATAGTATGCTTTTTGTAAAAAATTTATCATCAACTGGGGCATCGAAAGGAAGTTTCCTGTGCTACAAAGCTGCTAAATTGGTCAGGGACAACAGAAGAGGCACTGAATAGTCAATGAAATTGGAAAGAATTTAGATCATCCATGTCACACAAAGCCTGCAAAAGGCTGTTTGTAGAATGTTAGCTGCTATCACACTGGTTTGATATTAACATTCTAGTGAATAATTAAAATATTCCTGTTTATTTTTTAATAAAAAGCTAAAGCATATAAATTACCTCAGAGTTTATAGTGTTACCTGGAGTTGCAGTCATAGCTACCGAAGTTTCTGCCTGAGATTGCAGATTAGATAATTTAGGCAATTAAAAAGCAGATTTTCTTCTGCCTTTCTTGGTGTCCTCATTTTACAGTATTCATTATTATAAGGCCTTTGAAAAATATAAAATAAAAAAATTCTTTAAACAGCTGAGACATTTTCATTATAGATGGTATTCTCTAAATTGAGTGGTTATTAAGTATATTTTTCTACTGAAATTATTTTTGAAGTACATTTCTCATTTTCATCTTCCATTCGTAAGCACACACCCAGGCAGGCTGATACTTGATTTCTTCCTGCCTGGCTTTTTAACCAGACTCCCATGAAGAGATTAGGCACTTCTTATAACTGAGTATAATTTTCAGTTAAACCCATCTCTTTCCACTAACTGTTTTCTGTGGTTGTTCCTTCAGGGCTAGACTGGAAAAGTTCAGAGTTTTAATTCAAGACAATTGGCTCAGAGAAAAGAATAACTCCCATAGAGACAGGAACGAGATTCATGCTTAGAAACACAGAGAGGGGGGAAAAGGTGCTTGTGAAACCATAGTCTTACAGTCTTGGTCTTGTGCTATATTTGTATTTGCTGCTCTTAAAGGTGTGCCATGTTTAAGTAATCTAGACATGTATAGGATCACTGGAGAGGATCTGCCTGAGTTTATGTCTATTGGATGGTAGTCAAAGAGGGGAATGCAACTAGGAAGGACAAGAAGAGGAAATAAATGGTATTAGAGGAAGGATTTCCTAAGAGGACAAGGTAATGAGTTGAGAGAACATAAGCCTGACCACCCTGCCTCCTGCTCCCCAGAGATGGCCCTGGCCAGGGACTTTGGAAGGGGGGCATTTGGCTGCAAAGTTGTTGAGAGAGTGTGGGTGTTCTAGGAGCTTAGAAAGGAAATCTCAATGTGGACTTCATAGACACCTTTCTTTAGTGCCCCAAATAGGTCCAATTCAATAAAGTTAGAATGGCTACCAGGCACTGTAAAAAGCAAGATTATAAACTCTATAAATTATTAGCTAGAGAAACAATATAGATATAGAAGGAAATACTAGGTAGGACCCAATGTTAATGACCTTGACTTAAATGTGGCTCTTCTTCATGACCAGAGACTACCAAGAACATTGGCAGAGAACTTAGGAATACCCCTGCTCCTCAGAGCTGCCTTCATCACCCACTCCCCACACAGACCTGGTTACCCAGTCCTCCTCTGCCTCATCATCTTGAGATTCCTTGTCCAAATGCAAACCTTGTTGGTAATTTAAAGCTCAGAGTAACTTATCCCCAACCTGGCAGATGATAGAGGTATTGACAGTCATATGTATCCTGGCCTTCCCTTCTTTTCTCAGGGGAATTGCCATGCAAAATGCTTAGGAGGGGTTAGTAGAACTCAGGTTCAGTAAAGGTAAAGCATACTTTTGGGGGCTGACCTGAGACTTACTATCAGGGGAAATATTGTTTATCTGGAGAAGTACAGTTTGATTTCCAGACAGCCATGAATTTACAGACTTGGAATGTAATCCATTTCTGGGTTGGAGAATTGTATATTAATCCTTTCAATTTACTAATTAAAGGTGGAAAAATATAACCGGTTTATCAGTATAGTCAACTAACAGTTTAATATATGCAGATCATTTAAATCTGAATCTAAAACCAGCATTCACAATAAAAAATACAGGTGTACCTGGATGGCTCAGTGAATTAAGTGTCTGCCTGCAGCTTAGGGCCTGAACCCAGGGTCCTGGGATCGAGCCCCATATCAGGGATCCTGCTTCTCCCTCTCCCTCTGCCTGCAGCTCCTTCTGCTTGTTCTCTGTCTGTGTGTGTGTGTCTCTCTCTCTGTGTCAAATAAATAAACAATCTTTAAGAAAAAAATACAGAGAAAAAATTAAAAGCACACATAATTTCCCCCAGAGACCTTACATAAGGCAAAACTAAACTAAAAAGCTTTAACTGCTCCCTGACAACCTTGTTCCCCCACCAAATCTTGTTTCTTTTTCTTTATTGTATGAATCTAGGAGTGTCATGCCTCCTGGTCTTTAATAAAAGATAACTTGTAAATGCAACAATTCTCAATTTTTGTTAATGAATTGAAAAAAAAAAGCTAGTGAGGAAAAGGGGTAGCGTTATTTTCTGACATAAGAGAACTGGCCATCTTCCTAAATTTTTATTAGTAATCACTGTAGTTTATAAAATTGTATGCTATCTTCTTAAAAACAAGAGGGCATTTGCAAGTGTATTCTTTTTACAATGCCAACAAATGGCTTAGTGGAACTTTGGTTCTTTGTTGTATTCTTTTTTTTTTTTTTTTCAAAAATTAACATAGATTATAAAGAATGTTTTTTAAGAATTAAAGAAAATCCTACTACAAATTAAGATGGAGGGGATCCCTGGGTGGCGCAGCGGTTTGGCGCCTGCCTTTGGCCCAGGGCGCGATCCTGGAGACCCGGGAACAAGTCCCACGTCAGGCTCCCGGTGCATGGAGCCTGCTTCTCCCTCTGCCTGTGTCTCTGCCTCTCTCTCTCTCTCTCTCTCTCTCTCTCTCTCTCTGTGACTATCATAAATAAATAAAAATTTTAAAAAATTTAAAAAAATTAAGATGGAAATACCTTGAGAGTTTTCAAAATCAAGGTTAGGAACCACTGATTCATAAAGATCATCTGCATATGTGTATGTCTTAGTGCAAGGGGTTAGAAACCTACCTTTTGATAATTTAAGGGGATTTATGAACCTTTTTTTAAGAATTAGTCTGTGGGGGGATCCCTGGGTGGCGCAGCGGTTTGGCGCTTGCCTTTGGCCCAGGGCACGATCCTGGAGACCCGGGATCGAATCCCACATCAGGCTCCCAGTGCATGGAGCCTGCTTCTCCCTCTGCCTATGTCTCTGCCTCTCTCTCTCTCTGTGTGACTATCATAAATAAATAAAAATTTAAAAAAAAAAAAAGAATTAGTCTGTGGAAAACTAGATAAAGAAGAAACAGCAATGATGATTTGGTTTCATGTCCTACATAGAGTTAAAATAAAATTTTGCTAAAAAAGAGTTTTAGAAGTTTGAAAGATTATCTTCTTTCTTTATCATGCAGTCTACTTCAAAACACATTTTCATTAGCTAGTCAATATAACGAACTCCACAATACATGGCCTTGGATGATTTGGAATGCTGGAAAAGTAGAGTCAGAACTGAAAGGTTATTCTAAAGACCAGCTTGCCTCCAACCAAATGAATAAAGAAAAATTGTGTATTTGGGGACAGCTTTTCAGCTAAAACAATGATTTCTAAATTGTATTCTGTGAAACAGTATTTCAGTGAAAACTTCTCTGACAAAAGGGCCTCATGGTCATTCGGCTTTGGGGATACTGGGTAATATATACTCTAGTAAGACACTCCTAGTGCACATGTATTTAGAAAGGACCCTGAAAACTTACAAAAGGGAAAATTGTGTATTTTTGTTTAAGGCTGTCATATCAAAAATTTCAAAGTATGGCAGCATTTTTCCTCATGTATCATTATTAATATTGAACCGAAGAAAAGAGTAAGAAGAATACTCAGTAGGTTGTGTCAGGTCCTGTAGACATAGAAGATTGTGGTCTGTGGAAATGTAACTTTAAGCAGACAAGATTACAGTTAACAGGTAGCTGTAGAAGCATATGCATGCCACTGTTATGGGTCCAATTATAGAAAACCTCCCATGTGATCTTTGGTAACACTGCCCCCTTCCCATTCTTGTGGCTCATATTAGGAATTCCACTGTTAGATCCTCATTCTTTAATTTAAGCCTGCTAAAATTTAAATCTGTGTGAAAGAAGTAATATACTTTAGTACCTGTGTAACATTACTTGTGCAAAACCAGCAGATAGGTGAAGAGAACTATGTGTGTGGACTCTGTGAAAATATTTGATTAAAGAAAATCCACCAAGGTGAAGCCATGGGCTACAAACCCTTCCTCATTCTGTCCTCCCTTCTCACCAGTGAAGTTGGGACATTTGTCCAACCAAAATTAGAAACTCTAACAAGAAAAGAGAAGATTTTCTCTCTAGGCTGAAAACAGCATTGCCAATCAAGATATTTTATATTAATGTTACAACTAAATAATTTAGAAAAGGAGAGCAGAAGAAATTTAATATAAATTTGCTCAGTTAAACCAACTGTGACTAGGACTAAAATCAGATAATCCAAACCCAAATTGTACCCTTTAGTGTGGAGCCCTAATTTAGAATGTCCTGGAACTAAGTTGCTCTCTCTCCATCCACTGTTCCTCCTATTGCACTGGCTGAGGAGAAATCTCAGCCACTCGCTTCTTCACATTGTATCTGTGGACTCCAATCTGTCATTGCACTGTAGTTTGTACTTTCCAGCTATCCCTCCCTTCTCCGGCACTTTGTACAGGCTACTTCACACCTATGTATGTCCCACTCTCAAAATGGAACCGCTTCGGGTCAGGGAAGCTTATAGTCATCGCTGAGCGCACAGCAGTCATCCACAAATACTTGTGATGTGAAAAAAATAGGTCAAATAAAGATCACCAGAGCCAGGAAGCATAAGCCTGGGTTGCCATCAAGGAATTCTCAAGATTTTTTCTTGAGTATGTCAGCGTTAAAAATATGTCTTCTCCTCTATGTTACACCCAGACTTACTCAGCAGGATCACTTTATTTGGAGCCAGAAGAGTCGGGTACCTACTTTATTTGCAATGATTTGGCAGGTTATTCTTAAAGCTCTTAGGGCACTGTCCAGCACATGGTAAGTGCTGTGTAAGTGTTGATTAAAGAAAATGAATTAAATAAAAACCATTTGTTTATACAAATAGGCAGATGTGGTATCATTGAAGAGTTCATTTGTGTTCAGTGTGGGTATTATGTTTCACTAAAGCTTGACTAATATTGAATTCATTTGGATTGTTATTAAGTTTATACTATGACCACCGTGCTAGCTGCACATGGGCAGTATCATGATGATGAATGAGACAGTCACAGCCCTCAAAGAGCGTGTCTTCCCTGGGCTGAGGAGTGAGGAGCAGACACATGTAGAAATTTCTCAACTTATTCAGGCCCTACCTTTTCCAATTAGCTTTTTTTTTTTTTTTTAAGACTTCTACTTTAGTTTCTTCTTCCATTTTCTATTATTGCTAGAGCTCCTTATATTCTCTGTTCCTTGATAAAATAGTTCCTTTCTCTTGGTTTCTTCCATAACTTGTTCACATAATTGGTATGTAGATGCTTCATTGACTAGTCTCTCAGATGGTTGCTTCTCTACCAGAAATCTCTACTGTTCTGTGGCTTTTCACTTTTAGCTTTTCCTAATAATTCCTAACAGCTTTCTTGAATCCCCTTTCACTTGCTACTTTTCCTTCCACATTTTTTTCAGTTAGACTCAGACTTCTGTCTGATTAACCAGCATAGGCAGAGTGGGGAGGTAAAGGCCTGGATAAGCATAGCTGGAGGGATCATAGGGTTCTCAGCTAGGCAGAGTGGGTGCAAGCAGATGCGCGCACGTGTGTGGGTGAGTGTGTGGCAGGGGTGATAATTTGTGTCATGGTTGCAGAGATATGCCCTGGGAAATTAATAAATGTAGTGTTCCATTGGATTTCTGGGTCAGCAGAGCAAAAGTAAATATTCCAGAGACTGCATCAGTTAGGCTTGCATATGGCTGCAAATAGCATAGAACTTGACAACAGTGACTTAAATAAATAAGAAATTATTTTTCTTACATAACAAGAAGTCTAGAGATGTAACCAGTCACTGCTGCTGGCTCATCATCAGTACCAAGATTGATGCCTGTTATTCTCTTGGCATTTGCCTCATGGGTTGAAAAATGGCTGCCAAGCTCCAGTCATCACATTACATTCAAAACAGGAAGAAAGCAACATTGGTGCCACTTCATATTGAAAGGAACAGTTGAACTAGGTCAGATAGATTTTGACAGGGAGAGAAGGAATAGAGAGTACAAAGTTAACAAGGTAGACATTGGGTTTTTTTGTTTTTGCAAAACAGTAACTAGTCTGGGTTAGGAGACAGGTGTGTAGTGGTTAAGAGCCTGGATTTAGAAAAAGCTGTGTTAAATTCCATTCATGACATTTAAAAGCTGTGGTCCTAGATGAGGTCCTCAGTATCTCTAATCCTTGTTGTTGTTTTTTTTTTTTTTTCATTTACAAATGGACATCACAAAAGTACCTGTCTTTGAAGTTATCCTAAAAATTAAATGAGGATAGATATATAAAGTGTTTATCTAGAGCCAAGCACCTGGTGAATTCTCAGAAAGGGGGACCTGTTCTGTCACTACTACCACTGTTAGTGCTGTGTCATCATCAGCTCAGAGTTAGCTAGAGTCCAAGATACTTTAGAGTGAGTAGCAGGAGAGAACAATGGAATACTAGATTAGATTCAGATCCTGGCGAGTAGAAATCCTCAAGTTTTATTCTTTAAGCAATTGACGGTTTGAGATGAAAAATGCCATGATCAAACCTGTCTTATCTGTCCTTTCCATATTACAACACTTTTTAGCTCCTCATACTTAAAAAATTGTGTGCTCTTTAGTTTCCATGTGTAAGATATTTAAAAAAGTGGGCCAGGTCAACTCAGAAAATCTTCTTTCTCAAGAGTAAATGTATGTTATTTCTGACAGAAACACAAGTAAATGGATCTCCAACATAAGTTGACACTGTGAACTGTCTCTAACCCAGCTTTTTAAATGCCATTTTACCTCATAGGTTATCACTGTGAATCCCATTTCCTATT
The DNA here is from genome assembly GCF_905146905.1 of Nyctereutes procyonoides. Classification (NCBI taxonomy): domain Eukaryota; kingdom Metazoa; phylum Chordata; class Mammalia; order Carnivora; family Canidae; genus Nyctereutes; species Nyctereutes procyonoides. The sequence goes on from NW_026575036.1 coordinate 1,072,110, forward strand.
TTTGGTAATAAACTTAACAGCTGAAATTTTTTCTTCACCGAGATTTTACATTTTTTAGTTACCCACATGTTCACTTTGGATTTTGACATTTAATAGCTCCCTGAAATACCTGGGAGAAATTATATCTATGATATAACATGTACTTTAGAGGGAGGAAATAAATGCCACACTCAAAGCAATTATATAGGTAATATTAAAAACATTAAATATGTATCAGAAGTTTTCAATGTAGGTTTAAAAGGAAGGTAGGTAAAGACCTAACTTATACATGTTAAGAAACTATTTATATTCTGTTTTCTAGTGGGGGGGAAATCTCCTAAAAATGAATAGCCTTTTAATCAAACCTATTAGTTTTGTAATAAGGAGTTCTGTGAGAGACAGATAAAACCTCTATATTAAGTGTGTAGTGTAGGCTATTTGTCTGAAATATACATCATTACTGTATGGTTATATGTTATTTCTATTTCTATTAAGTTTCAAAAAAGGAACCCATAGCCTTCCTGCTATGAGGGAAATTCAGGCATGTATATTCATTGGCAAGATAGTACTTTAAAAAAAAAATATATATATATATATAGATATAGATATATGGCATCCAGGGAGATCCTAGATGAGTTCTAGTTAATATGCAAAATGTATCCAGCTAACGCAAGCATGTTGTATTAGTCCATGACTTTTGCAGAGTCTGGGTCAGGACTAGTCTTCCTACCTAGTTCACAAACTTCCTTTTCCCTCCTTTCTCTTTGCCTCATGTGTTTTCAGGAATTAGTGAGAGATTCTAATGTCCCAGTGATGCACATGACTTGGCAAAAGTTTGCCGTGACCCTTTCTGATTATAGACCCTCATCCATAGATGAGATTTGCAGAGCTCTATCACTTTCTCCTCGCTAGTACCTACCTCTTTTGTGGAGGAATCAAGGTCTCTGGTGGTGGTTGAGTGAAAAGGAGAAATAAAGATAAAAATGAAGGCATGCCTAGCTGAAAAATAGAAACAGAATTCTAACGTGAAAATGGTTTGTGAACAGTAGGAGAGATGCAGCATTGTCTTTGGAAGTGGTTGGTGAATGGTAACTGCAGTAACCCCAGTGGCCAACCCTGAACGCTCCACATGGTAAATACTTTCAGAGCCTTTTCAAGGTGGACCCATCTGTAGATCTGCTAATGGGAAGCATATGATAGGAGTCTCCAGGTACAGTGAAACAATCACCTCAAGATAAAACTCCCCACAGAAAAATTAACACAACTTCTATTATGAAAGACAGGTCACCGTAAAAAGAAACTCTACATACTTATCATCCATTGTTGAAAAAAAAAGATTTATGATGACATTGAGGTATGATAATCTCAAATATGCTCTGCATTGTTTTTAAAAGCTTTGTGTTTAAAATTCATAGCACTTTCTAATCCTGATAAAGTAGCCTAATTTTCTAGCTTGCTTTGTTCAGTAAAATGTATTTCTAAATCCATTTTAAGCAGCTATTTCTTCAATTTGAGTAATTTTCTCTCAAGTTAATAGATTCCACACAAGCATACCTGACTTTTAATGTTAATATATACTATATATTCCAAACTTGCTAGTGACAATAGGAAGCACAATCAAAATGAAATTCAGTTGTTTGAAGCATATCTAGCTTGTTATTTTATAAAATGCTTCTTCATTTTACTCTTCTTTGCCAAAGTATAGTGATACCAAATCACATTTTTACCTCGTATTGAGGTTCCATCTCCCTCTTCCCTCCCAGCAAATGCGGAGGAAAAAAGAATATGTTAGATATGCTTGTGTCATTTTCAGATAAGATGACTTTAAAACTACCATATCAATAGAGGACATTTGCTTAACATAGTAAATCCCTACATCAGTAAGTTCGGCTGCAGGGGCTGGCTAAACAGGAAAGCATTCCGATTTTGAGGCATTTGGCATCAGTAACTTGATTTACAGATTGATGTTTTCACTTTATATTGAGTCTAAAACACTTTACTACTTTATCCAAACCATTATACCTATACAATAACAATGCCTGTGGGTATTTCTGGCATTTTTGTTTGATCATTGAGTACTAGCCTAATCTCATGAATCTCAGTATTTTTCTTCTTAGCAATGCCACATCCTCTCTGAAAAAACAGGGTAATGTGATGGAGACAGATAAATATATATATTTTTTAATTTAAGTAGACAGACTAAGAGAAAAAAAAAATACAACTTCTATATTAAATCAGTGTTGCCTCTAATGGTACAGAGTCCTGTAAAGGAAAACCTTGGTTTGTACACACTGCTGTGTCTGTAGGTGTACAACTGTACCAGCACATGGTAAGTGGTCAGTAGATATTAGTTGAATGGATGTGGAAGGGTTGGGAAAGAGAGTGGTTGGGTTGAGCACAGAGCTGTGAGTATAAGTCATATTCAGTCTAGTGTAGTTTTAGAGTTAGTCCTGTGTATTTGAAAACTGAAAGCAAGGCCAATTCTAGCCAATTAAGGGCTGGCCAGTTGGCCATTTTCCTAGGGTGCTAATTCATAAGAGGCATTGAAACCACTGAAATTGTTCCAGACAGAGGAAGTGGCATTTACTAGAATTCCTCTACAGTATGTGATTGGGATTGGGTATAAGACATTCCAAGGACATGTTCTTATGTTCTCCAGATGGATCCTCTACACTTTTTAAGAAAGGTGGGTCTAGTTAATTACAGAGCTTTTTTGTTTGGCTGAGTGAAGAATTCAGATTTGGAGGCAGAGCCGAATTGCTTGGATAAGAGAATAGTTAAGTGCTGTCACCAGGGATCTTCTTGCTCTACTTCTAGGCAGAATTGAACCTTTTTTTTTTTTTTCAAAATAAATTTAAACCAACACGTAAAGGATATTAGTTTAAAAGGACATCAAATTGTAGCCTACATGGGATGATTACAGACTTTGGTGTCTTGTTGAAGCTCGAGACCAGTACTGTCTAACAGAGATATAGAATTTAAAAAATATTAATAGCTACATTAGTAGAGTAAAAAGAAATGGGTGGAAGGAATTATAATAATGTATTTTATTTAACCCAATAAATCCACAACATATAATTTCAAGCGTAATCAACATAAAACTTATTTATGAGTTATTTTATGTTCCATTTTTTATACTAAATCTCCAAAACCCTTTGCGCATTTTACTCTTTGGATACATCCCGGTTTGGATTAACCACTTTTCAATGCTCAGTAGCTGCACTGGTGAGTGACTGCCATATTAGACAGTGTGGCCCCAGACTGTGCACAGGGCAGTCTCTACCCCAGCAGGCATCAGTGAGCTGGTCCTGAAAGGTCCTTTCATTAAAATTCTCTCTCTTTGATCAGCATGAAATTCACAGTGTTGGTGTCACTCTTCAAAAATCTTTATAAGGAACTATAATGATAAATGTGTTGAAGTACTTTTCTTCAAAAGTAGTGCTTCAGGTTGTTTAGTGCTTTGAATATGAATGCTGTTCATTTGGTTAACTTCATCTACTAAGGAAAGCATTATCAACAGATACCATATCTATTTAAACCATGACAGCTAAATGTTATGTTGTAATAGTTGATGACAGAGAGAAGGCTTGGATTGTGGATGTCCTACTTGGGAGCTGGTGGGAACAACTTACAGACTAGGAGTTGCCTTAAAACATGAGTTCAGGGGGTGCCTGGGGGCTCAGTGGGTTAAGTAGCTGCCTTTGGCTCGGGTCATGATCCCAGGGTCCTGAGATTGAGCCCCACTTTGGGCTCCCTGCTCACTGGGGACTCTGCTTCTCTCTCTCTCCTCTCCTCCTTGCCTGTACTCTCTCTCTCAAATAAATAAACAAAACAAAAACATGAGTTCAAGAAAGGGATAGGGCACAATTGATTATATATACTTGATTTGTTAACTACTTGATAATTTTATTTACAGTTAGTCTTATTAGTTTTTTTTCTCCCTCTGTCTCATGAATACATTCCCTTTTGCTTTTTAAGTTGAGATATAATTCCCACAAGATAAAATTCACCTTGAAAATGTGAAGTTCAGGAGTTTTTAGTCATATTTATAAAGTTTTGTAACCATCCCTACTATCTTAACTCCAGAACCTTTGTTTTAATTGTAAATCTTCTAGGGCTTACTTATCTCTGCTTTTCTTCCCTGATCCCCTTACTCAAAAAAAGGAGAGGGAAGAGGGGACATAAGAACTCAGAAGTGCAACATAATTTTGAGAACTCATTTCTGAACTGTAAATTCCATGTAGATATTCACAAACATCCTCAGGAACACTAATACAATATTAAAAATTAGGGGTGCCTGGTGGCTCAGTCGGTTGGGCATTCAACTGTTGGTTTGGGTTCATTGTCATTATCTCAGGATCGTGGGATGGAGCCCTTTGTGGGCTGCATATGGAGTCAGCTTGTTCCTCTCCCTCCGCCTCTGCCTCTTGCTGTCACATGTGCTCTCACTCTCTCAAATAAATAAATAAGTCTTTAAAAAAAAATTAGAGGAGGCATAGAGATCCTCTATGTTAGGAAACATTCTATTGTTTCTCAGTTTGCTGACAATATGGGCTTGTGAAGAGTTGAGTTAAATATTCTTTTCTTTTTCCAAATTTGTAAAAAAACAAAATGAAGAACAAAACAAACAAAACATTTAGAGTTGTTTGAAAGATTAAACAATTTAAATCCACTGTAAAAGAGATGTTTGCATTGACTGGAAACTCATCTCTAGCATTATTACAGTTCTGAAACTCATTTCAAATAACCTAAGTTTTAGAAGTGAAAGGAAACTTTTGTCATATTAGACATAATTCAGGGACTCTTGTTAGTGTCAAGCAGTTCTAACACATATCTTTGTATGGTTAGCATAATGGTTTAGAATATCCTCCCAGGGACATTACTGTCAATTACCAAGGATTATATAGTCAGAGTCCCCACCTTGTATTCCATTTGAATCATACTGTTCTGCATTATTTTAAATGGCCACATTTTTATTTTTATTGAGGGGAAGGCAACTGCAAGGAATGTGGTTATCATGAACTAATCTTACCCTTGGGGTATTTGAGATATTTTCTAACTCTGAGATTGTGATTGCTTTCTGATTGCCATTCTGCTTGAACATGCCTTGCTGCTTAATTATGATGCTCTGTTGCCTTTCTCATGTGACAGACTAGACCAACTGAAGAGTATTTTCAGTGCTCACTATTTAGATCGAAAGAACTGAGAAAGCAGGTGTTTTTATTTTTTTCTTTCCTTCTTAAGCTTTTCCTCTCTCTTTTAGAAAACATTCTCCCCCCCACACCCCTTCCTTAAGGTTATTATCCTTGGATCATGTAAGGATGTCTTTGTGGTTTAATTGTCTCCAGATTGAATATTAGCACCATATTGATACCTCCCCCAGGGCCTTCTGCTTCCGTCTTTACTCTGGCCAGTTCTTTAGCCATAACACTGGATCTTTATGTCTCACTCCAAATTATTTTCAAGCCTATGTTGAGTGAAAGAATATAGTATCAAAGAAAATGTTTTAATTTAGGGCTTCGTATTTTTGTACATTATATTTGTTTTTTAAAAAGTGTCCCATTGCAGATTGCAAGAATAAATTAGTGTCAGAATTACCATACAAAACTCTCTTGCTAACTTTAATCGGTAATTTCTTAGAGAGCGATAGAAAACATGGTGCTAATGAATAATGTGCCCAGAAGCTCTTATTATAGGGTTGGCATGAATTCCGCTTAATGACAAGCTTTCTCAAGCAGCAGTTGATTTTAAATCCTATTTTTCATTAGTAAAGTATAAAATGTTAATAATACCTTCCATTGTGCTGTTCTTTTGTAGCACAGGAGCATGTATCTTCCATGTTCACCAAGACTGTCTTTAAGATCCTGCTAGTAACTTCCTATCTCATAAATAAGATTTGTTCGGGAAATAAAAATGTATGTTTTCCCATTGTTAGCTATATGTTTTTCTAATAATCACATCTGAAGCTTATTATGCAGTAATAGCCTTAAGATATTATTTTTTTAATGTACTACTGTGGTCTTAATACTAGTTTTTAATCTCTTCTTGTTTCTATGAAGTCTGAATGAGATTTTCAAAATTGAATAATAATTTGATCCGTTAATCTTTTGAAGCTAGTAATTTTATTTTCCTCTCTTTGCAGTCTCTGAGGTTCGCAAATGAATAGAGCTTCATTACTGCAGTCTGCATTTAATAACCATTATCCATTATCTTGTAATTAAGACTCCCTGTAACGAATCATGAGGACAATGCAAAAATACATAGTACATTTCTTTAATGAACTGGAAAATGTTCATCTTGTTCTATTTAGTAATGAGTTGCTGAATAGTCATTAAATCCACTGGAGAATAGAGCTAGATGGATTTTGAAGACTGTCTTGAGTTTGTGGTTAATCTATTAGAATTAAAATTTCATCTTCTATTTTTATCAACAGCTGATTAGAAGTCATTCTGTTTGACCAAATTGATTAGAAGACCATATACAAGGGCAGCTGTTGTTTAATGAAAGTTTTTAATGAAACTGTACCATGGAGACTTGTAATTATAGGCCTTAGAAAAGCTTTGAGTTGCTTTAGACCACAAAAAAGTATTGTGCTAGAGATTTCAAATTAAGAAAATAAAAAAATACAATTGAATAAAATATTATAAATTTATTATTAATGTTAATTTCAACTAATCACAGTTGAATTCTGATCCATTTAATGTGTTACTTTTGACTTTTCAGGCCTTTTATCTCCTAGTTTAGTCATTTCCTTGAAATTGTGGGCACTGATGGAGGAACATTTATATGGATAGCTATTTTAATTGTGAGTTATTTTCTCAGAAGGTTTTTTTCCCAAAGCTGAGCAGAGGTGAGCTTGGTTAATGTTGGATTTACATGAGCCCTGAGGAGAGTTTACAGTGTTCTGTGATATTGATAATTTGAAATCTAGCTTTATTTCTCTAAGGTAATTTTGTTATAGCAGAGGGGTGAGGGAAAGCAATATTAAAATAAGAAGTAAGACAAAAGTGTGTGCCCACTTAGTCCCACTGGAAAATCCATTGTTCTTTTGACAGTTGTAAAATACTAATGTACTTTCTGAAGTATTTTGTATAATTAAAGCTAAGTCTTATTCCTGGATATAAAGAAATAGCTGTATGCCCAAACTGCTGTTTTAATCTCTCATGTGGTTTCTGGCTCTCAGTTATCCTCAGCTGATCCAACAAACACCGCATTTACTGCCTTAAACAGTAATAACAAGTGATCAGACCTTATGCTCCCTGAGGGACTTTTATAGTCACGTGTTCTAAAATAGACATTGACAACTTCTACCTCTCATGCTCCCTGTCCCTCACAGAGTTTCCTCAGATGTATCCATTCATTATTATTTGGCTGTGTCTTGTACTTTCTGTGCTTTCAATGCCTCTTCCAATGGTGGTGCTCTTCCTTCTACCCTCTCATCTTTACATTTTATCTCTTCTTCAAGATCTGTGCCAAATTCCATCTGTTCCATGAATCCTTCCTCTATTCTTTTAGCTGAAATGAATCTGAGCCTTTTCAGTTCTTTTTGACCATGATAGTTACTTGGCATATGTCCCAAACACCTTAAATACCATATATAATTAGTATCTCTACCTGTACCTGATTTATACACAATAAAGTCTCAATATTTAAGAACTTCTGCTGCCAGTCCTGACACATGAAGAGCTTGGAAGTTGTCACTCTTGTCCTTAGAGCAAAAACAAAAATGAACAAAAAAAGATGAATATTTGGAAAATCAATGACTTTTCCCAGACTTATCAAAGAACTTAGATCTCAGGGCAAACTGCCACTTTGAAGTCTGGAGGGATGGTGACTGCTGAGAGTCAACCAAGATCTGCTAGAACCATAAACTGGTAAAAACACTTAAATGATAACTTTAACAACTTGTTGGAGGCCAAGTGTGGTGCCAGCACTTTTGTGGGTTTTACTTCCAGGAACCCTAGGTTCTTAGAGTGAAGAGCCAAGATCTTCTCTTGGCTGTGGCCGGTCGGGAGAAGATAATCTTTGCAAAATATGCACAAAGTGTTTTCCTTAACAAAGGCCTGCTCTCCAGGGCAACAGAATTTGCTAGAATCTTATCCCACCTAGAAGGGCATTTCCCTTTCACTCTTTCAGCCTCATAAAAGTGGGAGAGAAAAGCTAAGACACATATGTGAAGGTTACAACCTAGAGACATGAGTCCACTATGACTGAAGTTTAATCATGGGATTATGAAATACTTGTTCTCCCCTACACATTATCACCATATCAGTTGGACTCCAGTAATCTAGTGGATGACAATTAACAGAGCTAAACGATAGAGACTGTCTCTGAAGAGGAAGACCAAGGAAGCCCAGAGTAAAAGGGTGGACAAAAACAAGAGCACTATTGCACTTGAAGACTTAGCACTGGTGACTGCAGCAAATGTAAAACACAGCCTAGTTCCTGACCAGATTAGTGTAAAATCTCACACAAAAGGCCTGTTTATTTCAGTTCCTAATATGTCATGTCTGCTTCCCACAACAAATTATAAGAGATGCTGCAAAGCAAGAGAAAACACAGTCTGTAGAGACAAAACAAGCATCATAACCAGATTCAGACATGACATAGATGTTGAAATTATCAGAAGGAGAAATTTAAAATAATTGTAATTAATAAAGTACTAATTCTAATGGAAAAAATAGAAATGGAAGAATGATAGGTAATATAAGCAGAGAGAAACTCTAAGAAATATTCAAAAGGAAAAGTAAGAAATCAAAAACTGGAGCAGAAATAAAGAATGCCTTGATGGGCTCATTAGAATACTGGATAGAATCAATGACCATGAAGATAGAACCAGAAAGACCTCCAAACTGAAACTTAAAGAGATAAAAGGACAAAAAAACCAGAACAAAAACTGAGGGACAATTTCAAAAGATGTGATACATGTATTTGGAATAACAGAAGAAAAAAGAGAAAATGGAGCAGACAAGATGTTTGAATTAATGGCCAAGAATTTTCCAAAATTAATGACAGATAACTAAACCATGGATCCAGGAAGCTCAGAGAACAACACAGGATAAATATGAAAAAAAAAAAACAAAAAGACAAAACAAAAAAAAAAAAAAACTACACCTAAATATATCGTAATCAACCTAGAGGAAACCAAAGACAAATAGAAAATCTTGAAAAAAGCCAGAGAAAGAAAACATCTTACCTATAGAAGAAAAATAATTACAGCAGACTTCTTATTGAAAACCATGTCAGCAAGAAGTGGATAGAATGAAGCACTAAGTGTTCAAAGAAAAAAAACCCAAGCAAAAAATCTATATCCAGTGAAATTATCCTTCAAAAGTGAAAGAGCTCAGACATATATAACTGAGGGAATTCACTGCCAGCAGTCCTGTGTTGTAAGAAGTGTTCAAGGAGAAGGAAAATAATATACATCAGAAACTCTGATCTACATTGAAAAAGGAAGAATATCAGAGAAGGAATACATGAAAAATAAAAAATCACTTTTCTTTCCCAATTGATGTAAAAGGTAACTGTTAAAAATAGTAGTAACAATGCACATGAATGGGATAAGAGGGAGGAATTAGGAATACTTTGTTAAAAGATATCTCCAATACCTATGTAGCAGTATAGTATTATTTGAAGGTAGACCTAAATTTGCTAAAAATATACCGTGAAAACTCCAGGGCAACTACTAAAAAAATGTACAAAAGGAAGTGTAATTGATATGCTGAGATGAGATAAAATGGAACCATAGAAAATCTTCAATTAAAACCAGGGAAGGCAGAAAAAGAGGTGTAAAAATTAATTAAAGAAAAAAAAAGACAAAAAGCCCTATCTCAGTGAATGTCCTCAGACTACTTGAGTAGTCTGCTGGGTTTTTTTTTTGTTTTTGTTTTTGAAGTTTTCTATAAATATCAGTTTGATCATAATTGATGATTGATGATGCTATTCAATTTGAATGTATCTGCTCATATTCTACATGTTTATCAATTACTGAAAGAAGGGTTTTGAAGTCTCCAGCTATAATAGTAGATTTGTCTATTTCACTTCAATTCTGTCAGATTTTGCCTCATGTATTTTTGATGCTCCATTATTAGGTGCATACATGTTTAGGATTGCTATGTCTCCTTGGAGAAATAACCCCTTTATCATTATGTCATACCCTTTTTTATCCCTGATAATGTTCCTTTTTCTGAAGTCTGCTTTGCCTGAAATTAATATGGGTACTCTACTCTGATTAATTTTATATATATTTTATATATTTTTCCATCCCTTTATTTTTAACCTTCCAGATCTTTATGTTTAAAGTAGATTTCTTAGAGACAACATACATTATTTTTTGTCAGTCTCTGATTTTAACTGGTGCATTTAGACCACTAACATTTAAAGTGATTCTTTATTTACTTGGATTAATATTTGCAAGGTGATGGCCTGCCCAAATGACTCAGTGGTTTAGTGCCACCTTCAGCCCAGGGCGTGATCCTAGAGCCCCGGAATTGAGTCCCATGTCGGGTCCCTGCATGGAGCCTGCTTCTCCCTCTGTCTGTGTCTCTGCCTTTCTCTCTCCATGTCTTTCATGAATAAATAAAATATTTTAAAAAAAATATCTGCGAGGATAAATAGTCCAAATAAGCCTGTATCTATTAAGGAAGTTATTTTAATTTTAATTTGATTTATTTTATAAATATTATATATAATAAATACATAAGCATATATTTATACAAACTATTATAAAACTATTTTAATTCTAAAATATTATAAAATAAATTTCTTATTTATTTAATAGTTTAATAAGTTACTAAGGAAAGATTAAAAGATTAAAACCTTCCAATAGGGAAAGCAGTGGCTAAAGGTGGTTTCACTGATGAATTCTACTAAACATTTAAGGAAGAAATAATACCAATTCTCTGTCTCTTCTAGAAAATTGAAGGATAGTGCTCACTCTGTGAGGCCATCATTACCCCAAAACCAAAGCCACATAAAGACATTGCAAGAAAGGAAAATTATAGATCAGTATCACCCATGACATGGATGCAAAAACAGTCCTCAACAATATATTAGCAAAATGAGTTCAACAATGTATAAAAAGAATTATATGCCACAACCAAGGGGGATTTACTCCAGGTATGCAAGGCTGGGTCAGTGTAATGTAATCCAGCATATCAGTACACTATAGAGGAAAAATCATATGGTCATATCAAATGATACAGATGAGGCATCTAACAGAGTTTAAATTATTTATAATATATATTTATAATAAAAGCTCTCAGGCACCTAGGTGGCTCAGTGGTTGAGTGTCTGCCTTTGGCTCAGGTTGTGATCCCGGGATCAAGTCCTGCATTGGGCTCCCCACAGGGAGCCTACCTCTCCCTCTGCCTATGTCTCTGCCTCTCTCTGTGTGTCTCATGAATAAATAAATAAAATATTTTTAAAATAAAATAAATAAAAGCTCTCAGCAAACCAGGAATACTAGAGAACATTCTAAGCTTGATAACACCTACAAACAAACTTTAGTTAACACACTTATGAGAAACAACACTATTCCCCAAAAGTCTCCCTAAGAATAAAGCAAGAATAAGTTCCTATTCAGCATTGTACTGGAAAGTCCTAGCTAGTGCAAGAAGACAAGAGAAAGAATTTAGATTAAACACAAATTGGTAAGTGTGGTAGGGTAATAATGGCTCACAGAGATACATCCACATCCTAACCCCCAGAACCTGTGAATATTGCCTTATTTGGAGAACAGGGTCTTTGCAGACCTGATTAAATTAAGGATCTTGAGATGAAATGACTATTCTGGATTTTCCAGGCAGGACATAAATGCCATCACAAATGTTATTATCAGAGAGAAGCAAAGAAAGATTATATCTAAAAGAGAAGGCAATGTGAAGATGGAGGCAGAGGTGGGAGTGATGCAGCCAAGGAATGCTGGCAGCTCTAAGAAGCTGGATGAATTAGGGAACAGATTTTCCCTAGGCCCTCCACAAGATGTGCAGCTCTGCTGACAACTTGATTTTGGACTTCCGCCCTACAAAACTGAGAAAATTTTCTATTGCTTTAAGATACCGAGTTTGTTATAATTTGTTACAACAACCAAGAAATTAGTATAGGAAGAATGATATAAGAGTGTCTTTGCTCATAGATCACATGATTGTCTGTGGAGAAAATCCTCCCAAACCAACAAACTCTTGAAAACTACTGAGTGAGTTTACCAAGGTTGCATGACACAAGGTTAATATAAAAAGTCTATTGCTTTCCTGTCTACCAGCAGTGTGAACAATTGGAATTTAAAATAAAAAAACTATCATTTAAAACAGCAATCCATAAATTGAATACTTGTATAATCTAACAAAAATATGCATGTAATCCATATGTACACTTATTAGGTTGGATAAGATCCAAACACTGACAACACCAATTACTAGTAAAGATATAGAACATCAGGAACTCTCATTCACTGCTCTTGGGAATGCAGAATGATACAGCTACTTTGGAAGATAATTTGGCAGTTTCTTTCAAAGCAAAATATGGTCTTACCATATAATCTAGCAATTGCCCCTCTCAGTATTTGTCCAACTGATTTGAAGATTTATGTCCACACAAAATCCTGCATATGAATGTTTGTAGCAGCTTTATTCATAAGTGCTAAAACTGAAGCAACCAAGATATCCTTTAAAGGTGAATTGATAAATTGTGGTACATCCATTCAATGGAATATTATTTATCAATTTAAAAAATGAAGCCATGAAAAGACATGAGTAAACCTTGAATGCACATTGCTAAGTGAAAAGCCAGTCTGAAAGGCTGTATGATTCCCATACATGACATCCTGGAAAAGGCAAAACTGTCGTGATAGTAAAACGATCAATGGTTGCCAGTATGAGTTGGAGAAGATGAAAATGTGGAGCACGGAGCTTTTTAGAGTGGTGAAAATGATCTGTGTGATCCTGTAAGGATGCATGTGTGACACTGTACATTTGTCAGAAGTACTAGAAACTCCACAAAGAGTGAACCTTAATGTATGCACATTTTTAAAAAAATCACTTACATAATCAGGGCATTCCAGGATAGAATGTGGACTGTGAGCAAAGAATCTAGCTCTATTACAAATATACGAAACAGCCTCCCTGAAGGAAGTAGGAAAAAAGGTGATGACCTACATAATATTATAAATAAAGGTGGGCTGTAAAGCTAAAGACACAGGAAAGTGCACATTAACACTGCATAGTAGTTAATAAAGTTGTTTCCCATGGTGTAGGTTAACAGTTCTGGTAGCAGTATATGTGGATACTGGATGTGAACAATTAAATAAATGGGTGACAGATGGTAGGTGCTAGGTTTCTCACTGTTGAAGTGGGAGTTTACAGATGAAGGGGAGAGAGGGCTAGGATGATCCATGTGGTAATGGGTCAGAGTTGGAGTTGTCAGTATTATGGATGTTTAGTTTAATATAGATACAGATTGTTAAATATGGAATTATTAAAAGATACGTATATATAAATGGGTTAGTATACACACATAGATTTCCTTTTGAGGCAACAGAGACAGCCAGAAATAAGACCCTGTGGTAGTAATGAGTACACCTAGCACCAAGATTTTGGGTTCAAATACCATTCTCTAATAAAAGGAACTCGGGCTCTTTGGAGTAATGGCTTATTCTGGGACTGGGGCAGAAAACATAAAAGATAAACCTGGAACATTTGGCAATACCAGAGGAAGTGCTAAAAAAACAAAAATTCTGCATGATGGAGGTGTGTCTTAGGAATATAGGAAGCAGCTGAAAGAACTCCCAGTGGCCAAAGGTAGAACCATTTGAGCAATGAAATAAAGTAATATTGGATTAGAAACTCAAGTATAAAATAAATGTCTTTGAGTCTGTACTGATTTAAATAACTGTAAATAAGTATGAGAGGAGACAAATCTCCCACGCAAAAAAAGTCCACATAATTTATGTAGTTATTCCCCCCAAAGGTGTTAAATTATAATTCCTCATTCCTTAAGCATAGAATACACGTAAGGGCTTCTTTCCAGGGGTACAGTATGGAAAATAGGGAAAAGAGAGTGACTTTGCAATGAAGAAATCTGACAAAAACTACCTCCTGAGTGATTACAGTCAACATCAACAGTGGCAAACCATGCTGATGGCAGGTACACATGATTTGATATGATGAGAATGTCTACTTTACCTCTATGGTCTTCCTCCCCAGAAACCCATAACCCCCATTTAATCATGAAAGAAGTGTCAGATAAGTCCTACTTGAGGGAAATTTTACAAAATACCTGACCAGTATTCCTCAAAACTGTTAAGGTCATCAAAATAAGGCAAATCCAAGAAGAACTGGAATCTATCACGGCCAAGAGGAACCCATGGTGATATGATAAATGTGTATTTCATAGTATCCTGGATGAGACTAGATGCTAAGTAAAACTAAGGACATCTAAATAAAGTATGGATTTGGGTTAGTAGTAATATATCTATGTTGGTTCATTAATTATAACAAATGTACCATACTGATAAAAGTTGTTAATTACAGGGGGAAACTGGGTGTGGGATATATGGAAGTTCTCTATACTGGCTTGATAATGTTTCTGTAGCTTTAGATCTGTTCTAAAATTTAAAATTTATTTAAAAACAAATAGAGTGATATATTCTTCTGAGTCACCTGTCCAGTTTTGTTACCTGAACTGGAATGAAAGTCAAAACTATCTTCCCTTTCTCATTAGTCAGTTAAAGATAGGAAATACTGTAGTTTGCTTTTTCTTGGTAGCTGTAGCCATCCGTCAATTCATCCATCCATCCATCTATCCATTCAAAATTCATTAATGAGCTTTGCATGTGTGTCATGCTCTGGGGATACAGAGTGCGTAGAAAGAAAGCTATAGCACCTGCCCTCCAATGTGCTTAAAATGCAATCAAGAAAGGGAGACAAACACACAATGTGTAGGCCACTGTTACTACTCCTGGGCTCTTGTTGCTATTATGGTAGGTGTTCTGCTTTGCTCCTCCCAAATATGTTAGGAGGAGAATCCCTCCCTTATCCTAACTCTAGACTCTTTCAAAGGAGTTTGGCTCTTTTGGTTAACTTTAAACTGTGATTTTTAAGTGACCATACCATTTTTTTAGGCCTCCAAATGTGATCGTGGACTTATAATAATCTTCTCTTCTATGATGCTTGAAAGAATTTGGATGCTATCCAGTGTTTTACCCGAAAGCTTTCTGGTGGTTCAGAAGACAATGTCTTGGTCTCATTTTGAATTCTTTGGGGTTGTTCCTCTCACCTCTTAAGTCTATTTGGAGGTTCTAATGTCTTCCCCTTGATTTCTTATTTCTGGTGTCATAGGGACCAGACATTGGTTCTGTGGTCCTATTCATTTGTTCACCTATTAATCAACTTAGCACAGGCCTAGTTTAGGGCTTTCATACTGGCTGTTTCTCTGCTTGTGATGTTCTTTTCACAGATTCCTTTCATTCACTCTTTATTTGAATTTCACTCTTTTTTTTAATTTTTATTTATTTATGATAGTCACACACAGTGAGAGAGAGAGGCAGAGACACAGGCAGAGAGAGAAGCAGGCTCCATGCACCGGGAGCCCGACATGGGACTGGATCCTGGGTCTCCAGGATCGCGCCCTGGGCCAAAGGCAGGCGCCAAACCGCTGCGCCACCCAGGGATCCCTGAATTTCACTCTTGAGAGATGCCTTTATGATAACTCTGTATAAATATTGCTACCTCTCCCCAATTCCATCACTTTCTACCTCATTACAATGCTTTTTTTTCATAACACTTATCTCCACCTGACATTTATTATATATTTACTTGCTTATTGTCTTTCTCTTCTAGAAAATCTGCTCACAATGGTGGGAACTTTATTGTTTAGTGGTCTCAGCATCTACGACAGAGTCTAGAACATAGCAAGCACTCAGTGAATATTTGGTAGATAAATGCGTGCGTGACAGATCATTCTTCCAGTGGGCCTACAGACCTCCTTGCCTCAAAAAAAGCTTCTGATGACATGCTTTCATTAATCAGAATTTCTATCATGTAGATTGAAATTTCAATTTACAGATTGAAACCCTGCCTAGGTCCTTGATCCATTTATATTTGTAAATGCTTGAGAGTTTTCAAAGTGCTTTTACCTAGATAGTTGCTTTTAATTTCTTGTATGAATTAAAACTATGAAGTAACTAAGAATTTTCAGATGTATTTTACAAACATGACAGTTTGGGAGATGAAGTCAGATCTTTTGACTTCTGGCTCATCAAGTGATTACCCAGGATTTATGTTTCATCTCCACCTGTACCTAGAATGCTTTTGAGGGCAAGGGCTTAAATTATTTGTTTTATTTTCCATTGTGCCTTAAACACAGTGTGTTTACATAAAGGTGTGTTGATTTGAACCTTTCCATCCACAGAATAGTTGTGGAAATATCCTTTCCATTTGCAACTAAAGTGGAAAATTTTAGCCACTTCTTTCCTCCGCTTCTATTGACTTTGATGGACCCTGGGAGAATCTCAGAGATGAGCATTACCTATGGTTCCACAGAATCAGTGGGTTAGGGCTGTGAATTGCATAGGAATCACTTCGGAACCTTGTTAATATTTAGATTCTGGTTCAGTCGATCTAGTATAGGACCCAAAAGACTGCATTTTTAGCAAGCACCCTCGTGGTACCCATGCTACTCATCTGTGGAGCACATGTTGAATATTTCAGGGGTTGGTAACCACATGAAAGGTGGAATCTCTATTTGGCTACCTGACTTTGTGACCCTAGGTGAGTTTCTTGGAGACAGTACAGCATATTGGTTAAGCTATATTTCTTTGGTTAGAATTCTACGTCCCTACCTTACTATGACTCCAAGCGGGTTATTTAACTTTTCTGTATCTCAATTTCATCTTTTTAAAATAGGGATCATATTAGTACTTATACGTTATGAGGAATGACTGGGTTATTACTTGTGAACCTAGAATAGAAGATAGCGCATAGCACACAGTGAATCTTAACTGTTACTATCATTTCTTTGTCTCCTTGTGCGATTCTGTTAAATTACATCAGTAGGTTTAAGATACATCTGAGAGACAGAAAATTGTTTAAAGTATTTGTAAGATGAAATTCCTAATCTCATTGGGAAGACAGTGCTTTCATTAATGAACAGTGCAGTACAAATCAGCTGGTGTTGGTTCTTCTTGTGTTATCATAGCTGTGTACTTCCTATCAAGTATGGGAAAATGAGTAGGCACTCCAGTTTTGTAGTGTTGTAATATATGATATTAAGCATAGAGTATGAAATTGTTTTTATTCATCTCAGTTATGCATTAAATAAGCCAACTTGATTTTAATTGATCATTTGGAAATATGGAGGCAGGGGCCCCAAGAATCAGTGAGAACCCAACTGGTACTTCATGTCATTCATGTAACAATTGGGTGATGGAAAGTATAGACAGAATTATTTTAAAGAGAGGTTTTGTTTCTCATTTTTCAAGTAACTAATGAAAAATAAAGTTGTGTTCCTCTGGAAAAAAATTTACATAGCCCACTTCTTTCACTGACTAAAAAGTGTAAAAATAAGTTTTTCATTAACACGGAGTTTTTTTTTTTTTCCTTTTGTTTTAGGATCAGATTTTATTAAGACCTCTACTGGAAAAGAAACAGTAAATGCCACTTTCCCAGTAGCTATAGTAATGCTACGGGCCATTAGAGATTTCTTCTGGAAAACTGGAAACAAGGTATATTATTGCCAGCAAATCTTTCTTCATAGTAAAGATAATGTTATTTATAATACTAGTTACAGCCACAGAAACTGTCTTTATATGCAGAAGGTGTGAATGAGTTACCTTTATGAAGATAAATGTTTAATTTACCTTTCATTACAAAAGAACACATTCATGGAGAAAAATGTGCGATTAACAGAAAGTGAGTGTGAGTGTGGGAGTAAGTCTGTGTGATCAAGATGTAAACTCACTTTATGTCCTTTTATTAACTGAAGACAATTTTATCACTGACAAGAGATTCCTAAATGGGTTCTTTAACGAACTAATTCTGCTACAACACAGGCTTTCTGGTAAGGCGTTGGCCAGCGAAAACAGGTTAATGCAGAAATTAAACTTCCTTGAGGAATGGAAAGAATTGCAGAGTAACATTTATTGAATGATAAGCTGTGGTGGTGATATGAAAAGTATGCAATATAATGGGAAATAATCTTTTCCTGTCATTATTGAAGGACACACATAAATTGGTTTTTCTGTTGGGAAACCCCCGGTCCAGAAAAACTTATTACTTTTAATAATATGAGGTGAAGAGAAAATTCTCGAGGAGATGAACTTATTAAACAAAATAATGAAATGCTGTGAAACAGCAGGGAAAAGGTAGCTAGACGTTATATAGCTCTTGAATTAAATATCCATTTTTGCGTTTTATGGCAGTTGGATGTGCTCTTTGGAAGACTGTTAAGCTGAGGAGGGTATGTGCTAGCTTTTGTCAGCTTTTCGAAAAATAATACATATTTTTTTGAAACATATGATGTTAAAAAGAAAAATGCGTATGAGGTGTTTTTTAAAATGAGTTTGGATTTTCCTTTTCACTTCAAGTTGCTTGTTTAGCTGCAAATTATCTCAAAGGATTTTTTTTTTTTTACATCATTGGAGAGAAAGGTAGTTTGTTTTTCTTTTTGTTGTTGTTTTTTAATGAAACTGTGCCTTCCTCACAAGACATCTTTTAAAACCAATCTATGGATTTCTGTCAAATGGAAACCCAAAAAAGACCTTTAATTCTATGCCAGCTAGATGTGATGACTTTATATGTGACTATACCTTTGGTTCACTTTTGGAAGTATTTTAAAGTGTACTGGGTTCGAGAGGAAATGAACTCCTTCCAGAATTTTCTCCTTCAGAATAACTTCATATCTTTAAAAAAGTACAAATAGGAAAGATAACTACTGTGACCTTACATATGGCAGTTGACTCAATTTGAGTAACCTCTAGTTTGGTAGCTTTTCTGCACTGATCTAAATTAAAAAAAAGAAAGAAAGAAAGAAAAGAAATGTTTAGCTATAAAAAAAGAGAACTCTGTCTTTGGTCCTGCCAGCTGAGACCACCACCATTCATTTAGACCAGTGGTTCTTATTTACCATCAAAGTACAACAAAATAAGTGTGAAGTTTTTTACGCTTACAGGTTCCTGGGCCCTTGTCCCTAGCACTTCTGGATGAGGAGTAATCCTTAGGCATCTATATGTTTCATAAGCTCTATAGTCGGGATTAAAATCCACCATTGGACACCTAACCCTGCTGTGTTCTCAACAGACATTTGAGTAGCTAACTATGTGTCATGTTAACCTATGTTAACAGAGATACAAAATGAACAAGTCCCTTTCCAGGAGAGCTCGTAGACAATAAGCAAAGAATTTCAATAAAAGTTTTAAGTGCTCAATATTCTAGGCTAGAGTAAGAAGGGACTCTGCTGGCTTTCATTACTTCTTTTTAATTGTATTGACCCTTTCCTCAGCTAATAAACAAAGTTTATCCCAGTTTTATTAAGAAACAGATACAAGTCAAATCATATTCATATTCATTTTAATCACGTTTGATTTCACATAGTGAGGATCTGTATATGTATCTGCAAATCAGGTGCATCCTTTCAGGTTGTTGACAAGTTGCCTGGGCAGCCCTTAGACTGTAAACTTTCTACATCATTGATTTAAGGGGTGTTTTAAAATGTGATGGGCCGTCTTCCAGACCATGATTAGTGTCACTCTGAGCAGCAGAGGTTTAATATTTCATAACTGATTTCATTGCAGATTTATGTTTTCCATATTCTCTCCCTTAAAAAAAAAAGGATAAACTTATGCTAGAATCTCTCTTTAGAAACACTGCCAAACAGACTTGCTGACACAACTGAACTGTATAGAAAAATCTATATGCAGTACTGCCTAATTGACAGAAATGCTCTTATGATTAACATGTATGCTAATATCAGCTAATTGATTTGGGGGACCTTTTCTCAATAAATAATCTCATCCTCTTTATCTTCCCCACTTGCCCCATGTCTCTGCACTCTTTCAGAGCCACTTGGACTCCAAGGTAATAGGCAGATAGGGTTAGGATCAGTGTAATAGCTGCAATGGATCAGTGTACAGTGGCAATGTATGACTGTGGCAGGGAAACTAGTAAGGAGACCCACCGATCTTAGAACTAATGAGGGTCTAAACTAAAACAGCAGGAGTGAGAGTACAGAGGAAGTATGGATAGGAGGAGGGAGATACAGAAGTTAAAGAGGGAAGCTTGGTAGGACTTGACCTTTGATTGATTGGGTGTGGTGTGGTGTAGTGTGGTGTGATGGGGAAAATGGTGGAATCCAGGTTAACTGTGAGATTTCTAGCTTAGGTTAATTATGGGACCATTCATTTATTGTCTCCCTTCTCTAGCATTCTTTTAGCAACTAACCCCATGTTGGTGCTACCTATCGAATCAATGGCTCTTTGTGTTCAAATGCCTGAGCTTTAGTACTTGGGCTATGCAGTGTTTTCTTGATTGTTCTTGTCTGTAGATTCTCTACTCTACTGTCTCTACTCAGGTTCTTGAGACAAGTAAATCCAGATAAGCAGGTTTTACTGTTTATAAAATACATTTATCCATTTCTAATGGACTCAGGGACATCATTTGTAAACATCAGATATTGGCTGAGTCGTGCTGTTTTATGTTCACCTTCAAAGACTACTGAACTGTGAAGAGCTCCTACACTCTTTTTCTACTGTGCTTATTTAACTGGTCTGGCTGCTTTACAGAACTCTAGCTACTGACGACTTAGAAAAAAGTCCCTACACTTCAGTTGATGAAAATAACTGCCAGTGCTCCTTCCTGATTGCTGCCACTTTGCTTAGTGTGGCCTCACTGATTCTCTCCTCTTATTTTGAATACGTGTATGTGTTTTTTGCACCTCTGAAGGAAGGGCTGAAAGGCAACTAGACTGGCTGAATTGTAGAAATGTAGAATGAATGGGCTTTGGTGGTATCTGTTTTCCTTATTTATTGACACCTCTCTTGTTTATCCCTGGTTCACAGCTATAGTCTAGATGGTTGAGGTTTATGACTTTCCAATAAACGCAATGTTAATGAGGGTTATTAACGCTCATTAGTGTCTCCTCAGAAGCAGTGACATTCTTCGCATTAATCTTGGAAAAGTCATTTTGTAGTGTGAATGGGCGTGAGTCAGTGATCTGAGCTCTTTTGCTGGGTGAAGTGAAATAGACTTAATAAGAGAGAAAGAGAATTGAGACCCTGTATTAATGCAGTACCATTTTTTTTATTGTTGTTAAAGATTTTATTTACTTAGTTTTGAGAGAGAGAACACATGCCTGAGAGCCAGCATGTGCAGGGGAGAAGCTGAGGGAGAGAATCTCCAGCAGACTCTGTGCTGAGTGTGGAGCCTGACAAGGGGCCCAATCCCAGGACTCTGAGATCATGACCTGAGCAGAAACCAAGAGTCCGGAGCCGAAACCAACTGAGCCACCCAGGCACCCCCATGCAGTATCATTTTTTTTTTTTTATGATAGTCACAGAGAGAGAGAGAGAGAGAGAGAGAGGCAGAGACATAGGCAGAGGGAGAAGCAGGCTCCATGCACCGGGAGCCCGACGTGGGACTCGATCCCGGGTCTCCGGATCACGCCCTGGGCCAAAGGCAGGCGCCAAACCGCTGCGCCACCCAGGGATCCCCATGCACTATCATTTTTTAAAGCACTCCAGGAACAATAAACATTGTTCTCTTTCCCACCTTCCTTTGTAGATAGGCTTTAAACCAGCAGGAGGCATCCGCAGTGCAAAGGATTCCCTTGCTTGGCTCTCCCTCATAAAAGAAGAGCTGGGAGATGAATGGCTGACGCCAGAACTCTTTCGAATAGGTGCCAGTACTCTGCTTTCAGACATCGAGAGGCAGGTATGTAATAATCTATTGCCTTTGGGACAAATTGACAAGTGTGTTTTTGAGAGAGAAATGAAAAATCCCCTGCTGGGATATGAGACCTAGAGAAAAAAATTCATCTGATTTACCTCATTGCTTCCAAACTTCTGCTTTCTTTCAAGCAAACCTCCACCTGAAGTAGGTTGAATGGAAAGTCTGCTGAAATGTGTAATAATGTGGGGCTTTATAATGAAACATTAAAGTTATTAATTATTATTTAGTAGTATAATAATTAATATGTATGTGATATAGAATACTTATTAATTAACTAAATTCTGATTTACCTTACAGATTTACCATCATGTGACTGGAAGATATGCAGCCTATCACGATCTTCCAATGTGTTAAATCACTGACCAATTCCAGAAGAGCTCTTTAGATCAGTGTTTAGAATGTGTTTTTCTATGTGATTGCTAAAATTGTTTAATTAAAATATGAGGGGACTTTTTTATTTCCCTTAACTTTCACTGAATTTAATTCAAAGAATAAAAGAAAAAAACAACTAACCCATACATAGTATTCTTTTCAGGCACTTTTGAAATGGTCCTAATTACTTGAAAATCTGTATGGTTAATTTTGTGAAGATTTTTCCCTTAAAAATTCTGAGTAAAATATTAATGATGGCTTTGACAACGTTAAATTCTAAGGAAAAAAAAAAGTTAAACCGCCCAAGAAATGTGCCTTAGCAAAAGAAAACGCAGCCTCCCTGAGCTGCTGGCCCTACTCTAATGACTTCAGGAGTCACTGACTTGGCACTAATTTCCTGCCATGAAAATCTGTCTTTAATTTTTGCAACAGATATGCTCTTATATTAATTGTTTCACTAATGAAACTTATGTTGTTGTTATAGGATATTATGGACATTGCATTTTTAAATATAAAAATCCCTGTAGTTATTTTTTTGGAAAAAAAAAATACTTTAAATCGTAACAACACCTACTGAAAAATTAATCCATTAAACATATAAAGAGGTTTTAATTAATGACTTTTTGAAGTCACACCTTCTAGTAGAGTCTTTGCATATGTATATCAGAAGGCACCTCAGTAAGAGCATTAATGAATACAACTTATGTAGATATGCTGAAACTTCAGATTTTTCTGGCATAAGGGAAATAAGGGAAAAAAATAGCAGACACTAACATAGCACTTAATATGTCCTAAGCTCTTCACATCAATGTATTTGAACCTTGTAACAGTCAGTACTGGTATTATCATTCTTTTATACAGATGAGGGCCTGAGGCCAGAAAGCTGAAGCAACTTGTCAAAGATCACAGAGCCCCCCAATGGCAGAGTCAAGAATCAAGCCCAGGCTGACAGCCTGGCTCCTGGGTGTCAGTCACCCTGGGTGTGCACCACTGTCCCTCAGCACCCATAGGCACAGCATCAGAGTTCACTGTCTGCTCTGGGGAATGGGCATCTGCTTTGTTGTCTGCTCGTTCCCTTGCTCTGTCTGTCCCTCCAAGCTTTCCACGTCTACCATTTTTGCTTCCTAGCACCTCTCCCGCACGATTGAACCTAGTGAGTTTCGGAGAGAGTCTTTTATCCTCCTTGAACAAGTCTCCAGCTATTCCTAAGTGGGAAACCCCAGACTGGGCATCCGTTTTGGTTTCACCTTCTGATAATGGAAGCCCAGCCAGCCTCTTCCTCTTTCTAACCCTCTGACCTTGCTTCAGTCAGTTCACCTCTCTGGACCTCAGCTTCTTTATCTGTGAAAGAGAGGGATTGGGCAGGCAATATCAAGGTTCTTTGAGACCTAAAATCATATTGCCCTAAGGATAATTATAACAAATGCTAGAAAATGTTTTACAGCTATAAAGAGAAAACACTTTTGTAGCAATCTAAATTAGAATGTGCCTCTTGGGAATCAATTAGGCAAGTCCCCAAAGCACCTCTCCAACTGGAAATGAAATGACTAAAATAAGAAGGGAGGAGAAATCTTGCTTTCCCCCATTCCCTTAGCAGAAGGCTGTCCCTTGACTTACACCTTTGGATATGGTCAGTAGCTCTGAATGCCATATCCACCTTCATAACAACGCCAGCCCAGGTGCCCACAGCACAATGGCCGTCACCTTTAGAGAAGTAACTTTGCAGAAAAATAATTACATTCTATCACCTTTGAAACTATTCCAATATCACAGGGGTTTCTGTTTTCTTCCCATTAAACCCAGCTGGTCATTTTAGTTGATCAAGTGAACAGGCATCATTATCTTCAATTCTAATTTATATGAGGCGTCCACTGAAATTGACCCCTGCGGACAATTATAGATTCACATAGGAAATTAAGACTGTGAGTCCCTCAAACCTATTAAAGGCTGATGAGCATGGCCTGATCTGAAGGTGTGTAATCTTATATTTTGGGGGGCAATTTAGTCTAAGGACTGTTAGGCTCTTCATCAGGAATGTCTGCCCCTTACCTGGCTCTTGAAATCAAATGTAACACAGATGCCTTTAATAGGAAGACCCTAGTAAATGTTGATTGCTATGAAAACATAAGAGGAAGAGGTCATTTTCGAGGTGACTGTGATTTACTACAAGCAGATTTGTGTACTTGAGAACATAGGGAGCAGATGCTTTATATGATCAGAAAATGAGGATTGTGTCCTGTGTTTAAAGCTTCTATATTAATAAAGCAACCCCCCCACCCCATTTGTCCCAGTTGCTCAATAAAGCATATTAGGCCTGAAAGTTACTTTATAAACAACAAATCAGATAATTTGGGGGCTTAAAAAGCCTTTAGAGGATGTGTATTTCTAACTATCATTTTTTTATATAAGAAAAGAAACTGAACGTGGGGAAGTCACTTATGTAAGACCATGTAAAAAGTGAGAGCTGTGACTATGGGAGAGCCAGATCCCAGAAGGTAAAAGAAACAATGAGAACAGGAACACGCATAAATGGCAACTGCTTATAAAGCCGTGAGTCAACCCGCACTCGGAGCTTCACCTCTGTACCTGAGCTTGGTGGTGCCTGATGCTGTAGCCCCTTCAGGCCTCTCTGTTCCAAGATACTGGACTCTGAATAATCATTGTGTCTGTCATTGGAACATGTCATGCATCACTCAAACCAGAGCTTAGGCCCGTATTTTGGCCATGAAATATTTTATAAGACATAGCCAGGGCTTTAGAATCGAAAGTTTCTTTCTTATTTATACACTCTACCACACCTAACATTATGTTGGTCAGCATGTGAAATTCAGACTTTCAGAAGACTCACTTTTGCCTCTTAAGAGTCTTCTGGGGGTGCCTGGGTGGCATCTGACTTGGTTTCGGCTCAGTCGTGATCTCTGGGTTGTGGGTTCTAGCCCCGCTTCACGTTGGGCTCTGTGCTCAGCACAGTCTGCTTCTCCCTCTCCCTCTGCTCCACACCCCCATATGCTGTCTCTCAAATAAATAAAATTAAAAAAAGAAAAAAAGTCTTCTTAATGGTGTTTTGAAGACCCACCATCTAAATCTAGCCCAGGTGATGGTGTGGTGTATGCCATCCACTTTCCGAATTTTGGGTGACCTCAAAAACTGAAAAAAAAAAAAAAAAAAAAGAAAAAGAAAAAAAAAGTTGAATGTTGCTTTATTGTGTTTATTATTTTTTTTAAGGACAAAAATGAGAAGGGGCTTGTTTGGATTCTGGTTTGTCTACAAATGAAGAGAAAATGACTAGTGCAATCACAAAACAATTTCATAATTACAGTATCTTTGCCTCATTCTAGTTTATTTCAGTGCTAACAGGAAATTTAGGCAAATTAGTTTGCATGAAAAATAGCTTCTAAGGAGACCTGTATAAAAGCAGGAACTGTTAGAAATTCTATCTGGAAGTCATCCTCTGTGCTCAGGGCACAATAGTCTCTGTCTTGATGGAGCAGAATGGTTTGCTAGGCCATAGGTAGATGTCTCACATAAACTACATCTAGAGAAACCAAATCAGTTTCTTTCGAAAAAACAACTTACACTTCTAGTGCAGAGAAAAACCAGTATTAATTTTTCTTCTACAAACCAGATAATTTTTTGACACAATATAAATAGGGCCAGAGTGGAGATAGAAGAAAGAATTTGAATAGATCATACTTTCAAAGGAAATGAAGCATTATGGCCATTTTGGCACTAAGAAAAAGGTATGAGGTGAAATCAATTTCTACATTTGCTTTCCTGATCATGCTCAAGAGTCTTGCCTCCCAAAGGAAAATATGTATTTTATAACCACCACCAAATGATCCTTTCCAGAAATGACCACAGGTAACATCTGGCCAATATATAAAATATGTAGTAAAAATAATCATTTTTAATTAACTAAAACCTGCTCAGGAGAGAGAGTCAGTGGAATATCCATCTGGTCAATTCTTATTTAATAGGGCAAATGAGGATCAGAATGTTTAATGCAATACTTAGTGACCTTACAATGAACTAAAACTAAAACTTTTTTTCCTTCTTTCTTTCTTTTTTTTTTTTTTTGTAAGAACAAGGGGGAGGGGGGAGAAATCAATATCTTGAAATGACAGACAAAATTAGATTTTTTTTTCAGAAGTACATGTACTTTGAAGCATGGGTAGAATATAAGAGACGTAGGTTTTGTGGCATTATTTTATATGGTTCAACAACAGAAAGTGTGTTTTAATCGATTTGAATGGTAAAATGATGCTGTACTTTATTCTGGAGCTTGGCCAGGATGACAAAGAGTTTTAAGTGATTATAAATAAAGGTTAAAGGAACTAGGATTGTTTAGCCCCAGGAGAAGATTGAAGAGTACTTGATATCTAATGGCCCTAGGAAAAGTTTTATACTGGCTCATAGTAACCAAGTCCTATATCCCCTCTGTAGAAGAAGAAATGCATCTACCCTACATGAGAAGTTAGATTAGTTCTAGGGAAGAACTCTTTTAATACTCTGAAATGTGTTATTAAGAAGGTACATCTTTGTCTTCCCTTCTCAGAAATAGCTTGTCCTTTGATTGCAGCAGTTTAGTTGTGCTTCCAAAGAAAGTGGTTCTCAAACTTTAGTACACATGAAAATCACCAAGAGATGTTTTATAAAGATTTATTTATTTTAGAGAGAGAGGGGGAAAGGTGTGGGAGAGGGGCTGAGGGAGTGGGGGGAAATCCTTAAGCAGACTCCCTGCCGAGCACAGAGGCCCACGTGGAGCTTTATCCCAGGACCTTGAGATCATGACCTGAGCCAAAACCAAGAGTGGACGCTTAACCAATTTAGCACCCAGTCACCCCAAGGGGGTTGTTTTTGTTGTTGTTGTTTTATAAAACACAGAATCCTGGCCTCACCCCGAGAAGTTTCCAATTCAGTTAAATTGGCTGTGGGGCCTAAGAATTTGCATTTCCAGGAAGTTCCCAAACAGTGTTGATGCTCCAAAACCTCACTCTGAGAACCACTGGACTGGAATGCCTTACACTCAATACCTAGGTTCCAAAGTAAATGCATCTCTTCATTAGTAAAATCCACCAGCTGCAGTACTTCCGTATCATGAAACTAGGATAAATGTGTATATTTTGCTGCTTTTCATAGCCAAGAATAAGAGAGGGAGCAATGTAAATGACATTTCCTGTAACCCTTTCACAGTAGGCAGCAAACTTGACTACACTTGGGGCTTAAATGAAGCTTTGGAGCCTAGAATAAATATTTCAGATGAGTTTAGGATCATTATCCATAAAATCTATCCAGGCTTTCAGCAAGTCAAGATAGTAAGATTCAGCTGTCTTTGATTTTACCTATTTGGAATGCTTTGACTTTGGTGATTCCAGTGTAATTGTACTTAAAACTAAGACCTATTTTAACAGAGCCCATTCTTTAACATATATATATATATATATATATATATATATATATATATATATTAAAGATTTTATTTATTTATTCATGAGAGACACAGAGAGAGAGGAAGAGACACAGGCAGAGGGAGAAGCAGGCTCCATGCAGGGAGCCCGATATAGGACTCAATCCTGGGACTCCACGCCCTGGGCCAAAGGCAGGCACTAAACCACTGAACCATCCAGGGATCACCTAACTTATATTTAAAGTAGATAACATGTTGTAGGGAGGGGACATTTCACAGATACTTGGCTTCTTAATTTGAAGCTACCGTGTAAATGATCTCTAGACTAGGAGCTAATGAAAACATTAGGTCCTTGGTCTTTTTAACACTAAAAGATGTTTTAAATTTGTTTTTGTCTTTTTAAGTGTGTGTTCTGCAACCATTATGCATTATCAGGCATGGCTCATGGTTGCAAATAACAGAACTCCCCTCTATCTAGAAGACAGCCAGCTAGGAATAATGCCCAAAACACTCTTTAGGGCTGCTCCACTCTTTAGACACTGCTACCACCACTGGGCGCTTGATACCAGAACCTCTGCCTTTGCCATCAAAAGCTGGAGCCCTAACTTGGCACAGTAGCCAAAGCTGGACTCCTCACCTTGCTCTCTTGGGTGTCAAAGTCCTGTGTGGTTGTGTCTGATTGTTGGAGCCTCTGTTACATGCCTGTAAAACTCAATCTGTAGAGGAAGCTGGGAAAGCAAGTTTGGCCTTCTTGGGGGAAGTGGCACATGGTAATCCAAAGAGGTTGGGTGGTCACTCATCATGACAATTATCAACCACAATATAATAAGGTAGTACTGGAGAGATTGTTCATATTTTGTGCTAGGGAAGGATTCATTGCCCCTCAACTATCTTTCCACTTCTTAGGAGTCCCTAAAATTGAATTCTGCAAAAGCTGCCCTGTGTCTCTTGGTCCCACAGAATGGGGCTAGAGAAGTCCTATGAAGCCCTTCCTATAGTCACTCTCACTAGCAATATATGACAGTGTCCCTTATATTTAAACTTCTAGATCTCTAGACAGCTAGCTATTGACTTTCTACCATGAGTAATGATGGAATTAGTTTTTCTATTTTCCACCCCTATCTTCCTCCCCAGTGCACCTGACTCTTGATGATCATATAATTTTTCATATCCTATTCTTTAGATTTTGAAATGTACTTATAGCTTTATTACATGATTTATCAGCTTCAATAATCTTTCTATCCTCTGCTCTACTAGATGAGAAAATCAGCATATTGACATTACTACCCACCATCTGTCCTCTTCCCCCTCCAAACCTTTGCTATATTATTTCTACATCATTAGAGTTTATCACATTTAAATTCTGTTCTGTGACCATAACCTCCACAATTATTTTAGTTTTAGTCCTACAGTTAAATGAAGTCAGTACTTAGGATCAGTACTCCACTTATCTCCTTGCTTTTCAGATTTTGGCCTGTAGTATTTTCTTCAGGAAGGGCTTAGGGTATATTGCCTGAGTTTTTGCAAGCTCAGAAAATGTTCATTTTCATTATACATTAATGACTCTTTGGCTGTGTATAATTCTTGGATCATGTACTTTATTTCCTGAGGACTTTGCAATTATACTGTTGTTCCAGTGTCTTCTAGGACTGAACATTTTTGAGAAAAGTAACAATGTGACTTAAACTTTTTGCCTTAATGTGCAACAACTTTTTTCTTTGAGTTCCAGCAGCTTTATTAAAACATGATTCAGGGTTAAATGTTTTGTGTTAAATGTTTTTCCAAGTTCAGTGAG
This sequence comes from Nyctereutes procyonoides, assembly GCF_905146905.1. Lineage (NCBI taxonomy): Eukaryota > Metazoa > Chordata > Mammalia > Carnivora > Canidae > Nyctereutes > Nyctereutes procyonoides. The sequence continues at coordinate 1,101,601 of NW_026575036.1, forward strand.
TCCTCTCAGTTTATAGAGTATGAGTTATATTTCTGAAAAGCTACTTCAGAGCTTGTCTGTAGCTTTTTTCCTATTTTATTATTTTTCAACCTCTTCAGGATATTAGTTATTACATATATTTAAGCCTTTTTTTAATCTGTCCATGTTAGCTATTATTCTTTCATAATTCTTGTTAATTTTTTCTACTTCATTGAATTGCACTCTTTTTCCATTCCTCATGTACTTGTTTCTTTCCATGTTTTAGCAGAATCTGGTTGCTGCCGGTGAAATGTGTGATTCCTGGGCTCTGCCAAATTGTATTTCATTTCCTACTTCCTTGCAGTATCTTCCCTGAGCTCTTGTATATCCTATATGAGCTCTTGCTTTATAGGTATGGAAGCTCTGTTTAAGTTGTTTACCCTCCAAGTTTATAGCAATATTTTTGGCTCAAATGTTTAATTGTTCTACGGAAAACTTTTTTTTTCTGTTGCTTATTGTTTGTCTTTCATTTTATCTCTATTTCTTCTCTTATTTTCCTGTAGTAGCGTTATGTGGATGCTTATTTTTGAAAGAGGTCAGTTTTGTTTTTTTTGTTTTGTTTTTTCTGGTCCAGCTACTGGCAGGAGGTTTGTATGGGAGAGATGCTATGTCCATGTTTTCCACTAGCAGGAATTCTTGCTGTTTTCAGACACGTAAGTTCCTTATGACACGAAATTGTGTAAGTGACTCCTTTTTCCCCAGCTACCAGAGATCAGTGACTTTAGGGCTACTCACAATGCAGTCTGTCCTCTGGCCCTGTCTCAACAATAGGCTACTGCTTGCAAATTTTGGATTGCTATATGATTTTTCTTTTAGCCTTATCTTCCGTGCTTTTCTTTGATTCCAAACTGAGTCCAGGGAAACTTCTGCTGCCAGTCAGTATACCACCTATCCCTATCAATCTGTAGAAGTTCTGGGTCTGTCTTCCTAGGGTGGGCTACCTGCTTTGATATGCTGCCTTAGTCTAAGGCCACTAGTTGGAATTGGTAACAATGTTACATTTAAATAGGAATAGTTGTTAATTGTATTTGGGGTGAACATAAATTTTATTCACTGTAAAATCAGTAGCGAAAGCAACAGCAATTCTAAAATGGAAAGTGCCAAGAAATGGGGGGTTGAAGCCGCAGTGCCTGAGGCAACTGGCATTATTCAGTATCTCACTCTCAGATAAAACATCTTCCCAACTGGAAAATGGAGGAGAATAATAAATAAAACTGAGCTTGGAAAGTGTCTTGTGTGTAGAAACTGTTCAAAAAGTTCTAGTTAGGGACGCTTGGGTGGTTCAGTGGTTGAGTGTCTGCCTTTGGCCCAGGGCGTGATCCTGGAGTCCTGGGATCAAGTCCCACATCAGGCTTCCTGCATGGAGCCTGTTTCTCCCTCTGCCTTTGTCTCTCCCTCTCTATCTGTGTCACTCATGATTAAATAAATAAAATCTTTTTTTTAAAAAAAAAGTTCTAAAAAAAAAAAACAAAAAAAATAAAATAAAATAAAAAGTTCTAGTTATACTCTATCATCATCATGACATCATTTTAAAAAAAGGATGGAAAAATCACATGTAAAGATATACTATTTTGGTAATAAAAATCTAATCTTTTTATGAGTGTAAACATGCTTCTGCTCCAGTTCTTCCTACTAGTCATCCTTGAAGCCCATCACTAAGCAGCATCAAAAAAGAAGATTCAAAATTAGAAGCCATTTTTCATGCTTCCAACTTACTGTAATGACTGGTTTCTATCATTCTGTATGTCATTATTATACTCAAATTATTGTCTGGTACTTTTTTTCCCATTTCTCCTCTATGGCAAGCAGATTGTGAGGAGGAGGGGAAGCAAGGGATGCTGGGGAGGAGTCTCGGCAAAGTAGTATCAGTCTTACAATGCAGAACTGGCAAGCAAATCTCATACCTGGAGCTTTGCAAGTCTGGAACTCAAGAGTGGAGAAAAATCCAAGTCAGCAAAGAGGCTCTAAACGTATCTGTTAACAAATGCACTAGCCTGGGGTGGGTAGAGATACATGGATACATTTTAAACTAAGAGATCACAGAAGTTAGAGACAAATGGCAAAAAAGTCATACAGGAGTGGTCTAGGACAGAGGTCTTAGATCTTCATCATGATGACATGGTAGACCTGGAACCTGTAAAAGGACAGGACAGAGCAAATGTCTTGTATTTGATTTATTCATCTGCATTATCTTTCTGCCCTCCCTAAGTGGGAACCTTGAGAAGTAAGCCCGTTGCCACCAGCTGGACCTGCCCCTCACCTTTTTTTTTTCCCCCTCACCTTTTAATATCCAGTAGGTGATCCAGTAGATCCAGTAGACCTAGTAAAGAGTAGGTGATCCAGAGTTATTTATTAATTTAAAATATAATTATCACTTTGGATAAACACAGGGGATATGTGATTATAAAATAACCCTGATCTAAAGATAAACATAAAATATCGGTGCCATCCAAGTAGACAAAAGTGCAGTTTTGCTAGTGAATGCAATTCCAAGGTAAATGCACAATACCTATTTTTAGAGTGGTTTTTCATAGAATAACCACACGTTAAGTTTAATGCATTTTAATCTGGGGGGACAATGATACATTTTACCAGTGGTTTCCACAATTTCAGACCTGGGATTTGCTGGATGAGTTGCAAATGTATGAAAAATGGTTTAGGAAAAACAATTTTTATTCATTAAGTTGTTTGTTTTGATAGATAAAAAAGCACATATCTTTCTAAAGCAATGTTTATTTCATGTTTTGAGTGGCAGAAAAAATAATTGCATGTTTGAAATCTTTGAAATATGTTTTAATGCTTTTAAAATGACTTAAGAGCAAATGTGCCAAATTTACCCACTTCTTAAGCCATTCTGTGGTTGAAAGTTACCTTTACTTCTAAGCTTTATGAAACTGTTTAATATGTTCTTTGATTATGTCTTTTAAACTGCAGTCAGTGTCTGTACCTGGTGGTATGTTTAGAACATTTGACACACCTACAGCAGGATTTTGCAAAGAAAAGATATTACAGATATTGTGTAAATGCTTGATTGAAGCTCTAAAAATGGATATGAATATTTTTGAATATAATAGAATTATGCAAACATGGTCTTATAATAGGATTTCATTGGTAGATTCAACATGTCTATGCTTGGTATATATATATAGGGACTTAGTTTTCGGTAAAAACTAACTGCCTTTCTAATTTGAAATTTTATTTTAATGAGACAAGATATTTAAAAGGATTTGGGTAAGACTATAAAATTCAGACCCAGGATCGGTCTACAGAACTTTGTGAGTGCCTATTAAATGTGTATTTTAAGTTACTGGAAATTCATGGTATTGTAGAATTCTCTGAACACATATTTGCTGGTACTAACTAGAAATTTATACTTTATCGTACATTAAGTATATGATAGATACAGTTCTATGTGCTTTATATATATTAACTATTTAATCCTCACAGCATGCCTATGAGATGGGTATGATTATTATCATTTTACAGATAAGTTGATGAAGGCATAAAGAAAGGAAGTGATTTGTTTTAAAGTCACAGAGATAGCTGGGATTTGAGGCCAGTTACTCTTGTTTGCAGCATCTGTACTTTTAACTATTGTGACAGACTATGTGCCAAGAGCTTTGATAAAGTGAAGCTTTTGTGCCATGTTTCCAAGAAGGAAACTCACCAGAATGATAGAATTTCGGGGGTAAGAGCAGACCCCCAAAGGTCATTTAATCTAACCATTCTGCCGATGATCGTGCTCTCAAGGAGTCTGCAGGCTGCCATGGAGATAGGGAGAAATAACAATCCAGTGGAATCTCTATAATGAGCTGTTCAGGGACAGAAACAGTGCCCTCCTTATAGGTTAAACATGTTATATCAGGCTTTTATTATATTTACTGCTGGGTCTTAGGATCTGGGATTTGGCCCATGTTATTTCCAAATCCTTATATAATGAACTGTGCTACTCCAGGTTTCTACCATTATAGCTATAAATACAAAACACATAAACACACAAAGGCATGCACCCAACTATAAAATTACTAGGGAAATGGGAAGGATACAAAAATGAATTGTTAGGTTTGAGGGATTATTAATAGTGGCACTGGTCTGGCTAGATCTTGATAGGAAATGAGAGTATTTTGGAAAGATTTCAGGGGCATCATGCAAGTTGAGTACAGATTTGTGAAGGTCAAAGGATGTAAACAGTTTTCAGATGGTGCAATGGCACGTGTAAATTATTTCATAGAAAAAGGGCACCTGTGTACTTAGTACTTCCAAATATGTTGACAGAATAAATGGCGGGGCTAAGAATCTGAGAGCTGTATCAGAGATGCTGATAAATATCATTTCCCCAAGTTTTTGAAGGCAGAAATAGTTCATTTGTATTTGCATTCTTCATGTCTTGTATGTAATAGTGTTAATATCACTTGTTGAATTTATGTGTACAAAATGTTATGTAAGCAGAGGGGAGACTAAGTCAAGAAGTTAAGTAAAGTGTCATCCAAGAGGTAACATTTGAGTATGATAAGCAGGTTGTAGTTAAAGGATATCATTTGTGGTGTGTGTGGGGTGAGGGGTGCTGGAGGGTATGTTTCATTACCATTCCTGTTTTCTTTATGTGAAAGAAAGCCACTAGCATCCCACTCTCCTCAGTTTCTCCTGGTTTTTCCCCTCAGTCATCTGCCTTCTGGAAAGATGGAGTGATGTTCCTACTTGTTGACTCTGGGATAAGGAACTAAGGATTGCATGTAGCTCAAGTCACTCCTCCTTTCTCCTCTTGGGAGGAAGCCCTCTTTCTTTCTCAAAATTTAATAATGGAGCAGGGAGACTCTATTGGAGGCTTGCAGTTGCCCAACACAGTCTGTGTGGGGGTGAGTGTACCTGTAAGGTTCCGAGGGTTAAATATCAAGAAGCTCATTGCTGCCTATATTCTTCAAAATCAGCCCTATTGATAATAAAAGTGATACTCGGTTCTCTCTCTGCTTGCTTTTTTTGTTTTATTTCTTATTCAGAGCTTGGATAGGGTTATAATTTATTGAGTTCCCTCAAATCTTGATATAGCCACCAGGGATAGGCATTCCTGGACGGGACAATGGTATTTATAAAAACACAGAGAACTGAAAATGCATATTGTGTTTGGGAAGGAGTCAGGTTTCTGTATGGCTCTAACAATGAGCATTATGGACTAACTGAGGGAAGTTCAGGGTTGAATCAAAAAAGGATTCATGGCATGCTAAAGAATTAGAATTGATCCTTTGGACTTTATGGTTCTCTAAGCACTGTGCGCAGACCTCTGAGGTCTCCAAGAACCTTTCAGGGAATCCAGGAGGCCAATACTACATTCATAATAATACTAGGGCACTGTTTACTTTTTTCATGTTCCTTCTCTCCTGAGTGTACAGGAAAGTTTTCCAAAGGCTACATGATGTGCAATATTGCAACAAATTGAATGCCAAAACAGATATGAGACTTCTGCTTCTACTATAATAGAATATCTTTTAAGCCAGTAATTAAAGAGATTTGCAAAAATGTAAAGCAATGCCATATGTCTCCCTCATGTTTTTTTTTTTGAAAATAGTTATCTCTTATAAACATGTTATTTGTATTAACACATAATGGGTTTGTTTTTCAATGAATTAAATAAAAATTCAAATTTTTGTTTATATTAACTTATAGTAACATTAATATACAATACAGCAAATATTAATAAGTATAACCTATGTAAATAAAAGCTTTTTATGGCCCTTAATTATTTTTAAGACCCTGAAGAGGTCCTGCAACTAAAAAGTTTGAAAATGACTCCTATGGACAGTGGAAAAACTTTGGAGGTCTTAAAATAGAGGAGCAACGTGATCTGTTTCATATTAAATATTAAATTCTTCAAAAGTTACAAAGGATGCACATGCCCAGTGTTGGTAAAGATGTAGGAAATGAGCATTCTTATGTCCTATTGGTAGGAATATGCATGAATACAGCCTTCAAATGGGTATTTTGGCAGTATGTACCATATGATTGCAAATGAGCATAGTCTTTGGCTTAGCAATTCCACTTTTAGGGATTTATCCTAAGGAAATAACTGAACAAATGTTAAAGATATAAACACCATATATTAATATGTAGTGTAGTATTGATTATAATGATTAAAAAACAATCTAAATGCTCATGTTTTAGGTTCTGCCAGTTTTGGAAATTACTCCACTGCATGGTCCAGACTGAGCCTTGATTCTTTCTTTTAATTATAATGAGACAGAGATGTCCACATTTCAAGAGGCAAAGGCTCATGAAAGTTTGCATGTGCCCTTTATCTTCTTTTTTTTTTTTTTTTTGCCCTTTATCTTCTATCAGACTTGGTGCCCAAATAATGTTCCAAACTCAACTGCACTGTATTCAGCCACCTGCCCCAAGGTGAGAGATTTAAAAGTCCAAAGGTTCCAGGCACTCAGGGCTGGCATCCTTCTCCCAGGGCCTGCAAGACAACAGTGATAGAAGATTTCACAGTTCTACATCCACGGATTTGATGGGCTACCTCTCCTAGGGTAAAACTGTAAGCTCATAATAAAATTCTTTTACATCTTGTCCTACTTAGGATGTAAACATATGAGTTTTTCACAAAATACTTCATTTTCTTAAAAAAAGGAACACACACACAAAAAAGGAACACAGTTCATAAACTACACAAGCTCTAATCAAAAGATTCACTGAAATGATTCATTTTACAACAGTGTAAATACATAGATTTCTTAGTGTAAGAGCACATTGACCCTCGACAATATTAGCTTTTTTCCCATAAGAGGAAAAGGAAATGTACGTGGTTAGCACCAGAATTTTCAAGTCCATTTATTATTTCTCTAAGAAATCTGAGCAGTAATCCAACAATAGGGAATTGGTAAAATTCTGATATGGAAAGACAATTAGTAACCTCAAGGATGAAGAAAGATATACTTCTTTTTTTTAAAGATTTATTTATTTGAGAAAGAGAGAGAGAGAGAGTGGGCATGGGGTGGGGAGGGGCAGAGGGACAGGGAGAGAGAGAATCTCAGGCAGACACTGCTGAATGTGGAGTCCATTGTGGGGCTCCATCCCATGACCCATGAGTTCATAACCTAAACCAAAACCCAGAGGTGGAGCCTCAAATGGCTGAGCCATCCAGGTGCCTCTATGAGTAAGATTTTTTTCACTTGAATTGTTTCAGGGTTTTTTCCTTTATCTTTGACTTTTTCTGGCTTGAAAATGATATGCCTAGTTATACTGGTTTTGGTATTTATTCTGTTTGGTATTCTCTGAGCTTCCTGGATTTGTGGTTTGGTGTACGATGGACATTTGAACATATTCTCAGTCATAATTATTTCAAATATTTCTTCTGTTCCTTCCTCTCTTTCTACTCCTCTTGTATTCTCATTACATACATATTACACCTTGTGTAGTTGTCTTGGATATTCTGTTGCTTTTCTCAGACTTTGTGATTTTCAAGGATACTATTGACATATTATCTAAAGACCTGGATGACAAGGAGGTAACCTGGGAAGATCTACAGGAAAGGTGTTCCAGAAAAAACAGCAAGCAAAGACTCTGCCTGGAAGGGTTGACTGGAGTAGGAGGATTTGTGGTAAAAGGGTTTTGAGAGAGAGAAGATTGAAGAAATGGGTGGAGGGCCTTGTTGGCCATAATAAGGGGGTTGCACTTTTCTACCTAACTTGAAGTAGGTAAAGGAATGAGAAGCCATTGCAAGAACTTAAGAGGAGTGACATGATCTGAATTAGGTTTACTGATTCAGTAATTAGGTTTATTCAGGTAATTAGGTTTTGTTTTTTTAAGATTATTTTTTATTTATTCATGAGGGACACACACACACACAGAGGCAGAGACACAGGCAGAGGGAGAAGCAGGCTCCATGCAGGGAGTGCAATGTGGGACTTGATCCCAAGACTCCAGGATCATGCCCTGGGCCGAAGACAGGCTCTAAACCACTGAGCCACCCAGGCGTCCCTCAGGTAATTAGGCTTATTATTAGATTACTCTTCCTGGATTGAGAATGAATGATAGTGGGGCAGACTGGAGAAAGGGCAGTTGGTTAGGAGGCCATTGCAATAAACTGACCACTAAGACATGATGGTGCTTGGAGTTAGAGGGGTGGTAGTGATGTGGGTGAAGGTGGATGGATAGTGCGCAAATATCCATATTCACAACAGTCTTATGAAGTCCAGGTTACTGCCCCATTTTACAGATGGAAGATATTGTAACCTTTTCTTCTTCTTTTTTTTAATCCCAATCCTTTTTTTTTTAAATCCCAATCCTTTTGCAGATAGTCCGTAGGTTCTAATATTTCCCCTAATTCAAATTTGTAATTTTTTCACTCCCACATAGAAAAGAAAGCACAGAATAGCACATTGCCCAGTATTCCCTCCCATTTACAATAAGAAATCCACATTGGGACACCTGGGTGGCTTAGCAGTTGAGCACCTGCCCCTGGCTCAGGGAATGATCCATGGTCTCAGGATCGAGTCCCACATTGGGCTCTCTGCCTGGAGCCTGCTTCTCCCTCTGCCTACGTCTCTGCCTTTCTCTCTCTGTGTCTTTCATGAACAAATAAATAAAATCTTAAAAAAAAAAAAAGAAATATACATTTTTAGCTATGCTTTTTGAGAAAGTGCACGTTTCTGATTTCTAATTCTAGCTCAATTTTTCCTTTACCATTTTTACATGTTGTGACAGGTGGCTTAGAAATACTTTGATTTTTGTCTCTTTATCACAACACACTGGGCATTAAAATCTAATTGTTGGGTTTTTATTGTTTTAATATATTTCGGCATTTTTTTTTCTCAAAATGTCATCAATATTAGAGGATATATCATATATATCAATGGTCCTCAGGTACCCAGAGGTTCTTTCTTCAGCCATGTCCAAAATAAGATCCTTAAAGGCATCCATCATTTCTGTTGCAGTGTTTTTTATCTCTAGCATTTTATTTTGTTTTGTTTTTCCCCTTGGAATTTCTTTCTACTTATTTTGCCCATCTATTCTTTCATGTTGTCTACTTTATCTATTAGCACCTTTAGTATACTAATCATAGTTGTTTCAAATTCCCCATCTAATAATTCCAACATACCTGCTTCTGGTGCTTAATCTGTCTCTTCAAATTGTGCTTTTTGCCTTTTCTAATGGTCTCTGATCTTTTCTTGATAACTAAACACGATGTGCTGGCTAAAAGGAACTGTGTAAATAGACCTTTAGTAATGTGGTGATGAGGTGTGGGGGCAGGGGAAGGGTTCTGTAGTTCTATTTTTAGGTTTCAGTCTTTTAGTGCCACTGTGCCCCTGGACTGTGAACTTCACAATGTTTCTAAGTTTTTCTCTCCCAATTTGGGTGGGGCAGGATGGCTAGAGTGAGCTGGAGCTGGGTATTTCCCTTCCTCAGGTCAGTCACACTTTGATAATACCTGACTAGGTTAGAATCTGGTTAACTATTTCCTCCAAGGGTAGGTTTTATTAAAAGGAGAATCCTCTGAGGTATTTCAAAGTAATTCCTTTCCCCCTCCTCCTACAGAAGCCCCAGGGGCATTTTCTCCTAGCTTTACTGTGGGAATCAGGGTATGTTCCCAAGGGGTAAATCTCACAATATTGTTAGGGCTCCCCTATGAGTGGTTCCCTTTGGAATTTTTAATTCTTAGTAAGACTTGTCTGCACCGAGCCTTCAGCAATTCATCAATTACAGTTCAGATTTTCCTACCCTGACACTGGTTCCCATGGTGGTTTCTGCTTGTGAGTCTCTGCTCTCCTAAACCACAATTCTTAGTATTTACCTGTCTCTCCAGACTTGGAGGTGGCAGCTTGCCCTGCCTAGATCCTCCTCTCTGGCAGATCCATGAAAAGTTGTTGATTTTTCAGTCTCTTCAGCCTCTTACTTGTTCTTAAGGTGGAGTGGCAACTTCTAAGCTTCTTATATGTGGAACCAGAAACCAGAAGTGTAAATAATTTAAAAACATGAATGAATGCATTAAAATTTATATTTACACTCTCCATTAATAGATTTAAAAATAAATGAAGAAATCCATATAGATCTGTAATCTATTTAACCCCCCCTTTTTTTAAACCAATGTCAATTCTTGCTTTTGATAATATACTACAGTTAATGTAAAGATGTTACCAATGCAAGAACCTTGGTATACAAGAACTCTGTAGTATATTTTGTAACTGCCTGTGAATCTATATTTTAAAATAAAGGTTGTTTTTTTTAAAGTAAATTAAGTTAGCACAAGAGAGGAAAAATTCAAAGCCTTGCTATACAATAAGCTTACCAATGAAAAATATGTCCTAGTAGAAAAATGGACAAAAGCCATAAATACATATTTTTTCAAAACATAGGTCGCTAAATTTATAAAAAGTTGTTCAAACTCACTAATAGTCAAGAAATAACAAATAGAAGACTTACTGCTTTCTATTTATCAGCCTAGTAATGATTAACAATGGACATAATGTAGCCAAGGGTACAGGCTACAAGGTAGTTGGGTACTCCATCTACTGCTAGTAGAAAGGTAAGTTGGCACAATTTTGTAGGAAGTTATTTGATAACACACAAAGTCACACAAAGTTGCAAAATTAATATAGAGGGATTTATTTTAGGAAATAAGGATGTGTATAAATACATCTATAAGAGTTTTCCTTAGGGGGCACCTGGGTTGGCTTAGTTGGCCAAGTGTCTGCCTTCAGCTCAGGTCATGATTCCAGGGTCCTGGGAACAAGCCCCACGTCTGGCTCCCAGCTGAGCAGGGAGTCTGCTTCTCCCTCTTTTCCTGCCACTTTCCCTGCTTGTGCTCTCTCTCTCTCTCCCCCTCTCAAATAAATAAAATCTTAAAAACAAAAAAAAAAAAAACAAAAAACAAAAAAAAACAAACAAACAAACAAAAAAAAAAAACGAATGTTCCTCAGGGCAGTTGGGTGGCTCATCGGTTGAGTATCTGGCTCTTGATTTTGGCTCAGGTCATGATCCTGGGGTCTCGGGGCCCTAGGATTGAGCCGCATGTTCAACTCCACAATCAGTGGGGAGTTTGCTAAAGATTCTCCCTCTCCCTCTGCCCCTTCTCCTGCTCTCATGATCTCTCTCTCTTTTTCTCTCTCTCAAATGAATAAATAAATCTTAGAAAAAGAATATTCCTCAAATATTATTTATAATAAGAAATATTAAGGAACAGTAACAAGAAAATGATTAAATAAATACAAGAGCTATTATCATTGTAGAAGAATATTAAATGGTTTGGAAAAAATGATGTCTGCTACAAAAAATCAAATTTATAAAAATATGAAAGGATACATTCCAAAAGTTCTCAAGCCTCTATTACGTCACTACACAATCCCTCTTCCCCAAATGCAACTGCTATCTTGACTTCTATTAGTATATTTTAGTTTTGCTAAAATATATTATACTTATAGTTTTGTAGCTATGGAATATTCAATCGTATGCATATAACAAAATGCATTATCCATATATTTGTATATTATTAGCTTGGTATTATTAATAGTCTAAGAAAATGAAAGTATATATAAAGTATGATGTCAATTACATTTGCAAAGGTTGTCCATAGAAAAACATGGAAATAACAAAATAGCAATAACTGGATATCCTGGGATAGTAGGATCATATATGATTTTTTTCTTCCTTGCATTGTGTAAGTTGTATTTTACAATATTGATCATTTTTTCTTTTTAAGGTTATACTTTTAAGCAATGTCTACACTCAACGTAGGTTTGGAACTCACAACCCGGGGATTAAGATTCACATGCTCTGACTGAGCCAGCCAGGCGCCCCAATCATGTATTACTTTTATAAAATCAAACAAATTTAAATAAAATTTGTCAACCAAATTTATTAAATTCCAATTAGCCTAGGTGATACAGGAACAATAATACTCTTATATTTTTAAAGTTTATAACCTCAAAGATAAGCTAATTTAAGATGATAGGAACATATAAACATGTATACATCAAAGCTCTCTAGGAGTGCTAAGAAGAAATCTGTAAAGAAAGTAACGTGAACTTGGCAATTAGTCAGATCTGGCCTTAAGTCCTACCTTTCATGATTTAAAAAAAAACAACAAGCAAACCAGCTCCGTTTTCTCATCTAAGAATGGAGAAAATAATATTACATCATCTGAGTTGTAATGAGAATTAGATGAAATAGATATGTAGATGCCTAATATACAGAATGTGTTCAATAGTTGTAAGTTTCCTTTCCCCAAAGAGAGTTGTGGTAATAAGAGAAGTAGATCTTGGGAGGTCTGGAAAGAGAAAATATAAACACAATGAAAAGGTAAGAGGTTATTGGTTACTCTAGTGGAGTCAGATGGGGCAGGTGGGAGTAGTGAGGGAGAAACAAGGTACCCACAAAGACTGAAATGGAAGAGAAGGGGCATCTGGGTGGCTCAGTGGTTGAGCTTCTGCCTTTGGCTCAGGTTGTGATCCTGGGATCCTGGAATCAAGTCCAGCATCGGGCTCCACACAGGGAGCCTACTTCTTCCTCTATGGATGTCTCTGTTTCTCTCTGTGTGTCTGTCATGAATAACCAAATAAAATCTTTAAAATAAAAAAGAAAAGGGTAAAGAAATGAAAGAGAGCTACAACCTGAGCAAAGTACAGCTTCTGACAGGGGCTTGGGGAGGGATTGTAATAGAAAGGGAAATGGGAAACCTGCTAAAATGTTGATTACTGTCCCACTGGATTTATGCTCCTTGAGGGCAGGCATTTGTTTGTCTAGTTCCTCTTGGACCTCAGCTCCTAGAAGAGCACATGGCACCTGGTAGGTACTCACTGAATGTTTATGGAATGGACAAATGTGAGATTATAATATTTATTCAAGTGTAATGTTTATTAATACGACATCTTTTTATTGCCCAGTCAGAAGTGCTTGATTTATTCATTTATTCACTCATTGACTGTAATAGATTTACCGGATGCCTACATGTGCCCTAGAGTCAGGCCTAGAGTAATGAATAACAAGGTGATCCATGTCTTCAAGCAGTGGTGTGCTGGAGCCCGCTTGTGCATGTGAGAGTCAACTGTTCAATTTTTAGGAATTGTATTAAGCAGAGCCATTGTAAAAAATTAAATTATATGACTTTATAAATAAAATAAATTACATTACAAATAAAGATAATAAACACTCAAGCATATTACTTCCCGATTCAGTTACATTTTATTATCACTGATGCTTTTGAGGTTCTTTATTCCACTGTGTCTGCATAGCAGAAATACTATATAATGAGGGCCACTGCTCATCTATTCCCAACTGCACGATAAATTATGTCATGTTGGCAGCCTGAGTTTGGTCTTGGTGGAAGTAGCTATACCACAGAAATTGATAAACACTGTAAATCAGGGTTGTTATTTTTTCCCCCAGGAGAATCCATTTTATTATTATTATTATTTTTCTACTTTTTATATTTTTTACTATTTTTAAGGATTTTGTTTTTAATTAATCTCTACATCCAATGTGGAGTTCCAACCCACAACCCTGGCATGAAGAGTTACATGGTCCACTGACTGAGCCAGTCAGGTGCCTCCAGAAGAATCAAGTTTTAAAGATGATGAGAACACCACTGCTCTCAAAAAGAGAGAATCTTACCATGCATAGAGATCCCTGGGAAAGATTCTGGTTTGTGGGTTTTCTGGTCAGGTTGGCAGAAAGTGTGGCTAACCTGGGGTGTGTCACTGGTACAGCAGGGCTTGAGCCACTTTATGAGGGTAAGAGGCAAGGTTTTACTCCCCTAAGAATAGAGACCAGGATGAGCAGAATGAGGTAGGGTGATCAAAGTGGCAACCTGTTCCTGAGACCTGATACATCCCAGGCAGTAGTACAGGGGATGCCAGTGATTGCCCTTTGGCCACCAGATCCCAGGACTTAGCATCAGCAAAAGGACACATGAAGCCCCATTGGTCAGCATCAGAGTACATGGGAGAATGATATTAAGTCCCCCTAAATACACATGCATGCACATGGATATATGTGTGTACTGGAATATGCTTGTGTATGTGTGCTGTGGGGGAATGGAGTTGAGACCATTTAGTTATTCCTTACATCACACCTTAATTCCTGGAAGAACTGAAGCCTGAGTCTTTGTGTTATGCGGGAGCAAAGAACATCTGACTTGGCAGTGTGGTATGAGAAGGAAGAAGAACTGATTTAACTCTAAGATTCTGGGGGAGGCAGAAAGCGAAGAACTGAAGTATGTGGATGAATCCTCAAACTGGAAGCCCATGAACTGAATCCAGTTCATATATGTGACTACCACAGTAAATTCTCCTCTGCCCTCTCCCATGCCATGGACCTTTCCTTGCAAGCGACCCGGGTTCTTGTTTCCAGACTGGATAAGGCTTTCACTTCCTTTTGACAACTAGGTCCTGATAAATGTGGAAATACAGTAAATAATTCCAAACACCATGATTCATTTTTTTCTATTACAATGTGATAAGTAACCATAGGTTGTTAGTGAGTGATGATAGATTAGGTTTGATATTTTGTGAAAGCAAAGACTAGCACTTAGTGACGGCCAGCACTGGTTTTTCCTATCGCTTTGGACTCAGATGGTTGCGAGTGCAAGTCTCAACTCTTCATTTTTAGCCATGCGGTAGCTATTACCCTTGCTCAGCCTCAGTTTTCTTGTTTATAAAATGCGAGTAACAATAGTGCCGTATCCACTAAATGATATGATACATATAAAACACCTACCACAGTGCCTGGCATGTGGAAAGCACTCAAAAATTTAAGATTCTTTTTTTAATTAATTATTTTAGAGAGAGAGCATTAACCGTGGGGATGGGCGGTAGGTGCATAGATAGAGGGAGAGAAGGAGAGAGAATCTCAAGCAGACTCTGTGCTGAGTGTAGAGCTGAACACGGGGCTTGATCTCACAACCCTGAGAGTACCACCCTAGCTAAAATCAAGTCAGTTACTTAGCCTACTGCTGCCCAGGCACCCCTAAATTTAAAATTATTTTTATGGATTTAATGTAATGATTTTGCACTTTTGCATGCTGGAAATTGTGTGCATGTGTGTGACAATAAATATGCTATGGAAATAAGAACCAATTTTTATGGATATAGTAGCAGAATAGTCATTGCCAAAGCTGATGATATGCTCTGTTGTCTGGTTTCTTTCACGCAAGATAATGTCTGTGAGATGTATCGATATTGCTGCCCTATCAGTTTTCTCCTTTTGATTGAGGAGTAGTATTCAGTTGTATGACTATACCACAATTTTTTCACCTGTGAATGGACATTTGGGTTATTTCCAGTTTAAACTTTTATGGAAAAGTTTGCCATGAACTTTCATATACACATATGTTGTTGGGTGCATACTTTTTCATTTTTTATTGGGTAGATACCTAGAAGTGGAATTATGGGATCATTGTGTAAGTTCTGCTGAACTTTATAAGAAACTCCCACACCCATTTCCAAAGGCACTACACCACTGAACATTCCCACCAGCAATTTATTTGTGTTCTGGTTGGTTTACATCTTCACCAATCTTTGGTAACATCGATCTTTTTACTTTTATCTGTTCAACTGTGTTCTTATCTCCTCGGGTTGAATTTGCATTTCTCTGGTGAATGGCAATATTGAGCATTTTGCCAGATTTATGTCCTCTGTCCTAATGTTCTGTTCTCAAGCAAATGGAAATGACAATAATAAGAAATCAAGCACATCAACAGTGTAAAATACCTCCTACAGTTTGGCTATTGACTCACCTTTATTTGCACCCCCAATGAAGTGTTGTCATGTATACACCTAGAGGTGTAAACTAACTTACGTTAGTTTCTGCCTTTTCTACACATTTTTCTTATTACTGTTATTATCTAGCCGGATTTAACACAAAGTAACTGCGATCTTGCTAAAATCCTCCTGATTATTTATATGATAATCGTGAAGTGGAGCCTTTCAGATTACTTAATGCCTTGTATTTGGAGGCATGCCTTTGTTCAGGAGCGCTCAAAGCCCTTTGAAGTTAATATTCACAACATCTTTGTGAAGTGGGTGGAAAGCACTGGGAAAAGAAACTGAAATTTCAGAAGGCAAAGAGACTTAGCCCAAATCTCAAAGCGAACTGGTGAAATTCAGTCTGTAACTTGAATCACAGTCATCAGATGTGTCGCCAGACCTACTGCCACCTAGTAAACCGAGGTATGTCTCCTTATGAGGTCAGACTGATAAAGGTTTCAAATAAAGTCAACTTGCTTCATCTGCTGATATAAAGTTAATATAGTTTTCCCCCCAAATCTTTGAGAACTGGAAAGTTATCATAAACTGTGCCATGTAGAGTCCCTGTGGATTTGTGAGCTGATGGTTATAAAGAAAACTAGAGTCATTCTGCCCCATGGAAAAAGATGTGTGAGAATGCAGTAATGTAGAAAAAAAAAAGTTTCAAAGAACAATGTACAAAAATCTCCTATCCTCTCATATACACATAAATATTTTCAAATAAGAAGGCTCTGTGTTTTGAAAAAAAACAACAAAGAAAAGAATCGGACCTCTAGCAATAAAGAAATAAAACACAACAGTGTTCCAGGTTGGTTTTTCCTGCATCTGAACGTATTGCATATTTAAAGAGTCACTCTAAAGTAATATGTGTGATGTTTAACAAATATGCCAGAATCCACACACCCAAATAGGTGCTTTTTTCTCCAAAGTATGCATCTAGTAAGTATACACTTACTTCAATGTCACTTTGTCACTGATGAAAACATTTTTGGAATTGCTGTTTTGGAGTTGCCTTCAGAGCCTTAGGAACATTCTTTTGACTATCTTCAGGATTCTGTGACTCCATAAAAAAAAACTATTCCTCTATTATATTGTCTTAAGTCTTAGGCTCCTTATCTTGGATCCTTTTTACTCATCTTGTAATTCAGACCATTAACCCCTCACCTCTCTTCTTGTCCATGATCTTGATTTTTTTTTCTGCTGAGGTGCTAGAGGTAGCTCTAGGTGAAAACTCTCTTGGTCCAACCTGACACCAAGAATAATTGTCCTGCCTGAGTCCAAGGTATAGGACTCCCCAGGAGCAGTAGATAAAGACCTACTGGCAGTAATTCTCGTCCTCTAAGAGCAAAATTAACTTGGTAAAATGGCCCACAGTCATTTGATACCAATGACTGACATGTAGTGAATAACATGTAGGTTCAAGCTATAGGTTGAAAGGTTGAAAAATGACTATCAAGTAGTGGGACTGTATTTATGCTATGGCTCTGAATGCTGCATTGACTCACTCTCCTTAGATGAAGGAATGTCGCTTTCAGGTATAGACCAAGTTCATGTGTGGCTCCAAGTACATTTGGTGGAGCTGCAGCTCTGCTCCATGCCTTCTCTCTGGAAGCCACACTGATGAGACCTGTCTCTTATAGGAGAAATGAGACATAATGAAACACACTCTTACATTCAGGGTATTGGCAGCAAAATTGGGATAAATATACTGCTTGCTTATAGTTGATTGAAGGGAAAACAAATTTAGATTTGTTTTTAAAAGGTAGATTTTTGTTGATTTTGTTTTAAATGTCTTTATTGTGGGCAGGACATTTATGTTCCTTTATCTCTCTAGCAACTTTGAAATATTTACACTATATAAGGAAAAGCAATGGATGGGTAAATACAAACACCAACAATAAAATACATTTGTATTTTCTTTTGGTGGGTACATTTTTATAGTGGCATTTACCAATTGATTTTCCTAATTGAATTTTACCTGAATTAATATAAACATGGGGTGTATTTTCTGAGTGCAGGAAAGCAGATTATCCCAAATGTAGAAACGCAGAAGCTGTGTGTGTGTTCACAACCTCAGAAGTTCCCCAGAAGGAAATTTGAAACAGGCCCCAGACCTTTAGGGCAAGGGGAGAACAAAGAAAGAAGCAAACCATTCCTGATTGGTAGGAGGCAGTTTTTGTTTTGTTTCATTTCTTTTTGAGAGAGGAGGAGAGGGCAGAAAGAGAGAGAGAATCTCAATTAGGCACCAGGCCCAGTGCAGAACCCAAGGAGGGGCTCGATCGCACCACCCTGAGATCATGACCTGAGAGTTGGATGCTTAACCCACTCAGCCACCCAGATGCCTACCCCAGTGGGTGGCAATTTTAATAAGCAAGTGAACTTACATAGGAAGCTTGGATCCAGTGGCTGCAAGACAAGTAAATCTCCACAGCCAACTTTCAGAATATTAAAACTTTATAGAGAGGCCTTAATGAGGCTCAGTCATGTAAATGCCCCAGGTGGACTCAGCAACATCTTACTGTCAAGGTTGCATCCTTCAAACCCATCAGGCTGTGGGCAGGATGGGCGGAAGGTACATCCCAAAGATAGAATAGGGTGTGGGGAGCCTTTGATTCCTGGGGCCAGCTCTTGGGTCAGCCAGAAGTCACATCCCCTTCAAGGGCAGTCTCCAATCCGTGGTGTTTGCTCAAGCTCAAAGATGACCTGTTTGTGGAATCCCTGGATACTGCTCATCTGTTAGGGAAGTCAAAACCCAGTGCATGATTTGCAATATTCCCTTTGCCAAATTCACCTGACGAGTCTGACTTAAAACCAAAAGGAAACCCACCTACTTAATGAAAGCACTACGGATTAGTTCAGGATTTAGATCGATGCCTAAGAGAATCGGGTGGTTCTCTAAGCGCTTGTGAGAAGAAGGCAATCATGAGTTTATGGGAAGGGCAGGGTGACCCAGGCAGGAGAGGGTGTGTGTGGTGGGGGAGGCCTGCACAGGGCTGCCTTGGTCTCCATCCGCAAGGCTGCCACAGACCCTCACGGAGGAAGAGCAGAGTAGTTAAGGCAGGAAGTTAGATTGCATTTTGTCTTCTGTCCACGCACTCAGCTTGGTTCCCGACATGCAGGGGAGAGGATAGAAAAGGCACTCTGTCAAAGCTCCATCATCGAAATCCTACAAAGGAAACAGATTTTAAAAGCCGCAAGAAGGATTTATGACTTCAGGGACCTTTGTGAGTCCTTTTATTAGCCTAGTACATCACTTCTCTCCCATCTTTATGCTGACAACACTCCTCAGCCCTTCTCTGGATTTCTTGTCAAACTGGGCAACTATATAAAATGAACAGACAAGAGCTGCAGCTGATTGATTCCTGTGTACGCCTGTACATTAGGAGCAATTTTATTCTGCTAAGAGGTTCTCTTATGCAGTCTTCCAGTGAGGGGATCTTGGATTGTTTCTGACAACTATGTGTTTTTAAAGAGTTTTATTTTTTCTTATAATGGTCTTCCTAGGAGCATAAATCAACATGTAAAGAGAATAGCATGCTAGCCTAAATAGTTCTATAGAAGTTGTTTGGGAGTTTGGAGATGGCTCTGATTGATGTGGCTTAGCCATCAAAGTCAGTAAATGGCATAGACCCTTTCAAGCTTTCTATATGGCTGGCCTTTTATTTCTACTCACTTTACTTATGAATGTGACGTTCATAAGGGAAACCTCAAATGTCTTCTCCATCAAGCCTTTCTTAATTTCTGCAAGAATGGATTAATGTCTCCCTCCTCTGTATCCCAACAATGACAACAAAATAGTTGCAAAAATTTCATGAACGTTTGCATGTTTCATAGGCGTTATTCTACGCTCACTGACCCATCGATTCTCTACAACAACCTTGTGATGTCTGTGCTATCATTTTCTGAGACCCAGAATACTTAAATGACTTGCCCAAGATTACACAGCTACAAAGCAGAAGAACATGAATTTTAACCTATATATAAACAGTGTGACTCTAGACTTGATTTTTTTATTGTTAATATTTTTTATTGACGGATAATTGACATACAATATTTTGTTAGTTTCAGGAGTCCGTCATAGTGGTTCAATATTTTTATACATTATGAAATGATCCTCACAATAAGTGTAGCTACCATCTGTTACCAGACAAAGTTATGACAGTATTTAGAGCATTAACCTGAGCCCTCGACAGCATCTTTTTTACACTATTAACAGCATAAAATTTCAGAGATGATCACAATTTTAGTAGCCAATCTCTACTGGGTTTTGAGCATGTATCAGATACTCTGCCAAATGATTCACATCACAAATTGGCTCCACAATTTGAGGGACTGAGTGGAAAATGAAATTGAGGGTCCTTCTTTCAAAAAGGTACCAAAATATAAAGCTTTTTCCTTTTCCTCTGTGGTCTCTCTTTTGACTTAGTCATGGTGTTTTTCCTTTTGCTGCTTAATTGTGGCTAAAAATTTTTATTGATTACAAGTGTAAATTTTACCATTAATCTTCCTATTTATGTGTGCCAACTTTAAACATAAAAATAGTTAATTCATCTGCAGAACCACCCGAATTACACTAGTATCGCTTACATATTTTGTTGTATTACTTTTTATTTTGCTTTTTTTTTCTTTTTGTTACTATCAGAATAGCAGAATGCTGTGCAAAACTAGCTCAAGTGTTTTTATTTCACTTCTTGAGAAGTGTACATTCTAACAACACTCTACATCTGGTTTACAGTTGAGTTACAGAAAGGCTGAAAGAAGAAGAACTATGGGCTGCCTTATTTTCCTTTTCCTTTACCTTCATAATTTTTAGCATAAGTGGTTCCCTATCACAGGTGAATGACATCCAAGTAAGAAGGGGTAAGATGGGGTTCCTGGGTTGTTTCTATTTCTTTGTATGTCCTGCCTTTTTTTTCTTTAGTGGAGATACATCTGACCTATAACATTACTTTAGTTTTAAATGTACAACATAATGATTTGTACATATTGTGAAATGATCACCACAGTAAGTCAAGTTACCATCCATCACCATACATAATTACAATATTTTTCCTGTGATGAGAGGATCTGTTTTCTTTATTTCAAACAAATTCTGGTTCAGAAAGGAAGGAATACATCTCAGGCTATCAATGCTCCCATTTACTCAGTTATAGACCTAATGGACTTACCTGATTCCTGCATTGAATCTCACTGAACTCCTATATGTGATGGGTCCACTGGAATCCTGTGCTCATGGGGCATCCTGAATGTTATATGCTTGTGGAGTAAAGAAGGAATTCACAGAGGCACACATCTGGTACATATCTCCTCTGCCCATATGCACACTCCATTGTCATATTGCACTTCTCTTGATGAAAGTAGAGACACAAACTTGATGAAATTATTAAGAATTTCAAGTTAATGACAGCAGAGCATTAAACCAAGTGTGGGGCCCTTCTGTGTTAGTACTCAGGTTTATGTTTATGAAGTTGGCCCTAGCTATGAGATAGTACCTAAGTTTTTAAATTTTCAGATGAGATAGTAATAGTAAGATAAGTAATATACTTAAGGGACCCCTGGATGACTCCATCAGTTAAGCATCTGACTTTTGATTTTTGGCTCAGGTTATAATCTCAGGGTCCTGAGATTGGGTTCTGCACTCAGCAGAGAGTCTGCTTGACTCTCTCTCTCTCTCTCTCTCTCTCTCTCCCTCTGCCCCTCCCCTGGCCTCTGTGCACTCTCTCTCTATCAAATAAATCTTAAAAAGAAAAAAAAGAAAAGAAAAGAAAAAAGAAGTAATACACTTAAGTTCAAACAAACAGAAATGGGAGGAGCCTGGATTTGAACTCTGGTTTGTCCATCTGATTCCAGAGCTCACATTCCTAACTATTTTTTTAAAAGACTTTATTTACTTATACATGAGAGACACAGACACACACACACACACACACACAGAAAGAGAGAGAGAGACAGAGACAGAGACACAGGCAGAGGGAGAAGCAGACTCCATGCAGGGAGCCCGACATGGGACTCGATGCCGGGTTTCCAGGATCACACCCTGGGCCGAAGGTGGCACTGAACCGCTAAGCCACCGGGGCTGCCCTGTTCCTAACTATTCAGTACTGTAAAAACTCATCTATGCATCTGCCTATAACCATTGGTGGATTTTAGAAATCTAAAAGTAACAATCACTGTGTGGGTTATAAAGAGTCCACATGGTTCACCCTCTTTACTCATTCTCCCGTATAGCACTTAGCCAAAGCACCTTACCTTATATTGTTCTTTATATTTTTCTAAATACTTTATTTCTTCTATACAACACCTTAATTGATCATCATCACAATCCCAAGAGTGACTTGGAAGTGTTACTCACATTGCAGGTGAGGAAATCAGGGCTTAAATTTAGGAAGTGATTTTTCTAGGTGACTCTTTCTATCAAGGTCAGGGCCAAGTCTGGAGTTCTTCCCTTTACAAGTCACCTCTTGAGTCAAAACCCAAATAAACTTAACAGGACTTGTGGACAGGAGAAAAGGGAAAGAATATTGGATCAAAAAAGCAAAGCAAGGTTTTCAGATTTCCTTTACATAATGGGGAACATGATTTAGTAGGCAAAACCTGTGAATTGAGGTCAGAAAGACTGGACTTTATGGCTGCCACCTATTAATTGGGGAAACTTGGAAATTTCTACTTCTGAGGCCCCAGATTCTCATATGCCAAAAAGGGTATTTATACTAACTTCAGGGCAACCCCTGGTGGCGCAATGGTTTAGCGCTGCCTACAGCCCAGGGCGTGATCCTGGAGACCCTGGATCAAGTCCCACCTCAGGCTCTCTGCATGGAGCCTGCTTCTCCCTCTGTCTGTGTCTCTGCCTCTCTCTCTGTGTGTGTCTCTATGAATAAATAAATAAAGTCTTAAAAAAATATATACTGACTTCAAAGGACTGTTGTATCAAATAAGAAAACTTCTGGAGCTCAGGAACTGTTAGTTTTCTGTCCCTACTGGTCATGATCTACTGCTGAACAGATAGTAGAGAATTCAGTCTAACATCCTCTATTCCACAGAGGCCATTCTGGCCATAGGTGAGTTCAGAGGGAAGGAAATACCTAGAGTCTTAAGTTCCATCCTTCATTTCTCATGCTCTCTGACTCTTAATCTATCAGGTCATTAATATTTAGGTATAAGGGAGACACCACTGTGTACTATGGTTAATGCATAGAAGATGTACTCAATGTGCAAGACCATAGACATCCCAGTCCTTACATGATACCAGTTCAGAAATTTTCTTGGGAAGTCATTTAAAAATATGAACTAATGTGTACACACTAATGGGTAGTTTGGCCACACTTACTAGATTTGAAATCATTATTAATTTCTTTAATACTGTGATAACACTGATTTAGATGAACCTTTATAACATAGAAAGTGTATAGTATTTAGTAGTAATTAACATCCTTTAATTAGGAGGAATTGCCAAGTAGTTTTCTCTCTTGGCTTTGTTGTAGCTAAGGGCAGCTGGATGATAATTCTGCTTAATCACAAAGGGAATATCTTGTGTCTCATGTTTAATTTGCCTTTAATGGATTAAAAAATAGTCTTTGGTGTTATATTTTATCATAAAAAGGCACATTTGAATCAGCAATGTCATAGAATGTGAATAGTACAAATGCCATAAACCTTATAGATAAAGCCATTCACCTAGAGATGCACGTATATGATATAAAATGAGTGCAGAAATTTGATATGTCTGTCCATATGCTCACTGACTTGTGTAGGTCTTAATACTGGCTTTGCTATTATTATTCCTCTAGAATCACAATATAAAATTTCATATTTTCATGTACATTTATAGTAAATGTTACTCTTGCTAACCAGAGAGGCATTTAGGCAATTGCTGGGTATGAAAATTGCTGACATTTTCTGAATTTCATATGACAAATGAGATGCTCCTGTCAGTTTACTGTGTAACTCCATAGCATATGGTACTTCTGCTGGTGGGTGTTATTTCAAAGTTTGCAAATCACACCATGAGAAAGTCCCTCTGGTGGGCTCCTGGAACACTTAGCAACTGTGAATCTGAAGTGACAGTACAGAGGGAAATGACTAAAAAAAAAAAATAGCTTTTTTTTTTTTGACAGTGAGAAGGCAGTACAAAGTGAATGATAAGTTAATTCAGGGAGGTGGAGGGGAAAAAGACACCCATCTAGCAAAGAAAAAAAAAAGAAGAAGAAGAAGAAGCAGTTTTCCCTTTTATAGAACAAACCAGGAAGTTATCTAAATTCTTAAAACAGAGTGTATAATGTCAGATCTCAGAGAAAGAATAAGAATTAAGAAACTGACTAGAATTAGAATAATTGTCAACTATGCCACACAGAAGCTTAGAAATGGAGAAGAGATTGTTTCAAGGGCTAGAGAATGGTGCCAAAATTATAGCTACACCAGAATTTACAAAATAACTTCAAATAATAAAGATTTGAAAAGAAAGCCTCTGCTATTCAAAATGGGGCAGCTTATTTAAAATCAGCTCCTAGCAGAACCCCGCTTCTTTCATTGTAACCTAAATTAACAGGTCACTTAGTTTTGCTGTATTCAAAAAAGCCCACATTCCAGAGTATTTCTACACAATGCTCAAGCCACCAGTCAATTGCATGAAAAGCCAGAGAAATTGGTTCCTGGAATTGATTGACTGGCCAGTCCCATCATAGCAGTTCAGCCAACTGCCTGCCCTAAGGACCTCGGCCCAAGACTCCTCCTAGAATTCAAACACTTCTCGTGTTTATGAACCACAAACTTTTAATTTAATTGTATGCCTAAAAAGTGAAAAGAAGTGTGAGTGACTTAAAAAGATGTGTTTTTACAGAGTTGAACCTCTCATTCCTCTTACTCTGGAATTCTCCTCGATTTTTATGCCCAAATTTATAGAATACAGATTTTTCAAGTAGGAAGGGAGAAATTATCCAGTAGAAAATAAGGAGTGGGCTGAACAGTATGTAATATCTAGATTATTGAACTGACAGATGTTAGGAGTTGACTCCAGACAATAGCAACAAATACTAATGAGAATAGGTAAAATGTACTGCATTCTAAGCCATGTCATGTAAATTAAATCATATAATTCTCACAAAATAACACCACCCTCATTTAACAAAGAGGAAATTGAGGCACACAGAGGTCAAGTATCTTACTCAAGTTCCCCTTGGAAGTGATATAACCTTCTTCTAGTGATGTTCTAGAATAGATATTGTTTAATGTGCCTGCAAAATCTTCAGCTCCTCCCCTGCCCCTATACACTCATCATCCCTTGGTTAAGCCATTATCGCCCTACATTTATACTTACATTGGACTCAGACTCTCTCTTTCAGGTTACAGATGATAGGATGTAAGAGTGGATCATCCAAAGGCTGGGCTGGGCCAAATCTTACCTTTTTCCTGAGACCACTGGACTTTTCATTGGGTTGGGGTGGCCCAGGGCACCTAAGGAAGGTGAAAAGACCAGTAGGCTGAGCCAGAGAAGAATCACTGTAGAGAGCAGTGGGGTTGAGAGGGACCCTTGGTGAGAAGGAAAGAGCAGACTCCGTTATCAACATTTTACTCCCCAATTCCTATCAACAGGAAACCTAGACGTACTTCTCACGATTGAGTTCCGTGGGGGAACCCTAGGGCTTTCTACCAAAACTCTATTTTTTCTTACCTGAGTTTGGGTGAGTTCCTGTGGTACACAACCAAATGATTCTTTTTGTTTGTTTGTTTTTTAAGGTTTTATTTATTCATAAGAGACACACAGAGAGAGACAGAGACATAGGCAGAGGCAGGAGCAGGCTCCCACAGCAACCCGAAGTGGGACTTGATCCCAGTGTCCTGGGATCATGACCTGAGCCAAATGCAGAAGCTGAGCCACTTAGTCACCCAGGTGCCTCTACAACCAAATGATTCTTAAGAAAACCAGGATTCTTCTCTGAGGGCTTCTCTTCTGCTTATCCCCAGACGACTCTGAATCGCTACACCCAAACATGTGTTCATCGGGGTTTCCCAAACATTTATTTAATTCCCCCTAGCATTGATACTGTCATCAGAAAGCAGAATTACCAAAAGGTAAAAATAAAGATTCCAGATACTGCTTACTCCTGACAAGACTGGGAATGAGTTTTAACAAGATAGGATATGTCTGAATCACCTGCTGTGGCACTTGGTACATCAGAGTCTCCTAAAAAATGCTTGTTTTATCTTCATTTCCATGTATTGAGTGAACATGCTGTTCCATAATATGTTAACATGTGTTAAAGTGTGTGTCTGTTTCCAGTTGGAGAGATAGGCAGAGGAGCAATTTGGTCAAAAGGGGAGTCAGATTGGCTTATAATAACAGTACCTACCTGTGCTGGCTAATTTTCCTGTCTACCTCACCTGTCCAAGGGATGCCCAGATGAGTGGTAAAACATGATTCCTGAGTGTATCTACAGGGTGTTTCCAGAACAGATTAGCATTTAAATAGGTAACATTTAAATGAGTAAAGAAAATCACCCTCATCAGTGTGGGTGGGCATCATTCAATAAGTTGAGAGTCTGAACAGAACAAAAAGTGAAGGAAGGGAAAATTCACTTTGATTGAGCTGAGATCCTGTTTCTCCTTCCTTCAGACATTGATACTCCTGGTTTTAGGCCTCCAGACTGAACTAGATCACCAGCTTTTTTGGGCTCTCTGGATTGTAGACAGCAGGCATGGGACTTCTGAGCCTCATTGAGCTGATTCCTAAAGTAAATCTCTACTACCTACCTACCTACCTACCTACCTACCTACCTATTTATCTATCATCATGTTGGTTTTGTTTCTCTGGGTAACTCTGATTAAATACCCTACCTAGGCTTAGAACAGTGCCTGGCTCACTAAAAGAGTTCAGGGAATGTTCACATTAAGTATCATTTTTATTATCATCATTATACCTCTGATCCCTTTCTTTTATTGATGGCACCATTCTAACATTCTTTGGATTAGTCCTAACAAAGCTTATTTTCCAAAATTCTGTAGAAAGGCATCATTGGTGAGTAAATTTGATCTATAGGAGCTGTCTGTATTCCTTTTCTTAAAAGTAATGGTTATTAGGTCCACTCCATCTTATTTGCTTGCAAATCTTGGTTTTTCTGTATTTTTCCAAGAAATATGGCAAAATACTCAAAGCTTCTCTATAGATTTTTGTTTTGTGTGACACTTTTCTAGCATATAAGGAATTGCTTACCAAAGGCATTTTAATAGAACTAGATTTAAATTTACTTTTCAACTGTTTACCTTTTCCAAGTTTCTTTAGCCAAGGAGTGTGCACATCTCAAGATAAAGGAGAGGGTTGTTTATCATAATGCTCGACAAAATCCAGAGAGTCATCTGGTACAGTTCTCCAGTGTTCTGCTTTCATTTAATATCAAAGTATCATAGAAAAAAGGAGAAATAATGTAAAAAAAAAGTGCAGTATACAGAATCCAACAGGCTGCCATGACAGGAAATATTAGATTGTATGTTACTTTAGGGCAAAGTTATAATATCTTCTTCTTTCTTTGTAGCTTCACCCAGACTTAATAAATGTTGACTGAACTAACTGCCATGGATTCTGCCCTTAATACATTAGAAACAGAACTTTTCCTTCAACATATAATTAGCATATTTCTTCAGAGCAGCAGGATAAACAGAGACCGCTAGGTGGTTGAAGCTATGCTATCATTTCATTTTATAGAGAAATAATACAAATAGGAGGAGATGATAAGCCATAGTTTCATGCTGTGTAACTCTAAGCAATTATCTATTATTATTATATCCTTATTAGTAGAGATGCTATTGTGATTTGATGTCACAAAACATTACCCTTCTCTGACAGATATTGTAAGCCAAACTGCTGGTAAGAGCCAGTTAGCCTCAAAATGACAGAAGTCCTATATTCTCATCAGATTCAGTGTTAAGAAAAGTTTCATCTCATCTGTCACACTTGATGGACGTAACATCAATTTCAAGGCCCATGTTTGTAATAACAAGGTGTTCTATGGACATAATGCTCAGAAGATAGAGGCTGCTACATCATGGGAAGGGAAGTCACCAGGACAGGGCATTGATGGCCACATAGGTGAGTGTAGTCAGGTTTGAGACATGAAGGAGCACTAGGAGTACTCTTGAACACTAGACACATACTTCAAACCAGGTTTTCATGACCCTAACAAACCATCAGACCCATAGAGTGCCTTTGTGAGAGTCTGAACAAAGCATTCCTATAGGTGGAACAAATTAGTAAAAGGCTGTTTTCTAGTTGTATGTGCCAGTTATCAATCTCTGGCTTCTCAACCACAAATTCCCTCTTCATTGTCCTGGTAGTGATACTGGAACTAGAATTGAGATGAAGATGAATTGCTATGTCTCAGTTCTCAAGATGTTATTAGGATAGTGGAAGGGACAGACAAGTAAAAAGACAACTAGGAGTAGGCTTTGATGGGCAGAAACACAGGGTACTATGGAAAACTGTAGAAGAGAGACCCTGTTTCTATTGCTGCATAACAAATTACTCCAAAACATAGAGGCTTAGCACGACAATAAATATTTATTATCTACATAGTTTCTATGCATTGGTAATTGGGGAGTCACTTAGTAGGATTATTCTGGCTTGAGATCTCCTAGATTATAGTCCAGGTGTCAGCCAGGGTGTAGTTCTTTGAAAGTGCATCTAGGGCTTCAGGAGATCTTTCAAAGATGGCTCACTCACATGACTGACAAGTTGACAACCAGCTGTTGGCACAAGGCCTCCACACACTGAGCTTTCTGAGGGCTGGTTGAATGATTTCAAGATATGGCAGTGGGCTTCTACCAGAGTAAGTCATCAAAATAAGAGCAATATAGGGAGCACCTGAGTGGCTCAGTCATTGAGTGTCTGCCTTTGGCTCGGGTCATGACCCAGGGGTCCTGGGATTGAGGCCCGCATCAGGCTTCCCTTGGGGAGCCTGCTTCTCCCTCTGCCTATGTCTCTGCCTCTCTCTTTGTGTCTCTCACAAATAAATAAAATCTTAAAAAAAAAAGAACAAGGTAGGATTTACTATTTTTATTATGACAGCTTCAGAAAGTCACACATTTGACCATTCCCTACAGGTTACACAGGTCAACTTTATTCAGTTAGGAGAAGATCATAGAAGTATGAGTATCAAGAGGTAAGATCACTGTGGGCCATCATAAAGCCTGGCTATTCCAGACTCCCCAGAACAAACTGGAAAGAAAGAAGCTTCCTGCAGAAGGGAACCCTGGAGCTGAATCTGAAGGCTGTATTAGCAAGTGACATAGAGTAGAAGGCTGTTCCAAGCAGAGGTTGGAGTATGTGCAAAGGTACGGCAAGATGAAAAGGTAATGACAAGTATTTTAGTACCACTCTGTCATAGGATTCAGGGTTTTGAGGTAGGAGTGAAGGTGGGCAAATGCAATGAGAAAAGAGTCTGGATAAATCATCAGGTGAAATCACAAAGGACTTTGTTTGGCATTTTGCTTAGAGGAAATGGGTAGTTGTAAACTGATTTTAATCAGGATAATGTTTCCAAATACTTGCATCTCAGAAGGAAGGCACCCAGATTCAGTGCATCTATGACAGTGTTAATTTCCAACTCTTCTTAGAAGCACTCAACTGCCTTCAGGGTGGACTCCCTGCTTTCTTATTTGTTCCCTCTCCAGTTTTCTTCTCCTCAAACACATCTGAAGCATAAGGGGTATGGCCAGGATAGATTGAGAAGTTATGTTCCAGATTTCTCCACCAATCCTGGAAAGTCCTCTCTAAAGGCCTGCTACCTAGCTGTGGGTATTGCAAGGACTTTGGTCAAAGACAAATCAAGGGATATCAGCCCTAGTCAGTGGCAGTGCTTGAGTCAAGCAACATCATCTCTTTAAAGGACATTTTATACATGTGTCAATGTGGCAGATCTTTTCAGCTATAGTCATAAGCAAGAAAAATAATGCTGTCAACATTAGCATTTTCTCTTTTTTTTGGATTTTTAAAACTTTACTTATTTGAGAGAGGGAGAGAGGGAGTGGGGAGGAGGAACAGAGGGAGACAGAATCTCAAGCAGACTCTGTGTCCAGCACAGAGCCTGATGCAGGGCTCGATCCCAGGGCTCTGAGATCATGACCTGAGCTAAAATCAAGAGTCTGATGATTAACCAATCAACAATCAAATTAAGCCACCCAGATGCCCCAACATTAGCATTTTCAAAGGTGAAGGACAACTCCACACACAAATGAACACATCACACACACACATATCAGTTAGGCTTGGGACCCTGGAGTAGGAAGTATTATCTCTCTCTTTGAGGAACAGAAGCCATCTGTTAAAGTCAATTTCCAGTTTTCCATAGAAGAAGGAGTAGAAATAAGAAAATTAAAATCTTTACATGATCCTCCAATATTACTTTCATTACTACTGTCATATTCTTCTCTTGAAAAACTTCAGAGGTATAACCAAGTCAGTTTACAAGAAGCAGATTGCTGGGCACCTGGGTGGCTCAGCCAGTTAAGCATCTGCCTTTGGCTCAGGTCAAGTGCTGCATTTGGCTCCCTGCTCCACTGGTAGCCTTCTATTCTCTTCAACTCTCTCTAGAGAGAGAGAGAGAGAGAGAGAGAGAGAAACACAGGCAGAGGGAGAAGCAGGATCCCTGCAAGGATCCTGATGCTGGGCTAGATCCCCATACTGGGGGATCATGACTTGAGTCTAAGGTAGACATTAAACAGCTGAGCCACCCAGGTGTCCCATAAATAAAATCTTAAAAAAAAAAAAAAAAGCCAAGTAGCAAATTGCCTAATTTCAGTCTCTTCCATGAACTCATTCACATGCCTTGGTGATTTGCCTTCCTTTCTTAAGACAGTTGGCTAACCCACAAAGGAGAGGATTAGGCATGGTTAACCTCTATGTCTCTTCTAGATCGAAAAGATCCCATTTTATAAATTTCACTTTTCAAAGCCATACTCTTATTGGGGTTAATAATGGATGTGAGAAGTTGAGATATGAAAAGAGATACAGTAATTCACAAGCCATATAATCAGTCTCTGAATAATTTAAAATTTTGTGTACTATTCGATGCTGTGTTTTACTTGCAACTGACACAATTCAGATAACAAAGGAAAGAGTCATCAAAAAACTCTTAATGAAGAGGGAGTCTATATTGCTGATTCTTGGTCTAATTTTTTTCCAGAAGTACCCTAACTGGACTAGTGTAGCTCTTAGGAAACACTCATACACATTTAAAATTCACTATTAAAATATATATATAATATTTTTAAAAAATTACCTTGGGACCTTATACCTCCTTATTTAGTCCACTCTTTCTAAGATATTTCTTGGTTCCTTATATGTTTTCTCAGTGCTTTGCTGCTGACTTTTACTGCTCATGATCTGTAGAGGCCCAAGCACTGAGGAGTCTTTCCAGCAGCTGACAGAGACACAGCAAGGTCTGGCTGACAGGGGGTAGAATGCCTAAACAGGAAAGATGTAATGGCTTTCACAAGGCAAGTGTAGGGTGGACCCCAGAATTCTCTTCCTCAGTTATAGCTATTTGAGTTGACTGTGGACAAAAATCTCAATTGGTCACTTAGTTTGTTAGCAAATGTGATAGTTAATTTAATGTGTTGACTTGAGTGGCACAGATATGGTCAAACATTATTCTGGATATCTCTATGAGGAAGTTTTTGGATTAATATTTAAGTTGGTAGAATGAGTAAAGCAGATTGTCCTCCCTAATGTGGGTGGGCCTATCCAGTCAGTTGAAGGCCTGACTAGAGCAAAAAGGCTGACTCTCTCCCAAGTAAAAGAAAATTCCTTCTGCCTGTGGGCAGAACTGGCTGCCTAGGTAGAGGATAATTATTTTGGGAGTGAGATGGGACAAGTAAAACTTCTCTCTAATCTCACAAAAGTCTTCTCTATCTAATGGAAGCTGCTCAAAATTCATCTTCATTCTTTTTTTTTTTTTTGATATATATCCAACACTCCAGGTGATCTCAGGGTCCTGGAATCCAGCCCCAAGTTGGGTTCCCTGCTCAATAGGAAGTCTGCTTCTCCCTCTTCCTCTGCCTCTCCCCCAGGTCATGCTCTATCTCTCTCAAATAGATAAATAAAACCTTAAAAAAAAAGAATATAACATTTCAAACAGTTATTTATAGCATTTTTGGATCAATTATGATCCAGATAGGAAATCAGAAACCACATTAGGTATTTCAAAAGAAGGAATTTGAAACAAAGCATCACTTAAGCAAATGTTGGAAAAATGAAAAGCCAAATGTGAATAACAAGTTACACAGAGATAGTAATTAGAAGTAACCACCTAGAACAAAGGAAAGAGTTGGAATTATCTAAACCTAGAAGCTTAAGGAAGATGCCCCACATAGAATTTAGGCTTCTCAGAAAGGGGAGCTATTCAGCAGCTTCTGGTACCTCAGGAAGTCGAAGGGAGTTGGGCCCATGGATTTAGAACTCAGGACCTGAAGGAAAGACACTTCCCAGCTGGTGCTTCTAGGTGTCTTGGAGTGAAGAAGAAAGCTGGAAAAGGGACCACCCTACCACTAGGCTATTGTTGGCAAGATGTGAACAACTGGTGTATAAAAAGTGAGTCTCCATTCTTTCTTATTCTACTTCTCCTTATTGGTCATCTCTAAAAGACAAAAGAGAAATCTAATACTAGCCCGCACCCCACAGCCCCATCT
The DNA here is from genome assembly GCF_905146905.1 of Nyctereutes procyonoides. Taxonomy (NCBI): domain Eukaryota; kingdom Metazoa; phylum Chordata; class Mammalia; order Carnivora; family Canidae; genus Nyctereutes; species Nyctereutes procyonoides. The sequence goes on from NW_026575036.1 coordinate 1,134,024, forward strand.
GTGGTTTTGTTTTTGTTTTCTGTGCTTTCAGTTAATTGTCAATCTTGGTTTGAAAGTAGAAAATCCTTCTTCTGATTTATCCTCAGCAGGTCAATAGTAGCCTAAAGCTATGTCACAATCTCTACATCATTCACCTCACTTCATCTCATAATGTAGGCATTTTATTACCTACATCATCACAAAAAGAAGGGTGAGTACAGTTCAATAGGATATTTTCAGAGTGAGAGGCCACATCACATAACTTTTATTACAGCGCATTGTTATAATTGCTTTATTTTATTATTATTGTTGTTAGTGTCTTGCTGTGCCTAATTTATAAATGAAACTTTATCATAGATGCATATGAATAAAACATAGTATATATAGGGTTTGGTGCTATCCGTGGTTTCAGACATCCACTGGAGGTCTCATAATATATTCCTATAGATAAGAAGGGTGACTACTATAGTTTTTGCCACATCTGAGCCCTAACACTACAGAGTAGAGAGGGATGGGTTTTTATCTAAAAGAGAATAGCTTAATAACCAACAAGCTTACTGTGAAAGGAAAGATTTGAAAACTGGTTTTGATAGAGAAGAAAAACCTAGTGAGATAGATTCCAATGGAATTAGAGGGGAACATGAATGAAATTTCCAGGAAGTTTACCCTGGAACAGAGAACAGGAAATTATCCTTTTGCACAGTGTCAGCTTTGATGTCTCTAGATAATAATATTAACATAGAAAGATTAAAGATAGTTAAAAATATTAGTAGGCATATAAATAGCAAAATAATATACTTTTATGCTTATAATCTATATTGCTTATCCAGCTATGCTGAGCATGGTATATAATACTTTATATCCATATGGATGTTTTGTAATCTTCAATAACCTTGTAAAAATGGTTAAACTTATTATAGAGATAAGAAATAACTATAGTAATATAACTGAACATTAAAACATAATCACTTTGTGAGGCACCTGGGTGGCTCAGTCAGTTAAGTGTTGGATTCTTAATTTTGGCTCAAGTCATGATCTCTGGGGAGTGGGATGGAGTCCTGCATCAGGCTTGGCGCTGAGAGATTCTCTCTCTCCGCACCTCCCCCCCCCCTTCCTCTTCTCAGCTTCTGCTCTCTTGCTCTTTCTAAAATAAATAAATAAAATCTAAAAAAAAAAAAACCCGTATCACTTTGGGAAATTATATACAATATTCCAAATATTTAAAGAGTTAACTCTGGATAATTACTATGTTCCTGGCAATATTTTAAGTGCTTTACATGTATTAACTCACTGTAACTATTTCTTTTATTTTCCCATTTTATAGATTAAAAAAATGATAGACATTAAGTAATTTGCCAACAATCACACAGCCCTAAGAAGCAAAACTTAGATTTTACTCTAGTATTCTGATGTTGAAGCATTCCATTCTACATTGTTAGAAAAAAAAAAATTGGATTTACAAAAACCCTTCAAGTTATGTTATAAGCCTTAGTTTCCTTCTCTGTAAATATGATTAGTAATTCCTGCATGATGGGATTTTTGCAAAGATTAGATAGTACAATGTTTGTTGAAAGTACTAGTACGGGGTACAGTATTTGTAAACAGTTGTACTTCTGAATATCATGATTGAGATAGCTGAAATGTTATCTGTGGGTCCATGTGATATTTTGGAAATAAAAATATCTCCTGTAACCAAGATTAATGAGTGAAGGGAGAAGTCACACTGGCCACTAATACCTCCTGATAAACAACAAGCTGTTCTATGACGCATAGCATGGATTTTATTATGTGCTTTCTAGATGGCTAGTTATATTAAGATCATTATCAGAAAAATCATCTTAACTTTTAAAATCTCAATTTCCTAAAGAAATGAGGAAGGAACAAAACAAAGCAATTACTAGCAGAGCCATGCTAGGGAGCTCTACCTTTTGGCCTGCCCTACTAGCCCTACTCGATCTGCACTCAAGAGGGAAAAATGCCACTTTGTTACTGGAATACTGATGGGCTGTAAGGTGATTTATTTTTCTGTTTGCTTTAAAAAAGAGAGATGAGAGTATACTGTAGAGTAATGGCTGCATTGTGTGATTGTGGATAAGGCAAATATAATAATATTCTTCTCTAACACAAAATAATAACCGATTCCTTCTCATTATTCTTTTAAGTGCATGAACATGCAATACAAATGTTCTAAATGAAAGCCCTGTGTTTCAAGGTTACTTACTGAAGAGACCTCATAAAAATATCTGTATAAGACTAAGACTCCATATTGGCTAAAACTAATTTAGATGGGCCACAAAGAAGAAAAGGAGGAACACTTTGCTCTTGGGGTGTTTTAGGAAATTTCGAAACACAGAACTGTAATACCCAGAGCATCTCAGGTTTGTAACCAAGGCAACACCTCCCGCTCTGCGTTCAGGCTTTCCTGTTGATTATCTATTGTAATGCCAATAATTGCAGCTGAGAGGAGTCTCTGTTTGTTGTGAGAGACAATTAGCACTTGAAATAAAATAACAGATTTAAATAAATTGGGGGACTCAACGGTGTGACCTGATCTCTTAGGAACAAGCAACAGCTTTGGAATATGACTGACTCTTGTGTTTGCAGCAGCCTCCAGAGTGAGAGAGCCATCATTCCAAGTTACTTGAGGTCGTATTGGTGATTACTCCAGTTGTTATGGTCGAAAACCATTTGTTTCTTCTTAGATTATATTGGAAAATAGTTTAGTAAGCCCAAACCTGCAAGAAGGTGATACTGAATTTTCAATGATAGGCTTATTCAAGCAACTTGTCTCTACATGTAATGCTTCTTGAAAAATATTTCTTCCAATTACTGTCATAATTACTCTTCACTGTTATACAGACTGTATTTTAAATTGCTGTTTACTTTAATTCAGATGAGAATGGGAAGCTTGCAACTCCTGATCTCACCTGCAATTTTTGCTTTCAAAATGAAAGTCACCATTGGTATTATGACCATTTACCAAAACCATTATATGGCACCAACTCTCAAAATCATTGTTAATTAACCCATGGACCCTAGACTCAGGGAGCTTTTCCCTCTAAGTCTCCATAAATCATTAGTGTTCTGAGGACAAGTAAGTTTTCCCTGACTCAACTAGTTTTCAGAGTCTCAATTATTATTTGTATAAAAAGTCACTCTGATTTCATGTTTCCATGTGATGGGGCTTCTGCCAGAATGATATTCTTGGCCTCTCCCTTCAGCTATCTGACTTATGCATTCTTTTTTTTTTTTTTAAAGAGAGACACAGGCAGAAGGAAATCATGCTCCCTGCGGGGAGTTCAATGTGGGACTCAACCCCAGGACCCTGGGATCATTACCTGAGCCAAAGGCAGATGCTCAACCACTGAGCCACCCAGGCATCCTTGATTTGTGAATTCAAGAGAAGAACCCAAACATACTGGACTCAGCCCCTCCTGGGCTACTCTTTTTCAGAGTGAACCTGTCTGCAGGATTCATGCATCCCCATGGCCTCTCCTCTGCATGGTAAAGGCTCTGTTTCTAGGGGAAAATGGCCTGCAGTTGTCAAACTATACCAGTGAATAAGGAAATGGGTCTTTTAAATTCAGTGATAAAGGCAGATCTAAAGCCACATTCTCCAATCAACTCTAACAGTAATAAAGCTGTTGGTTTGATCTCCATCTGTCTATCTCTTCTATCTTTAAATTGCTTCTGAGTTCAATTGGGAAAGAGAGATGTTACTTATTGGCTAGCTGAAACACCTAACATATGTTTTCCATATCAAATGTAGTTGATAAATATTAAATAATGACAAAGTCATACAATGTAAATTCCAGGAGAGCAGAGTCCTTGCTTGTCTTGTTCACTGCCATTTCCCTCATACATAGAGGTTCTTAAAAACATCTGTAGAATGACTGAAGTTATAGCTTCTCTTGTTCAGATCACAAGTATTCTCATTCATATCTTAGAATAAAGCATTTGGGGCACTTCCTATTTTTCTAACACCCAAAAGATTAATGAAAGCTGATCTCAATGTAAATGAAAGGGCCGGGAACCACAGAATCACTGAATTATTCACAGCAAAGACTGACAGCGTGCTGTGCCATGGATTGGAATGTAGACTCATCTAAGGCTTGTTCCCTGGCTGAGGACACAGTACTGGGAAATCTCAAAGAATGGAAAAGGAACAAAGGACTCTGACATGGGCCAGTAGTGAAAACTAGTCCTTAGATACACAAGGAAAGGATTTGAGTATATGAAAGGTAGAATGAATAGGAGATCAGGAGTTCACACAGTATCAGGTATGAATAATCAAAGAGTAATGTGTCTGAACTTCTGTTTCTATCAGGAAGTGTGGACTGACAGAGTATCATGGCACGGGACACTGGGACAGAAGTTTTCAAAACAAGAAACCCTTCTTGTTGCCAACAAGCATGTGCTTTAAAATCCACCATTTGATTGTATCTGTCAAACAGCCAGTGACTAGTGGAGAGACCTGTAGCAGGGTGGACATGACCAAACCCATATGAGGAGTGTAAGCTCCTGGGGTGCTTTAGGAGCACCTAAAGAGAACTGCAGGCTTTTGCAAATGAGAAGACCAATGCTTTATCCCAGATATATGAAAACAAAGGGAAGCCAATCCTAGAACACAAAAGAATGTAGAGCAACTTGGAGCAACACTCAGAGAAAAGAATCAGGACCACAACAAAGCAGAGAGGAGCTATTCTTTTGCTCACGTTAGACCTAGATGCCTAAAAGGAACTGGTATGTCCTCTCCAGTGTACACTGCTTACAACCTGTTGTCTATAATTAGACTTAAGAATAGCAAAATGTACGAAGGTCTTATTCCCGTGTGTGGATTCAGGTATTCACCCAAAGATCCCTATATGAAGTCCCCAGGCTGTGTCATTCTTCTGAGCATGTTTTATATATATAGCACTTGACCATTAATGTCAGAATCATGGTGCCTAGCATGGATACGAACATGGAAACACAATTGGATAATACTGTCGGAATAAGGCATATTATCCAAGTAATGGAGTCCATGGAGGTCTGGAGTAGAACCTGCATGCAGGCACTGGAGCTGGAGCATTAGTAGGCCACTTACTAGCTGGTTGTAAAAGCTTGTGTTAGTTAGTCAACATTTTTAGCTTCAGTTACCTCATCTGTAGAAATGTACAAATATAGATAGACTGTAATAGTACTTACATTAAAGAGCAGTAGCAAGAATTCAAAAAGATGAATCACACACACCTAAGTATTTATATGAAATGAATTATTACCTGTTTATATAAACTTAGCGAGTTTTCTGAAATTGATTATTTACATAAAGCCCTTGCATAGTGATTGGCATATGACTGAGTTTATACCAATGGTGAGATATTACTATTAGTGGATCCTGCAAACATGTGCTGAGTCCCTGCTGCGTACTAAGTGCCTGTCTAAAATGCACAAAATATCCTGCTACAACTATCTCACCGTACTTTATAGTTCATATTAATTTCACTTTCTTTAAAAGCTGATAATTTTCCCTTTCTCTGTAATAGTAGTCATATTTTTTCATTCCAAAAAGCATAAACAGTGTATGGTTGGGCTACCTCTCCCCTTCCCTAAAGAATTTTAGTGACAACTGAGTTGGTGGGATGGTCAAAGCCTTCGGTCTATTGTTTTACCCAACCTGGGAGTGTTATTTAAGGACTTTTGTGTTCATTGCCCACTTCCTCCCCCTTTCCCTATCTTGTTTCCTTCTTGATTTATTTCTTAAGCCCCTATTATGTAAATTGTACAGTGCTAGAACCTGTGGAAAATATCAAGAAACACACACACACCATGTTCTCAAGCATTTAGAAGCCATTTAAGGAGACAAAACATGAAAACTCAAATGTAAGAATTGAATGGCAATACAAGATACTATTGTAAGATACATATTAAGCTGTTTATGATATGCAATCGGTGATATCCCTTACACATTTAGCATATCACATTATCAATCTCTGTTGGGAATAATTTAGTTTTTGATTCCTTCTTTCACACAGAGATAGCTTTAGTCTATAGATCATGAAGATGTTGAAATCATGTCATTTCAGTAATACTGGATGAACTTACTACTTCAGCAGAAATAAGTTAGAGATCCAAATGACTACATAAAAGAAATTCAGTATCAGTAACATTTTTGAAATTTGATGCAATTATTTGTTTGAGGGGCTGTCAAAATCATCACCAAATTCCTATTGGGGTGTGTATGAGCATAAAATGTTAAAAGAAAATGTGCTGACTAATGATACACAGAGAATTGTTCCAAACAGTGATGTTTTGATAAATGGAGCTAATGTATTTGGGAAGTGTGAAGTGAAACAGACACTCATACAGGAGGAAAAACTTGGAAAGTAGTAATGCTGAATGGATTGGGGTGATAACCAGCAGCAAATTTATATGAACATGTAATGCAAGGGGGTGCAGGGGAAAAAAGCAATATGACTTTAGGTAGACTACACAAAGAAATCACATTATAGATCAAAAAAATATAGACAAGTCTGTTTATATCTTCTTGGTGAAACACTTTTGGAATAAAACACATGATCTCAGGATTTCAGCATGAGGAAGACGTTGAAAAACAAAGGAGATTCAGATGTGAAAAGCACAAATGATTATAAGGAGCTGCCAGATTGATTTATGAGGTATGAATGGCACAACGACCACCTAAATATGTGCATATGTGTGAGTATCTCTTACAGAAACCCAATGATTATCAAAATAATTATAGTCTCCTTTTGTGGTTCTGTTGTCAGGGATAAGCATTTGTTGGCTTAAGTAAAAATCCCTTACCTTGAAAAGGAGATTATTTTAAAATTTCTCATCAGGCAGGCCCTATCCAAGAAATACAAATGTGTGCAATTCACACACAATTGTCAAATTCAAGCTCATTTGTAATAAACTAAGGAGACTATGGTTCTAAAAAACAAATGGTTCTGGTGGCAATAGAAATGAAAAATAACCCTAGCTGATAGATAACTAGTAGTCGCTGCTGGACTTATTTCTGCTCAACGGCCCACGTGCAGGGTTTGAAATTTTATAAATATATTATCTTAAAGGCAGAAGTGACTAATAACCTTAGGAGGGGAGAGCTAATAGAATGAAGAAAGAAATGGGGGAAAATAAAAAGTCCAAAGGCTGAGATGTGTCCATTCAATGACATAGTTTCTTAGAAAAGGTGAGAGAGCTTGAAATAATTTAATTATCACCAGGAAGTACATAAATTTACCTTGTTCACTTAAAAAAGTGAGAACTGTATTTTTTAAGACACAGATTACTGAATTTATAATATGAATATATTTAAACACATGAATGTTTTAAATATAGGATAAAAACAGTCCTTGGTACAAATCCTATTTATTCAAAAGGCTGACTACGCATATATAAATGTTATGAAAGAAATAACTTTACATTCTTTATTAATCAACTGACATTTTGGCATTTTAGAGTGAACCACAAAAAAAAAAGTCAACAGCAAATGTGAAGAATTTTAGAATACATATATCTCAGAAATGATTACCTTTTATTTAGAAATAAATATATACTCTAGAATATATTCACTATGAATTCTTTTCCATTTGGAAATAATTGCCTATAAGTGATATAAAGAAAAGGAAAATTATAGGCAAACACACAACTTGTAAAACTATTTTATTGATTGTGGTTCCATATATATTTATGCTGGAGTTTATGGGAAGTGTTTTGAAATTCATGTAGAGCACTGAAAAAAAATTATACGGCAAATGATTCAAACTGAGGTCAACCAAGTTATAAATCAAAATATAAATGTAGTTCACAGTACATTTATTTCCAACATAGTTCATAAAATAACCTGTTTATTTCCTGAAACAAAGCATATATATTTTAAAATTTATTTTAGCCAGAATTACCATCTTTTGAAGAAGCCAGAAGTAGTACAATCATATCACTCCTCTGTGCAAAAACTTTGATTGCTCATCATTGTTTATTGAGTTGAATAAATAATTTTCAGCTAATGGGCAGCTCAATTTCTTTTCCAGTCTTCTCCACAGTGTAGATGACTCAATCTACTTTTCCTATTCCAGTAATTCATGATTTATAACTTAATAGTCACTTCTTTCTGAAGTGAACAGAATAATTTTAAATACTTTCCTAATCATATTGACATTGTTTCAAGTTCTTAGAAGATATTTCCTGTGTTTCTTCTGGATTAGTTGCTGCAGATTCAAATGCCTAACAAGGGAACATAAGTAAGTTCAGGGGATCTGGAGGAGACCAGGCCAATGAATGCAAACACATCCTGTCTATGGGTCAGCCTTTACACAATTTTGGTTGTTGACATTGCAGTAATGGTGTCTTTGGTTGCCAGCTCTACCAATTCTTTAAGAGGAGCCAGAAATTACTCTTATGTGAAATTTCCCACTTTCAAATGTGAGCATGATTCGAATTTTAAAAAAATGCTGCAAACTCCCAAAGAAAATAAAAAGTTTCCAGGCTGAATATGGCCTGTGGACTGCTACCTGTAAACTGTGTAACAAACACTAAACCAACTAAATCCCCCAACCCCCAATTCCATTTTATGCCCCAGTTTCCTTGCATGACAGTTCACAAGCCAAGACAACTGCTTCCCCTCTTTTCCCATCACTTCATGCTGAAATTTCCCTTGATCCTCTTCTTTATGAAACCTTTCTTCTCTATCTTCAGATCGCCTTTTTCTCTCAATCTGTGTAATAGTAAACCTTTTTACACCAAATTCTGCCTCGAATCTTCTGTGTTTTATTCTTACTGCTAACCGTATAAACTTCCTGAAGGCAGACATTGTTTTACTGTGCTTGACACTTAGGAGACATTCAGTAAATGCTTGTAGAACTAAACTGAATTGGATATGGAGGATATAATTTAGAGATGCCCCATCAGCAATATTTTTCATGGAGACTTTCATTTGAGCTGAACAGTGTAGAGTTAATATTTCCAATGCTGAAGTCTAGTGAAAAAAAAATCAGTTAAATCATGTTTCCTTAACAGATGGTGCATCTGTGTTTCCTAATGCAATATCCTGACTGTGTATAGTTGTCATAATTAAGTAATAGCTGCCTGCACAATCTTTGGTAACAAGAACCTTTCCTATATGTGAACTTCAATTATGTTCCAATCCTGATCGATAACTGCTCCTGCATTTGATTCAGTATGGACAATTTCTGGGTGCATTTCCTTCGTTGCACGCCACCCCCAAAACTGATGAAGTTCTTTTTTGTTTCAGTTTGGGGAAACAGGCAGTTTAGAATGAACTGGGCCTGTGTGGTTAATTCCTGAAATGACCTGGGATGCAAGACACAGGATTTTCTGGCTTCGTGGTTATTCCCAGCTTGGCGTAATGCTCTACTTAGTGTCATGGGGGAGTCAACAGAACTTGAGGAGTGTTGATGAATTGTCTTTCATGCTCTTGAGCACTAACTACACTCATTGATAGAGCATTATTTAGAAACTGTTATGATTCATACTTTTTCCTGTTTGATCTGTATAGAGTGCATTGTTTATGAGACAGTTGGGTATGTGGTAGAAAGATCCTTGAAACTGAAATCAAGAGATCAGCTGTTTGATCTTGAAAAGCAAGGAAGTTACCTGAGCACCCTGAGACTACTTTTCTCATGTGTAAGATAAAAAATATGATATGCCTGCCTCTTAGAGTAATCCTTATTTCCAGACTAAATGAAAATATGTGAAAACCCTTTGTGAGCATGCTTTCCAAGTGTTCCATTTTTGTTTATTTAAAGAACTCAAGCACTTGTTCCTTTAGTGGTAGATATTTAATTTCTTGGGAACCCTTCTGAGTCAGCAAACAATGGCTGGATCAAATCAGACCAAACCCACTGGTTTTACGTATTGTCTATGGCTGCTTCGCTCAACTGTGGCAGTGCTGAGTACTTACAACAGAAAGCATAGGTCCCACAAAGTGAAAAATATTTAGTATCTAGTTCTTTACAAAAAAGTTTGCCTACTTCTGCAGTTTTTCATTTGCAGGAGATATTCAAACATTTGGCTTCAGATCTGAACTTGAAGAGCACCCCAACTAGACCTTCTCAGATTTACTGTTTATTTTTCCTGTGGTCACAGGGCAGGAATGAAAACACCTGTGGGATTTGGGACCAGAACAATAATTACTTCTCAGTCTTATCTCCTGCAGCCAGAAGAAAACATCTGCTTTTTTAATTCTGCAGAGAAGGGCAGAATTAAAACTCTCTGGGGACTTGGGCTATATCTCTGGCACAGAGAAGGAAGGGTAGAGGCAGGCAAGCACATTTCTAGTTTAACTGAATGCAAAATTAACGCAAATCAAATTAGCTGAAGGTGAAGCCTTGGCTTTAAAGTTTAAACCTAAATAGATCTCATTGCTGTTTCTGAACCAATGGATAGTTATTGGCAAAAGTCCCACTAATTCTTTGATTTGTTTAATAAAAGTGATTTAAAAAAAATCAAATGGATCACTGGGCAGGAATTTGACCAGAAACACCTTCCAAGTGATAATTAGCTAGCCAATTTTTTCCTGAGTTTTATGTTACCATAAATATTCATGACACAGTCCCCATCAAATTGTAAGTTCTTCAGGAAACACTGTTATCAGTTTAAGAACATGAATCAGACTGATAAAGCTAATTGGTTAGGGTTCTTTTTTCTCCTTCATTTTAAATAAAGCTGTCGAAGGTTCCCAGGGTAATGAAGAGCTTTGTTGTTATGACAACTGCTTATTCCTTTCCCTTTGAAGAAGCCTGTGATGTGATAGGCAACACATCAGGAATAATTAAAACAAATGATAAGCGAGACACATCCGCTTAGAGGAATAAACCAGCACAAATTTAAACCATTTTACTGGCTTTTAGGTCCTCTTTTCATGGCAGGAAGTTCACATCATCTGTGCTGGTCATTTGTGCCAATTTCCACCATTTCTTGATCCGATAAATGCATCATTCTGAGAGGATGTAGGTACATACTGAGATCTTTTTCGTCTGGTGCTTCTCACTGTCTGACCCACTCTTCTGCAGATGGTCTGAAACAGAGAACTGATGGTTTATCAGGGCAATGAAGCGCACTCTAAAATGATCCCAAAAGCTCACATGGTTTACTTACTCTGATTTCTTCAATCAAAAGGGAATTTGTGCTGTGACCTTTGTGCTCATTCCCCAGAACCATAACACAGTATTCACTTGTTGCTTTGTGGTAGGCCTTTCACATTCTCTTTCTGCCTTAACCTCTACAACAATTCAGGGAATTTGTTGATATTATCTTTGTTTCACAGAGGAGGAATATAATCCCAGAAAAATCTAAGGGACCTATTCAAGGTACTATGGCTGAAAACAGTTAGGCAAGAATTCAAACTCAAGTGCTTTTTTAAAACTCTAATTGGTCTTTATATAATTCTATAGCTGAAGGAGACAATTGGTTTGAGTAATTAAAATGAAACAGATAATTCTCTACTCAGGTATGCGGTTTTTGTTAATCCAGTTCCTCATTTCTTGGCTAAACACAGTCTATCTAGCCTAATGCATTTTTCCCCAACTCCAGGACATGAATTGTTGGGAGTAAAAAGAATTTTATAGATAAAACACAAAATCTTTTATTTAAAAAAATAAACAACAAAGTAGGATTTACAATACTTGGGTTCCTTCACACATAGTAAGGGTAAGTATTGTCATGTAAATACATGTAAATATTTTTGTATACATGCTTGTGTATACATGGTGCTAAGTCATGGTCTGAAATATTTGAAAGCCACCTCTCTAATACTATCATCTTTCCCCTGCTAAGTCTCTAATTCCATTTCACTTCTCTTTCTTTGCCTTTTTTGATTCTGATAGACATGAAATGCACTGGGAAATATTTGTCTTTAATAAATAGTATCTGCAAAAGCAGACTTGGCTACTTCTCTCTGAAATAATACTAAGAAGTATGCTGTCCCTTTTACATGAAATTCAAGATTCTATTTTGTCATCATGAGGGTCAGGGAGCCAAGACCTCAGTGAAAATGACGCTGCAGCCATCTGAGTCCGACTGCATGCACACTGACTGGAAAATGTGGCTTTTATTCCACATTTTCTGTGAATATCTGTAGTTTTACTGAATGGGGTTAACTGCTGCTCTTCTTGAAAATAGCCCAAAAGAATTGGGGAGGGAAATTATATGGAAGGAAGGAATATGAGAGTATATTGGATAGATGGGTATACTTCTATGTAGTCTTCTTGCCCAAAATATTTAACCTGAATTCACTGAGGCTGTAGACCTAATCATAGAGGAAATATAGGGACTGAAGGCACATGTTAAATGACACCATAGAGAAACAGACGAGTCCAGAGTGTGGGATACTGTAGAAGACAGATTGGTCTGGATTTTTCAAAAAGGTAGTGTCATGGGGGAAAAAAAAAGAAGCAGGGATTAGATAGTATATTAAAAGAGACCAAAGAGATAATTAACAACCAACTGTAATAAGTGAGACCTGACTGAATACTGCTTAGAAAAAGAGTATATGAAAATCTTTTTTGGCAAAATTGAGGAAAATTATATATGAATTGGATGGTAGATATTATGGAATTATTGTTGATTTTCTTCAGTGTGATAATATTATGGCTATGTAGTTGAATGGCTTTATTCTTAGGACATACATGGTGAAGCATTTAAAAATGAGGTGTCATGTCCATATCTGTAATTTAGTTTCTTATCTATCTATCTATCTATCTATCTATCTATCTATCTATCTATCTATCTATAATCTATAAAAAGGGAGAACTATATATTGAGAAGGGTGGCCAAATATTTGTGACTAGAAAATCTAGGTTAATGATATATGAGTATTTTTTATACAATATTACAACTTTTCTGTATTCTTAGGACATACATGAATACAGTTTAAAAGTTTTCAAAGAAAATGTTGAGGGAAGAAACAAAACATATGGTATAATTTTCCATTTATATAAAGTTCAAAAATAGAAAAAAATAATCTATGGTGTCATGATTAGATGTCATTAGATGTCAGGATATCCATGACTTCAGGAAAGTCCTGCAAGGATTATGATTGGGAGGGGACACAAGTGGACTGAGGTCTAGGAATGTACTCATTCTTAACTTAGGGAGTGCTTAGATGGATGTGTTCCCATTGAGATAGATCACTAAGATGCATACTTATTATTTGTGCGTGTTTTCTATATATCTTGTGCTTAAAAAGTTAAAAGAGAGTAGAGAAGTGATATTTTAGAGTAGTTTGTTTCTGCTAGGGCCCAGTGATTGATTTTTCAACATGAGGAAATGCTGGACTTACCAAAGAGTTTTGGCAAGGCTTTCAGATATCTCTTGAGTTTGGGGAAATAGGGGCTTAAGCTAATTTGCATAGTTTCTGTATGTAGCTAATTAAAAAATATTTTGCTGTTAAAATTGCTTATTTATATGTAAAATAAATTATAGTAATTAAAAAATGATTATTGCTTCAGATGTTGAACTTGAAAGCCCTGCTATACAATGTATGATTATCATATTCCTTTAGGCTTATTATTATACAGTTGTGTTATAGCTATTTCTGTAAGACTTTTATAATAGGATCCAAAATAATATCCTTTTTTTTTTATCATGAAAATTTGGGTTTATCTCCCAAAGGTAATAGTACCGCCAGGTGGAATAGAATCTGTTTTATGGGCAAAAATGGATTTCTCTCAATTGGTGTCTCTCTAAGCCTTTTACTTTGGGTTAGAAAGAGAATGACTAATTCTCCTCACCTTCAACTACTCACCTGTCATTATGGATGGTTGTAGGTCTACTGGATGGTGGTTTGGAAGGCTTTCATTTACTGAAACACTTGCTGCTCATGGAGGCTGCTAGGTATGTGTTTAACTTTTTGAGAAATTGTTCAACTGTTTTGTATAGTGGTTGTTCCACTGTACATTTTATCCAGTAGGACATGAGAGTTCTAGTTGCTTCACATCATTAGTATTTTTAATTTTAGAGAATTTTTAAAAAGATTTTATTTATGTATTTGAGAGAGAGAGACAGAGATAGCTAGAGAGCATAAGTAGGAAGTGGGAGAAACAGACTCCCTCCTGAGCAGGGAGCCTGACATGGGACTCCATCCCAGGACCCTGGGATCATGACCTGAGCCCAAGGCAGACACTTAACCAACTGAGCCACCTAGACATCCGATTTTAATAGGTGTTTGATAGCATTTCATTGTGGTTTTAATTTACATTTCTCTAACTCCTAATGATGTCTAAAATCTATTCAATACATTTTTATTATTTTTATGTTGCATACTAATTATCCTTCAGGGGGAGTTAAATAATAAGAAAAAAGTTTATTTTTAATAGTTTCTAATGCATTATTTCTGCTTGTGCTTTAAAAAAATATTTTGCTTTCGCTATGAAAGAGTTTTTATTGGATATAAAATCCTAGGTTGATAGTATTATTCTTCCAGTACTTTAAAGATGCTGCTCCACTATCTTCTCAGTTGTCTTGTTTCCAGTGAGAAGTCAATTATCCTCCTCATCTTTGTTCTTCTGTATATAATGTGACTTTTTGCTCCCTAACCAATTTTTCTGTTTACTACTGGTTTTAAGCATCTTAATTATGATGTTCCTTGGTGTAGTTTTCTTCATGTGTTTTATTGTGCTTGGGACTTGTTGAGCTTCTAGGATTCATGGGTTTATAGTTTTCATCAAATTTAGAAAAAATTTGATCATTATACTTTTAAATATTTTATCTGTCCACTCTCTTTTATGGATACCGATTATATGTATACTAAGCCACTTGAAGATGTTCCACAACTCCCAGAAGATCTGCTCATTTTTCCCCCCAATGTTTTTCTTTCTCTGTTTCTTTTTGGATGGTTTCTAATTCTATGTCTGAAAATTCAATATTTTTATCTGCAGTATCTAATCTGTTACTGTTCCCATAAGAGGCATTTTTCATTTCAGATATTATAGTTTCATTCCTAGAAGCTTGATTTGCACCTTTTATATATTTTCGTGTCTCTACTTAACATGTTCAATCTTTCCTTTAACTTAGTAAACATGTCAAATGGTTACAATAACTGTTGCAGTGTCCTTGTCTGCTAATCCCACCACCTGTGTGATTTCTGGGTGGAATTCTATTATGGCATAGAATTCTTTTATACTCCAGGGAGACCCATCATAGATCTCCACAGTGCTGCTCACAGCTCCTTTTACCCTGTGAATTTGAGCTGCCATGGCTTACCTAGACTTCTGACTCTGTTTTCTCAACTCAGGAACACCTCTGGGATCTACGTGGGTTCTTCTTATTGTGCTACAGCCTGGAAACTCTCCTCAGTTAGGAAGCTGGGGCATTCATAATGTTCACCTCGTTTCTTTCTTATCTCTCAGTGATTGTTGTCCTTAATTTTCTGATGTTCAATTTCTGAAAACCACTCCTTTGATATATTTTGTCTTTTTTTTAGGTTGTTTTGGTCCAGAGGGATAATGGTTACTGTTCTTCATCTTGGCTGGAAGTGGATGTCTCTTTGTCATTCTTGACCACCTGTTGGAATTTCACTATGACTACCACTACTACAACACCAACAAGAAACACCAAAAGAAAAAAAAATAGCCCTAGCAGAGAATTGAATAATGGTGAAGAACATAAATTTCTTACACACAATAGATACTTAATAAATATTAAACAGGTAAATAAGTGAAGTATTGTACTTGGAAAAGATAACTTCTGTGGAGAAGTAAAAAGGAGGAGAAGAAGCAGAATTGTGTTTGCCTTCTTAACACATCTTATTCATGGGGATAACAGAAATAAACCTTCAGTTGTGCCATTTGTCAGATATTACTGGTTCAGAAAGCAACAATGGCAGGTGTAGATGCCAGGGAAATGAAGCATTACTATTTAACAGAATGGGAACACTTCAATTTTTTCATGGTAATGTCTTCATAGGAATAAAAGAAAATATTATTTTAGCAGATACGAAAAAAGTGGACTGAGATTGATAGTGTCTACAGTGTAAAATATCTTTGGATTGAGATGTGCAGTTTATGAAATAATGTCATAACTCTTCAAAGACCAGTCTCTTGCTGCCCTGATCCCACCCTGAAATTCCTTCCTTTCTCACCAATGAAACGATGTATTGCATGAATGTGGGGATGTTTGGTAGAGCCCAGTGTGTCAATGTAAAACATCATTTTAGCTGTGTGTAATGAGGAATCCTGCAGCCTGAAAAAATGGGAGACTGCTGTGCCTACCAGCATTACTGTGAGCACATTATTTTCCACATAGAGCTGAGGACCACTGCTAGTTGGAAAAAAAAAAAAAAACAGACTAAGCCAACTTGGTATTATATAATTCTTGAAACACAACTGCCCTGCACTTTTTTTTTTTAAATCCACTTAAAGGCTGGAAAGATTTAAGAAGGGATTGTAATGACTTAATATAAGAACTGTGGATAGAATTAGCATGTCTGAAAATTTTTTTTCCTCCTTTAAACTGTTGAATAAAGGAAGATAGTTTTTGAGATTGAGATATGTGGCTTATTGACATAAAAACCATGTACCACAAGGACCATTTTAGACAATGGTATTATGGCTTTGTTTTTATCCCTTAGGGAGGGACTTCCTCTCCACTGACTTCCACAACACAGACCGTGTCAGCAAGTTGGCAACTGAGGAGATGAGCTAAGACTGGCTTCTATATAGTGCATGACAAATGCTGGAATCTACCCTAACATATTTTTCAAATCAAAATAATTCTATATCATGTAAAAATTCTGTCTGCTATACACATGCAACATGACATAGTTGCAAACATCCTCTGATGAATCCCAAATTTTCATCTACTTCTCATTCATTTGCCTTTGTTAAATTGTGCTATCCCCTGACCTCTCAACATGCAAATATTCCTGGGAGAGATATGATGCATCTCACAGTGAAAGTTTTTATCAGATCATTTTGTTCCTCTTTCATAGAAAAGACTGGTCGATATGAAAGACCTGAAAGCCTTGGGAGAGGAAGGAATAATAGAAGAGATGCAGGAAAGGAAAACAGGATCCAAAGACTTATCTCCTGCTTCAGCATTTTAGTAAGGGGCAGTAATGATTTGTTTATTTATTCAATTCAACAAACATTTATTGAGTGTAAACAATTTATTATTTTTTACCTTCCTTCATACCAAAAAGGAACTTTTGTGTTAAGGATTAGTGACACAATCCCAGTTCTCCATGGGGACATGACACGGACCTAAAAGCTACAGAATAACAAGTTATATATATATATATATATATATATATATATATATATATATATGTAAAAAAAGATTGATCATAGTTCAAAGTATAAAGTGCTATATAAATTAGTTTATCATAGGTTATGCTAAGTCCAGTTCAAAAGAAAGGAGAACTCTAGGAAAAAACTGTAGGATTTAGTGAGGATGGATGGCTCCAAGATTTCTAGTTTGGGCAAGTAAGAGTCATCATAACTGAGATACAAAAGGCAGGCAAAGCATCACATCTGGGGGGAAAGATAATGAGTTCAAGTTTGGAACCATCAAGTTTGAAGGCAACATCCAGTTGGTGGTTGGATAGCCTGGAGCTAAAGAGAGACATTTCTAAACTAGAGGTAGAGATTTTGGAGTTATCTGTCTCTAGGTGGTAGTTTAACATTTTGTTGGATGAGATTGACCAGGAAGATCAAATATACTGAAAAGAAGTTCAAGGAAGGTATACAAATTTTAATGGGCAACATAGGCAGTGCAGAAAAAATGGAATTGGGAAGTGGGGCACAGAAAGGCAGGAAAGAAACCAAGGGACAGTGAGGTGACAGAAACCAAGAGAGGAGAACATTTTGTGATAGGTGGGAGGGAATTGTCAATGGTGTCAAATGCTTTGGGGTTAGTGCAGTCAATCTAGAAATTGGAACCTGGAGAACGATTCAAACAGATTCAGGAAATCAGATTTCGGTGAATTGAAGAGTGAATGTCAGGCAGAGAAGTGTAAATGCTAAATGCAGTCTTTGAAGGCAAGTTATCTGTGACTCTTTTAAGCCCCTCCAAAATGTGGTCTCTGGCGCAAAAAAAAAATCACACTTTGTCACTAAGGAAATTATCAGAGATATGCACAAAAGTGTATAGATATGTACTAATCACAGCATTATTTATAATGATAAAAAATTGGAAATACCTTTGATGTTCAATTATAAGGCACCAGTTAAGTAATTCATGATCTAGTCATATGATGAAAACAAATTCCTCCCCTAGGGGCACCTGGGTGGCTCAGTGGTTGAGCATCTGCAATCGGCTCGATTGTGATCCTGGGGTCCTGGGATTGAGTCTCATATCAGGCTTCCTGCAGGGAGCCTGCTTCTCCCTCTGCCCATGTGTCTGTTTCTCTCTTTCTGTGTCTTTCATGAATAAATAAATAAAACCTTTAAAAAAATTCCTCCTCTAAAGTTATACTGAAAAAAATGTACAGACATAAAAACCACTTATGTAGTATGTTTTCTAAGATGTCTGCATTGAGACAGCATTCATTCTTTTTAATTTTGGGGAAAGTCATTAAAAATGCTATCTACACCCAAACTAAGCCTGACTATGGAGGCAGGGCAGAGAGAAGGCAGTTGGTGGAGGGGGACCAGTCAAGGAATGCTTTGTTTTCTTCATCGTCTCCTCTGTCCTCTCTTCTCCTTCGTATTCTTTAATTGGAGACAATAAAGCATGCTTATTTGCTAAGAGGAAGGAGACAGTAGAGAAAGGCTTAGGATTATGAGGATTGGGCATGGGATAGGAACAGATAAGTGAGGAAGCAAGATTCATCTGAAGTTGGGAGAAAATTAGATCCAGTGAAGAGATGAGGATTGTAATGTTAAGCAAGAATGAAGGTGGGGGGGAGGAGATAAGAGGTTGGAATATAAATAAGCATGTAGGTGAAGAACAGGTGAAAGTCTGAGAAATGTTCATTCAAGGAGCTTTGCTTTTTCTGTGAAAGAAATAGCCAGATCATCCATCTGCAGAAGGTAAATGGGGCATGGCAGGACTGAAGACTGAGAAAGGTTGAAGTTTAGGAATAAGCCCATTTGTAGGGGATGGGAAATGACACAGCAGTCTTATGAATGAAAACTTACAGTGCATGCCTTGTTTCCTTTCATATCAATTCTATGAGAAGACAATAAAAGGGGAGTAGAGTGTTAGTTTGTTAATGATAGGAATTTCCTTGCATAAATGCATGAGTGAAGAAGGTCCTGCCTCTTTAGCTCATCACCATCGTTAGCGTGTGTTTATTAAATTCTTATGATTGAGGCACTGAAGAGATTGCAAGAACAATGAGATATGGTGCCCATCCTTACGGAACTTACATCTGGTTGGGGAGATGAATCACAACCACTTGAAAAGTTAACTACATTACAAGGTAATTTTGCCGTAAGTGATGAAAGTGGCATAAGGAATCAGAGAAATGATTGATCACTTACAACTGGAGTAGTCAAGGAAGATTTCATATTATTCTTACATTGCCTTTGTGTATTTATTTATTTCTCCTTTCCAATAGAGTAGGCACTGCCATATTCATCTTCAGCTTCATCACATTTCTTGGTACATGACAAGCACTCAATAACCATTGCTGAATGAATGGACTAATGAACAAGCGAATAAACAAGTAAGATTTGAATGGGCGGAGGGGTAGAAATTCATTTCAGTGGGGTAACGGTAACATATAAAAATGTACAAGGAGAAAAGAAGAAGGGAAAAAAAGGGGATCCCTGGGTGGCGCAGCGGTTTGGCGCCTGCCTTTGGCCCAGGGCGCGATCCTGGAGACCCGGGATCGAATCCCACATCGGGCTCCCGGTGCATGGAGCCTGCTTCTCCCTCTGCCTGTGTCTCTGCCTCTCTCTCTCTGTGACTATCATAAATAAATAAAAAATTTAAAAAATTAAAAAAAAAAAAAAGAAAATAGCATTTACTGAATAATTAATTATATGCCAGGCACTGTTATAAATGCCTTCACCTATGATAGAGGCTCATTTCACTGTCAAGATGATGTTGTAAAATAGATATAAATATCCCCACTTTGGAGGATGAAGAAGTTTCAGAGACATTAGGTGACTTGCTCATGTAGTGAATAAATGTCGGCTCTGGGACTGGAACCTCTGAACAGGCTGGTTCTTGGGCAATGGAGAGGTGGGTTTTTATATACTCCCTTGCAAAGATGTGGCTCTCTCCTGTTTGACTACAGCATATTGTTTCTTTATTATTAAATTTCTGTGACCGCTAGTTTTGTTTCAGTTCAGCATGTTACAGATGGCCCGAGTTCCTACTGCCTGAGTTGTCATGGCAAAGGGAAGTCTTCAGTATGGAAAGAGGTTCTAAGTGACTTGGTCTCGGTTTCTCTCCCCTGATAACTCATTCTCTGCAACTATCCCTAGTCACCAATACGAATATGAATGCTCCTGGCTTCCTAAACTATACTTGCTCACTCACCCTTCTCCACTTTCCCTCATGCTGTTCTCTATGTCCTGAAATGCTCTTCCTCATCTGGGTACTTATTCGTCTTTCAAAATTTAACTCCATGGCCACTTCCTCTTTTTCTAACTTACAAATAATATTGGTTTGCATGAATTGACACTTTTGTCTTTATGAGTTTTCATCATATTCTCTTGTCCTTTCCCACAAATAGCTATATTAAGGGATTCTTATCTTCTCTCTCCTCCCCTAAAGAGCCCCTGACCAAAGTGCAGTTGGATATTTCTATAGCTACAGGTGGCCTCTGTACTGTAATATCATGAAACACAGGAAATTTTGTGCATTTGTCCCTAAGGTTATGACTCTGAAATTTTGTACCCTCTGTAACTATGAATTATCCTCCTCTAATTCCATGGGATAAAGAAAAAAGAATAGAAGCTAGGCATACATGTGTTGATTTGTTCAGAGCCCATACACTTGTTCAGTGTTCTCACATTCTGGAATTCCTGTACTGCTCTATGTACATCTGGTCCTGCCCCTATTATATTTCTATCCATTTTGAGGTGTATCTACTGAGCTGCTCAAGAGAAGTAGAGAGGAAAAAAAAAAAAAAAAAAGAAGTAGAGAGGATGCTTCTCTAAGCTCTGCCCAGAGGTGGCAGCCAGTATGCAACTGTGCAGGCCTCCTCCAGAGAGCTTTTGAATTTCAGAGGCTGGAAATGAAATGCTGGTGCCCTGAGATAGTCTCTTTCTCAGGAACAGCATGAAACAACACCCTTGTCTAGCTCTAGGGATTAATTAACACTGCTCTAAAATAAATTCCGTAGAAGAATTTTGCTTCTCTGAAAAAGAAAGCCATTTTTATATCTAGACTAATTTGCTCTTAGATGTGACTAAGGATTATCTCCTAACATAGTCATCTTCTGGAAGCAGCTGATGACTTTAAATCTAAAAAGCACCCTTACTACCACTATGACTAGGTCTTGCCCATAAGGATGCAGAGGGTATAGGAAGTGTGATCTTTGCCATAGGCTGTGCCTAGAGTTAAGTGTTCCAGGTGGTGATGGTAATGGAGATTGGGGTTGACATACAGTTTAACCTAACTCAAGAGATAGCCCTGTTGGTACTCACTGGAAAGAAAACCAGGAAGGGAAAGAGGATTGTTCCAGGAAATCTTAGGAGAGTCTTTGCTGATCCTCTTCTCTAGAGTCAAATGGCAACTAGAAGAGTGGAGCAGCCATGAGGCGCCTACAATGCACCACGAAGCCCACCAAGATTCCCAGCTTCTCTGCTCCTCCTCCAGATCTTCTATCTCTCCCTCATTAGTGCTGAGCAACTCCCCAAGGGATGCTACTCTGCAGCTCTCCTGCCATTGTGCTCTCATAAAGTGGTATCACAGAACAATTGTAGGCTACCTCCCACACTTCATTAAGTTTTACAAAGTCTGATAAAATGTTTGCTTCTTATCAAAGAGAACAAATGTTGTCTTCCAACAGATATACAGGCCAAATAAGGATGTGCACCTAAGGATGTTATGACTAGAGGAGGGAAGGACAGGAGGTGGGAAGGCACACTAGGAGACCAGTATCATAAAGGATCAAAATTACAACTTCAAGTGTTCATTAATACAGTTATTAAGATTCCTAAAATCTCTGTATATTAATAATAACTAAAAGCCATAGGTAATTTAAATAAATATCTAACCTTTTGGTTGAAGGTTCCAGTTCTGTGTTTCTTTTTGATTTTAGACAGTGAAATTTGAGGCATCCTGGAAACCCTTTTTCTATATAAAATATATTCCCTAAATTATGAGTAGGAGGGGCAGAGGGAAAGGGAGAGAGAATCTCAAGAGATTCTGCACTGAGCACAGAGCCCAATGCAAGGCTCGATCCCATGACTCTGATATCATGACCTGAGCTGAAACCAAGAGTCAGGCACTTAACACACTGCGCCACCCAGGTGCCCCAACACAATAACATTTAGCACTTATTGAGTCTCTTCTATTAATTGTGGCTCAAAGGACCACATTTATGCTGGAAGCAAAAAAGCAAATAGAATGTAGTCCCTACTCTGAGGGAGCTTCTAAGAGAATGGAGGATGCTAACATGTAAGTTAATCATCGCAAAAGAGCCAGAGAATGTTTCAAGTATGTGGGTAATTGAAAAGCAGTGATTGTTCATGCCTGAAGGTGTTGAGAAAACCTACTCAGATAAAGTGACATTTTAGTGTGAGAACCTTGAAAGATAGATAAATAGAAGTTCTCCAGGTGGGGAATAACTTGGCAGAGGGATTCTAGAGTCACCATGAAAGTGCAATGGTCATGAATACTTGTTTTGGTTGCATGTGGAAGGTCTGGTGGAGTGGAGTGAGAGATGAGCTGGAAAAGCAAGTTTGAGTCAGAATGCATATTCTTATTTTGTCCTTTTACCTCTGGGGGAAATGTTAGTAGACATTCAAGCAGGGGAAGGACACTATCATGTGTTTGTTTAGAGTAACATCTCTGTTGGCAGTGTTGTGAGTAGAGAGAGACAGGAGGTAGGAAGGTATACTAGGAGCTGGAAGGCATAAAAGATCAGAAATAAGGCAGAACAGTGGGGAAGAAGGGATGAATCTAATTGATTCCATTGGGTAAAGTAGTAAGATTTGGTAACCACTCAGTGTAAGGTAGTGCTAAAGAAAAGAAGGGTTGAAGTCACTTTGAGATTTGGGTTAAATGACTGGATGATTATGATGACGACTATGAGAATAACATGCATAGCTTTGAATGTGTTGAGTCTGAAGTGCATACACATGTCCAGGTAGAAACACTGAGAAACAATCGGAAGAAGAATGTGTGTGGAGGATAAGTATTTACAAAGGTGAAAACTGGAGAAAAAACAAACACATGGTAATTAAACTGAGTGTGGTGGTAAAAATTCCTCAGGGGTACATAGTAGGGATGAAGGGGAGGAAAGTGCTTTAAAATTTCAAATTTAGTGAACATTTGAGAGGAGGAGAGCCAATTATTTGGAGTCAGAGAGGTAAGAGAACTAGCAGAAAGGGTTGTGGAAATGCTAAGGGAGGAAAAGTTTGAAGAGGAAGAGTTTGATGAACAACCACCTAGGTCATAAATAGGCAAAGTAGGAATGTTATACCCCATGATTGTATTCATTGTCATTCTCCAGGAACACAAAACTACTAGGATATATATAAGGGTATTTAAAAGTTAAGTAAAAACATTTATATATAAATAAGTATAAAGAGATTTATTATATGAAATTGGCTGATGTAGCTCTCAAGGCTGGGAAGTACTAAGATCTGTAGCTATCAAGCTGGAGACTGTGCTGGTCCAGAGTCTGAAGGCAGGAGAAGATGGATGTCCCAGTTCAAGACAAGCAGAGAGAGAGAATTCTTTCTTACTCAGGCTTTTTGTTCTGTGCAGGACTTCAGAGGATTGGATGAGGCCCGGCCACTTGGGGAGGACAATCTCCTTTACTCTCAGTCTACCAGTTCAAATGCTAATCTTATCCAGAAACAACCTCACAGACATACTGAGAATGATGTCTAACCAAATATCTGGGCATCCCATGGCCCAGGCAAGCCAATACATAGGATTTACTATCACAGCAGTGAAAAATCACTAGTGACCAGCAAACTTACCAAGAGGAATTCTAGTCGAGCGGTTCTGGTGATATCCAGATATCAAAAGATCGAGAAATAAACGGGGAAGTGAGTAAATGGAAAAAGTAGGTGAAGACTTCTCATTCACGATAGTTGACTGAACAAAGAAGAAAAGAGATAAAGCAATAAATCCAAGAGGAGCACAAGTTGAGGAAGGAGGTTTTTTATTTATTTATTTATTTTTTAAGGTGAAGGAAATTTGAGTGTGTTTAATATTTATTGGCTGAGACAGGCACTTGTGAAGAGCAAATGATTGAAATAACACATGAAAAGAAGAAATAATTGATAGGGCAGGATATTGAGGGAGGCCTTAAAGAATGAGGTTTATATGCAAATAGTTAGAAAATAAAGCAACCTAATTGTAATAATAATTGTAATAATAACACAAAGTAAGAAATACGTTCCATTGCTTAAATACTAGATTTAGCCTTTTAAACATTCAGAGATGTGAAAGATCTATGGAGAATTATATCCCAAAACATGCTCCATGCAATTTATACAAGAAAATGAATGATACCAAGTGATTGCAAACATAGGTGGTGTGATTTTGCTTCCAAACGTCCCAGAGTGTGAAGCTTGATCATTATAAAGGTGTCAGGAACACTATCTTGAATTGCTATCTAAAGCCCCTGCCTCATTCATCTGGCTACAATCTCAAAGAGATAACAAGTCGAAGAAGCTACTTAGCTCAGAGAAGAAATGTCACAGAAAAATCTTGAAGTGTTATAGATTTTTCAGGAATGACACAATTATCTTCTGTAGCATTCAACCCCAGAATGGAAGTGAAATGGGAGATTACTCTGAACCTATGCAGAATGTCATCATTATGCAAGATTGAACCACACTGAATGATAGTAAGCTTTAGCCAATAGGGGACTCTGTTCTATCTCCAAGGCTTGGCACCTAGAAAGCATTTAAAAAATATTGGTCGAATGAATGAATGGGAATGTTGTGATCTTAGAAATGCAAGTCTTCACATAAACTGAATTTCAACACACAAAGGAAATTCTTTAAAGGCCAAATTCCTAGGCATCTTTGGAACTTTGAGGCAGAACTCTTCTTCAAAACATAAGAGCAGGGCACCTGGGTGGCTCAGTCGCTTAAGCGTCTGCATTTCAGCTCAGGTCATGATCCTGGAGCCTCAGAATCAAGCCAGATGTTGTCAGGCTCCTGGCTAAGGGGGAAGTCTGCTTCTCCCTCTGCCCCTCCCCCTGCTCCTTGTCTCTCTCGCTCACTCTCTCTCTCACATAAATAAAATCTTTAAAACAAAAACAAAAGCATAAGACCAAAAGGTACTGGAGGGGCAAGGTGAGATGCAAGCTTGTAGAAACAGTGTCCCTGATACATGACTTGCAGTGAGGAGGTTGAATTGTTCTCTCTCTGGTGGATGCTCCGCCAAGCTGTCCAGCTCCCCTTAAGACTGAGGCACTCCCGTCCTATCACCGGGCATATTGGTGGCTGACAGCTCTTAGCTGAGGGACCCTCAGGGAATTACCCTCAAAGGAGGAGAGAGCCATTTAGCCTCAGGCCCTGCCGCTTCCCCAGGAGCAGCGCACCTTCAGGGTCAGTGGCAGGGTCAGTGGTGGTGGTAATAAAGCCCATGCCCCTCGCCTCAAGATGAAACAGCTTTGAGTGGCCATCCCGGCTCCAGGCCTTTCCCTAGGATTGTCTGAGGTCTGTGTTTTGCCTTATCACAATCCCATTCTTGGCTCTACCCAATTCTTCCGCTCCCTCCCAGCTGTTGGCCTCCACAAGCAACGTCCCACAAACCTCATGCGTGCGCAGTTCTCCACCAGAGTTGGCCTGCTCTGGAGCCTGACAGGAGACATTCTGTGCCACTTATTGTTTCTAGATAGACAAGTGGGTACTTTTTTAAGAGCTAAAACATTTCAGGGAGAATTGAGCTAAGGGCCTTGGTTCTAGTTGAGTGCTAGACTCCCATGAATTACAAAAAATTTAAAATGGTAACCAGAGAATCCGGGAGGGCTGAGCTGGCTTGCATGGGCCAGAACGAGTGTCTTTGTCCTCTTACACAGAGAGGGTCGATTCCTCACTATTGTAGCTACACATCCGTGCTTTTTGGCACCAAAACATCCTTCACCAGGGTTTTCATTTTCTTATCCCGATTCTTCCAAAGGTTATTCCCCTTTTATTTCTGTTGCTTTGAGTACTTAATTTTTCCATTCTTAGGAAAGCTCTGATTCTGAGCAGATATTGCAACTTCTCTTTCTGACCCAGGAGAAAACCAAAGATGAAATCTTTAATTTCCTGTCTTTGCTAGAGTCTGTTCTGAAGACTAGAGCCAAATCTAGGTATTTCCTGAGACTCTTAGAACTTCTTCATCTTGAATCTCTCTTTTCTATTGCTTAGTTGCTTATTATAATGTTAGGACATTTAAAGAAGTTTTCCATTTAATTTTAAGGATTGGTAATATTTATTTAGCACTTATCACTTGTTTATGTGACATTTCTATTTAAAATAAAGCACAGATACAGACAGTCACACAAAAACGCATAGATTAGTAAACTGTGTTTGTTGTAACTCCTACTCAGGATTAGGAATAGGACTTTTCCAGTTATGCCAGAAACCACTCCCTGGATCCTAATCCAATCTCAGCATTCCTCCTCCCCAAACTAGCCGCCATCCTGAATCTATAATAATAGACTTCTATTATTAGAAGCCATTAATAATGGCTTCTTTGTATGACTTCATAGTTTTCTAGAAAAGTAATGCATCCTTTACCGTATGTTAATTAGGTTGCTGTATTTTAAAAATTTAAGTCTTTTAAATCTCTCTTGAGGCAGTTGGATAGCTCAGTTGGTTAAGTGTGGGACTGTTGGTTTCAGCTCAGATCATGATCTCAGGGTCATGAGATTGAGCCCTGCATGTGGCTCCATGCTCAGCACAGAGTCTGCTTAAAATTCCCTCTCTCTCTCTCTCCTTCTGCTTCTCTCCTCCACCCCCATGCTTTCTCTCTCTTGCTCACTTGCTGTCTCTCTCTCTAAAATAAATAACTCTCAAAAAAATTAATCTCTCTTAATCTGCAGTTCTTCCATCCCTTTCTTTTTCTCACAAATTCTTTTTTGAACAACCTGAGGTACCAGAGCTGTAGTTTCTCACGGTCTACATTTTTCACTTTAACACTTTATTATCTTTTCTCTATTCCCTACAAATTGTCAGCCGGATCCAGACATTTGGCCAGACTTGCGTTTGTTTCCTTCTGCAAAAAAAAGAAATTTCGGTCCCCATTACGTCCACTCAAATGTCTTTATGGAAGCTCAAATTGCCCTGTATTTGGCTAGTAGGAGCCTCTACATGTTGGCTTCTGAATCCTTTTAATTCACTTTTTGATAGCTTCTTTGCTATAACAGGGTTTCCACGCTCATCTTGTGTATTTCCAGCCCCAGATAGTTACTGCTCTAGAAGCATCTGGATGTTTTGGGGAGGTGAGATTTGGGATGGGGTTAGGTGGTGGTGATGGTAGTACTTCAAAACCACAATCTGCTGGGAATGGTGATTATTTCCAGGTCTCTTCAGTGGACAGAGTTGCTTTATGAGTTCCTACCAATAGGCCTAACTGAGATTCAGGAACACAGGGTTTTTTATTTAAAAAGTAATACAGAAGTTCTTTACTTCTGTATTATATCTCTATTTCTTTTCTTCCATAGCAAAAATCTTAGCTCTTAAGGACACAGGGGATGACAGAATCAGGATACTGTGCTGTTGTTCATTTACTCAGTTCCAATATTATATTCACAAATACTGGCAATATGATCACTGAAACTAAATGCTTTTTGCATGTACTTTCCTCATCTCACATTAATTTTTATAGCTGTATTACATCTGGATTGCCTAAGTATATAGACATTAGTCCTATACCTTCTCCTTTTAATGCTTATTTGATCTTAGTTCTATAACTAAATGTTTTATATATTTAGTCCTTACCATTAGCCCTTGTGTCTATGTCTTTGTCATGATTTTTATTCTCATTTATAGTATTTTCTGAAGCTCATTTACAGTATATTCATCAGGAAGGGCTCATGGGAATAATATTCCTTGAGTTCTTACATGTTGATAACAGTTTGTTTATGCTCTTCATATCTGAAAGTCAGTTTTGCTGGATAAAAAATCCTTTTTTAAATATTTCCTTTAGACGTTTCTTGAGTACGTTAATTAGGTTGCTGTATATTTTTTCCTATCATAAAACGTTGTTGTAAAGTATGGTGGTAGCTTAATTTTTTTCCCTTATGAATCACTTGCCTTTCCCCCAGATGCTCAAATAATTTTTTTCTTTTTAAAACCGTATGAATTTATTAGAATATGCCTTGACATTGGTTATTCTGAGTTGATGGTCTCTGGTGGCTGGTGTGTCTTCCAATAGATATTCTCAATTCTTTTTTAATTTTAGGAAATTTTTTCTTGAACTATTATTATAGCACTTATTCTCTTCCTTGCTTTGGTTTTCTTCCACGGGGATTTCTGTATTATGGAATTTGAATCTTCTTTGGCTATCTTTTCTTTGTCATGTTCTTTTAAAATCTTTTTATCTCTTTATTTGTTTTTGATTTTTAAAATCTTTGTCCTTTCCACTTTCTATTTTCTGGAGGCATATTTTGTGTTTATTTGCTTTTGTGTTCGTTCTATTATAATCATCATTTCTGAAATGTCTTTTCATTTATTTATAATTCTTTCCTATGCTCTGTCACATCATTTCTGAGTTTTTCTAATTCTGATATATATTGTTCTTTTACATCTTGTATCATTTCTTAATGTTTTAGCTCATTTTGAAATAGGTTACAGTTTTGATCTGTCCCTGTCTTTCTGATATGCTTTTATTATCTGTAGTGATGTTATTCTCCTCTTTATTCTCTTTTATCTTACAATAACTTTGCATAGGACTTGACTTCGATACTTTTTCTGCTGCTCATTTTTATGTTAAATCAGATTCCTGAAATTTTAGAGACCTGGTTCAGGGTAGCTTTTCTAACTTCACAGAGTTTCCTCTTCTGTTGTTTTCCAGGACTTCTGTTTCTGAAATTTTATTTTTATTTTTTTTTTTAAGATTTTATTCATTTATTCACGAGAGACACAGAGAGAGAAATGAGGCAGAGACACAGGCAGAGGGGAGCCTGATGTGGGACTGGATCCTCAGACTCTGGTATCACGTCCTGAGCCAAAGGCCACCCAGGCGTCCCTCTTTCTGAAATTGTAAAGGCCTGGTTCAGAGTGGCTTTTCTAACTCAGAAAGTTCCCTCTTTCATTGTTTTCCAATACTTCCATGACTTTTCTAAAGCTTCTGTTTTCCTCCTCCACTTTTATTTGTATTTTTTCTTTCCTTTGTCTCTATTGGGCCTATTCTGTTCAATTTTGACTACATTCCAGCAATTTCTCCTTAGTGCATGGCCCTTTCCTGAAAAGGAGCCTTTTCCTGAAAGAAAGTTTAGAAGGACTAGATTCCTCCAGGGCCTCCAGTCCTCACAGAGAGGGATCTTTGTATTCACCCATTACTGGATTAGCTAAAACCCTTTTGGATTCAGTGACTGTTGCCAAATGGGTACACCGTGATGGTGCTTTGTCTTTACTTCTCTCTATTTTCTTCTGCACAGACCCTGATACCATGCTTGCTGGTGTTGTGGCTGTGGTAGTTTATCCTCACCAGCTGGTATTCTGAAGTTTGTAAAGAAATCTAATCATCTAGTTTCATTGTAAATGTTGACCATACATTTTGGTTTGCTATTTAATTGATTTACCTGTTTTAATGTAGATCTAAAAGAAAAATATACCATGTCGATCATTCTCTTCTTCCAAGCACTATTTGTCAAGCATCCTACATATACTGTGTCACTCAATTTTCAGGCTGTCCCCATGGGGTAGGAATAATTATTATTCTTTTTTTTTTAATAATTTTTTTTTTTTTATATTTATGATAGTCACATAGAGAGAGAGGCAGAGACACAGGCAGAGGGAGAAGCAGGCTCCATGCACCGGGAGCCCGATGTGGGATTTGATCCCGGGTCTCCAGGATCGCGCCCTGGGCCAAAGGCAGGCGCCAAACCGCTGCGCCACCCAGGGATCCCTAATTATTATTCTTATTTCACATACAAGGAAACTCAGGTGCAAGGAGTCAAATGGTTTTTTAAGACCACCTGACCAGGAAGTGATAGTACTAGAATTGCGACCTATGTCTGCTTGATCCCTAAGTCTGCTAAACTTTATGTATAAAATATATTAAAACCAGTCTTCAGGGCAGCGAGTGGCTCAGCAGTTTAGCGCCACCTTCAGCCCAGGGTGTGATCCTGGAGAACCAGGATCGAGTCCTATGTCAGGCTTCCTGCATGGAGCCTGCTTCTCCCTCTGCCTGTGTCTCTGCCTCTCTCTCTGTGTGTGTCTCTCATGAAGAAATAAATAAATAATCTTTAAAAAAAAAACCGGTCTTCAAAATTTAAAATGTACATTTCCATGGAATGTTTTCCTAATCAAATGGTTGTAATTAATGGTTAAGAGAATATTAGAAAATGTGCATCTTTAATAAGAATTGGATGATTTTTTTCTTTTGTGCACACTCCCAAATTTCTCTGAGTATGTTATGTTCAAATTGAAGATCCCAATACACCTTATCTTAAAAATTAAAAAGAGCATAGTTGAAAGGTTCTGTGGCTAGTCTCAAAAGTTTATTTAACCCATGATTTACCTGAAATACAGTACAAATATGTGTATGCATGTATATACAAATATATAAATATGTATACATACACACACTTGATTAAAGAAGCAAATCATGCATCTGCAATAGTAAGTTTTAGCATAATTGTTTAGATGCATAAGGATTAAAGAAATAGGATCTGTGTTCAGATAAACTTCAGTTTGAATTCTATATTTTTATCTTCATTTACCTTGGCCAAATTTTTCAGCTCATTCAAAACTCAGTTTCCTTATTTGTAAAATGGGGATCATTTCCTATGGTTATCCTAATGTAAAATGACAACGCAAGTGAAGCGAAACACTTAAGTCAGTGCCCAGAAAGAATAAGCACTCACTAAATATGCATAGTTGTTAAACACAAGAAAAACAATAAATAAATTAGGCCAATCAGGGGAAGTAGATGGAGGATTATAGCTATCCTGAAAATAAATTTTATATAATATAAAGCATTTACAAATAGATGACTTTTTGGTTTGTTTTAGAGGGGAGGATTTTTAGAAAATTTATCAAAGATCAATGCATGCCTTTAAAATTTTTCTCACAACTGGGAAAAACAATTTCAGGAAGTAGCCTTAGAGTAGATAGTCCAGTGTGGACACATACAGTTCACATATAACATAAAAAGTCTGTACAATCGAGATATTTGGTGTGTAGGGGCCAAAGGCAGGTTGCCCCAAAATGGGCCATTTGGGCATGAACATTATTTTGAGTTGAAAGTAGTCAAAACCCAGTGTGTGCAGGAAAAGCTCTCTTTCTGGTCCTTTCCTACCTTTATATTGAAAAGGAGAGCCTGTACCAGGAAGAGAGCTATTAACAGAAGCCTTTACCTAAGAAACTTATTTATCTACACAATAGGGCAGCCTCTGTTTTTCTAAAAGCCTCCTTTCACATTTTTGCTAACGAGCTTTCTCTCCTTTGTATCCTTAGGCCTTATCTCATATAAGCTTCATATTGCCTCATTGTCTTTAGAATAGCCATGTCTGGGTGGATTCCTGTATGTAAGCCCATTAAAGTTGACTTTTCCCTGACAATCTGTGTCATGTCAACTTGATTCTAATTCCCGCTGGAAGGACCTTAAAGGGAAATTTTTTTTTCCTTCTCAACAGGTGTCACTTGGAAGTTGACTTCCTGTAGTGTGTTGTGGGACCAAATTGGAAATTGCCCCATTGGGCAAAACTTTGTCAGGCCTCCCCAGGACATGATATGGAAGGTAATTTGTAACACTGATAATTTAAACAAATTGGACTGAAGTGGTAACTTGAAGTATGCATTGGTGAGACTTGTTAGAATATTTACCTGCAATGAGTTTAACTGGATATAAAAGTGTGGCTCTTTTTGGATAATGTAATACACCTTACCTTCCCCCACTGGGTTTGTTATTTCATGATGTTTGCTAGAGAGATAATAGAAGGTTTTAATTTTATTGAGCAAAAATATGTGATTTGAAATGTATACATGTAATGGCTCCTCTAATTTCTGACTATAATATCATCTATTCAATGATAATACACCTGTTAACATACAGAAGCCAACACAGAGGTCATCTCCTGTGTCCAGAATCTGGGGTAGTTAAAGTTTGGGTATGGTGCTTGTATTGCAAAAGAAATCACCTGGTACCTCAGGAGATGTTTCTAGTTGAGGTGCATTCCTGCTAATTAATGATTGTGCTTGTGTGCCTGCCTTCCCAGGCTGAGCTCCTCTCCCCATTTCTCTCCTCAAAACCACCTGGGAAGTCCAGGAGTACTTGCTGACAATATGCATGGGTAAGAGTGAATGAACAGTTGCCTCCAGTACATTCTATGAAAGAAAATCATAATGGAAAAGAATCTGTTAGCTAATGTTAACTGTAAAAAACTTCCTGCTACAAATGTTAGTTGTGATACATACATAACAGATGATATTCAGCTCCAAGAATCTAGAAGATTCTTTTTGTGTTCCCAGTTCCTAGAAAAGATGCATTTCTTAGCAACTGTTTTTTTTTTCTTTTTCTAAAGATTTTTATTTATTTGAGAGAGAGAGCGAGCATGAGAAGGGGAGAGATAGGCAGAGAGAGAAGGAGAAGCGGCTGCCTGCTGAGCAAGGAACCCGATGAAGGGCTTGATCCCAGGACCCCAGGACCCCAGAAACCCAGGACCATGGCCTGAACTGAAGGCAGACACTTAATCCGCTGAACCAGCCAGGCACCCCTGTTTTTCTTTTCTTTTCTTTTTAAGACTTTATTTATTTATTCATGAGAGATACACAAATAGAGAGAGGCAGAGACATAGGCAGAGGGAGAAGCCGGCTCCATGCAGGGATCCCGATGTGGGACTCGATCCAGGAACTCCAGGATCACACCCTGAGCCAAAGGGAGATGCTCAACCATTGAGCCATGCAGGTATCCTTGTTTTTATTTTCTGATAGGTATTTTGTGAACTCTGAAACAAATGGCAGGGAGGAGGACTCCTTTGCCCTTCAAAGTTCTTCCAGCTGGACTTAGAATCAAATTGTCATGAGCATACTAACAGGAAAAAAGTAAAATTTAATAGGTGTTACCTATGGGAAATCCACACAGAAGTAGAAATTCCAAAGACAGTGAGGGCACATGAAGCTTACATGAACTAAGGAGATGGGTAAGGGCCTGGGGATACAAATGTTGGAAGACCATTAGTAGGAAGGTAAAAGGAGAATTTTGGAAAAACAAGGTTGTCCTATTATGTGGTTAAGTTCCTTAGGTAAAAGGGGGGATGTCTCTGTTAACATTTCTCTTCCTGGTACAGGTTCTCCTTTCTAACATAAAATTAGGCAGTTGAGGACCAGGAAAAGAGCTTTTCCTGATATGCTGGATTTTGATGACTTTCAACTCAAAATAATGCTCCTGCAAAGTGGCCTATCATGGGCAGCCTGCCCCTGGCCCCTACACAAATAATGATTCATTCTTTGCTTCCATCACTAGGAAGCCAGTCATATTTGTCATCTGTCTCTATAATATGTAAGTTCTAAAGACACAAACTTTTATGTAGTTAGTTATCTGGAGAACAGGGATATATCTCTATATTTTCATTTTCCCTTCATTGTGATTGCCTCATTTATCATTTATTCCCCAGTCTATATACATTTCTGTCAGTCATATCAAATCCTTTTTGAATCTAGTTAAATTAGATCCACACCTAACATTTCCAAAGTCAGAACAAGAGTTCATAAGGAGGCCTACATCCCTTCACATTGTTTGATCCGGTAATGAAATCATCACTTATTAAAGAAGATAAAGTTGCAAAGATTTCATATGATCTGTTCCATTTGTTGTCTTTTGAAGAAAAAAACCCACATCTTTCTTCCTCATTTACTTGTTACGATCAGTAGTTGCATCTTTACCAAATAAAGAATTTGTAAGATCCTGTTTCTGAATTCTATGTGTGGTGTAATAGAGTTTTTAAAAATTCTGGGATCCCTGGGTGGCGCAGCGGTTTGGCGCCTGCCTTTGGCCCAGGGTGCGATCCTGGAGACCCGGGATCGAGTCCCACATCAGGCTCCCGGTGCATGGAGCCTGCTTCTCCCTCTGCCTGTGTCTCTGCCTCTCTCTCTCTGTGTGTGACTATCATAAATAAATAAATAAATAAATAAATAAATAAATAAATAAATAAATAAATAAATAAATAAAATTATTTCTTGACTTAGTTTTGAGGCCCTGGCTGGAGGCTGGTAGTTCCCTCTCTTGAGCAGCTAAATTCACACCCACAATCATCTGCTTTATATGGGGCATCATACTCTAGGCCACTTTATACCTGCTTTGATTCACCCAAACAGACCAGAGGTTGCCCATCTCCCCCAGAGCCTGAGGCATTTATTCAAATCAGTAAATTCTAAACCTGCTTGTCCTGCCTCATGCTTTCCTTCCCACAGAAACCACATTAAGGTGCTTTTCCCCCACATTCCCCTTCCACCTCATGAGTGACCTGGTTGCCTCCCTTGTGTGGTCCTTTGTAGCACGCTGTGTTCTCTCCAGGGAGCTGTGTAACAGAACTGTAACCTAGGCGCCTGTTTCTCTCTCTTGATTTGCATCTGGGTCTTATCAGACTTCCCTCAAGGTTAAACCAGTGAGTGATATTTAACAGATGTGTCTGTTCATTGCTCTGGGTTTTATTTATTTATTATTTATTTATTTATTTATTTTTTTTTTAAATTTTTATTCATTTATGATAGTCACAGAGAGAGAGAGGGAGAGAGGCAGAGACATAGGCAGAGGGAGAAGCTGGCTCCATGCACCAGGAGCCCGACGTGGGATTCGATCCTGGGTCTCCAGGATCACGCCCTGGGCCAAAGGCAGGCGCCAAACCGCTGCGCCACCGAGGGATCCCTGCTCTGGGTTTTAAAAAATTTTAGCAGTCCACTTTTTAAGGAATTTCTATTTATGTTTTTAGGTTTTCTGTTTTGTTTCCTGAGATTTGCTTTGGTTTTTGCTATTATTCTATCATTTGAAAAGATCAAAAATAGAATGTAAACCACACAAAGTACATTTCAATATGTTTTCACCAAAAAGTATCAATTAAAGCAAACGTATAAAACAAAAAATTGGAACTTTTTTCATAATGCTTGCAAAAATGATAGTCTCCTAAAATATTAAAAAATCTATTAAAATTATAAGGCAAAATGCGAATTATAAGGAATAGATATCAAAATTTAAAATGTTATTTAGTAGTGTTGTTTTAAATTTAATTTTTAAGGGATCCTTGGGTGGCGCAGCGGTTTGGCGCCTGCCTTTGGCCCAGGGCGCGATCCTGGAGACCCGGGATCGAATCCCACGTCGGGCTCCCGGTGCATGGAGCCTGCTTCTCCCTCTGCCTGTGTCTCTGCCTCTGTCTCTCTCTCTCTCTGTGACTATCATAAATAAATAAAAATTTAAAAAAAATAAATTTAATTTTTAAGATATTTAATCGAATCTTATTAAGTATTTTTAGAAAGAACTATTCACAATCTGAGAGTTCAACAACCATCAGGTTGCAAACATAATGAAACAATGTCATGTTTCATGTGTGTAATGTCCTGCGTAGGGATTCTCAACTGGGGAGATCTGGCAATGTCTGTAGACATTTTTGATTGTCATAAACTAGGCTGGGGAGAAACTACTGGCTTCCAGAGGTTGGAAAGCTGTAATGTTGCTAAATCTGAGTATCTTACGATGCATAGGCGAGTACCCCCTCTCCACCAAAAAGCAAAATAGAAGACCAAAAACAACTCAGAGAATTAATGTACCCCAAATGTAAATAGCTCAGGCGTTGAGAAACCCTGGCGTATGTCTATGTCTATGTCTACGTGTATGTGCATATGCATATATTAATTATACACACGCAAATGTAAGAGTAGTATGAATTGTTTAAGATTGTAAAATGTTTCTCAGCTATCATGTATAATGGCTGCACCTATCTTATTAATTTGTGAGTACCCTTGGAACCATGAATTGGAACACAAATAAAATCAAGAAAACATTTTAGCATGGCTGGGAAATACTACTTTGTTATGCAATAATCTTTGGTGTGCATACTACCTCAGAGGAAACATTTGGCAGGTTAATTAATTTGTCTTGTCTCTTCAACACCTCTGCCACTGAGATCTTCTTCATATTCCAAAGCAGGGTGGGTGCATCAAGCAGTGGCACAACCCACAAACCTTTACAGCAAGTGAATGAAGTCGTTCTATATGTAGTGAATCTGGGGCATGAGGTGAAGGGTGTTTCTTTGGGGTTTTGACAATGTTGGCCATAAGGGTGGATGTAGATAATATAAAAGGTGCTATGCCAGTGAAAGATCCCAAGGGACAGAGGCACCTATGCAGCCCTTAAAACCTTTATTTGTGTGTGAGTGCAGTGTGCTATGGGGACCCTCTAAAGCACCTGCCCAAGCACAGAGGCCCCTAGGCTCACATCTAAGGGCAGAACTGACATAAATACTTTTTAAAAAAAAATGTGTGAAATTTGAGGCCTTGGATTTTCAGCTTGAAACCACAAGGTGTTTAGGTGGGAACCAAGTCAGAAATGAATGGTGTATGGTAATATTAGAAGAATTTGTTTTACATTTATACTTGAATAGTGTCACAAAGGACAAGCATTTCTGTACATCTGGTAGTCTCCTGAGTAAAATATAGAGCATGTGTAGACTAATCCCAGGCAAAGTCATCTGTGCCTAGAGCAAGATGAGAAGTGAAAAAGCCTGATGTGGGTGAGGCCTGGGGGCACAGGGACCCTTGATCCTGAAGCTGCCTTTGCTTGATTCTACCCAGGGGATCACAGTGAAAGAAAACTTAGGTTTAAATACTTTCACTTTGCTGGATCTTATTTCCCTTCCCCACTCCAATTTCCCTGGTTCATTTTCTCTTAATTGGTCCTGATTGGAAGTCATCATAAATCAGAATAATTTCTCTTTCATGCTCTTCAAATTTTAACTTACCAAAAAAAGTCTTTAGCTGGAAATGTCCATAAAAGATGAATGTCAGTGGTTTCATCTCTAACAGGGAGAAAATGAAACTCAGACATTTTGGAGTCACAGTCAAACTACCTCAGTATGAATGTGAATTGATTTATACAGGGCCTTTAAGAAACTTCATGTCCTTTTTGGAATATACTAAGCAGGAATCACTCTCTCACAAATCCAGAAATTATAGCCACCCGTGAAGTTAAATGCTATATCTGTCTTAGCCTGGGTCTGTACTAGGCTGATAATTTACTTCAAGACTCAAAAAAGCGATTTGACTTTGCTCTCTAGTTCTTGAAATGACTTATGTAATACTGAGTATTTAGATAAAGGCTGAAGATTTCCTTCCTTCCTTCCTTCTTCCTTCCTTCCTTCCTTCCTTCCTTCCTTCCTTCCTTCCTTCCTTCCTTCCTTCCTTCCTTTTTTCCTTCCTCCCTCTTTCTTTCCTTCTCTCCTCCTCTTATTTCTTCTCTCCTTCCTTCCTTCCCTCTTGCCCTTTCAGATTTCCTTCTAGATTGTTGAGATTGAGAAGAGGTAGGATATGTGTAAGTTACATCATTAATAGTTAATTGAATTGACTAGTTGAATAGTCAACTTATATTATCTATTTATTAACTTCCTCAGTTTGTAGAATCTGGGCATAAACCTCAGAGAAAACTTGAGAAGACATTGTAACAAAATAAATCTAAGTTCCTGACTTAAATCATGGGCCAGTCTATTTTTTGAAACAGTTTTAAAACTTTTCAAAATTCAGTACATTAGTGCTGTATAGATAAATCATGAAGGTCAACCAAAAAGATCCAGAGAAGATTGATGTTAAGAGAGTAGAACTTTCATTTTGGAGCTGTATCTCACTCTTTCTCTTTCTCTCTGTTCAATAGAGACACTTCCAAATAGAGTTCCTCTCATGCTGTCATCTTGGTTAAGGCCAATAGGAAGGCTGCTTTACATTATGTTTTACTTTTTGGCCATATAACTTTGAAACCCTGAGCTTCAGTTTATTCATAAAGTGAGACAGCCATTTTATTTGCTTTGCAGAGTTGTGAAGCCTGAGTGGTAAATTCAGTTACAATGTTGGTCAGACCCCAAAGCTTTATGCTGATGCAAGGCAGTAGTACTGCAGCAAACATCAGGTTTTGTTTTAAAGATTTTATTTACTTATTTCTTTTTTGGGGGGTGAGGAGAACATGCAAGCAGAGGGTGGGGCAAAAGGGGGAGGAGCAGACTCCATGCTGAGCACAGAGCCCAATTTGGGTGATCTCTTGGCCCTGAGATCATGACCTGAGCTGAAATCAAGAGTCAGGTGCTTAACCTACTGAGCCACGCAGGTGCCCCCAGACATAAGTGGTTTTATTTATTTTTGTTTTTTATTTTATTTTTTTCATAAGTGGTTTTAAAGAATGAAGATAGGACAGTTGTTATCTTATGGAGGACAAAGGGTACAGGATAGAATCCTAGGTTTAGGCATGTGGAACCGGTAAGGTGCCTCTAAGAGGAGGGGTAAAAAGGCAAAAGATAAGTTTTTCTCACTTCCAGTTTTGCTCAGGCTTTGTCTAGTATTTAATCATTCTTCTCACTTGATAGGGCCATTTATGTTCAGTCTACTGAAGGAAAAACAGATTTTATGGTTTTCAGATTTGGGGAGTGGCATCCTTATGATATATAGAATTATTTTCTCCCACAAGATAGTGGCATCTACAAGATATTAGAAATATTTCTCCCACATTTCTGCCTGTCCAGAAAAACATGTCCCTCTCCTTAGCCTTCCAACATTTGTGGAAAAAGAAAAATATGAAGACTTCTAAGTATTTATGTCTTGAATGGGATTTCCTATTTTATTAAAGTAATTGCGTTTATAAGATACACATCTGCCTATTTTTATGCCTGTACATGTACAGTACGCGTACAATAAGGTGGTAATAGAAACAGATGGGAAGGGAAGGGAAAGGAGAGGACAGAGAAGGAAGGGGAGAGAAAGAACAGGGACATTTATCAGGCATCTACTGTTTGTCAAACACTGCATCACACATTTTACATTTTAGAAAATTAAACCACATAGTCTGGTATTTTCTTTGCCAACTCCAGTGACTACTGGACATTGAGACTAATTTATTGTTTTCAGATTAAGTGGTAATAATTTTAAAAATCACTTTTTAAAATTCTCTGAGCCAGGTGGTATCTTTAGGTGATAAAGATCAGTCAGTTTGGTTGTTATAACAAAAATATCACAGAATGGATAGCTTTAACAGCAAACACATTTCTCACAGTTCTGCAGGCTGAGAAGTCTAAGATTAAGGAGTTGGTGGATTATGGTATCTGCTGAGGACCTGCTTCCTGGCTCCTAGGCAGCCATCTTCAAGCTGTGTCCTCATTGGTGGAAGCAGTGGGATAGCTCACTGGGGTCTCTTCTATTATAGCAGTAAACCCACTCCAGAGGGCCCCACACTCTAGACTGAATCACTCCTTCCCCCAGGCCCTACTTCCTGATACCTTGAAGTTGAGGGCTAGGATTTTAACATATGAATGGGAGCAGGCCACAGGCATTCAACCCCTTGAAGATGGGGAAAAAGAAATGCCTTCTGCCTCACTAAATAGACAAGGGATAATCCTATATTTTTAAACCAGGGTTTGGCTCTCTACGGTGTAGCCCAGCAGCTGGGTATCATAGGTTTGGACAGAATGCTGAAAGTCCTGATGAAACTACTCACCAGCTCTGGAGAATTTTTCTGTTTCCTCCTTAGGAACAGCAAGTTTAGTGATAAGAGATAGATGAATAAAGCCTAGAGACCAATTAACAGGCTAGCAGTGCCTTATCTAATCAGACTGTGACAGTCAAACAAAAGCTTTCCTTGAGTGCCTGCCTAGAAGGTGTTTTGTGGAGAACACAGATGCTTAAAATGAGCACCTGCTTTTTAGGTGAACACACTGGGATTACAGATCTGATTTTTCCAGGGTTGATGAAATACTTGCCTTTTTTTTTTTTTTTTTTTTAAGAGTCTTATCTTTGGGCCAAAGGGATTTGAAGTCTTCAGTGAAACTTTATATGTTTTCACATTTTAGATAGACTTGACTCATCTGGCCTGCTGGAATTCATGGACCAATTCATAGAATTCATAGAATTCAAAGACAGAGATCATGGTGAATTTGGCAGGCCAAAGGATTTTTCTGGGTAAGCATGGTGAAGTGCTTTTGCCTGGTGGTCAACACAGTCTGCTATTATAAGAGTCTGATACAACCAACTCTCTGAATAAAACGTCCCAGATCCCCTCTTCTCGTATGAAGATGAGCAGCTTCTGTTAGAACAATAAGAGTTCTGGGAAAGTGGTTATTCTGAGTTTCCATCTCTTCAATATATAACATCTCTCCCCCCCAATTAAGATCAAGAATGTGAAAGATGGAACCAGTTTAGGGAGGAGCAGACTGGAAGAGGGGGAAAAAACCCACGAATTTTATCTGGACATATTGGAATTGAAGCTCTCCATGTGGAGATACCTACTAGATGGATTAAGAAATAATCCTGGAACTCAGAAGAGAGGTATGGGCTGAAGATAGAGACTTGGCTCTTACAGGTGTAGATGGTAATTGGCACTATTATGGACATGATGCATAAAGTGAGAAGTAGAATCTAGGGTGGAATTGTGGAGGGAATATCAAGTTCTTATGGCAGTGTTTAAGAGAAAATCAGTGCAAGAAAATCACCACCAGAACACATGGTTCCTGACTGGAATTGAAATTGAAACTCTGCTGGCCTAAGCCATGATGATAACATTTCAACCATCTTCAAACATTATACTATGAGGTATGCGCTCCAATTAGTGGTGGCTGGTGGCAAAACAGGGAATCTTCCAGAGTCCAAGACTGCATAGTAATTTGTGTGAGGGAGTCAGGGGACCAGCATGTGGGAAATTGAGAAAGGAAGAGAAAAAGATGCTGAAGAGGAAGGAAAAGTAGAGGTGCATGTGTATGCAGTTTGAGCTGCTGAAAATTGAGTAAGTGTATCCCTTGTATTTAGCAGTCATTTATAAATACCATGAACAGAAATATCTCCCCAAAATAACTGATTACGTACTTGGTTCTTTGACCACATGCATTTGCTACCTACGAAAAGCATTACTATGAAGTTTGAAATTATACCTCCAACATTTATCTCCATCAACAATGTGCGTTTAAATGTAAGAAATTCAAATGTAGTTTTTTTTTTTAATTTTTATTTATTTATGATAGTCACACAGAGAGAGAGAGAGGCAGAGGGAGAAGCAGGCTCCATGCACCGGGAGCCCGATGTGGGATTCGATCCCGGGTCTCCAGGATCACGCCCTGGGCCAAAGGCAGGCGCCAAACCGCTGCGCCACCCAGGGATCCCTAAATGTAAGAAATTCGAAATATGAGTGTGCATTGTCTTTCTTGGGTTGATTTATTCATTTTCAAATTTGTTCACCAAATATTTTTTGACTTCGCTTTTTGTCTAACCTTTATGTAAAATATACGAGATTAGGGAAAATTATTTCCTCCTCTTGCTGGGCAACAGGGTCACAAGGGTGAGAAGTGTGGAAGTGCCTCTTATGCATGCAGCTAATCCTCTACAGATAAACCTCCCCAGAAAGTCAGCTGTAGGTAGGAGCCTAAGTTCAGGCATCAGACAAGGTATTGAAACAGAAACAGCCCGGGCAACTTTTGGTCCATGACAAACAACATATCTCCAACTTGATTCTTCATCTTCCCTTCTTCTTCTCCTTCAACTTTTCCTCTTCTCGTATTCACTTCCCTATGATAGCAACACCATCCCTCAGTAAGTGTTTTCCTAAGTATTTTCTAAATTGTGACCCATTAATGGGCTGTAAAATCAATTTGGTGGGTTGTGACCAGCATTTAAAAACAAAAACAGGGTGCCTGAGTGGCTCAGTCAGTTAAGCATCTGTCTTCTGCTCAGATCATGATCCCAGGGTCCTAGGATCGAGCCCCATATAGGGGCTCCCTGCTCAGCAGAGAGTCCACTTTTCCCTCCCCCTCTACCCCTCCCCCTGCTATGGTCTTTCTCTTCAAATAAATAAATAAAATATTAAAAACAAAACAAAACAAAAACAAAAACAGAAAAGAACACACCACAAGTGCACTGCGTATAGTAAGGTTAAATGTTGTTCCATAAAACTCCAAGAGCAGTCCCAGATGGGTGTGTTTATATATGTATATATACTTGGTCTCAATGCAAAATGTTTCTTGGTGGATCACAGTAAAAAAAAACTTGTTGAAAGCTGCTGCTCTTGACCAGTTGTTATCCAGCTAGAAACCTGGGAGTCACATTAACTTTCTTCTTCTGTTTAGATATCTTCCTTTCCATCCCTTCCACTCTTGCTTTCATTCAGGTCTCCACTGCCTTAGGCAGATGGATAGCAGTAATCTCCTCCCTAGTCTGGCTCCAGTCATGCCTTTCTCACACTATCATTCATGTATTTGATGGAGCCAACCTTCTGACATGCGAAGTCTGGCCCCAGCCCAATTTTCTGGCCCTGTCTCCTTCTACTCTTCCTCTTACAGCTCTTCCATCAGTCCGACTAAAACAATGCCAGTGCCCTGCATACTCTTTCTTACTTCTGTGCCTAAGCTCATGTTCTCTGCCTAGAAGCCTTTTGCATTTATCGTATCCGTCGTTGCTATGTATTTACTGCTTATTCTTCCGGTGGGGTTTCACTCAAGACTGCTTCTGATAAACACTGCTTAGACCATCACTCTGGTTTCCCTGATCTTTGTGGTCCAAAAATACTCTGTACATGTCCTCAAATATATCGTATTATCTGAATTTCTGTCCCCAACCTGGGAAAGGAAGGAAGAAGTATAAGTATACTTTTTTTCTATGCTTCGATTTATATTTTAAGCCCCCATTTTCCCAAGGGATATGGACATTTCATGTTAGTTAAGTTGAGGTTTATTCTATTTTCCCTGGAGTAGAGACTGATTTTTAGGGGCTTGCATGGTGCTAAGGCTTCTTCAGAAGGGAGGACCTGGAGAGGGAGAAAAAAAAAACGATCCTTGATGTTTTCTCTAAAAACCATCCCCTACTAAATATCACTCATCTCATGCTCTGGGTTGAACTATGCCCCTTAATAGATATGCCAAAG
Source organism: Nyctereutes procyonoides (assembly GCF_905146905.1). Taxonomy (NCBI): domain Eukaryota; kingdom Metazoa; phylum Chordata; class Mammalia; order Carnivora; family Canidae; genus Nyctereutes; species Nyctereutes procyonoides. The sequence continues at coordinate 1,177,353 of NW_026575036.1, forward strand.
TCCTAACCTCTGGTACCTGTAAGTGTGACCTTATTTGGAACTAGAATCTTTGCAGATATAAATCAAATTCAAATGAGGTCATACTGGATTAGGATAAGTCTTAAATCCATTGACTGGTATCCTTATAAAAAGGAGTATATGGTATGGTATCCTTATAAAAACTTGATATTCCCTCCACAATTCCACCCTAGATTCTACTTCTCACTTTATGCATCATGTCCATAATAGTGCCAATTACCATCTACACCTGAGAAATTTGAAGACACAGGAAAGGGTGCCTTGTATAGATAGAGGCCGGGATTGGAGTGATGTGCCTACATAGGCTTGCTGGCAACCACAGAAGCTGGGAGAGAGCATGGACCAGATCCTTCCCTAGAGCCTTCAGAGGAAGCAGTGGCCCTGCTGAGACTTTGGTTTTGGACTTTCAGGCTCCAGAATTATAAAAGAATGCATTTCTGTTGTTTTAAGTCACCTAGTTTGTGGTGTGTAGTTATGGAATCCTCAGGAAATGGATTTAATCCATCGTCCATGTGGGCCCCTCAGACCCCTGCTCCTATCATGCCTTGCTAGGTAGGAAACCTTTTTGATTTCTCCCAGATCTCATGGTCTCTCTTCTCTCCTCCTGTGTTGTGCATCAGTTTGTCAAAGTTATTTTAAAAATAATATCCGGGGATCCCTGGGTGGCGCAGCGGTTTGGCACCTGCCTTTGGCCCAGGGCGCCATCCTGGGGACCCGGGATCGAGTCCCACGTCAGGCTCCCGGTGCATGGAGCCTGCTTCTCCCTCTGCCTGTGTCTCTGCCTCTCTCTCTCTCTCTCACTGTGTGCCTATCATAAATAAATAAAAATTAAAAAAAAATATCCTGCCACATGATTAACACATTTACTGATAGTCCATGATCTACTTGATTGTTTCTTGAAAAAAGTGATTATAACTCTCTCATTTCATATCTGTAGTACCTAGCCCATAGTGTGTCTTTAATAAATGAGTTTGGTTGACAGTGTGTCCAAAGAAGAAAAGGTTCTCAGACGTCTGTGTGTCAACACCCTTTGCAATACGAGAATTGCTGGCAACACACTTAAAGGGGTTAAAACACAAAAAGTTGTTTAAATAAACAAGTTGGGAAAACCAAGAAAAAAATATTCATTGCGATCATGCTATTCATTTGCTGCCATTCAACAACACAGGACTGGTTACTGCCTTGACCATGTTTATTTATTTATAAAACAAAGTTCTGACAATTTTAGTAATCACATGATGTGAGATCACAAACACAAATATACTCAGATATGCAAAGAAAATGTGAATCCTTAAATTTTCAATAGTAATCTGTTCCTTAAAGCTTTCTACCCACTGGATAATGAAAGGAAAACCCACCTATATTTTATTTTATTATTTTATTTTTAAAGACAATTTGTTTATTTATTTGACAGGGGGAGGGTCAGAGGGAGAGAATCTCAAGCAGACTCCCTGCTGAGCATGGAGCCTGACACAAGGCTCAATCTCACGACCCTGAGATCATGACCGACCTGAGCCAAAACCAAGAGTTGGGTGCTTAACTAACTGAACCACTGAGGTGCCCCATTTAAAAAAATTTTTTTGTTTATTTTAAAACCCACCTATATTTTAGTCTAATGTTTAAATAGCCTCTTCATGTAAATTGGCTTCTGTGTAGATGACTCAAATAAAATAGTCTTTTGGAATTCCATGTCCATACCTGTTATATTAGTTTCCTAGGACCACCATAATAAAGTACCACAAAAATGGGTGGTTTAAAACATAGAAACGTATTAACTCATAGTTCTGAAGGCCAGAAGTCCATGGCAGGGCTATGAATCATCTGAAATTTTAGGGAACTCCTTTCTTGCCTATTCCTAACTTCTGGTCATATGTTAGCAACTGTCGGTGTTCTTAGTTTGCAGGTGTGTAATCCCAATCTCTGCTTCATCATCACATGGTGTTCTCCCTGTGTGTCTCTGTCATCACATGACTGTCTTATAAGATCATCAGTCAAATCATAATAGAGAGCTACCCTACTCCAATATCACTTCATCATTTTTTTTTATGGTTTTATTTATTTTGAGAGACAGAGAGAGAATGAGACAGAGAGAGAAGCAAACCAGGGGAGGGACAGAGGCAGAGGGAGAGAGAGAATCTTAAACAGGCTCCATGCCCAGTACAGAGCCCCATGTGGGGTTTGATCGCATGACTCTGAGATCATGATGTGAGCTGAAATCAAGAGTTGACACTTAACTGACGGAGCAACCCAGACACCCTCATTATCACCTCATCTTAACCAATCATATCTGCAATGACCTTATTTCTAAATAAGGGCATATTCTGAGGTACTGGGGGGTTAGGAATTCAGTATATATTTTTGGGGGGTACACAACTGAAATCATAATACTCATCTTTTCTTGAAGGGGGAATTAAGCTACATGAAGGAGGGTGATTGCTTACCTGACAGTGGGTCACTATTTTTTGCATCTTTGTTGGTCTTTGCTAAGAGTTGGCTCTTCTGACTGGCTTGTGGGCCTTTTCCTATTCTCGTCCTAATGGCGTGGCCTGCTGAAGTGTGATATTGGTGTGACCCATTTTCTCTCTGGGTGGTCAAACTCAACTTGGGAGAGTATGGGAAATTTGCAGTCCACCTTCTCAATTCCGTCTCATCATCAGAGACTGGGGGTGTTCAGGAGAATTGAATTCTGGCTTTCCTTTTGCCTAGATGTGATGAGTCATTGAGATTATATTACTGTCACCACTCACAGATAAAAGGCAAGGCAGAAAGCAGTTTCTTCCCAGACTTATAAATAGGAGGCTCTCTACTCTCTACTCCTAAGGTTCTTACATACCTAACTATACCTAACTATAGGTTTCTCTAAATTTCCTTGAACCTATGCTGCTTTTTCCATAAGGTTTTGAGAAGGCAGGGGTAGGGGAAGAAAATAATAAAGGGTGCTGAAATCGGCCTTCTTTTTCTACCTTAGTCTTCCAAATTTTTTCCACAGTCCCTTTGGGTGGAAGGGGAGGATCTTTTTTCCCTGTGTGGCAAAGGGCCTTCTACCTTAGGGCAATAAGCCTTATTGCCAGGTGATCATGAAGGAAGGTATATGCCTTTCTCTGTTTGGAAGGAACCCCTGTGATTTGTGTCCTCCAGACATGGGTTTAATATGGAGACCTTAATATGTCTTTGAATGGAGCATGACCAAAGATACCAAGTAGCTTGGCTTAATTTGACAAAAAAAATCTTATGCACTACTGACTTGAATTACAATGTATAAATTAAGAGAATAGGCTTTGGAGTGAGACTTCCTGGGTTCAATCCTCAGCTCTACCACTTTCTTTGAGGAAAGTTACTTAATTGTTAGGAGCCTCTATTTCCTGGTCTTGAAAACTGGAATATCGTGAATACCTCCCTGAGGGTTATTGTGAAGATTCAAGGAAGTAATAAAGTGTTTCAAGAGCACCAGGCACATAGAGATTGCTCAGTAAATGTTGGCCAGCATTACTGGTAGCATTTGTTTGGCATTACCTACTTTGCTATTATGCTATGCCTTTTGCTTTCTGACTTCCAGAAAATTGTAGTCTTCTCCCTATGGCATTTTATCTGACAAGACATTGCCTGTCACACAACAGTATATATCCTCAGTTTTAACACAGATGCTTCTCACATTTAGATCACAAATTTCTGCTATGCCTATGGAGGGTTGGCAGCCCATCAACATGTAGTGAAAGACTGTTTAAGAAGCACTGATCTGGTGGTAAATAACCCCATGGCCCTAACGTAGGCATGAACTTTTTAGCTGAAGAGGACACATGGCTAGCCTCTTACAGGCTAAAATAGGACATCATTTATTTTTTGTATTATTTTTAACTGGTGTTTTTCTTTGTATTCTGAATATATAGGAAAGATGCCAATTTTCATCTGTAGGACAATTTTCATCTTTCTACGGGATCTATGTAACTATCTGAAATAAACATAATGGAAAACGATATGAAACAAACCTTATCCTTCCTGATGGAAAGAGGATAATTTGTTATCTAATTTATAATTGATATTTCTGTATGGAAAACCGCCTGATGATTTATTGATTTTGAGAATAAGATCTCAACCAGAGGAAAAGTTCTCTAAGAACAGAAAATGGTCACAACCAAATTTATATTTTGCATATTACTTTTGACAAGGACTTACTTTATTAGACACATTACATGGAACTCTAGGTAGCAAACGTTCTCGTGGCAGATTTTGGAGAGTAATGGGACTTAATTCACTAGAGTGCTCCAACTACCTTTGCACTATTAAATGCTTATTGAAATATAACTAAGTCTACTAGTTTTCTTTCTCGAGATTATAGGGTTGAAAATTATTGAAGTGAGAATTAGTGAGGTTCTGCTCTATTTAACCCAAGTTTTTGTCTTCTATAGCTTAAAAGCCATTAGTTCTTGTTCTGTCTTCTTGACTAATGAGAATAATTGATTCCTGTCTTCTTCTTACATTATCCATTTATGTATTTTTGTCCATTAAGCTTTCCTTTTTAAAGGGATGTTTTCAAGAAATGCCATATAGACGATCTGTGAGTAGAGGTTCCTGGTTATACTAATATGAAAGGGTGAGTAACCTTATTTCTGGGTCATTAAACCAAGTAGTGGAATTGGAATTAGACAAACAGATCTTTCCCGTCTCTAACTTTAGTATGTCTATCAGATTGGAATAAAATGCTTTGCTTAATGCTTTTCATTTCCCTACTTACCCACTAATTACTTGAGTCTGTTCTTTATAGAATTTTAGAGCAGAAAGTGTCATTTAAAACCATGTAGCTCAATTTCATCATTTTACAGATGGCCCAGGATGGTTAGGTTCTTTCCAGCCTCAGGTTTTCTCGCACGCCTAAACACTTTCCTCCTCATTCTTTACATGGCTGTTGTCCTGTTACCCATTAGCTGAAACCTGACATATCAAATGTCATCACTTTAAAAAGACCTTCTCTGACTCTCCTATCTGGGAAGGCTTTTTGCCCTTCCCGGTCACTGTACCTTCTTGATTTTCTTCCCAGTACTTACCATATGAGTCATGATATGCTGCGAACTACTTGTTCATTTTCTGCCTTTTCTGCTATGCTGTAAGATTCATAAGGACAAGGTTGGTGATACAGCCAGCGCTCACCTGGTGCCCATGATAGCAAGGTGCCTGATGCTATGTAGACATTCACTATAACAGTTGGAACCAGAATTCCTCTTCTCTCTTTTCTTCTTTAGTTACACACACACACTCACTCACACACACAGTCCTCCTATAAACCAGCAATATTGTCTACCTAAAATTCTGGGTCCCGTGACTGCCATTAGGCTTTTGCAAATAGTGTTGTATGCTCAGTCCACATATGACTTCTCATGTGTGTGTTTTGTGCGAGGGACTACTACAGTTCTGCAGAAAGCATTAGCTGTAGCATCTGGGAAGTAGAGTGGTCACTATTTTTCCTTTCCCAGTAGTGAATGTAGATTCCAGAAATGGAAAATTCATGGTACACTGAAGAAACAACTTTCACAACAATATGTAAACGTGGCTCACATAATAAGCCAAAGGCAGGTATTTTGGAACTTGGATGCAATAAGAAATTGTGCTGAGCACTTGTTTGCAACTGTAGTGCAATTTGGGATCACCTACAGAGTTTTTGAAAAACACAGATGTCCTGGCTCTGACCCTGGAACCATTGGATCAGAAACTCTGGTGCTGGTTCCTGGGAGTATATATGTTTAAACATTGCCACTTGTCATTCTGTCATGTACCAGAATTCAGAACAAAATAGTGGAAGAATTTTGGTCCTGGATAACCAGATTTGTGTTCAACATGTTGAATATGTCCTTTTGAAAACTGGTAAGCTAGTAACTGCAGTGGATGCAAGATTATGTCCACTGTTTATGTTTCTTTTTTTTTTAATATTTTTTCTTTTTTAAGAGTTAGCAGGGGGGATCCCTGGGTGGCTCAGTGGTTTAGCACCTGCCTTTGGCCCAGGGCGCAATCCTGGAGCCCCGGGATCGAGTCCCACGTCAGGCTCCCGGCATGGAGCCTGCCTCTCCCTCTGCCTGTGTCTCTGCCTCTCTCTCTCTATGTCTATCATAAATAAATAAAATCTTAAAAAAAAAAAAAAGAGTTAGCAGGGAATCTGACGGAGTCTGATGCTGATTCCATGACCCTGAGGTCATGACCAGAGCTGAAGGCAAACACTTGACCGACTGAGCCACCTTTAAGTTTCTTAATTGAACACATTTTATAGATAATCACTAATAGTATTACTTTAGGCTACCGTCTATATGGGTTAGAGAATAGTTCTGAAAATGGTTCTGACGTATTTTAAAAGCGGTCCGTCTACATGGTAATTTTGTTGGAGTGGTTGCTTTTCCTGGAAATATGCCAGTTGTGCCTTCATGTAGATTTGTCACCTCTCTCTGCCCACTCACCATATGGATTTCTTCTCCTGTTTTAAGTCAGGTTCAGGACCTTTCCTGTTCAGAAAGATTTCCATAAATAGTTCCTTAACCATAAGGTTAGTCACATGACCCTGATCTACCTTTGTAAGTCTCTGTGTTTTGTGAACATACGTCTATGAGTTGTTACTAGTTGCAATGTCTACCTTACTAGCAACCTTTAAAATATGGATTACAAGACCCCAAAGATGCATGGCCCAGCTGATGAACATTCAATAAATATGTGTTGACTAAATGAATGGCCAGTTCTGCTCATTTCAGGCAAGCATTTTTACAAAGGAAGTTTTAAAGAAAAAAGTGGGGGCATGGAGTTGTTGGCAGTTTGTTCCTGTGAAATAAAAATGAAATAGAGTTTTCTTTTTTCTTGTGGCTGATTCCCTTTCACAGGTTTCTTCACCAATTGGCTAGTGTCCAACTTTGTCAGAGCGGAAACATCAGACAGCTAGAAAAGAGGTTCTCAGTTGATAAATATTTGATTTACAAGGTATTGAGAGGTTTAAAGCAATGGAAAGGAGTTTGCCTAATGGGAGATGTGTTTAATATAGTGAGGAAGATAACCAATAACCAGGTCTGTTTTTCTTTTCAATGGCCACTGGGTATGGGACCTAACTTTATCAACCTTGTTGCACTACAGATTGTTCTGGACCAAGCTGACAACCAAGCCAAACTAGGAGGACTGGGACGCTCCTGATTCCACAACAGAAATACAGCTGAAGGGAATATTCTTAGATTTTCTTTTTTCTTTTCTATAACCTGTGATAAATATTGTATGTCTCTGCAGCATAGGGAAAAAAATGATTGATCCTTTCTCAGTAATATAGATATGTGGCTGTATATGTTATATGCAGAATGAATGATTGAGAGAAATGGGGAGGGGGCAGAGTGAGGAAAGCAAGCCACTATGTATAGAACTGCCAATAGCAATCTATCAAAGGCATGTCGAGAGTGCTAGAATAGGTGGTGAATTTTATCTCTAATTTAATCATTTGTTATTTTTTTGTTCTCAAACTTTTGTTTTCTTTTTAAATGTTACTTTTCACTCCACCTCCTCAAAGTTTCAAAGAAATAGGAATGATTGGCGGGGGGGGGGGGATGGAAATGAACTGATTGAATCAAATGCTTAAGAAAATAACGTGCTGCCTTTTATATATGCTGTAAATCTTTTGTACAAAGATAACTCTGCAGATCCAGGACTGCATTTTAAGAGCATTGCACTTTAAATTGTTTTTGTTTGTTTGTTTTCCATAGGAATAGTGCACACTGTTCATTCTCGGTGGGGATGATATTGTCCCCAACGGAGCAAAAATTGTCTTGGGGGAGGAGGCAAAAAAATATTGGATCTTATTATAGTTTATGATCCTCTAAAGGGGTATAGGACATACCTAGATATACAGTGTCTATCTTTTATTTTAATTTCACCTGAACTATTGAAAATTTTCTTTGCTGAATGTATTGTATTTGAGGACATTCAACCAGGTAATTTTACAAAGACCGTGTTTTGTTGGAAACTTGGTTTCGAGACTAACAGCTGAACCAAAAATGAGTTTGTGTAAGCTTGCACATGTAAGTGTGAATTCTTCATGGATTACTTAGCTATGTTACTCTCCTCAAACTGCTGGAGTGGGTAGGAATATGATGGAAGATGGGTATCACAAATTAGGAAAAATGCCCTATCCTTTGATTGTGAATACAATGTAACTTTTGAAGGGTTAGTAGCTAATATATTTGGGTCTGTTTATTCAAGCAGTGGAGATGGGTTTATGAGTTTTCACCAAGACACTATCTTGCCCTGTCCATATCCCCACAGTACGAACATAATTCAGTATTTTATTATAACTCTCAGAGTTGTCTGCACTGAGCCTCTAGCAATTTATCAATTACGGTTCAGATTTTGCTTCCTGGCACTCGTTTCCATGATTTCTGCTTGTGAATCTGTGCTCTGGGAAGCTGTGACTCCCTCTATTTACCTATCCGTCTTGGCAATCTTGGGGCAGCTGTTTGCCCCATGTCCTCCCCTCTCTAATAGATTTGAAAAGGGTTGTTGATTTTTCAGTCTGTTCAGCTTTTTTGCTTTTTTGTTACGATGGTCTGGCAACTTTCAAGCTGTTTACATGCAAAAGTAGGAACCAGAAGTCGGTACTTCTTTGCAGAGTGTTCTTTTGTTCACTGTTACCATCTGGGTTTATCTTGTCTCTGCATTTAAACTGTATGTTCTGGAACAGAAAAGACCATGTGGAATCATAAAGCATTAGAAGAAAAGAAAGGGAATTTCACCAAGTCAAAATTCACTTGTTTATTCATTCATTTATTTATCATTCAACAAATATCTGTTGTGCAGGTATCATATGGAAGGCTCTGTCTGGAATTTTGAGGGGTACAAATATAAATTAGTCATCAACTAATCATGTTTTTAGAGAGCTTAAGTCTAGCAACAGGAATAACACATTTTCCCATGCCTTACAGTTTCCTCAAAGGAATAATTTTTAATTGCTGTATTTTGTATGAATATATCATGATTTATTCTGATTATTCTTTTATTATTGGATTTTTGAATTCCTTATTATAAACCATACTGTAAAAAACAGCCTTACATATAAGACTTAATTCATTAATTACCATTTCTAGCATAAATTTCTAGAAGCAGAATAACTAGGCTCAAAAGTATAGATTCTTTGAACTATCTTGACTTTAATATTCTTTTTATATTGCTTGTCTGAAATTTTTTTTCATCAATTTGCACACCTAGAACTTAGGTGTGAATGTGACTATACCATATACCCTCATTGGCATTGAGTATTACTACTGTGAAAATCTTACTAATTTAAGATAAAGGAGAAAAAAAAGTTACTTAAAGCCCAAACAGACTGCAGCAGGTCCTGCTTTTTAAAAGCAGTGGCACAATTCGAATTGATGAGAAAACAAACATCTAAACCTCTCATTCTTTTCAGAGAACCTTGTGGAGTTGACAGAAGGGCAAAGCAGGAAATTTCAAAGTCTCCGTCAGTGCGTTTTTCTGTGCTGAAGGTGGGACACAGACTAGAGGTAGGGAAAAAATCAGTGACTCAGGATGCCTTTAGCCAAGTAGGAAGTGAACAACTGCAGGAAAGATAGAGGGAAGTTGAGTTTTGATGTACGAAGGTAGGAAATCCAGGACAGGGATGGGGGGATGGGTTGAGGAGTGGGGGGGTGGGTTGAATCTGAGGATAGGAATTCTGAAAATAGAGGGAGGAAGTAAAGCTTAGAAAAATAATGACTCACAACCTCTCTGTCCCTGCAAACCTTTGGTAAGTCTGTTCTTTATGTGAAAATTAAGAAAGGGGGATACGTTTCATGTCTGTAGCACATTGTTTGCAAAAAAGGACAGCGTTGTGAAACGATAAGATGCTCCAACCATGTACTGAACTCATGGAGCCAAAGTGGAATGAGATTTATAAAGAATTGTAAGTGATTTCGAAGAATTTCAAAGGCATTAGGAAGGATTTAGGCTTTCCCCTGTGAAGACTAAATTGGGTTATATATCATTGATGCTTAAAGTTGGATTTTTTTATTAGTTATGAGGCTGAACATTTTTTCATATGGTTTTTAATTTTTTTGGCTGTTCCATTTTTCTTCTGTGAATTATCCACTCAGATCCTGTTCTACTGGCATTCACGACTTATGTGAAAATATTGCAACTGAGCTATATAGGAACAGGATGGAGCAAACTTTTCTCATGTTGACACCCAAACAGGATTTATAAGTGATAAATACTATTCAGTCTACAATATTACTCTTTTTAAAAAATGTTTTATTTATTTATTCATGAGAGACAGGGAGAGACATAGACAGAGGGAGAAGCAGACTCCCTGTGGGGAGCCCAGTGCAGGACTCAATCCAAGGACCCCGGGATCACAACCTGAGCCAAAGGCAGATGATCAACCCCTGAGCCACCCAGGTACCCCAGTAGTATTTCTCTTGATGCTATTTCTTGCATATGAGGGCTAATGAATATTTGTGCTGTTTGGGTCTCTAACAATTCTTTGTTAAATGTGTGAGAAGGCTATGATTCTGCTGAATGCCTCTTGCTAGGGAAAGGCTAGGAATATCCCACTTATATTCCAATAGCAGCAATAAATTCTTCTCTACCAACTTCCTCCTGTAGCATTACCTCTTACTTTCAAATAAGTCAGTCATGAAGGTTCAGAAATAATATGAACATTTCCTCAGTAGGCTGAGCTATAACATATATTTTTCTAGAGAGCAGGTAAAACACTGCTGGTAGATTAAAACAATGCTTGGGATTGTGTCTAATGGTATACTGAAGTTGGGGCAGAGTGTATTATGGAGACCACCAAACTCTACTCAAGGCTACCTGATTTTGGAAGCTAAATGCTAGACTACATCATTGGTCTCTTCTTGAACTGAAGTGTTTAGTTTTCAGTGAAGTATATTTCTCAAAAAAAAAAAAAAAAAAAAAAAGAAAAGAAATCCAAAGGTGACTTTGTTTTGCTTATTTGAACACTATCAGAATATCCATGAGAAAAAAAAAAGCCAATCTCAAAAGGGCTTATCATCATAATAGCAATATTTTAAAAGTGATAAACTTCAAAAGCAGGAAGGGCTTTTGTTTGTTTTCCTGCTGGGATAGATAGTGTCCCACAGGATCTTCCTTTGGGAATCCTTGTCAGAGGATGAAAAGAACAAGGTTTATGTAGGCAGTGCCAGCTCCTCTTCCCTTCAAAAAAGCAAAAACAAACAAATAAACCAAAAAAAAAAAAAAAAAAAAAGAAGTTACCTCTTCCACTAGTTTGCCATATGGGCATAGTAAAATTTCAGTTGACCTGGTATTAATTGATCTGTATAAAAAGATAATAGATTTATTTTAAAAGCCTATTTAATCCATATATTTCCTTAATTTTCTGCCTAAATGAGAAGAGACTAAAGCGGGATAATATTGAGATCAAAATCCCTTTGGCCCCAGATCATTGATAAATTGATTATGACACTAATCAAACCCCTAAGCTGGAAAGCAGGAAACCTGGGGAAAAGTTTATTAGGTTTGCTTAAATAAACCTAGGTCTTGGAATTGCAATGGCATTGCTCATAGCTACAAATTATTCTAAGGAGCAAAATAGAGCTGGACAACCTGATTCGAATTGTCTTCCCATCTCTAAGGAAATCCTGATCTTGCATTCCCTGGGACTGTGAGAGCTGAACAAATCTCACCTCTATTTGATGGGGGCAGATTTAAGTGCCAATTGCACCTGAAAACAATAAAATGACTTCTTCCATCAACTTAACCCTGAAGAAACTGAGAGGAAGATTCAGAGTTCATAGGTGGCCCTGTTACTGATGGGGCTGTGGGCATGATGCAGGGGTTTTAGCTCCCCACCAACCATCTACAGATTGTGGCCTGGAATTTACTTCCTGTGAGTGTCTTAATTCCAGGCATCTTTTATGTTTCAGACTCCTTGATTTATAAATAACAGAAAACCCAATTCAAATCAGCTCATGCAGAAAAGGAAAAAAAAAAAAAAGAGAGAGAGAGAGAGAGCGAGAGAGAGAGCTTATTGGCTTGGGAACTGCAAAATGTCAGACTAGGACTAACTCTTCATACACTGCTCCAGGGACTAAAATGATGTTACCAGGACCAATTCTCCCATTATTTCTCCACTCTGCCTTCTTTGTTGGCTTCATTCACAGTTCTTTTTGGAAGCTAGTGGGAAACTTGTAGCTCTAGCTCAGCATCTTCTAAGGTTCATGTCTCATGGAGAAATAGAATTCCATTCACCAAATAGACTAGACACAAGTCTTGGGACTAACTCTTATCAGCCCAGATAGGGTCATAAACCAAATCCCAAATGAAACATTGTGGCCATGAGAATGAAACTTTTCTTCTTGTGTAGTCTGAGTTACATGCTCATCCCTGGGTCTGGTCGGTGATGTCAACTACATTAGAATTCAATACTGGAGAGAGGACTGAAGCAAAGGAGATGGAGATACACTAATATCACTAATAATTGATCATGCATGGCCAAAAGACTACAACACTTAGTACACAGTTATGTAGGCTCATTGAAAAGATCCTGTATCCCAGCTCCCTCCAAAGACTAAGCATATAAGTTTAATTGGAATAGGAATTAACAAACTAAGTTATTCACTGAAATACCTAGTGTCTCCACCTCATGGCAGTAATTGGAAGAATTTTTTTTGCCTGCCCCTTGGGAAAAATAAATTTCACCTCTGGGAAATTGGCTGCTGACGTCAAAAGAATTGCACGTATGAAATACCATCATTTCCTTTAACACACTTTTCTTTTTCTTTTTTGTTTTGTAGTTATCATGAAAGTTGAAGGCCTGGTATCAGTTTATTGGGATGTTGCCCATTGTAGAGTTATCCTGGTTTCAGAGGCAGAGTTGGATCTAAGATAAACATGATACCACCATAAAGATAGTTTTAGGCAAAGGGAACATCGTTTGTCTGGCGCCAATGTCAGTAAACAGTTGGTTTCTCAAGGCCTTTCTTAGTCTTCTTTGTGTGACAGGAGATCATCTACTTCTAAGACTTCCTTTTTTTAAAGACTTTGAATAAAGTCTTTCTCCAGTTGAGATTCATTTTCTAGATTCAAGCTATAATAAAATTCTTCCTAGGATCTCAAATCCATTATATTAAATATTGTACTCATTAAACTCACTATCACTGTGTTCTCTATCTTGGTTTACTATATTATCAGTAACCCAATTACTGAAGCCATAAGCTCCCCTCCCCCTGTTGACTTCCTTGCAACTTCCAAACCATATTTTATAGGGTTCCGACTTGAGTATTCATTAATTCACTCATATAATATTCCATGTACCTAAATTTCAGACCTGCTATGTGCCAGGTCTGTTTTGGGTACTGGGGATACGGCAGTGAACAAAACAAAGGTCCTTCTCTTATAAAGACTAAATTGTAGTGAGAAAAAAGAAACTATACATATAAAGAAATGTAAATAAGACAGGCAAAGAGTAGATAGAAAGCTGGGAGTAAGGAATTTCTTTTTTCTGTAGGGTAATCATGGAAAATTCCTTTAATAAAATAGGATTTGACCAAAGAGTTTAAGGAAGTGAAGGAGCCAGCAATGTGGATATCAGGGTAAAATGAGATTAAATTTATGAAATTAGCAGAAAGTACAGAAATGAGAATATGTGCAAAAAATAACAAGGAGTCCCTTACAGCTAGAGTGGAGGGAGCAAGGGGCATAATGCTAGAAAATGAGATCAGAGGAAATACTGGGGGTAGAATGGGATCAGATCAGGGGAGAGCATTGTAGAATTTTGGCTTTTATCGAGTGAGATGAGAATCCACTGAAGAGCTTGCAGCTGAAGAATGAGTTAATCTGACATCTTAAAAGGAGTACTCTGAAACTCTGTGGAAAATAGACCATAGTTTTAGAGAGTTATTATGGACTGAACTGTATCCTCCAAATTCATACATTGAAGCCCTAACCCCCAGTGTGACTGTATTTGGAATTAAGGCTTCTAAGGAGGTAATTAAGGTTAAATAAGATTGGAAGAGTGGGCACGGAGAACCAGGGTTCTTGTTGGAAGAGGAAGAGTTACAAGGAATCTCTGTCTCAACATGGGTATAGTGAAAAGGCTGTATGAGGACACAGCAAGAAGGCAGGCTTCAACCAGCCAGGAGGAGAGGCCTCACCAAATCAACTTTGATACCACTTTGATCTTGAACTTCTAGCCTCTAGAATTGGGAGAAAAGAGATTTCTGTGGTTTAAGCCACCCCCTGTTGTGGTATTTTATTATGTGAGCCCCAGCAGGCTGACACAAGGGTGATGCCTGTGGCTAAAACAAGGAAGATTCTGTGTCAGAAGTTGCTGACATATCAATAAAGTTGAAACTGACACTGACTGGCAATCTGGAGAGCACCGGTGACCTTGACAAAGCTGTTTCATTGGATTGGAATGAGTTGAAGAGAGAATGAGAAAAGTGGAAGTAAAGACCAGACATGGGCAAAGTTTAGGGAGTTGAAATACAAGAGGGAGTAGTGAACTGGAGTAGTAACTGGAGGGAGACTGCGGAAACATGAGAAGGATCTTGTAAGATGAGAGATATTAAAACAGGTTTTAATATCTCAGGAATGGCTGAGTAGAGAAGGAAATGTATCAGGACTATAAGAGGGAGAGAATTGTTGGAGTGGCCCTAGAAGATGAGACCTAGTGTTCAAGTGTGGGATCTTGGTTTTAAATAGGACCACAATTTGGGGTGCCTGGGTAGCTCAGTCAGTTAAGCACTAGGCTCTTGATTTTGGCTCAAGTTATGATCTCAGGGTCATAAAATCAAGCTGGGCTCTGCACTAGGCATGGAGCCTGCTTAACATTCTCTCTCTCCCTCTGCCCTTTCCCTCTCTGCTTGCATGCTCTCTAAATGGATGAATGAATGAATGAATGAATGAATAAATTCATCTATTAGGACAGGGAAAGGCACTGGGTAATGGATTTAGATGCAAGTGAGCTGACAGACATGACAGTAGAAATGTGTGGACATTCTCTTCTGATAGCTTCTACTTTATCAACATAGGAAGCAGGGTTGTCAGCTGAGAGTGTGGACCAGGAGAAAGGCACTGGGGGTTGGGGAGAGATAGGGAGATGTGAAATAGTGCTCTAGAAGATGAGGGGTGCATATGCAGTCTACAGATGCAGAAATGTTGCTTGATATTGGTGATCATGGATTTAGAGTGAGTGAGGTAGTAAGAAGGATTCAATCTTTTTCTTCAGCTTTGTTTAGATTTGAGGTTCTAGTTGCAAAGTAGACAAGAGTTGGTTTAACCAGCTGTGGGGTCAGGGTCTAGTCAGAAGGCAAACCACACCAGGAACTAGAGCAGGAAAAATGTAATATAAATACCAATACTTAGGTCAGCAATGGCTGACTATGAGAAGGGGGTAAAGGAAAAATCTAAGGTACACAGAGGTAGCAACCACAGAGGAAGGAGCCATGAAGAGGGAGGTGGTCTGGAGGCTTGGAGGAGTGCCCCGCAGACAGAGTCTGGTCTCCGGGGAGGCACCTGGCCACTGCAGCTGTGCCGAAGAGTGAACCATGCCACTGTGAGGAAGATTGCCTTGACACCAATGTGCCAGTCCACCTGCATCTGGGGGTAGACACAGCGCCCGAAGAGAGAGCACCTTCTTCCTCCTTGGCCTTGCAGTCTCCTGCCAGCGTCCTCTACCGGCAAAGGCCACCCTGGAATAGCAGGCAAAGGATGAATGATGCCTGCAGAATCTAGGTTCAGTATCACAAAGCAAAGCAAAGAAGGGAGGGTTTGGAGCTGCAAGGCAACACCAGTCATTGGCACAACCAAGTGAACCCAAGACAGAGGGAGAGGGGGCAAGACAGTGGAAGGTGTATGTCAGAGGGTGATTACAATAATGAATAATGGAATCTCACCTGGAAAAGGAAGGAAGAGAGGGCAAAGGAGGTGAGGGGCAGGAAAAAGAAGTAGGATGAAGGCCGCCAGAGTCTGTTTGTGGTCCTCTTTGGAGGGGGGCCAGGAGATTGCTAAGGCCCTGGAATGCATCACCGGACTGAGTGGGACCAGAGAAAAGCCGGGGGTAGGATCTAGGTGTGAGCAAATGTGATCTTGCTCTGTTACTTTTCCAAATCCTCAGAAAGCTCTGCTAGAGTGATCCTATTGCAGAAAGTAGGCAGATAAACTAATTACCCCGGAGGCATTCGCATTTACTCTTAGGACCCAGTAGAAGGCAAGGTTCTACATCAACTGTTACAGTCAAATATGCAAAACTCTTTCCTTCTGTATTTTCTAAGCTCAGAAAGATAAAACCAAGAGTTGTAGTTCTAGTATTTGCAAAACCAAACGACAAACTATTAGGTAGGTTTTCCACACTCTATGAAGATTCTCACATCGCCTTTCCCCTCCTTGCCTCCCTGTCTCCCCCGCTCCCACCTTCTTGGGAATCACTGACCTGAACATAGAAATCCCTAAGAGGGGAGCTTCAGGTATCTGCTAAAGGCCACACAGGAAGAAATCTCATGCATGAAGCGTTTTAGCCCCCAAATCCTACAAGTAACTGACAGCCAACTCTGCCTGCCAGTAATTATAGCCTGTCAGAGTTCACAGGCACTTGCATCTCACAAGGATGTGTGAAGTGCACATGCCTTACATTTCTTGGTAGGGGCCCGCCCTACGGCAATATTTTTACAAAATGACAGTTTTCAGCAAGATATAGGATCTTCTTTAAGCAAATAAATAAATAATAATCATAATAACAATCATATTTGCATTTTCACCTATAGGACTATAAATGAGGCTGTAATTAATGAACTTGCAGAGCCAGGAACACTGCCAAAGGCACTTGCTCAAGTTTGGTTTGGAGCTATTTATTTAGTCGTCATTAGGAGACCCCAGACCTATTTGGGGTGACAGGCAGTGTGGTCCTAATTCCTTTATTTTATTATTTTTTTAACCTATTCATCCAGCTCTCTAAGGGTAAGCTGCCTCTTTTTAATCTGTCTATGCAATATAAAATTAAGAGCCAATTACACCACCATGAAGCAGAGGAGGGCTTTTAAAGGATAACTGGAGAGTGATATATAAGGTTTTCTAATCACTACACCTAATTGCAAAGAGGAGTAAGGAAATTTTCATGAGTATCTGAACTATAATTAAGCGCAAATAATCAACTATGAACTTTCCATTATTTTAGCAAGTGTGCTCTCCGAGGCAACCACACCTTTCCCTGGAGGAAATAGATTACTGTTTGTGGTAAATCAACTGTGTATGAAAAAAAAAAAAGCGTACAACAGAGTGGGAAAGAAGGGATAAAACTCTAAGAAAGTCTCTAAGAATTCCTCAGTCAGGAAGAGATGGGGGAAATTTGGAAGCTAAATGGAGAAAAAATACGTAAAAGAAAGACTCAAATGTGACATGGGAGGAAGGGGTGGGTGAAGAAGCAGGGCTGAGAAAGGAGGGAGAGGAATCCCACCTTCAACCTGCTAGGGGAAGACCAATCAAAAGCAATCAGTTTCCAAGCTGGCCTTCATTAAAAAATAAAATAAAATCCCTCAGTCGATGGGGACAAATTCAGCTGCTAATTTGTTTACACACCACAGTTGATTACTGGGCCAACATGATCACTCAGAGTAGGCTTCCTCACCGTGGTGGGGACTAAAGATTCCAGAAGGAAGGCTGTTCACTGGGGATAAATGTGCAAAGTGGAAAAGAGTTCCTGTCCTCTTGTCCTTCTAAAGGCAGACGAGTTTTTCATTTTTCTTTAATTTCCCATTTCTCTGGCATGTCCCAGGTTCTAGGCAAAAACACTTTCTCAAAACTGTAAGCCAGACCAGCAAGTTTGTTCCTTTCATCGTCCTTTCTTTTTGGCTAAATGGAAAGATAATCGCACAAGTAACCAAGACCGTATCGGGTAATAACATCTGCCATGAAGAAATTATAGTGGAATGGTGGGACGGAGGGTATACTTTCTTTTTTTTTTTTTAATAAATTAATTTTTATTGGTGTTCAATTTACCAACATACAGAATAACACCCAGTGCTCATCCCGTCAAGTGTCCCCCTCCGTGCCCGTCACCCATTCACCCCCACCCCCCACCCTCCTCCCCTTCCACCACCCCTAGTTCATTTCCCAGAGTTAGGAGTCTTTATGTTCTGTCTCCCTTTCTGATATCTCCCACACATTTCTTCTCGGAGGGTATACTTTCTTATACGGAATGAGTTATTAGATGGTTTTATCTTTCCTCCTTCCCTCCTTACTGTCCTTTCCTTCTTTCTGTTCTTCACACATTTTATGGAGCCCATAATACATGCCAGGCATGTCTGGTTCATTTTTTAATACTTCCCGACCCTCACCTCAGATCGCAAGTACAGTGTTTTGCACCTGACAGGCACTCGGGGAGTTGTTGCAAAGATTCTGTTGTTCACAAACTTAGATTCTATTCAACGAAGAACATAATATATCAAAAGAGAGGAAAGACAAAAATTCAGCATAATTAACACAGAAACAGGTTAAAATTAGATGACAGTGAGCCTTATTGGCACAAATAATGACTATATCAATATGGCATTTGAAATAGCAGGACTGCATCACAGATCTCACTTTTGTGTCTCATCTGTCTTATGAATTTGGAGAAAGCAAGGCACTTTGCCAAATTTAGAAGCAATTCAAATTTTACGTATTGAGAGTTTCGACTGAAACTTGTGTATGTCTGTATTCCAGCTCTGATTGCTGGCAAGATCAAATTTCCTAGTTAAAGGAAAATCGGTTCTCAAGACTGAAAGAAAGAGGAAGCAAGTGGGGGAGGGAGAGGGAGGAGCGCCAACATGCAGAGTTAACTGTAAAGAATCAGAAACAGATGGGCTGATGTCTTAAGAGGTGGAAGGGAAAACAAAGGGAAAACAGTGATTGGCACAATGCAATTTGGGGGTTGTTGCCTTTGATCACAGAGCCTTAGTATGTTGGGTGACTAACAAGCTTAGGCCGATTTCCCCTGGTAAAGAAGCTTTGGATGACATAAGCCAAACATTTTCCCTCTTGATTCTCCCGGTAATAGCAATTTATCTTTCTCAAGCAGTGGTGGAAACGGAGGAATGTACATGAATGCAGATGCTGGACCTCTCTGCCCACCTCGTATGTAAATGTTATAATAGGATTTCCCTGACTTAGCAGTACAGTATAGTGGAGGTGCCCAGAATTCATTTTGATTCCCACCCTTGCTCACGAAGACTACGACGTAGGTTTGTAGAAAAGATCGCCATTGAGCACAAAAAGTCACAGCCCCACTAACCTCTTTGGGAAGTGTGTGGGTTTACCATAAAATACAAACCGATCTGAAATTCTAGTAAGAAAGTCGCGGATGCTGTAGGGTGGCAGTGGCTGTTCTACGATGGACTTAGGCAGATGTTGCAACTGGCATTATCTTGCATTTCAACATTCATGAATAAATTCCCTCGACCTAAGGCATATAAACACACATTCATGAAAGAACCCACACAACTCTTTATTTTTAGGAGATTACATAAAATATTTATGTCCCTCTGTCCTCCTAACCAATTACTTTCCCTTAGAAAAAAAATAGTACATATGAAATGTGATTAAAAATTTACCTTGTAACAAATAACTGGCAATTAACTAATTCATTTCCACATTTCTTCGTTCTCAGTTACAGTCAGGATGTATTGTAAAATAACTATCACTTTGGAACCTTTCAAACTGGAAATACACCATATCAATGGTGGCAGGCAAGTCAAAACACAGTGTAGATTTCGTATCAATCAGAATGTCAAATGATCTCATTAGAGTTTCAGGTCTATATGTGGGTGCATTTCAACTACTTCGCTTTTGCTGCATGAAAGTTTAGCAAAGATTAAGTCATTTACCAGCGACAGTTGGCTAAGGCAGCTGAGTGGAAGCTTTGATGAAATGTGTCAGTCACTTCCCAGCAACCCTGCCTTTGACAGGAGGCTATCAGGAGTAACCGCTGTCACTGAGCTATTGCCAATGTGGCTGGAATTCTTTTGACAGAATATTCCTGCTCTGAATTTTGTCTTTAGCTTGTTTGTGAACCTTTTACGTCTATGATGATATTTCCCAGTCAGATGAACTTTCTCAATACCATAGCCCGGAATTATTATTCCTTTTTTGAAAATAATTTTGGGGAGTGATGAATTGAAGCGATAGGCTTTAGAATCTCTATAAAGAAACAGCACATATGTAGTGTACAACGAAACAGTGAATGCCACACACTATCCTAGTTATGTAATATGTCATTCCAAGTTTTACTTAAAATTAGCTACCTACTCTTATTTAGCTCAATTCTGAGAGTCAAATATTGTTTCTGGTCTTGTCCCTCTCATAAGCCTGACGCAAATCCAAATGTCTGGTGGTGCTAGTACACAGCATAAACTCTAAACATCTGCTTGTGGCATATTTATGTAAAGCAGAAAAATCTTGGCCTTCTGAGGGTCTCAGTAACAGATCACTCTAGGAAGTTTTCCAACTATTTCAGATACTGAGCTTCCAAAATATTGCCACTTCTCTTCTTCTGCAAAATCGGTAGCAATCAGATCCTAACAAAATTTGGAGTCTCTGAGCATGTGTACACAAATATTACATAAAATGATAAGCAAATTTAACACATAAGAAAATGAATTTGAAGTAATGACCATCTGTTATTAAAACAGTGATTTTACCCAATCTTTAAATATTTTTCTTAAACTACAAGAAGCTACTTTAAATTTATCTTATAGAAAAAAATCAGCACAAGGTCCCTGACTTCTGTGTGAAAGTGCCTTGTGGAAGCCTTAGCCACATGGTACTGATTTTAACTAGCAACTCAGTAATAACCGAGTAGACTGACCTTTAATAATGAAACATATTAGCCTGGCCATCATTACCATCAGTTGGATGCAGAGAACCTTGTAGTTCCAAACTACCCTCTCAAGTTAGGTTGTGTGTGTTTAAAAAACTGAATATTCATTTTCGGATATTGCATATTAATTTAAGACTTTAGTGAAAGATAAGTATTAAGGACACTGAATCAAGCAGTGGAGCATTCTTAAATCTTTTCTAAATGTAAAGGAAGTTTATTTGGGGTTAATTTCTTAAGGAGGAAATTTTACTTAAAAAAATTCTGGATTGTGTTTTGAGATCTTGAAAACTTTTAGTAGGTGAATAATCAAGTGGCATTGATTTGAGGGTGAAAAAGACATGTCAACAGATAATTACAATAAAATGTGATAAGTGCTATTATAAGGATTTGTGCCAAGTCCTCTGAGAGGGCTCCTCCCCTTCCATATGGGAATTTTGGCAATGACAGAATCAGGGTGTGGGTGAATTTGCTGAAGTGATTGCAATCAGGTCAGAGAATTAAAGAACTCTTGAAGTAGGGACTTAAAACAGTCTTCCTACTGATGGTATGTTGAGTATGAAGGAAATAATGTTAAATAGAATAAAAAAAGACATTATTAAGATTATCAAAGAACTCACTGTGGCATTCTAATTAGAATTAAAATTCCCCCTAAAATTGACTACAGTTATAATGCTTAAAATTTATGTAGCACTTTGTGCTTTACAGAGTAATTTCTCATTGTATTAGCATTTGCCTTAAAAAGTAATTTAATTTTTAATATATTCATTCATATACCATTCATTCACTCAATAAATATGCTCTGTGCCAGATACTGTGTCAGGAGTTGATAATTCCAAGATGAATAAGAAACTGCTCCTGTGTTTATAGAATTGTATTCTTGCTAGACTGTGAACACCTTTGAAAGAAAAGGCATTTATAGCATTTAGGTATTCGCTACATGTTTGCTGAATGAATAAATGAATGTGTGTTTTGGTTAAGTTGGCAAATAAAAGATTCTTTTACCAAATAGAAGTTTGGGCGTGACAAATTTGTAGGTACTGGAGTCAGAAGCCTTGTTTTAAGTTTTAGCTTAGATATATGATATGATACTGGAAAATTCACTTAATCTTTCCAGTCTCAATTTTTCTCACTGTGGGCGTAAATAATAACTTTCTTAGAAGGTTGCTATGAGGTTAGATGTGAAAGTGCTTTCTAATCTGAAATGTTATTTAGATGTTAGTCATTATTACAAATATAATCCCAATATTCTACATCATAGAGCAACATTTAAAGATAAGTGCCTCTATCAGGAGTGAAGCAATATAGCCTTTCTAGAATGGGTAAATGGAGAGTGCTAGTCATGGCAAAATGCCAGGTACCCTGAGGCAAATTACACTAGTGATTAGAATCAGTGGTCAAGACAGAAGTCTTGTATAGATGGGTAAACCAAAGGGGATTGAAAGTTTGTGACTGGGAGGTAGCACAGATCCAAAGTAGTTGTACCTGAAGATACAGGGTTCTAAATCTGACCAGCAACAGGCAAATGTGTTCCAAGGTCAATGAATGCTCCTAACAGTCACCACTCAGACATCTAAATTTTGGTTCTGGTATTCTGAGGACACTTGGAGTTTCACTGAATGGAAGCTATAGAACTGGAAAAGTATATAGATAAAGGGTTATTATGGATGTCCCTAAAAATATGTGAAGACAGAAGTAATTGATTGAGGTTGGGCTCACAGACAGTGGGCTCGATGAAATGGGCGATAATTGTGGTACTATGACTTACAATGATTGCCACCACCAGCACCCATA